>NW_028318427.1:0-600000 GCF_062004578.1 Staurois parvus
GGAGAAAATAGGAATATAAATGAAGGGACTTTTAAATGTGCCAGAAGGAACAATATATCCAATAAAAAATTTTTTTTTTTTTTTATAAAAGAAATATGCATAGCTTTATTACAAATAGTAGTACGAAATCCTATATAAATGGGGAGAGAGATTTTTTTTTTTTTTTTTTTACCTCTCTCCATTGCCCCTACTTGTATATGATTCTGTATTTTGTACATTTTAATATGTAATGTGATAGTTATATTGTGTATTTAATTATATTTTAACCTATACAGCCATTGTGCGTTTCTCCGCTGGTGTGGTTCCTGATGAAGCAGTGTTAGTGAAATGCGTTGATCCTGTATGCCGTCTTCTATTTTCATCTGAACAGAAGCATATTAACATCTTTGATGCTGTACAACATATTTTATCTGTCTGATATATGGGATGCTGCTCCATATATTATGTTTTCAGACCTATTTGTGTACTAATATTTTTGTAATAAAGCTATGTGTATATTTTTATACTTTTTTTTTTTTTTTTTTTGTTCTTGGATATATTCACATTTAAAAGTCCATTCATTTATATTCCATTCTCTCCTTTAAAATTGGAGAAGGAATTTGCACAATGCACATTATGAAAAACAGTAGTAAATGCAGCAATGCTGATATTTATGAGTGATCAGTGTGCATCTTCTGCTTCTTTTTCTCTTTCTTTCTTCTTTTTTTTTTCTTGCATTAAAGCATGCAGAGTAATGCATAGGTCCTTGCAGGCCTCTCCCCCATTCTTGGGTCTATGTGGACCTGAGGCATGAAGTGTGGCTTAAAGAATAACTAAAGGCAAAATTATTATATATTTTTTTTTATTTTGGATAGAGTGGGGAGGGATTAGAACACCTGTCAGGTTTTATTGTTGTCTCTGCCCCCCCCAATTAAGATTCACCTGCCCTGTTTACCATTACCATTGAAAATAAAAGAAAATTCCACAGTTTTGGTTGTCCCCGGAAAAATAATAGAGGGGGAATCGTCCAATGGGGAAACTAGTTCTGGTGACCTGGAGGTCCCCAAGGCATTCCCTAAATTTGCAGGGATTTCCTTTCACTTCCTGTTTGGCTATGGGACAGGAAATAAAGGGAAATCTCCCCAATGGGATATAGATGACCTTGCTCTATCCAACATTAAAAAAAAAAAAAAAAAAATTTTTACCTATAGTTCTACTTTAAATTCCAGAGAGGGAGGAGGCATCGCCGATGCACTAAGTATAGTCCTGATGCTATGGCAGATTGGATATCTAAGTAAGCAGGTTCTTACAAGTTGTTCTAGTTGAATCCATGGTTTTATACGTTGAGCTAGTGCTAGATAATCCTTCAGGCTGGGGAAGAAGTTTAACTTGGCTCAGCTCTTTCCCAGGCATTTTTGAGCACCCCCCCCCCCCCCCCCCGTGTTCTAAAAAGGGAGAAGGCTCTGCCCGAGTGCACTTGGCCGCGGCCTGGATGGGAAGTGTGAACACAGGTTTCTGTGGGTTACATCGTTCCTTCAACCTATGGAGCATCTTCAAAAGGTATTACACCTAGAGCCAGGACGCTGCCAGATAACGGACTGTAAGGACTCTGACTTTGGGGAAGGCATACACTGGGCAGCCTGCAGTAGTCAGTTAGGGATGAACTTTGCCACTAATTGTGTGTTGTTGCACTATACCGGTTTTGGATACTCGGTAAAGGTTCTTTAACGGTTCTTGGCCTGGTCTGAAGTTACTGCAAAGTGGTGCATGGTGGTATATGGTGTATGACAAAGAATGGGGCCTGTTACACACAGGGATGCACAGGAGAACATGTAGCTGCCAAGGGTAACCAACACTAAGGGAATGATATGGCAGCCAGACAATGGAAGGTTAGTACTGCCATAGGCAATTCTGTATGGCAAAGGAATCTGTTCGCTGATTTTTCTCCCTAGGGATCAGTGCCCCAGCCAATCAGGACTGTACCTACATAGCAAAGACCTCATGGACCTAGCCACAGGTACTGGAAGAGATAGAGAAGTTAAGGCATGCACAGAGGTGCTCCACACTTGTTACATGGTGGGACCTGTACTCGTAGCGGTACCTGTACCGTACCTGTAGCGAGGTAATAGGGAAGCTGGACTGGAGGAGCGGAACAGAAGCCCAGTGGTTTTTTCCCTCTAAATGTCGCGTTTCACAGGACAAGGTGGGTGGCATCATAGGACAGAATGGTTCACAGTAAGGAGCCTCAAGTACAGCCACACCAGATGTACAGCTCACGTCTAAATATGGGGTACCGCTTTAAAGTGCTTGTAAAGGTTCAAGGTTTAATTACCTTCATGCATTCTATGCATGAAGGTTAAAAAAAAAAAACGTGTGTAGCAACCGCCAATACTTTCCTAGGCCCGATCTCGATCCAGCGATGTGCACAGGAGCCTCGGCTGTCTCGAATCACTCCCATTGGCTCCTACTGTCGATCACAGCCATGGAGCCAATGAGTAAGCATGACATGTTTGTTATTTAAAGCGGAGCTCCACCCAAAAGGGGAAGTTCTGCTTTAAGCCTTTGTCCCCCGCTCCCCATTAAGGATTGGCACCTTTTGGGGAGCGGGTACCCAAATTTGACAGGTACCCGCTCCCACTTCTGCTGTGATCGCCTAGCCGGCTGCCCACGCTAAAGATATCGGGGAGAAAAGATGGCTGGTCAAACCACCCGTGGTGAGCACACTGCTGGACCGGGGGACAGGTAAGTATCTATTTTACAAGTCAGCAGCTACAGTTTTTGTAGCTGCTGACTTTAATTTTTTTTTTTTTTCCAGTTGGAACTCCGCTTTAAAAAAAAAAAAAAAAAAACTGCCTTTACAATCACCTTAATGTTGAGTTCACAGGAATGCAGCCCCATCTGGTCCCGGGCATTAATGAGCGTGTACACGAGAGAGTACTCATGTAGGGTGAGTTGGCCCCATCCACATGTAGTGTTTGCTTACATACAATGACAAACCTAGTGGGCGGAGCTACACTTGAAAAAAGTCGTTTGTACCATTGGGGGACATGGACTGCAACAAAACTCCTTTTTTTAATTTCATTTTTTTAGTATGAGGAAAGGTTAGAACCTCTGTCGGGTTATATTGGTCTTCTAATGTTCCAGTGATGACTACTCTCTCATTTGCTGTCAAAGGGACAGGAAGTAGGAGAATCTCCCAAACAGGCAGCAATTAAAACCTAACACAAGCTGTTACACTCAATCTATCCAAAATGTCGAAAAACCCAGCAAATTATCCATCCAGTCAGCAGATTAAGCATTTTATTAAACTCTACTTCTACTGTAAAATTGCCTATACAGAAAAAAGCCAGTTGTCTACCAATCAGTGAGCTATCCCAGCAGTGCCTAGATCCTTGTCGGACATTTCAGTCCCTGTTTTCAGTCTTGTATAAACAGAACCTTAGAGCAAGGTGTCGATGCGCTATCTTTAGCTAACCCATAGTGCTCTGGGAATCCTTTGCCATGAATTGAATTAGTGTTTTTAAAACCTAGATTGTGTGTTTGGGTCTCTCTAATCGAAGTATATAATAGTTTACTATTAAACTAATCCGATTAATATTTTACTTTTTTACTCTTGTAGGGTCTTGCCTTTTTTAGATGAATTGTGAAGTGTCAGAATGAGACCATCTGGTAGAACCCCACCATCCCGACGAAAATCCAAGACTCCAAAGAGAGTGACGCCACCTCCACCATCCCCAAGTAAGGAGGGGTCTATACTATATGTACATTATATGAAAGCTTACACAGGGTTAGGACTCCAAGTTCCAATAGAGAAATGGAGTTGTACAGGATGCCCTGGGGGGGGGGGGGTCTGTATCAGTGGGTGAAGATGTGGTGGTTTTTTTTGTTTTGGTTTTTTTTATTATTTTTTTCTTACAAGAGAACTTGTCACTTTGCTCATTCAAGACAGTCCCTTTGAAGCTAAACTATAAAAGGCTAAATTTGCTGTAAGTATGTGCAAAAACGGTTCTACCTGCCAAAAGATTTGTAGTTGTTTTCTAGCCTTGTGGTCCATGCTCCACTGCCTGTATTGTATTTTTTGTAACCTTATGAAAGCTGAAAATGATGGGAGGAGATGCTGAAGAGTGCCCCCTGGAGTTGCTGCTTTGTGAATTCTTGAGTCTGTAGGCACAGGATTGCCCGGGCTCAGTCACATGCCAGGAAGTACACTATTTTTTAGGAGTGATTCCAGGTATATTTTTCAGAATGACAATCTGGGATAGAGAACCTTTCTAGATGTTCCCTACAAGACAGCAAATGTTTGCTCTTTAAAGTCAGATCCATGTTAACCAGTTGCAGACATTGGGCAGGCTATGTATGTACAAAAGAACTTCTCCCAAGGTACACAGTGGGGTTGATGTACTTACTGGAGAGCCCAAAATCTAGTGCAGTTTTGCACAGTAACCATCATCTTCCATGTTTTTTTTTTTTTTTTTCTTTTTTTTTTTTTGGTAAAGCTTAAATGAACAAGCTGACGTTAGAAACTGTCTGGCTACTATGTAGAGCTGCACCAGATTTTACACTGTCTGATTTTAGTAAATCAACCCCAATAAATATATATATAGTGTATGTCCATCTACCCCCTGCTTGCACACTTTTTACCGCTGTTTTGCATTACAGCCATGACTTGCTGGGTAAAGTGTTTGGTGTGTGTTTGTTTATTTGAAAAAAAAAAAAACTTTCACAACTTTTTAAACTTTTGTTTAACACAAATCACCCCTAAGTAACAGTAGTTTTAAGTGTATGTCCGGGCAAAAAACCACATGCATTTTCTTCTATCTTTAAACCCTTTTATCCACTCCAGCCCCAGAAAGTTCACCCCCCCCCCCCCTTCCTGACCAGGCCATTTTTTGCTATTCGACACTGCGCTATTTCAACTGGTAATTACGCAGTCATGGTATTTGATCACCATCCGGTTTATTTTTTCTGATATAAATGAAAAAAGACTGAACATTAAAAAAAAAAAAAAAAAAAAAAAACCAAAAATTATGTTCTACTTTTTTGTTCTAAGAAAAGTATCCAATAATCTCAAGTTTAGTCATAAATTTTGGACAAAATGTATTCTGCTACATGTCGTTGGTACAAAAAATTCCAATACGTAAAAATTAGTTTGTGTGAAAGTTATGGCATCTACAAACTATTATATATAGGAATTTACGCAGCTTTTACTTTGACTGCCTATCATTCTTGAGGTGCTAAAATACCAGGGCAGTACAAAAAAAAAAAAAAAAACCCCAAATGACTCCTTTTTGGAAAGTAGACACCCCAAGCAATTTGTTGAGAGGAATGTTGAGTCCATGGAAGATTTTTATTTTTTTTATGCAAAGTTGTCACTTAAATGATATGTTGCTCACACATGCCATGGGTATATGTGGAATTACAACCCAAAAGATACAGGCCCTCAAAATCCAATGAACACCTCCAGGCTTTCAAAGGGCGTATTTTTTCATGTCACTTCCTCACTGCCTATCACCATTTCAAAGGCCCTAAAATGCCAGGAACACGAACACACGAACACGAACACACACACACACACGTCATCTTTTTTGTCACAAGGGTTAGAAAAAGAAAAAATACATTTTCATTTTCCAAAGCCTTGTGGCAACAAATCAGATCTGCAAAATACTCCCCATGCAGTGGGTGTTGCAATTTTTTTGTCACACAGTATTTGCGCAGCGATTTTTCAAACGCACATTTTTTTTAAGAACTACACTTTTTGAATTGTCTGTACTGCATGTCATGGGGCCCTGTCATGTCTGTACTGCATGTCACCAAATAGGGTTTTTTTTTTCTTTTTTTTTTGTGCATATGATGTTCCTTTTGAATACTGTTTTTTTTTTTTTTTTTTTTTTTTTTATTCTTCTGTTCACATCATGAATCGCACAGGAATGTGCTGGGCATGCTTGTGCGATTCACGTGTAGGGATTAATTTGAATGGCTGAAATTGCACCGAATCGCATTGAAAGTAGCGCACACACTTTTGATGCGCAGGAACCACATCGCATGGTACTGTACAGTACAAATGTGGCACGTTTGCAACCTGCATTTGGGCTGGCATTAAGGCTCAGTTCACATCTGTGCGGGTGGTGCCGCTGCGGATCTGCACAAAAATCCGTGCACCCGCACAGAGGATTGCGGACCCAAGGGCGGGCGCCAGTAATTCTAATGGCACGCCGCCCGCACTGGAAATCGCAACCGTACTAGGAACCGATATTCCTGTGCGGGCTGCGTTTTCAGAAGAAGTGCAGGGAATTTTCCCCTGCGTGTCCCGGGGCACGGGAGTCTATTGAAATGAATGGGATCCCGTGCCCGCGCAAAACGCGGACCGCAGGAATGCAGATATGTGAACCAGGGGTAAGTTGCTCCCTTGTCTCCTCCTCCCATGCTCGTCTCTAGGACTTCTCCAGAGCTTCCCCGATCCTCTGGAACTCTCTACCCTAATTTATCAGACTATCTCCTACTCTGCTCACTTTTAGGCAATTTCTGAAAACCTATCTCTTCAGGGAAGCCTATCCTGCCCTCAGCTAATAATGGAATCTTTTATTCTTCCAACCAGTCCATCCCCCACAGTTTTTTCTACCTTTTGTACCACTAGCCCCTCCCTCTTAGATTGTAAGCTCCAAGGAGCAGGACCCTCCTATCCCTCTTGTATTGTTGCTGTATTGTTATATTGTGCTGAGCAAACTGTTGGCGCTATATAAATCCTGAATAATAATAATTGTAATGCATAAAAACACATCCTATTGCCTGATTGTTTGATAAAGTATAAAAGATGATATGTCGAGTAAATAGATACCAAACATGACTTATCACCAGTGCAATTATTACAGTAGTACAGTGATAGTGTATATTATTATCAAAGACATTGCCTGGGAAGGGGTTAAGGTCTAGGCTGATCAAGGGGTTAAATATGAGAAGTCTGCATAGAGCACACTCATGGCATGCCATTCAATTGGCAAAGTTTAGCAATCATAGCATTACATAAAGTCAGTATTTGTTGTATGCAATGTAAAACTATATGAACCAGACATTTACTCCATCATGCAACACTGTACTCAAATGCATTTTTTTTTTTTTCTTAGTAGTATTTTTTTTCTTTACCATATATGGGAAAAATACCACATTTTTGAGGCCCTAAAGTACCAGGACAGTACAAACGCCCTCAAAAATGTTTAATTTAGAACATTCTGTATGTAGTGCAGCAGTCCACGTTCAAGGGTCAGGACTATGTACTGCACAGAACAGGTTGCAGATTTCGGGTATCAACAGTTCATGCTTCTTTGTGGGGGTTGGTGGTGGGTGCACCTTTCAAATGTTGAGGTTCAATGATGTTTGCATAATTCTTCTGTAGTCCAAGATAAAAACTAGAAGGGCTGATTAGACTTCTTGAGATAACAACACAGGAAGTGTGCACGGGAAAGCTTTGAATTTCTGACCTGATCAATGGGTATGTTTTTTGTATTCGTCAAACTGATCTAATACAGTGTTTGTGATGGTATGCTTAACAGACCAAACGAGAGAAAATAAGAACATTTCATTGCTAGGCATTACATACACTTCAAGTCTCTTAGTGTTTTTAAACCCATGACCCTGCATTCCCTATATCCGGTCTCCCCGGACCCTGCATTCCCTATATCCGTTCTCCCTGGACCCTGCATTCCCTATATCTGGTCTCCCACAGTACACACAACTTGGAAATGCAATTATTTTAGTAAATATCTCAGCAGTATATGGCAGTCTTGAAACTTCTATCAGTGTCCGGCTGAGCACTGGTTAATCCTTGTAGGAGTTGTCCTTCTCCTCTGACTGTCCTATGAGGCTGCACGACCCCTGACCCTTTGTCTGGACTGTGCTGATTGCCCCTGTGCTGATCACATGCACCCTTAGAAATAACACACAAAAAACTCTAGCAATCCACAAAACAGAGCATGTGCAAACTTGCCACCGCTGCTCTGTACTATGACAGATGGATTGGGGACTGTGGAAGAAAGGTAGGATCAAAGAAGACAGGATAAAGAAGCCTTTTTACACAGTGTGGAGGATTAACCCCTTAGGTTCCACAGTGAGTATAACAAGCACGCTTTACTGCATAGACTGATTTTATTGTTGTGGGTTTAGTGATACTTTAAAATAAAAAAGGATCTTAGTAATTTGATAGTTTTACAATGCAGGACCAGGACCAAGCAGAGAAGTTGCCTCTCCAGCACGGGAGAGGTCATTCCTCAGACGCAAACTAAAGCACCGTTATCGGCCTGGGACACGAGCACTCATGGAGATAAGAAAATATCAAAAGTCAACGGACCTGTTAATAAGAAAAGCCCCCTTTGCCAGACTGGTGAGTGTGGTGTTGTTGGTTTATTGGCTCTGGACAGGGAGCTATAAATAAGGCGGGTAATATGCATAGAAAACATTCTTGTATGGTTATTTTAGGTCCCGCTCAAATCTAGTGATTTGGGATCATGGGTGGAATTGCCGTGATTCCTAATCACACTGCAATGCTGACCAAACGCAGCGCTCGTGTTTGTGTACCATTCATTTTTAATGGCACCTAAAATGAGGTGCGTATGGGAATCCACATCATTGAAAGCTTGCTGCCCAAAAGAAGCTCCCGCTCCTTTCTTGGCCAACAAGCTTTGTGCGATGTAGTTTGCTGCGACTGCAGTGCCACAATTGTGACAAAACAGCACCACGTTTAAGATGCCATTAAAATGAATGGTACACACAGGGTGGATAAAAATCAATGATTTAAAAAAAAAAAAAAAAAAAAAAATCCGATTTATTTTTTTTTTTTTTTTTTTTTTTTTTTTTTAAATTTAAATTTAAATCGGATTTTTTTTAAATAAAATGCTTTTTGAGGAAAATATATTACCATCCAAAGGTTATTCCATCATGAAATAAAGATTAGTTTTTTAATTATGTAGAATAAGGCTGTATATGTTTAATTTTTTTTGGTAAATAAATTCCATGCATCCATTCACAATGTCATGCTCTTCCAGAGGTTTTTGTAAGATTATTGGGCAGTTTCTCTGCCTACAAGATACTATCACAGATGCTCGGTTTACTTTTGCAGTTCTCAAAACTGAATTTGACTCGGCGGAGATCACATGCCTCTTCTTCACAGCAAAAATGTTATAACATGAACAGAGTTAAGAAAAAGACCTTCATCCTAACTTCTACAAACCTATGAATACACAATCAACCCCTTCAGTGCTAAGTTTCAAGAAGTTCAGTGAATAGAATAGAAACAATATTTTTCTGATTGTTTGGAGTGGAATAGATCTGCACAAGAAGAAAGTGAAACTAAGTGTGAGGAGGAAGGGGCTGACAGTCTACGTCTCTTAAAATATATATATTCTGTTTAGCCAAATTAGTTAACAAACATGGATGTTTGTTTAAGCAAATCACATATGCTGGAATGTTATTGTTTCAGATGAATAAATCTATTTAAATTGTTATTATTAAGGTAATGATTATTTTTCTCCTTCCTAAGTACAACAGAAAAGTTGTCCAAATATGAATGATTAAACTGGGGATAAAAAAAAACTAATATGAAAAGTTGTGTTCTAAAAATCTTCATCTACTTGCATATTAAAGTTATACCAGCAAGAATTAGTCTATGTAGAAAACTAGGATTTAAATCAAGCCTTACTGACTAGTGATTTAAATCGTGATTTAAATCAGTTTGATTTAAATGAAACCACCTTGGGTACACAAACATGCTTGCTGCGTTTTGCCAGCATTGCAGTGTGATTTGGAATCGTGGGCAGAATCGCGGAAATTCTGTCCTCAATCCCAAAGCGCTAGATGTGAACAGGCCTTAGTTTTTGGTATCATGACTCGGGTCATCAGCTCCACCTTTGGATACTCAGGCAGCGAGATCTCTCTCATCTCTGCCGTAATTCAATTTACTGTCCACCTTGGTATATTATTTTGCCCTGTAGAACATGCTGCATTTTTTCTGCACAGAACTGTACTGGAACATGGTAAACTCATCAAATTGAAGAAAGGGGAAAAAATTTACTGGAATGCATTAAAAATGTACCAGAACCCATCAAAAACACACACACGCGGAAACGCAGCCGGACTGCGTTTCTATAGTGCGACCCGGCCCTAAAACCAAGCACCCCATGCATGAAAGAACCTATAAAAAATATAAAGGGCACATCAATTAAATCACAGTGCAGGCCATAAATCTGTCTCTCTAACAACCCCAATAGTGTATTATATTTGCACAATATCACAAGCAGTGAAGCAGTGCTCTAACCCCGGGCACATGGACACACACTCGTATGTATTACACAATTTTGGGTGTTCAAACTTATATTACTAATTAGAACTTGCTTACAAAATTTGAAGCGTTGTGCCATCTTGCTTGTAACATTGTGCAAATACCCTGGGGGATCACTAGTGAGACCAAGATCAATGGTGATTATATTGTGCAGGGCCCTGCAATGTGGCTTGAAATGTTTTTTAAATCGTGCTCTGTGTGAAGTATAGCATGTCCTTTTGAGATCATTTATTATGTTTTCTTCCTTCTACGAGGCCTCTCGGTTTAAAGACCATTTCTATACAGACATTATAACTGTAACATGCTGGTTTAACCATATTCTATAGTGTGTGTAGGGCCGTGGATATGGGTGTACCACCAGTCCTGTACAGGGCGGGGCCCAGGCAACTAGGTGAATGGGATGTGGGCAGGAAGGGTGATCAGCACAGCATGGGGGGCAATTACTGGAACCGATCCCCTGTATGGCTCTTTCTGCAGCAGCTTAAAGCTGGCTTCTTCTCCTCTCCCTCCCGTTGGCTTTCAGCTGCTGTAGAGAGAGTTATACAGGGGATCGGTTCCAGTAATTGCCTCTCCACCACATCCATCTCCCTCCCTGTGCACCATAAGTTTCCCCCTGCTGCCCAAGCCCCCCTGTGTCTCCCCCACCCCCACAGTGCTGCCAGCTTCCCTCCTCTTCTTCCCACTGCCAGCTGCAAGCCCACAATAGGATCCTTCAGGAGGGGGAAGGGTCCGCTAAATATGTCACATTTACCAGCCCCATTCCTTTCCTGAATGAACACAATGAGTGATCGGTACTGATCACTCCCTGTGTTCATTAACAACTGATGCATAGTAAACAGACTTTTTTTGGAGGGGTGGTGGTGGCTGTCAGGTTGTATAGGGCCCCGTGGTTTCTAACAGCGTGTGTGTGTGTGTGTGTGTGTGTGTGTGTGTGTGTGTGTGTCTCAGTCTCACTCTCACCAGAAGTGTCGGTAAACCCATCAGATACTGTTCAGTGTATGCAGTGCTGGGACAACATCATCTAATGACCAAGGCTAAGATACCAAATGGTGCCCCCCCTCAAATGTATGAGCATTGTTTGTCAGAAAAGTCACCTTCCAAGAATCGTCAGTTTCTGGTACCTTCAATGACCAGGGCATGCGATTAGCGATCGCTCAACCTACTTAAACTAATGACAGGCTGACAGCGGCCACTGCTTATTTGCATGTAGCCACATACAGAGTGGTTTGCTGCAGTTAAGGACAGATGTCCAAACCTGGATACGAGTAACCACAGCTTGCTGCTCTGCGTGCGGCTACATGTGAACAGCAGCGCCTGCTGTCAGCCTGCCATTGGTTTAAAGAGGCAGCCGTTGCTATTCACATGCCCCAGTCATTGCAGCAACAGGGATCTGTAACCTGCCACGTAAAGGAGGCCTTATCCAGCAATCATATTTATTTATTTATTTATTTATTTTTATTTATTTATTTATTTTCAGACCGCCATTTAGCATGGTCACATGATTCAGCAAACTTTGCACCACACTGCCAGATCGGGTGGAGCTATAGCCATCCTGCGACAATAGCTACACACCTCTCTGTAGGAAGTCCCCTAGTTTTGCTTGGACTGCACAGAACTAATTGGCGTGGTTGTGGTCAAGTAATAGCAGAGGCGCAAAAAAAACCACTGTATTTCATAGAATAGTTTAAAATAAAACTAATGGAAACCATTTATATTGTACCGAACATGAAAACGTTTATATGGTTAAATATTGATCATGTTTACACTGGCTAGCAGGATAGAGAGCTGTCACCCTGGTGGGGCTGCCCCACATGCCGATTTATAGAAGGGGTTCATGTATACGGGATGTTTTGGAAAACACTTCTGAATGATGGAAACTGACTGCTGGAAAACGTAGTTTAAAAAACATCTGTTTAGCCGCGTTTAAAAAAACGCTTATAAATGCGGTATGCAAAGATAACATCAGGAGGCCTTCCCAAATGCCCAGAATGCACTGAAAAACAGTAAACATTTAACTATTTCAGACATTTTGAAAGAAATAGAGAGAGCAGAAGCAGAGAGAACAGTATGTGTTCAGATAACCTGTCTTTTTTTGGTTTATTTCACTCTGGATCCCATCATGAACATAATTCAGCACGTTCTACCATTTTTTTTTTTTTTTTTTTTTTTTTCCTTCACGTGAAACCTGCAACTGACTGCGCTGGTGTACCGGGTCCATTTGAATACATGGGAAAAAGCTTTGCATGCATTTCTGATGATGACAAAGGGCTCTGGACAGCATCTGGACATGGAACAGTTAAATGCATACGCCTATGTGTTTACAAATGTTTGGCGTTTGAAACGCTGTTAAAATCTACTCCTGAATGCAAGTTTGGTGCGTTCAAACAAACGACTGTAAATGACGATGTGTACATGGACACATAGGAAAACATTAGGGAGAGTTCAGGGGCTGCTGAAAAAACACAGAAAAGCTCCTGAACGTGAGTTTATCAGCTGCAGTGTACATGAGCCCTAAAGAGTTACATGAGGCAGCTTCCAGGGAAGATAGAAGGAAGTTAATGGCTTCCTAAAAGGGAACTAGCAGAGAATGGATAGTGTGAGTGGCAACAAGCAGAGGATCGTCTTCTATAGTGATGCCACTCAGCATAAGGAAGTCTATTGAAGCCGCAGGATCAGGGTATTTGGCTACAAAACCTTTACATCATGCATTTTTTCATAGTAATAGACTTTTTAGTTAATGAAGATCGAGAGAGGCTCCTGAGAAGTCCTGGATGTGATAGTGTAGGGAGAGGGTTCTTCCTGGAATGGTATCTAGAGATCAGCCTGGAAATGAGTGGAGTGGGCGGAGGGAAAGTTTTTTTTGTTCATTTCCTTTGCTGTTTTGTATCTGGATCATGTGTATGTATTGGTTGTATTTATTTAAATTTATGTTTTATGCTTGTGCAGGTGCGAGAAGTCTGCATGGAATATACTCGTGGCATGCCGTTCATGTGGCAAAGCTTAGCAATCCTGGCATTACAAGAGGTCAGTATTTGTTGTATGCAATGCAGAACTTTAGAATCCAACCAGCCAGTATCTATCTATTTTTTGGGTATTCAGTGGTGTGACAATTACTCCTTCATGCAACACTGTACTCAAATTTAATTTTACATCTTTTTTTTTTTTTCTTTACAGCATAAAGGAAAAATAGCAAAAATTTTGAAACAAAAATGTATGCTTATCACATTTTTTGAGGCCCTAAAGTGCTGGGATAGTGCAAATACCCCAAAAATTGTTTAGGACATATATAGTGCAGCAAAGGTTAGGGGTCAGGACTATAGTGCACCAAACAGCTTGCAGATTTCAGTGGTCAGCAGTAAATGCATCTTTAACCACTTCCCGACCGGCCGTTGTATATAAACGGCCGGACGGTGGCAGTGCAGGGTCGGGTGGCCATTTATGAACGGCCTCCCCGCACCCTGCTTGTGCGCGCTCCCTGGGAGTGCGCAGCACCGCGATCCGGCGCCCACTATGTCCTCCGGACACAGTGAAACACCGATTGTCGGACGGGACCTCTGTACGAGGTCCCGATCATGTGATCACTGATTGGCCAATCAGTGATCACATGCAAAGTAGTAAGCAAGATGTCACTTGTGACATCATTGCTTACTACGTGTGAAATCTGTGAATGATCACAGAGGTCACATGGTACAAGGCTATTCACAACAGTCTTGTACCATGTGACAAGCTGTGAACAATCACAGCTCACTCAGTACTTCTCAATGACTGCAAGAATGCAGACAGAGAGAGGAAATGATTGCTTTTACTTCCTATATGGGTGTAAAAGCAATCAGTGTAAAAAAAAAAAAAAAATCTTCATCACCCCCCACAAGTAGTACAGTGTCACCATGGTGACATTGTACTGCTAGGGTGACAGTATGTAAAAAATAAATATATAAAAATGTAAAACAAAAAGGTTTAAAAATTATAATTTTTGGTTATAAACTAACTTGGATTTTTTTTTTTTTAACGGAATACATTTTGGCCAAGATTTATGATGAAATATTATTTATTTGCAAAATTTTATTTAAAAAAAACAAACTTTTTTTAAAAAATTTTGGACTTTCATTTACATAGCAAAAAAAATTAAAATCCCAGCGGTGAATAAATACCACCAAAATAAAGCTTTATCTGTCTCAAAAAAATGGTAAAAAATGTATTTGGGTACAGTGTTGTCATTCAAAGTGTGATAGTGCTGAAAGCTGAAAATTGCCCTGGTCAGGAAGGGGGTAAAAGTGTCCGGTCTGGAAGTGGTTAAAGTACACTGCTCAAAACAATTAAAGGAACACTTTGAAAACACATCAGTGGGGAAAAACCTCTGCTGGATATCTATACTGACATGGACTGGGTAATGTGTTAGGAACGTAAGGATGCCCCATCGTTTGATGAAAATGATCAACCTACAGAGGACTGAATTCAAAGACACCCCGAAAAGCAAAGTGAAAAAATGATGCAGCAGGCTAGTCCATTTTGCGGAAATTTCATTGCAGGAACTCAAAATTGTCCTCAGTAGTATAGCCACCCCCCCCCCCCCCGTGCTTGTATGCATGCCTGATAACATCGGGGCACGCTCCAGTGAGATGATGGATGGTGTCCTGGGGTATTTCCCCCCAGATCTGGACCAGGGCATCACTGAGCACCTGAACAGTCTGATGTGCAACCTGGCGGCGTCAGATGGACCGAAACATGATAAACCAGAGGAGTTCTGTTGAAGTTAGGTCAGGCGAGTGTGGGGGCCATTCAATGTTATCAGTTCCTTAATCCTCCAGGAACTGCCTGCATACTCTCGCCACATGAGGCCGGGCATTGTCGTGCACCGGGAGGAACCCAGGACCCACTCCACCAGCGTAGGGTCTGACAATGTTCAAGAATTTCATCCCAATACCTAACGGCAGTCAGGGTGCCATTGTCTAGCCTGTAGAGGTCTCTGTGTCCCTCCATGGATATGGCTCCCCAGACCATCACTGACCCACCACCAAAACGGTCATGCTGAACCATGTTACAGTCAGCATAACGTTCTACACGGCTTCTCCATACCCTTTCACGTCTGTCACATGTGCTCAGGGTGAACTTGCTCTCATCTCTGAAAAGCACAGGGCACCAGTTCTGGTGTTTAATGGCAAATGCCAATCAAGCTCTCTAGTGCTGGGCAGTGAGCACAGGGCCCATTAGAGGACGTCGGGCCCTCAGGCCACCCTCTGTTTCTGATTGTTTGGTCAGACATTCACACCAGTGGCCTGCTGGAGGTAATTTTGTAGGGCTCTGGCAGTGCTCATTCTGTTCCTCCTTGCACCAAGGAGCAGATACCGGTCCTGCTGATGGGTTAAGGACCTTCTACGGCTCTCCTGGAGTAACTGCCTGTCTCCTGGAATCTCCTCCATGCTTTTGAGACTGTGCTGGGAGACACAGCAAACCTTCTGGCAATGGCATGTATTGATGTGTCATCCTGGAGGAGTTGGACTGCCTGTGCAACCTCTGTAGGATCCAGGTTTTGCTTCATCGTACCATAGTGGCACTGACTCTAGCCAAATGCAAAACTAGTGAAAAACAGCCAGAAAAGATGAGTAGGGAAAAAATATCAGTGGCCTCAACCTGTAAAACCATTCCTGTTTTGGGGGTCGTCTCATTGTTGCCCATCTAGTGCACCTGTTCTTGATTTCATTAACACCAAGGCAGCTGAAACTGAATAACAACCCCCTCTACTACTTAACTGACCAGATCAATATCCCAGGAGTTTAATTGACTTGATATACCCTGATTAAAAAGTGATCCTTTAATTTCTTTGAGCAGTGTATAACAAGGCAAATCCTTTTTAGTTTTGAAAAGAGCGCAGAGAGATTAGAACACCGGTTTGTATTGCTGTCTGTGCCCCCAATGAGAAGATTCACCCTCTCTATTTATCCTGTTTATTATTGTCATTGAAAGTAAAAGAAAACCCCAAATTTTGGGTTGGCCCCAGAAAAGTAACAGAGGGGAAATCTTTTGATGGGGACACTAGTTCTGATGATCTGGGGGTCCCCAAGGAATTCCCTTATTGTGCAGAAATGTTATCTCACTTTCTTTCTGTTTGGCTATGGAACAGGAAGTGAAGGGAAATCTCTGCAATGGGGGACACATTCTAAAGGATTGACTTTAACCACTTCAGGAAGATTTTACCCCCTTCCTGACAGGCCAATTTTTGCTAAACTTCACAGTGCTACTTTAACTGTAATTGCGCGGTCATGGTACACTGTACCCGAATAAAAGTTTTTTTCAGAATTTTTTTCTCAATATAAACAAAAGACTGACATTTTTTTTACTGCCATAAAATATATCGAATAATAATTTTTTAAAAAAATAAATTTTTTAGAAATTGTGGCCAAAATGTATTCTGCTACGTCTTTGATTTAAAAAAAAAAAAAAAAAAAAAACCCAATAAGTGTATATTGATTGGTTGCACGTACTGGAAATTTTTTTTTATACTACTAATGGAGGTGATCAGCGACTTATAATTCAGTGATAATGCTATACACTGTCACTGTACTAATGACACTGGCTAGGAAGGGGTTCACATCTAGGGTGATCAAGGGGTTAAATGTGTGCCTAACTGTGTAATTTATGTACAGTGTGCTGCTTTTATTGAGAGATCTATCAGTTTCTCATCCCTGCAAAGCATCAAACTGACAGATCACTTCCTCTGTACAGAGTCCTGTGCTGTCAACACAGAGCTCTGGGTTTTGATTGTACTCCACTGATCAGCAGGTCCCAGCTGTGAATCCTTGATCTGGGACTGCTGTAATGATGCAGAGTGGCGCTATAATCGTGTGATGAAGATCTGACCAGCTTGTGTTTGTGATTTTGTTTTTGGGTTCTTTCCTGAGCAGGCAGCAGAAGCTTTCCTGGTGCGACTCTTCGAAGACTCTTACCTTTGCTGTCTGCACGCCAAAAGGGTCACCCTCTTTGTTCAGGATATGCAACTTGCTCGGCGGATTCGAGGGACACAGGAAGGACTGGGATAATGGCACTTTTCTTACCTAAAAGCCTTCAAAGTCACCCATTTTACATTTGGAATTTATGGATTAAAGTAGGTTTCTACCTTACCCTGTCTCGTATGCTATGAACTTAACCAAGCCAGGGTCCTGATCTCTGAAGCAATACAGCATGGAACTCCTTCATTTTACCCATTGGTGACATATGAGCCGCACACCAATTATTACTTCTGTACAGCCTATGGCTACCTTTTTATTGTATTGAGGTTTTCAAATGCTGGACAGTTTGGCTTGCTCTTGGCCTACAGAACTTGTGGGCTGCTGCCTGGATTTAGCCAGTGCTTGGGGGTGGGGGGGGATTTATTCACAACAGTATGTGGCTCATTCCACTGCACTTAGGGCCATTTTAATTTCTGTCTCTGGCTGTCATTGAATTTGTATAAACTTTTTCTACGTTTTTACATATGTTTTTTTGTTCTTTTAATACTTCATGATTTTTGATGGTGTTTAAAAAGATTTTCTTTCAGGGCAAAGTGAGAGAATCTCAAAAAAAAAAAAAAAATACACCAACCTACCTCCCCCAGCGTGCCTTCCTGCCACTCCAGTGAGCCAGCATGCACCAAATTGTCGTTAGAAAAATTCCCACATATTACAACTGGTGTGGTGATGTCACTCCCCCGGTCATGTGACATTGTTTGGGCCTAGCAAATGGCTGCTAGATCCGCATACTGTCACATAGAAAGAGGTCACTTGCTCCTCCCTATACCAGGAAGCAAAGGGTTTTATCACTGGCTGCAACTGAGGAAGGAGTGTAGGCAATTTAAGTAATGGCAGAGGACTCTGTACAAATACTGCCACATTTTTTTATTTTTTGTGTCTCTTTTTAAAGCCCAACTCTAGGAATAAAAACAAATATCTTTGCAGAGGATCCCTCCATTGTACTTTTAAGGGTTAAATGTCCATTAACTCTAGGGATGAGAATAACCCTTTCTAATACTTTTACTCTCAGTGATGGGACTGGGAGCAGACCTCGAATTCGGAGTTGCCACCACAACAGTAATAGATACTAAATCTTCCAAAGGGAACACTAGTTTTGGTAACAACTGTCTAATGGCCAGACGTGGCCTAGGAGTGTTAAAATCAGGAGGTTGAGCTGCAGTTTAAGCACCCACCTAAACAGGGGCATGCAGCTACTCAGCGCTATACACTGAAGCATGGCACCATCGATCATGACCCTTTTAACTGCAATGTGTGCGGTTGCAACACAGTGGGTCACCATTTTTAGGGCAAAACAGGCAGTAAGGAATATCGCCTCCCTAGGTGGGGAGTAGTGATGAGCTGATGGTTTGATCCAAACCTTGCATTAGACTGAACTTTGGGTGTTCAGACAAACTCCTGAACTTTTGCTCGCTTGACTACCTGTTCAGCAGGAACCAAAAATCCTATATAGAAGCAGTATTTCTATCACTTCTATATATGACAGCTTTCCAGTGTCACTGGTTCCTAAGGAATTCGTGCCCCCTAGGAACCACTGACGTCACTGGAAATCACCGCCACTTAAGCAAAGGGGTGCGGATGGCAGTGACATCATAGCACCGCCTCTTTCCCTTATCTATCTGATGACAGCTTGGGAAGTGGTACCATGTGGGATCAGTTGCGTGCGCTGGATCATCTGTGGGTTGACAATGGATTTTCAGTGAGGGACTTTTTGGGGAGTTTTTTTATCTGTTTTTTAATAAAGGACTTGAGAAATGTTTTGGGTGTCTTTATTCCAGATTAAAATAATTCCTTTTTCTTTATTCCTTCTTCACTAATGAGTACACATACATGTTATGTAAAGGATTTAGCATCAATCATTTTTCACTTTAAAAGGATAAGTTCACCTTTTTGGAAAAATATAATAAATGCACTTTTTTTTTTTTTTGCAGGTAAAAAAAAATGTGCATTTATTTTTGTATGCAGGAGCCTGGAAAGCAGCAGATTGCTGATGCCATGCAGGTCTCCTGCAGTCCTGTCCGTTTATCTGCTCTGTATGAGCAAGCAGATATGCTGACCGGAAGAATGAATGAACTACCACAGAGCCGTGGTAGTACATTGAGGACTGCAAACCGCCAGCTGCTAAGGCTGTTGGGACTTGTAGTCTCTCATTCATGAGATGACTGTGAAATTATTAATTAACTGTGAGTTATGAGGTTGGGCTTTTTTCAAATTTGACAGCTAGCGAAGGGGGAGAAGATCCCCTCGCTAGCTGTCAAAGTGGGGAGGGGGGCCTGGTCTGAATGTAACAAGTTATATGTTACACCCTCAAAATGGGTGTAACATGTTATGACGTCCTCATGTATACTGGATGTTTTTACAGCAGCTGCTTTTGGCGGGTTTTTTTTTGTTTTGTTTTTTTGCAACAGCCTGTAAACTCCCCAGTATGTTATCCTGTGTCTATGCACACAGACTGTAATCGATGTTTTTTTGGCAGGGGTGTTTTTTTTTGGGCTGAAAAAAAAAACCCAGGACTAGTGGGTTTCTATAGTGTTTTTTTAAACTGTAAAAACACTCTAATTCTGAAAAATGCTGTAAATCAGCGTTTTTGGACCTTTTTTTTTTTAACAAAAACAACCTCTAAAAAACACAGCTAATATGAAAACACTGAATCTCACGGTTTTAACGTGACTTTGCACAGCTAATGTAACTGGCATTATTAAATCGTCTAGTGTGCATGGAGCCTAAAGGTGAACTTATCCTTTTTAAAGAGGAGCTCCGGTCTCTTGTGTAAAAATTAAGACTGCAACGAAAGATTATTTTCATACTCCAAGTATTTCAATTAGTTGGATAAAAAAAACCTCAAAAAAAGTGTGGTGTATAATTTAGATAATATGTAAAGTTTTTACAGAAAAGACAAGTTGTATATTTGCATGCAGTGTTAAATGTTCCCTAACCATCGAGCTGGTTATTTACAAACTGTCAAATCCACTCTGAGAATAACAGACAGAAGAGATGTATATATTATTAGAGGCTGAATGCGGTACATATCAAACTTTTTATGCTAAGAAAGGAAAAAAAAATCCAAGATATAAAACTGTTTTGGAGGACAGTGATATAATATTATGCATGATGGATTCCCTTCTCATAGGCAGGTAGCTTGATGGAAGCTGTGTGTCTGCTGTCACATATGATGACCATACTCTTAATTAATTTTTCATCTGAAAATGTTTGTTTTAACTGCCTCCTGCCTGCCGTATTGACAAATGATGGACGGGTGGGAGCTCTCCTGTTCTGGGAGGATGTCATATGACATCCTCCTACTCTAGCTGTGCATTCATGCCCCTGGGGCTGGGCAGTGCTGTGATCAGTGGTACGCTATGTGCCTCCCTAGGACAGGATCTCTGATCACAGTGAAGACCGGATGACTTGGGTTCTTTACCATGTGATCACCTATCCAATCGCAGCTGATTACATGTAAACAGGAAATGCCTGTTATTGGCCCATAAGCTGCAGTCTTCAGAGGAAACCTCTACACTTCTCATCAGTGCCCATAAGTGATGCCTCTCAGTGTCCATCAATATTGCCTGTCAGTGCATCCTCATCAGTGCCCATCATTACCGTCGATCAATGCTGCCTCATCAGCAAAGGAGAACGTTTCTTATTTAAATAAATTTTATAACAGAAACTAAAACTTTTTTTTTTTTTAATTTTCTGCATTTGTTGGTTTGTTTAGCAAAAATTAAAAAAATACAGTGGTGATTAAATACCACTAAAAGCTTAATTTGTGTAAAAAAAAAAGATAAACGCTTTCATATTGGTACAGTGTTGTGAGACCGTGCAGTAGTCATTCAAAGTGCGACAGCACTGAAAGCTGAACATTGGCCTGGGCAGGACGTTGGTGAAAGTGCCCAGCAGGCAAGTGGTTAAGAACGTTTGTTCAGATTTCTAATCATTAGTGAGGTCAAATCAGCATTTGTTTTCTACCACATTGACAGGAAAATTCGAAGGTGCAGAATAGAAAACTCAAACCATTTTTTTTTTTGAACAGTGTATATGGTTTTCACCTCATTCATTTTAAAATTGAATGTTAAAAGCAAGGGAAATTATGAACAACGTTCATCCATTTCATTAAATGTACAACAAATTTTAATATGAATATTCTTGTCTAAAAATCAATGTGTATGGTCAGTGTAAGACAGCATGCTTTTTTTTTTTTTCTGGGCACCTGTCATGATGGGGTTAACAATAAATAATAGCCCTTTATAATACAAAAACAGCAAATAGTCACAACTGGAAGAGCTTAATTTATACTGTGAAACAGTGAAAGTAATAATATAACTTATCGTGTACACACACACATATTGAACATGTCACCATTTTTCTCAGTAAATATATTTCTAAAGGTGCTATTGACATGAATTTTTCACCACATATCGGTAATACCGCATGAAATCCATACCTACAAAGAAACCAAACCAAATAAGTTCATAAATGAAGTTATGTGTAATAAAATGGAATAACACAGAAAAAGTATTGAACACGCTAACTGAAATTTATTTAATACTTGGTACAAAATCCTTTCTTGGTAATGACAGCTTCAAGCTGCCTCCTGTATGAAGAAACTAGTCGCATGCATTGCGCAGGTGTGATTTTGGCCCATTCTACGAAAGTATAACAGTTCTGTTTGTGTAGTGCAACTCTAATGTGAATTTGCATTTTCTGGCACTCAAGCAGCATCAAAGTCACATTAAAGTAGTCTAGGAACCTTTGTGTCCAAAGTCGCATGTTGGGGTTAAGGGCTTGCACTACTTTGATGCTACTTTTGATGTTACTTGAGTGCTAGAGAGTGTAAAAGCATCAAAGCTGAACTACATGAACAGAACTGTTATACTTTCCTATTCGCAAAAAAAAAAAAAAAAAAAAGAAATTGCACCCATCCAAAGTGGCATCCCAGTCAATGCTTTCCTATTAGCAAAAAAAACCTTGCACCCATCCAAAGTGGCATCCAAGCCAATGCTTTCCTATTAGCAAAAAGAACATTGCACCCATCCAAAGTGGCATCCAAGCCAATACTTTCCTATTAGCAAAAAGAACATTGCACCCATCCAAAGTGGCATCCCAGTCAATGCTTTCCTATTAGCAAAAAAAACCTTGCACCCATCCAAAGTGGCATCCAAGCCAATGCTTTCCTATTAGCAAAAAGAACATTGCACCCATCCAAAGTGGCATCCAAGCCAATACTTTCCTATTAGCAAAAAGAACATTGCACCCATCCAAAGTGGCATCCAAGTCAATACTTTCCTATTAGCAAAAAAAACCTTGCACCCATCCAAAGTGGCATCCAAGCCAATGCTTTCCTATTAGCAAAAAGAACATTGCACCCATCCAAAGTGGCATCCAAGTCAATACTTTCCTATTAGCAAAAAAAACCTTGCACCCATCCAAAGTGGCATCCAAGCCAATGCTTTCCTATTAGCAAAAAGAACATTGCACCCATCCAAAGTGGCATCCAAGCCAATACTTTCCTATTAGCAAAAAGAACATTGCACCCATCCAAAGTGGCATCCAAGCCAATACTTTCCTATTAGCAAAAAGAACATTGCACCCATCCAAAGTGGCATCCCAGTCAATGCTTTCCTATTAGCAAAAAAAAAAAACCTTGCACCCATCCAAAGTGGCATCCAAGCCAATGCTTTCCTATTAGCAAAAAGAACATTGCACCCATCCAAAGTGGCATCCAAGCCAATACTTTCCTATTAGCAAAAAGAACATTGCACCCATCCAAAGTGGCATCCCAGTCAATGCTTTCCTATTAGCAAAAAAAAAAAACCTTGCACCCATCCAAAGTGGCATCCAAGTCAATACTTTCCTATAAGCAAAAAGAACATTGCACCCATCCAAAGTGGCATCCAAGTCAATACTTTCCTATTGGCGACCAAAAAAAAAAAAGGAAAGCAAAGTGCATCAAAAATGCATGTTCAAAAAACAGAACACACTGTGAAATCCCACAATCCACATCGATGTGAACCTAGCCTAAATATCCTTGGTGTCAAGCTGCCGGTTCTAAGTGCCATTGGTCCTGGAACTGTGTAGGCAGCATCAGGTAGGAGATCGATTGGCCACAGCTCAAAGAACCTCTAATAACCACTGGAGCAGCCTTTCTCAACCTTTGCCCACACAGAGGATCCATTGAATTAACTTTCTGGTCTCAGAGGCCTCCTGCTAAAAATGACTATATCTACAAATCATGATACAGTACGTTAGTTTGATGGTCAGTGGGAAGAATGTTCAGTGCTCAAAGAACCCCTAGAGACCTCAGGAGGAACCTAGTTGAGAAACCCTGATCTGGAGGAACACTGATTCCCTGGAATCCTTGTTGAGAATTGCTGATCCTGGGCACCATGGATCTTTTAAGAACCTAAGGCTGCTTTCATACTAATTCATTTTTGAGTTAAAAAAAAAAAAAAAAAAAGCTGAAGGCCATATATTTGTGAGGAACTAAAAAAGTTCTAAAATTAGTTAAATTCTAAATTTAGTTCTAAAACTAATATTCTGCTTCCTGCATTTCTGGTGCCGTAAGAAGAAAAAAAAAACACCCCTCCCTATGGAAAACACGGCAAAAATGCTCCTGTGTTGTGTTTTGTGTCCTGTAAAAATGCACCACAAATGTGAAAACATGGCAAAAATTTATTTTTGCCACCAATCTGAAAGTAGCCTAAAGGTGGGAATACACGATTAGAAAATTGATTGATCGGTCATCCGACGACCGAGAGGCATCCGTTCGTTGTTCGAAATCGTGCCCCACAATCTAAAAAAAAAATTGTTGTTCGGGCAATATGTAGTGTTGACGTCTTCCATACAAGTGGAAGTGATGCGGTGTGCGTGTAACCTTGTAGCCACGCCCTTCCGGCCAGAAGGAGCGATATACACAACAATTACCAGCAATGTGTATAATATAGTTTATTACATTATCTATATACAGAAATAGTGATACATAAAATATATTCTGCAGAAATCTGGTTTCATTATCTCATTAGACCAATCTTTTAACATTTGGATTTTTCGTTCGTGTTTACGAAGATTCCTTGGTCATGCAGATCCGGGTCATCTTCTGTTTCTGCTCATGCGTGATAGCGCTTGATAGATTTTTTTTCGTACGACCGTCATACCACCGCATAGAAAATCCGTCATTCGTTTGCGAATGGACAACATTTTTCGCTGTTGTTCAGCTGGATTTTTTTCGTTCACAATATCATTATCGGTTGAAACATCCTGCTCATCAACGAAGAGAAAATTGTTTGATCAGTGGTTCCGCTACATTTTTTGTACGATTTTCTTATCGTGTGTACGGGGCATAACACTGCCCTTGCAGTAAGACCAAATCATGAGGTCAGTTAACTTCATAGTACATGTTGGGATTGAAGCTGGAAACTGGAGGACATGACACAAACAGAAAACATTTATAAACTCCATCCAAAATGTTTTGCGATGTTCTGTTACATGACATTCTGGAGTGTGTACACATTTTATTATGAGTGTATAGGTGATAAAAAAAACTGTAAGTTATTTGAAGATATTTATTCTTTCTGTGCCTCTGCTCTATCTCGCCCCATCTCTCCTTGACTTATTCTGGGGGTGATGGCAAGGCCATGCTGTCACATTTCTCCATTATCTATTAGATGGACAGATAATGAAGGATAAGGTCAGGGTCCCCTTCTTCCCAGTCTCTGCTTTTTAATTTGAGTTGTGTTTCTGAACAAATCCCTCTGACTGTTTTATGCAGCCATTAGCAACTCGGTGAGAATACATTCTGGTACATCTATAAGTGTCAGCCACAGTGGCTAAATGGTTAGCACTTCCGCCTGGCAGCACTAGGGTCATTGGTTCGAATCCCAGCCACGGCACCACCTGCCTGGAGTTTGCATGTTCTCCCTGTGCCTGTGTGGGTTTCCTCCGGGAACTCCGGTTTCCTCCCACACTCCAAAGACATGCTGGAAGGAAAATTGGATCCTGTCTAAATTGTCCCTAGTATGTATGAATGTAAGTTAGGGACTGTAGATTGTACGCCCCTTGAGGGTTAGGGGCTGATGTGAATGTACAATATATATGTAAAGCGCTGCGTATTGATGGGGCTATATAAGTACCTGTAATAAAATAATAAATAATGTCAGTGTCATTGATATTTCAGTACTTGGTAAATGCTGGAGAGTTCAATCTCTGATAGCTTTGGAACACACAAAGTGGGGTGGGAACACCCAAAACTCCTAAGATGGACAGGAACAGTTGGGAATCCTTGTAGAAAGATCTTGCAGTTGAAATATCTAAGACAGATAAGGAGACTCCACTTGTCAGGCTCCATTTACAACTTAAATATCACTTTTGGGTGGACTTCCCCTTTAAATTTACCTTTCTTTGTACAGAAGTATGCAGAAAAAGAAGGAAGATGGATGCTTTTATCAGGAAGCGATTAGAGTTTAACCTCCCTGGCGGTATTCCCGAGTGTAGCTCGGGGTAAAATTTCAGTACCAAGAGCGGTAACCCCGAGCTACACTCGGGCTTACCATGTGGCGTTGCTTAGGGGGTCCCTGCAGCACTTACCTTGTCCTTCACTCCCACGATGTGTCCCCTGCAGCATCCCCGGCAATCTCCTCCGGCTGGTGCCGGCTTCCGTGTTCCAGTCCCTGTGACGTCGGGACGTACGGGCGCCGGAACCGGCGGCAAATTTGATATTTTTTAAAAATGTCATTTTTGCTGTCATTGCTGTTTCAATGCATTTCACATATATTTTGTCCCTACTGCTTTGTCCTGTGCCCTGCCTGCATTTTGACTGTTCTTTCTGCCTGGAAACTTAGAAAAGTCCATGGCGTCCAAAAAGCGTCCCTTTACGTTAAAAGCAGTTTTAGAACAGCAATAGTAAATCAGAACCACTTGCAGAATTGAGTGATAATGATTTGTGGGGAAATTCGTCATCACACACTGAAAACGATTTTGCGACTTTACTCAGCTGTGCGAATTTGCCTCTGTATTTCAAATTTCAGTGTTTTTGGTTTGATTATATTATTAAATCAAATTTATTATTATTATATTATTATTTTTTATGATTATTTATTAAATTATAATTTATGATTTCGTGTTTCAAGTTTTATCATACCCAGGATGTTTACTAGACTCTTGTTCGGACAGATTTCAGTGAGTTATTCCTAAAAATTACAGCCTACAATAAAAAACTACATATTTCCATGCAAAAAAATGGTACCGCTTTCAGCACAAAAAATCAGAAAGAATCATACCGCCGAGGAGGTTAAGAAAGCATAGGCAAAGGATAAATATCTGTTGTGCACAAATCAGTTTTTTGTTGATTGATTGATCAAAGATTGATGTGTTATGCTAGGTTGTGTTAGGCTGGCCATACACTATACAATTTTCTGCCCAATTGCCTTTAGATTTACCTTCAACTATGTAGCGCAAGGGTCTGCCTAATTGGATACAATTGAGGCGTTGTTTAGGTTTGATCTCATATTATATGGTTTTTGGTAAATCTAAAGCAAATTTCTCAAGAAAATTGTATAATGTATGGCCAGCCTTAGTGCTCCCTAGTGCTTGCTCTCTCCTCCTATCAACATGGTCTGTCTTAGCACATGAGCACTGTAAGGTAACTGACTGACTTCTGGTGCTGCATATCCCTCCCACATTCTGAGCTCTGCTGTATCGGGATTGCAGAAGGCTGAAACCAAGTCAAATTCAGGTACTTGCGCTGCTTACATTTAGAAAATACATAATGGGATTCATTTACTAAAAATCGAGAGTGCAAAATCTGCTGCAGCTCTGCATAGAAACCAATCAGCTTCCAATTTTTTTTTTTTATTTTATTTTTAGTTAAAGCTTTATTGAGTAAGCTGATTGGTTACCATGCACAGCTGCACCAGAATTTGCACTTTCAATTTTTAGTAAATTAATCCCACCTTGTGTTACAGAATTTAGAACAGAAGTAATCTGTGTCTGCTATATCTGCCCGAAGTTCAGCTTTGCTGCTTTAAGGCCCCATGCACACAAGGCGTTTTTGAAGCCAGTTTAAGTCTAGGTTCACACCTATGCAGGTTGCGTGTGAGGTGTTTCTGCAGTGCGTTTTTAATTTTTTTTTTTTTTTTTGCTTGTTGCTAGGCAGATTTTAAATGTAAAATGCATCAAAAACGCAATAGATGCTTTTCTGCAGCATTCTCATTGCAGTTTATAGAACCAAAAATGCAATGTTTTGCATTCACAAAAGTCCCTGACCCATTCCAAAAAATGCACTGGGTGAAAATGTGGAGATATGAACCTGTCCCATAGGAAATCATGTTAAATGGACTGTACTGCGTTTCTGCAACGCTGCAGAAAACGCTTAGGTGTGAACCTAGGGTTAGGGGCGTCAGGCTTCTTTTCTTCTTTTTTTTTTTTTGTTTTCGGGGGGGTTTTTTTTACTGCTTCCAAACGGCCCTCCATGTTATTCTGTGTCCATGCACAGCAAGGCTTTTACGAGCAGGAAAAAAAAAAAACCCCAAGGCCAGTGTGTCCAGGAGTAGCAGCATTTTGGCAGAAAAAAAAAAAAACCACGTGATGCGTCTAAACACATGTTAACATTAGGCGGGTTTAGTGCAATGGCCAGAATAAATGATTATCTTCAATCCTATAAACCTGCCTAAAGAGGAGGAGCAGTTTTAAATTTCCCTGGGTGCATAAGGCCATAATCTATCAGATTTTGGTGTTTAGGTTTATGTAGATTTTACTATTTTTGTGCCCAGCCTGTTAAGATGAATGCAAAACTAGCAATTGGTAAAATTAATAGCTTTATAGCACATAGAGAGAAGTCAGAAAAAAATGGATTTCAGTGCTTGAAGCTTTTTTAAAAAATTATTTGTATGAAATAACTGCACAGTGGCATCATTACTTTGGTTTAAAAAAAATATATATATACATATATGTGTATATATATTTATATATATATATATATATATACACAATTTTATTTAATTTTTTTACATTTTGGTTTATATCTGTAAGTAGAAATTATGTGCAACCAGAACACCAACCCAAGCTCAGACAGAAGGTGATGATTCTGATGAACAAATTAGTTGCATGTCATCTCAACACAGAAGAATGGAAAGGGTATGTAGTCCAGCTATTACCCAATTCAGGGCAGGAGGTAACCAAGGTCATAAGTCTGATAAACTCAGAATAAACAAGCTGCATGTCACCTCATCTTAGAACAGTGGAAAGCATGTATGGGCCAACTATAACCCAACCCTGGACAGACATTGATAAAGGTGATGATTCTGATGAGCTTAGAACAATCAAGCTGCATGTTACCTTATCTTATAAGAGGGGAAAAGGGTATGTGGGCAAAATAATACCTAACCCAGGACAGAAGTTTATAAAGGTGATGATTCTGATGAGCTCAGAATAAACGAGCTGCATGTCACCAGATCCTAGAACAATGGAAAGGCTGCGTAGGCCACAACCCTGGGTAGAAGCTGGTAAAGGTAATGATTCTGATGAACCCAGAATAGACAGAGGTTGCATGTCACCTGATCCTAGAACAGTAGAAAGGGTGTGTGAGTCAGCTATAACCCAACCCAGGGTAGAAGCTGAAAAAGGTAATGATTAGAGATGAGCGAAGTATTCAAAAATTCGATTCGACTGATTCGGCGAATTCGTGGAAAAATTTTGATTCGAGTCGAATATATTCGCTGTGAATTTAACTTAAAAAAGGGTGTTTCTAGGCTTCAGAGAGACTTAATATTAGTGCTGAACACTGTACCTTTAATTTAAATGCCCTTGGAGTCTGCTGGGGAAGAGAAATAATACTGTCAGGCAGTATGACATGCAGATGAGTGCCGTCGATCTTAGAATCACCGCACACTTCACTCATTTGGCCAGTCACGGGGCCAAAACCAGAGTGTGGAGCCACAGTGTGGCGGTGGAGGCAGCAGCAATGGGAGGCCATACAGCACCCTATGACAAAAATGGAAACCACCAGCAGTGTGAGGAGACCTGAAAGTGGCACATGGCAGAGTGTGGCGATAGAGACAGCAGCAATGGGAGGCCGTACAGGGACCCATGACACACTCTGGACCTGGCAGCAGCATGAGGAGGCGGTACAGGGGCCCATGGCAGATTACGGGCCTGGCAGCAGCATGAGGAGTCGGTACGGGGGCCCATGGCAGATTACAGGCCTGGCAGCAGCAATGGGAGGCCGTACAGGGACCCATGACACAATCTGGACCTGGCAGCAGCATGGGGAGGCGGTACAGGGGCCCATGACAGATTACGGGCCTGGCAGCAGCATTTGGAGTCGGTACGGGGGCCCATGACACACTCTGGACCTGGCAGCAGCATGAGGAGGCGGTACAGGGGCGCATGACAGATTACGAGCCTGGCAGCAGCAACTTGGACAGGAGGACGTTCAGTTTCTGCACCGTCTGGTGCGTGCTCGCAAACTGTTGTCTCTTGGAAACGGATTCCAAGAAAGACTGCTGACGGAATCCGTGAAGAGGAGTAGCAGGAGAAGGAGCATCTGAACGAGCGGAATATGCCAACAAGCGACAACAGGGGCCCATGACAGATTACGGGCCTGGCAGCAGCATGAGGAGTCGGTACGGGGGCCCATGGCAGATTAGGGGCCTGGCAGCAGCTATGGGAGGCCCGTAATCTGCCAGCACCCTATGACAAAAAATGGAACCCACCAGCAGTGTGAGGAGACCTGAAAGTGGCACATGGCAGAGTGTGGCGATGGAGACAGCAGCAATGGGAGGCCGTACAGGGACCCATGACAGACTCTGGACCTGGCAGCAGCATGAGGAGGCGGTATAGGGGCCCATGGCAGATTAGGGGCCTGGCAGCAGCTATGGGAGGCCCGTAATCTGCCAGCACCCTATGACAAAAAATGGAATACACCAGCAGTGTGAGGAGACCTGAAAGTGGCACATGGCAGAGTGTGGCGATGGAGACAGCAGCAATGGGAGGCCGTACAGGGACCCATGAGAGACTCTGGACTTGGCAGCAGCATGAGGAGGCGGTATAGGGGCCCATGGCAGATTAGGGGCCTGGCAGCAGCTATGGGAGGCCCGTAATCTGCCAGCACCCTATGACAAAAAATGGAACACACCAGCAGTGTGAGGAGACCTGAAAGTGGCACATGTTTGGGGCATGATTCATGGCGGATTTAGTCAGTTGTGTCAGGAACTGGTGGTTTGAAATCCAGACTAATCCACGCCTGATTCATTTTCACAAACGTCAGTCTCTCCACACTTTGGGTGGACAGTCGTGTCCTCCGCGGAGTTGCAATACCTCCTGCCGCACTAAACACGCGCTCCGATGCCACGCTACTGGCCGGGCATGACAGCCTTTCAAGGGCAAATTCAGCTAGTTGGGGCCAAAGGTCAAGTTTCGTTGCCCAGTAGTCAAGGGGATTGTCTACCTCGGTTGGCAGGGTGCTGTCCAAGTAGGCCTAAGCCTGTTGTTTGAGGTCCTGCTCCAGGTCCACCTGATGCTGCTGCTGCTGCTGCTGCTGCTGCGGCTGGTTAGTAGTTTCCTCACTGCGCTGGTGAAGAAAGCTACTCATCATCGACTGCAGACTGAGGCAGCCGCTGCTGGTGGAGCTGCCACTGCTCCTACCACCCCACCCCTCCCCTGCTGCCATGGCAGCGGAACGCGAGCGCACAGGGCCCACAGTGTCTGAGGATGGACGTTGGCGCAGACAGGCAGAGACCAGCTGACTACATAGGTGGTTTTTATAGTACGTTATTTTGGCCTCCCTCTCAGCAGGTGTGAAAAAGGCCACCATTTTTGAACGGTAGTGAGGGTCCAACAAGGTGGACAGCCAAAAGTCATCCCTCTGTCTGATGGTTATTATTCGGCTGTCGCTACGCAAGCAAGCGAGCATGCTATGGGCCATTTGTGCCAAGGAATGCGAGGGACTCCCTGCCTCCATCTCCACAGCATACTGCCACGGTGCGTCTGGGTCCTCTGTCTCCTCCTCCTCCTCCTCTACCAGATGCTCCTGCTCCTCCACTCCTGTCCGCTGAGTGGAAAAACCACCCATTTCACTCAATAATTCCTGAGCACCAATGTCCTCCTCTACCTCCTCCTCTTCTTCCTGTCCTGCCCCCACAGGGGTCATGTGGCGTTGAGATCTGTGCGCCACGTCTACCGCACCCTGACCAGCCATTGTTAACAGCATTTGTTCCAGGACGTGCAACAGAGGAATGACGTCGTTCATCCCATAGTCCTGGCGACTCACGAATAGCGTGGCCTCCTCAAAGGGCCTGAGCAAGCGCAGGTGTCACGCATGAGCTGTCAAAAAATTCTACACACCAGCAGTGTGTGAGGAGACCTGAAAGTGGCACATGGCAGAGTGTGGCGATGGAGACAGCAGCAATGGGAGGCCGTACAGGGACCCATGAGAGACTCTGGACCTGGCAGCAGCATGAGGAGGCGGTATATAGGGGCCTATGGCAGATTAGGGGCCTGGCAGCAGCTATAGGAGGCCCGTAATCTGCCAGCACCCTATGTCAAAAAATTCAACACACCAGCAGTGTGAGGAGACCTGAAAGTGGCACATGGCAGAGTGTGGCGATGGAGACAGCAGCAATGGGAGGCCGTACAGGGACCCATGAGAGACTCTGGACCTGGCAGCAGCATGAGGAGGCGGTATATAGGGGCCTATGGCAGATTAGGGGCCTGGCAGCAGCTATAGGAGGCCCGTAATCTGCCAGCACCCTATGTCAAAAAATTCTACACACCAGCAGTGTGAGGAGACCTGAAAGTGGCACATGGCAGAGTGTGGCGATGGAGACAGCAGCAATGGGAGGCCGTACAGGGACCCATGAGAGACTCTGGACCTGGCAGCAGCATGAGGAGGCGGTATATAGGGGCCTATGGCAGATTAGGGGCCTGGCAGCAGCTATGGGAGGCCCGTAATCTGCCAGCACCCTATGTCAAAAAATTCTACACACCAGCAGTGTGTGAGGAGACCTGAAAGTGGCACATGGCAGAGTGTGGCGATGGAGACAGCAGCAATGGGAGGCCGTACAGGGAACCATGAGAGACTCTGGACCTGGCAGCAGCATGAGGAGGCGGTATATAGGGGCCTATGGCAGATTAGGGGCCTGGCAGCAGCTATGGGAGGCCCGTAATCTGCCAGCACCCTATGTCAAAAAATTCTACACACCAGCAGTGTGTGAGGAGACCTGAAAGTGGCACATGGCAGAGTGTGGCGATGGAGACAGCAGCAATGGGAGGCCGTACAGGGACCCATGACAGACTCTGGACCTGGCAGCAGCATGAGGAGGCGGTATATAGGGGCCTATGGCAGATTAGGGGCCTGGCAGCAGCTATAGGAGGCCCGTAATCTGCCAGCACCCTATGTCAAAAAATTCTACACACCAGCAGTGTGAGGAGACCTGAAAGTGGCACATGGCATGAGACACTGTGGACCTGGCAGCAGCATGAGGAGGCGGTATATAGGGGCCTATGGCAGATTAGGGGCCTGGCAGCAGCAATGGGAGGCCCGTAATCTGCCAGCACCCTATGTCAAAAAATTCTACACACCAGCAGTGTGTGAGGAGACCTGAAAGTGGCACATGGCAGAGTGTGGCGATGGAGACAGCAGCAATGGGAGGCCGTACAGGGACCCATGAGAGACTCTGGACCTGGCAGCAGCATGAGGAGGCGGTATATAGGGGCCTATGGCAGATTAGGGGCCTGGCAGCAGCTATGGGAGGCCCGTAATCTGCCAGCACCCTATGTCAAAAAATTCAACACACCAGCAGTGTGAGGAGACCTGAAAGTGGCACATGGCATGAGACACTGTGGACCTGGCAGCAGCATGAGGAGGCGGTATATAGGGGCCCATGGCAGATTAGGGGCCTGGCAGCAGCAATGGGAGGCCCGTAATCTGCCAGCACCCTATGTCAAAAAATTCTACACACCAGCAGTGTGTGAGGAGACCTGAAAGTGGCACATGGCAGAGTGTGGCGATGGAGACAGCAGCAATGGGAGGCCGTACAGGGACCCATGAGAGACTCTGGACCTGGCAGCAGCATGAGGAAGCGGTATATAGGGGCCTATGGCAGATTAGGGGCCTGGCAGCAGCTATAGGAGGCCCATAATCTGCCAGCACCCTATGTCAAAAAATTCAACACACCAGCAGTGTGAGGAGACCTGAAAGTGGCACATGGCATGAGACACTGTGGACCTGGCAGCAGCATGAGGAGGCGGTATATAGGGGCCCATGGCAGATTAGGGGCCTGGCAGCAGCTATGGGAGGCCCGTAATCTGCCAGCACCCTATGTCAAAAAATTCTACACACCAGCAGTGTGTGAGGAGACCTGAAAGTGGCACATGGCAGAGTGTGGCGATGGAGACAGCAGCAATGGGAGGCCGTACAGGGACCCATGAGAGACTCTGGACCTGGCAGCAGCATGAGGAGGCGGTATATAGGGGCCCATGGCAGATTAGGGGCCTGGCAGCAGCAATGGGAGGCCCGTAATCTGCCAACACCCTATGTCAAAAAATTCTACACACCAGCAGTGTGTGAGGAGACCTGAAAGTGGCACATGGCAGAGTGTGGCGATGGAGACAGCAGCAATGGGAGGCCGTACAGGGACCCATGAGAGACTCTGGACCTGGCAGCAGCACGAGGAGGCGGTATATAGGGGCCTATGGCAGATTAGGGGCCTGGCAGCAGCTATAGGAGGCCCATAATCTGCCAGCACCCTATGTCAAAAAATTCAACACACCAGCAGTGTGAGGAGACCTGAAAGTGGCACATGGCATGAGACACTGTGGACCTGGCAGCAGCATGAGGAGGCGGTATATAGGGGCCCATGGCAGATTAGGGGCCTGGCAGCAGCTATGGGAGGCCCGTAATCTGCCAGCACCCTATGTCAAAAAATTCTACACACCAGCAGTGTGTGAGGAGACCTGAAAGTGGCACATGGCAGAGTGTGGCGATGGAGACAGCAGCAATGGGAGGCCGTACAGGGACCCATGAGAGACTCTGGACCTGGCAGCAGCATGAGGAGGCGGTATATAGGGGCCCATGGCAGATTAGGGGCCTGGCAGCAGCAATGGGAGGCCCGTAATCTGCCAACACCCTATGTCAAAAAATTCTACACACCAGCAGTGTGTGAGGAGACCTGAAAGTGGCACATGGCAGAGTGTGGCGATGGAGACAGCAGCAATGGGAGGCCGTACAGGGACCCATGAGAGTCTCTGGACCTGGCAGCAGCATGAGGAGGCGGTATATAGGGGCCTATGGCAGATTAGGGGCCTGGCAGCAGCTATGGGAGGCCCGTAATCTGCCAGCACCCTATGTCAAAAAATTCTACACACCAGCAGTGTGTGAGGAGACCTCAAAGTGGCACATGTTTGAGGCATGATTCATGGCGGATTTAGTCAGTTGTGTCAGGAACTGGTGGTTTGAAATCCAGACTAATCCACGCCTGATTCATTTTCACAAACGTGAGTCTCTCCACACTTTGGGTGGACAGTCGTGTCCTCCGCGGAGTTACAATACCTCCTGCCGCACTAAACACGCGCTCCGATGCCACGCTACTGGCCGGGCATGACAGCCTTTCTAGGGCAAATTCAGCTAGTTGGGGCCAAAGGTCAAGTTTCGTTGCCCAGTAGTCAAGGGGATTGTCTACCTCGGTTGGCAGGGTGCTGTCCAAGTAGGCCCAAGCCTGTTGTTTGAGGTCCTGCTCCAGGTCCACCTTATGCTGCTGCTGCTGCTGCGGCTGGTTAGTAGTTTCCTCACTGCGCTGGTGAAGAAAGCTACTCATCATCGACTGCAGACTGAGGCAGCCGCTGCTGGTGGAGCTGCCACTGCTCCTACCACCCCACCCCTCCCCTGCTGCCATGGCAGCGGAACGCGAGCGCACAGGGCCCACAGTGTCTGAGGATGGACGTTGGCGCACAAAGGCAGAGACCAACTGACTACATAGGTGGTTTTTATAGTACGTTATTTTGGCCTCCCTCTCAGCAGGTGTGAAAAAGGCCACCATTTTGGAACGGTAGCGAGGGTCCAACAAGGTGGACAGCCAAAAGTCATCCCTCTGTCTGATGGTTATTATTCGGCTGTCGCTACGCAAGCAACCGAGCATGCTATGGGCCATTTGTGCCAAGGAATGCGAGGGACTCCCTGCCTCCATCTCCACAGCATACTGCCACGGTGCGTCTGGGTCCTCTGTCTCCTCCTCCTCCTCCTCTACCAGATGCTCCTGCTCCTCCACTCCTGTCCGCTGAGTGGAAAAACCACCCATTTCACTCAATAATTCCTGAGCACAAATGTCCTCCTCTACCTCCTCCTCTTCTTCCTGTCCTGCCCCACAGGGGTCATGTGGCGTTGAGATCTGTGCGCCACGTCTACCGCACCCTGACCAGCCATTGTTAACAGCATTTGTTCAAGGACGTGCAACAGAGGAATGACGTCGTTCATCCCATAGTCCTGCCGACTCACGAATAGCGTGGCCTCCTCAAAGGGCCTGAGCAAGCGGCAGGTGTCACGCATGAGCTGCCAATGGCTGACATCGAAGTTACACAGGGGAGTACCTTTATCCGCTTGTAACATCAGGAAATCGGTGATGGCCTTTCGCTGTTCGTAAAGGCGGTCTAACATGTGTAGGGTTGAATTCCACCTTGTTGCAACGTCGCAGATCAGGCGATGCTGTGGAATTCCGTTCTGCCGCTGCAGCTCAAGGAGGGTGTGCTTTGCGGTGTAGGAATGGCTGAAATGCATGCAAAGTTTACGTGACATTTTAAGGATGTCTTGCAGTGGGATGGTGGATTTTAAGAACCGCTTGACAACCAGATTGAACACGTGAGCCATGCATGGCGCATGGCACAACCTTCCTTGACGCAGAGCAGACACCATGTTCTTTCCGTTGTCGGTCAACATGGTTCCGATTTTCAGTTTGCGCGGAGACAGCCATCTGTCGATTTCTCTGTTCATTACACTCAGAAGTTCCTCCCCTGTGTGACTACGTTCGCCAAGGCATACCAGGTGCAGAACAGCGTGACACCGTTGCGCCCTGCACATGTGATATGCCGGTCGGGTAATGGGACTTGGCACGGGGGTGGCGGCTGAGGACACGGCGGAAGAAGAGGTGGTAGAGGCGGACATCTTTGCCAGACCAAGGACGTGCAAACGTGGAGGCAAAAGCGGCGTGACCTGTCCAAGTTGCTGGTGCGGCTGTGACGGCACCACGTTCACCCAGTGGGCCGTAAATTACATGTACTGTCCCTGACCATAGTTACAGCTCCACACGTCGGCGCTGCCGTGCACTTTGGCAGAGACCGACATGCTCAAAGACTGGCCCACCATGTCTTCTACATGTGAATGCAGGGCTGGCACTGCCTTTTTGGCGAAGAAATGACGGCTTGGCACTCTCCACCGCGGCGCGGCACAAGCCATCATTTCTCTGAAAGGTGCTGAGTCCACCACTTGGAAAGGGAGGGACTGCAGCACCAGCAACTTGGACAGGAGGACGTTCAGCTTTTGCACCGTCGAGTGCGTGCTCGCAAACTGTTGTCTCTTGGAAACGGATTCCAAGAAAGACTGCTGACGGAATCCGTGAAGAGGAGTAGCAGGAGAAGGAGCATCTGAACGAGCGGAAGATGCCAACGAGTGACAACTCCCCTCAGCAGAGGTGTTGGAGCCTTGACTGGCTGATGGAGGGCGATTGACGTCGGGTGACGGAGCAAGTAACGGAGCGGGTGATGGAGCGGGGGCTGGGGCGGGCAGAACCGCCGTATCTTTATCACGGTTTTCCCAGGCCACCAAATGGCGACGCTGCATATGCTGCCGCAACGATGTAGTCCCAACATGGGCCCCCTGGCCACGCTTGACTTTCTGGCCACATAGTCGACATACGGCTACGTTTACTTCCTCGGGCGGCTTGACGAAAAATTGCCACACCGCCGAGTAGGAAACTTTGCCCCCGATACTCCTCACTGGCTGACTGCTGCTTCCTCCGTGCACACCGGCACCACTACTGGCCGTGGTGGTAGGCTGCAGTGGAGCTGGTGCTCTACTCCGTGGCCGTTTGGCTCCACTGACACTGCTGCGACCCTGCTGCTGTCTCCTGGGCAACCCACCGACTGTTTTGCTCGCTGCCAAGCTGCCACCCTCTTCTCCTGATGATGCGGAAGAAATTGCCTGATGACGACGAGGCTGCCAAGTGTGATCAACCTCCTCATCATCAAGTAGGGTCTCCGCCTCACTACTAGCCCCCTCGGCTGCGTGTGGGTCAGGAGACAGACCTGTCTCTAGACCGGCTACCAAGCCACTCTCCTCGCCACTACTTCTTCGCCTGGCTGCTGAAAAGGCGGATGTCTCCCCCCGTTCCTGACCGCCCTCTGTTAGCTCTTCCTCACTGTACAGTGGGGCTGAGCCCACAGCATGCGATACTTCGCTTGGTGAGGGAACACCAAAGGACAGGGGCAGGTAGAGGACACGTGATTTCAGTGGGCTTGGTCCCGGGCCATGCCAACTAATGGTTGTGTCTGACGTACCCACCGACCGTTGGCTGTAGGTGTCAGAGGTGACCTGGGAAGAGGAAGACGACCGAGCCAACCAATCGACGACGGCAGGGTTGTCGGTGGAGACACGACCGCTGGATGACACCGGGAGCACTGGCCTCTGGCTGCGAATAGTGCTGCCTCGACCCCTTCCTCTGCTGCCACGTCTGCTCGCTCCTAAAACATTGCCTCCTCTGCCACTCCTCTGCATGTTGTCTGACATACTCTTTAATTAAACGATTATGTGTCCCTGAGTAACAATTCTGTGTCCCTGAGTAACAATTCTGTGTCTGTGCGAGTAACAATTCTGTGGCCCTAAGTAACAGTTCTGTGGCCCTCAGTAACAATTCTGTGTCCCTGATTAACGTTTCTGTGGCCCCAAGTAACAGTTCTGTGGCCCTCAGTAACAATTCTGTGTCTGTGCGAGTAACAATTCTGTGTCTGTGCGAGAAACAATTCTGTGGCCCTAAGTAACAGTTCTGTGGCCCTCAGTAACAGTTCTGTTTCCCTGAGTAACAATTCTGTGTCTGTGCGAGTAAGAATTCTGTGTCTGTGCGAGTAACAATTCTGTGGCCCTAAGTAACAGTTCTGTGGCCCTCAGTAACAGTTCTGTGGCCCTGAGTAACAATTCTGTGTCTGTGCGAGTAACAATTCTGTGTCTGTGCGAGTAACAATTCTGTCTGTGCGAGTAACAATTCTGTGGCCCTAAGTAACGGTTCTGTGGCCCTCAGTAACAGTTCTGTGTCCCTGTGTAACAATTCTGTGTCTGTGCGAGTAACAATTCTGTGGCCCTAAGTAACAATTCTGTGTCCCTGATTAACGTTTCTGTGGCCCCAAGTAACAGTTCTGTGGCCCTCAGTAACAATTCTGTGTCTGTGCGAGTAACAATTCTGTGTCTGTGCGAGTAACAATTCTGTGGCCCTAAGTAACGGTTCTGTGGCCCTCAGTAACAGTTCTGTGTCCCTGTGTAACAATTCTGTGTCTGTGCGAGTAACAATTCTGTGGCCCTAAGTAACAGTTCTGTGGTCCTCAGTAACAATTCTGTGTCTGTGCGAGTAACAATTCTGTGTCCCTAAGTAACAGTTCTGTGGCCCTCAGTAACAATTCTGTGTCTGTCCCTGAGTAACAATTCTGTGGCCCTAACTAAAGTTTCTGTGGCCCTAAGTAACAATTCTCTGGCACTCAGTAACAATTCTGTCTGTCCCTGAGTAACAATTCTGTGGCCCTAATAACGTTTCTGTGGCCCTAAGTAACAATTATCTGGCACTCAGTAACAATTCTGTCTGTCCCTGAGTAACAATTCTCTGGCACTCAGTAACAATTCTGTCTGTCCCTGAGTAAAAATTCTGTGGCCCTAAGTAAAGTTTCTGTGGCCGTGAGTAACAATTCTCTGGCACTCCGTAACAATTCTGTCTGTCCCTGAGTAACAATTCTCTGGCACTCAGTAACAATTCTGTCTGTCCCTGAGTAAAAATTCTGTGGCCCTAAGTAAAGTTTCTGTGGCCCTGAGTAACAATTCTCTGGCACTCCGTAACAATTCTGTCTGTCCCTGAGTAACAATTCTCTGGCACTCAGTAACAATTCTGTCTGTCCCTGAGTAAAAATTCTGTGGCCCTAATTAAAGTTTCTGTGGCCCTAAGTAACAATTCTCTGGCACTCAGTAACAATTCTGTCTGTCCCTGAGTAACAATTCTCTCGCACTCCGTAACAATTCTGTCTGTCCCTGAGTAACAATTCTCTGGCACTCAGTAACAATTCTGTCTGTCCCTGAGTAAAAATTCTGTGGCCCTAAGTAAAGTTTCTGTGGCCCTGAGTAACAATTCTCTGGCACTCCGTAACAATTCTGTCTGTCCCTGAGTATGAATTCTGTGGCCCTAACTAGCGTTTCTTTGTCCCTAAGTAACAGTTCTGTGGCCCTGAGTAACAATTCTGTGTCTGTGCGAGTAACAATTCTGTGTCTGTGCGAGTAACAATTCTGTGGCCCTAAGTAACAGTTCTGTGGCCTTCAGTAAAAATTCTGTGTCTGTGCGAGTAACAATTCTGTGTCTGTGCGAGTAACAATTCTGTGGCCCTAAGTAAAGTTTCTGTGGCCCTAAGTAACAATTCTCTGGCACTCAGTAACAATTCTGTCTGTCCCTGAGTAACAATTCTCTGGCACTCAGTAACAATTCTGTCTGTCCCTGAGTAAAAATTCTGTGGCCCTAAGTAAAGTTTCTGGGGCCCTGAGTAACAATTATCTGGCACTCAGTAACAATTCTGTCTGTCCCTGAGTAACAATTCTCTGGCACTCAGTAACAATTCTGTCTGTCCCTGAGTAAAAATTCTCTGGCCCTAAGTAAAGTTTCTGTGGCCCTGAGTAACAATTCTCTGGCACTCCGTAACAATTCTGTCTGTCCCTGAGTAACAATTCTCTGGCACTCAGTAACAATTCTGTCTGTCCCTGAGTAAAAATTCTGTGGCCCTAATTAAAGTTTCTGTGGCCCTAAGTAACAATTCTCTGGCACTCAGTAACAATTCTGTCTGTCCCTGAGTAACAATTCTCTGGCACTCCGTAACAATTCTGTATGTCCCTGAGTAACAATTCTCTGGCACTCAGTAACAATTCTGTCTGTCCCTGAGTAAAAATTCTGTGGCCCTAAGTAAAGTTTCTGTGGCCCTGAGTAACAATTCTCTGGCACTCCATAACAATTCTGTCTGTCCCTGAGTATGAATTCCGTGGCCCTAACTAGCGTTTCTTTGTCCCTAAGTAACAGTTCTGTGGCCCTCAGTAACAATTCTGTGTCTGTGCGAGTAACAATTCTGTGGCCCTAAGTAACAGTTCTGTGGCCCTCAGTAACAGTTCTGTGTCTGTGCGAGTAACAATTCTGTGTCTGTGCGAGTAACAATTCTGTGGCCCTAAGTAAAGTTTCTGTGGCCCTCAGTAACAGTTCTGTGTCTGTGCGAGTAACAATTCTGTGTCTGTGCGAGTAACAATTCTGTGGCCCTAAGTAAAGTTTCTGTGGCCCTAAGTAACAATTCTCTGGCACTCCGTAACAATTCTGTCTGTCCCTGAGTAACAATTCTCTGGCACTCAGTAACAATTCTGTCTGTCCCTGAGTAAAAATTCTGTGGCCCTAAGTAAAGTTTCTGTGGCCCTGAGTAACAATTCTCTGGCACTCCATAACAATTCTGTCTGTCCCTGAGTAACAATTCTCTGGCACTCAGTAACAATTCTGTGTCTGTGCGAGTAACAATTCTGTGGCCCTAAGTAACAGTTCTGTGGCCTTCAGTAAAAATTCTGTGTCTGTGCGAGTAACAATTCTGTGTCTGTGCGAGTAACAATTCTGTGGCCCTAAGTAAAGTTTCTGTGGCCCTAAGTAACAATTCTCTGGCACTCAGTAACAATTCTGTCTGTCCCTGAGTAACAATTCTCTGGCACTCAGTAACAATTCTGTCTGTCCCTGAGTAAAAATTCTGTGGCCCTAAGTAAAGTTTCTGGGGCCCTGAGTAACAATTATCTGGCACTCAGTAACAATTCTGTCTGTCCCTGAGTAACAATTCTCTGGCACTCAGTAACAATTCTGTCTGTCCCTGAGTAAAAATTCTCTGGCCCTAAGTAAAGTTTCTGTGGCCCTGAGTAACAATTCTCTGGCACTCCGTAACAATTCTGTCTGTCCCTGAGTAACAATTCTCTGGCACTCAGTAACAATTCTGTCTGTCCCTGAGTAAAAATTCTGTGGCCCTAATTAAAGTTTCTGTGGCCCTAAGTAACAATTCTCTGGCACTCAGTAACAATTCTGTCTGTCCCTGAGTAACAATTCTCTGGCACTCCGTAACAATTCTGTATGTCCCTGAGTAACAATTCTCTGGCACTCAGTAACAATTCTGTCTGTCCCTGAGTAAAAATTCTGTGGCCCTAAGTAAAGTTTCTGTGGCCCAGAGTAACAATTCTCTGGCACTCCGTAACAATTCTGTCTGTCCCTGAGTATGAATTCTGTGGCCCTAACTAGCGTTTCTTTGTCCCTAAGTAACAGTTCTGTGGCCCTGAGTAACAATTCTGTGTCTGTGCGAGTAACAATTCTGTGGCCCTAAGTAACAGTTCTGTGGCCCTCAGTAACAGTTCTGTGTCTGTGCGAGTAACAATTCTGTGTCTGTGCGAGTAACAATTCTGTGGCCCTAAGTAACAGTTCTGTGGCCTTCAGTAACAATTCTGTGTCTGTGCGAGTAACAATTCTGTGTCTGTGCGAGTAACAATTCTGTGGCCCTAAGTAAAGTTTCTGTGGCCCTAAGTAACAATTCTCTGGCACTCAGTAACAATTCTGTCTGTCCCTGAGTAACAATTCTCTGGCACTCAGTAACAATTCTGTCTGTCCCTGAGTAAAAATTCTGTGGCCCTAAGTAAAGTTTCTGGGGCCCTGAGTAACAATTCTCTGGCACTCAGTAACAATTCTGTCTGTCCCTGAGTAACAATTCTCTGGCACTCAGTAACAATTCTGTCTGTCCCTGAGTAAAAATTCTGTGGCCCTAAGTAAAGTTTCTGTGGCCCTAAGTAACAATTCTCTGGCACTCAGTAACAATTCTGTCTGTCCCTGAGTAACAATTCTCTGGCACTCAGTAACAATTCTGTCTGTCCCTGAGTAAAAATTCTGTGGCCCTAATTAAAGTTTCTGTGGCCCTAAGTAACAATTCTCTGGCACTCAGTAACAATTCTGTCTGTCCCTGAGTAACAATTCTCTGGCACTCAGTAACAATTCTGTCTGTCCCTGAGTAACAATTCTCTGGCACTCAGTAACAATTCTGTCTGTCCCTGAGTAAAAATTCTGTGGCCCTAATAACGTTTCTGTGGCCCTAAGTAACAATTCTCTGGCACTGAGTAACAATTCTGTCTGTCCCTGATTATGAATTCTGTGGCCCTAACTAGCGTTTCTTTGTCCCTAAATAACGATTCTGTGGCCCTCATTAACAAGTCTGTGTCCCTGAGTAATGGTTCTCTGTCCCTAAGTAACTTTTCTCTGTCCCCAATTATCGTTTCTGTGGCCCTAACTCTGTCCCTGTCCCTAGTACAGAGCGGTCTGCCTCTGTTCAATAACTGCAGGCAAATGAAGAATTCCAAAATGGCCGCTATTTATAGCTCGACCATTACACAGTGCTGGCTGGCTGGCTGCTGATTGGCTGATGCGATCACATGTAGTTGAGGAATGCATTATGGGTCAGCGCGCCTTGTCTGCGCGCCTTCCCAGACATCCCCGCTCCGTCGCCGCACATGTCAGCCGCCATTTTCTGAAAAATTTTGATTCGCGCGTCGGAATTAGGCTATTTTTCGGATTCGGCACGAATCGAAATTTTTCCAATATTCGACTCGAATTCCACTTCGGATACTTCGATTCGCTCATCTCTAGTAATGATTCTAATGAACCCAAAATAAACAGGTTGCATATCACCTGATCCTAGAGGAGTGGAAAGGGTGTGTGGTATGGGCCAACAAAAATCCAGCCCAGGGTAAAGCTGACAAAAATGTTGACACTAAAGAACTCAGAACAAGTAACCGCATTTCAGAACCATAAAAAGGGTGTGTGGGCCAACTATAACCCTACCCAGAGTGGAATCTGTTAAAGGTGATGATCCTGTAGAGCAAAAAAACAAACAAGTTGCATGTCACTTGATCCTAGAACAGCAAAAATAACGTGTGGGCAAATTATAACCCAACCCAGGGTAGCAGCTGATAAATGTGAAGATCCTGATGAACCCAGAATAAATCGGCTGCATGCCACCTCATCCTAGAACAGTGGAAAGTCTGTGTGGGCCAACTATAACCCAACCCAGGGTAACAGCTGATAAAGGTAAGAGCTCAGAACAAAGAAACTGCTTTCCACTTTATCCTAGAGCAATGGAAAGGATGTGTGGGCCAACTAAAATCCAACCCAGGGTAGAAGCTGATAACGGCGATGATTCTGATGAGCTTACAATAAACAAGCTGCAGGTCATCTGATCTTAGATAGGAAAGGATGTGTAGGCCAACTATAACCCAACCCACGGTGGAAACTGATAAAAGTGATGGTACTGATGAAACCAGAAGATGCTAACTGCATGTCACCTCATCCTATAACATTGGAAAGGGTGTGTGGGCCAACACGGGATAACAGCTGATAAAGGTGATGATTCTGATGAGCTCAGAATAAACAAGCTGCATGTCAGTTGATCCTAGGACAACCCACTGCTTCCCAGAGTCTTCTGTTTATAGACTGTAATGTCTTCCTTTAGCCTCCCCGTCTCTCCTCTGTTGTTGGGTTGTATTTTATATTTGCTGGTGGTATAAACTAGGTGACCTGTTGGTGGGCGAGTCTCTGGAAACATAGAAAGAGTATTACCAGGTGAATCATTTACTGGTAATCCATAGCAGCATTCAGGTCCTCTGTGTTCCATGAGCACTCATCTGTCCGTCATCACAGCTCCTCCCTTCTGTTTCTGCAGTTCTCAGTCTTCCCAAGGTTATACCCGTCCCTACTCTACAAATACTCCATCAGTCCCCAGTGTCTCTGTCATTATGGTCCTTCTGCTGCTGCTGCCTCCTCTCCTCCTCCTGGTCTGTCTGTACTTCGGATGTTCACCATGGAGGGTCCCAGGATCCCCCCAGACTGGCAGAAAGTACCCCCCACGTCTCCCTTCTCTACCCTTCCTGGGTAATATGTTTGATCTAGGACGCTCGGATCTACCTCGCCACTTCCTGCAACTTTCCCAGAAATATGGCCCCATTTTCCGACTGAGCTTCTGGGGAAAAGGTAAGTGCGAGAGTTTGTAAAGATTGCAAAACATCTCAATTACAACCTGTTTGCAACTGAATTTTTAATTTGAAGATCATTCAATGAGTTTAGAAAAGACAAAAAATGATTTACTCCACACACTACTGTAAAGTGTAAGCCAAACACCGAATGAACAGGCTGCATGTAATCTGGCTTCTCTTTGCAAATGACTCACTTGTTATACAGAAAGTAGCTTTTTGTGAATATAGATTAAACATTTGTGCAATAAGAACAATAAGGGTCAGTTCACACTATAGAAAACAAAGTCCAGATGCCTTCCGGCACGCACGTTTTGGTGCATTTTTTGATGCGTGCCAGTTAATTTTTTCCCCTCTCTTCTTTAATTTAAATAGGGACATGTGCATTTTTGGTGCATTTTTTGATGCGTTTTACTGCTTTCCAGTGCAGTTCTGTGCAGGAAAAATGCATCCTGTTCTACTCTCCTCTCCTTTAGGCGCACCCTGAAAACCCATTTCTTCAGGGAAGCCTACCCCACCCCCTGCTAACTTGCCGACCTCCTCCACTCTTCCTACCACTCCATCCCCCACAGCTATCTCCTCCTGTGCTACTATCCCCTCCCTCCTAGATTGTAAGCTTGAAAGAGCAGGGCCCTCGATCCCCTCATGTTTTGCACTGTATTGTTATTGTTCTGTCTCCCATTGTAATGTACAGCGCTGAGCGAACTATTAGCGTTTTATAAATACTGTATAATAATAATGTGGAATTTCCCTCAGTTTTAAGTGTTTGTGTTAGTTCATGAAATTAACACACACATATCTCTACTGAATACTGATGTATTTTATGCACAAAATGCTTGAAAACTGTATTCCAACAGAATCGCATGGTACTGTACAGCAGCACAGTTCATCGCGCTGCTTTACAGTGGCATACAACGTTTTGTACAGTTGAAATAAAGTTTGTAAAGAATACAAAAAAGGAGCTGTGTGTGAAGCACTGAACCGCATACTACTCTGCCCTCTACCGCAGCCAGGAACAGACAGCTCCAGCAACTGTCTGCTTCTGTGTAAACAGCCCTAAACCATAACTAAACACAAAAACAAAAATGTAATATATTGCAGCTTACCAGTTTTACAGTACATGCACTAGTTGAGTTAGTCTACATTTTTTTTCAGGCTAAGACAATTTACAGCAAGTACAGAAAATACCTGTTGATCTTGCCAGAAATGTCCTTGTCCCTTCCTGTGAGATGAGCTAGTTGCAAAAACATTATTTTTCTCATGCAACTACAAATCCCATCACCCCACATTAAATGGAGATGGAGAGAGGAAGACATGTTTGAAGTTTAGTCTGGGTAGCAACCATGACTGTTTTTATAGATAATAGTGTAGCTACCCAGGAAAGGTAGGGGGTATATTTATAAACAAACAAAAAACAATTGCTGATTGATTGTATCAGCATTTACACATTTGTCATAAATATTCCCCATAGTGTCTAATATGTTTACATTCTGTGATCATCAGTTCCATCCAGTGGTCATAGTGCAATATTTTCCTGAAATACCTCATCCAGGAAAATACCAGATTATGACCACTAGATGAAGCTGACAAACATGGAAAATAAGCATATTAGAAACATTACAGGGATTATTCTTGACGGCTGTGTGACTGCAGATACATTCACATAAAAACAGTGTTATTTGCAGGATTACTAGTTGAAAATAAATTTGAAAAAAGAACGTACAGCCATCAAACATAAGGATTGTTGTATAATAAATGTTTTTGGGTTTGGATACGCTTTAAGTAATGTGTGTGCAGTACATTATCATGAGTATAATGAATCCATCCAATTACATAAATGAACTGAAAAAAAATCTGAGCATTTAAATAAGCAGATAATGTACAGGAAAGGGCCTCTTGTGTAATGTCTAAGGCTGTATGTAGCTAGAACAATTGTGTGAGCCAATAAATTTATTCTGAAGATGAGAAACCCATTTGAATTGTTCCAGATAATATACCCTACATAACCTGGAATGCACCCTTTGCAGCTTGGTGACTGTTTTTTGTTCTTTCCTCAAAATAGATATTGTTGTGTTGAACAGTGCAGGGTTGATCCGCGAAGCTCTCATCAAAAACTGGGCTGATTTTGCTGGCCGACCTAAGAGTTATGTTGGTAGGTACATTCATTTTATAGTCATGCATCTGTTATCTAAACTAAAATAGTTTGGCCAAAATGGTTCCTGTATTAAAAGATCTCTCCAGCAAAGCAGATATGGTATCCTGGTGATCTGGGGAATCGGGTCTATACCCGATTGACCTCTGTACCTCATCAGCTCCACAGTTTTCCATTCTAAAGATGCCTTGGTGTTGGTGGTTAATTTCAGGGTTTGCTCACTGAGGTTTTTTGTCTATATTTCTGCACAGCTAAGTATTTGGTACATACTGTATATGCTAGTAGAGAGGTTGTTCGATAAACAAATTACAAAATTCCACTAGAACAGCTTATCTCATCCATGTTTCCATGGAATCTTAAGGTTCCACCATCCAAAGGAGCATTCTTCCCACTGGCCAGCCATGTAAGGCGCTTTCTTCCCACTGGCCAGCCATGTAAGGCGCTTTCTTCCCACTGGCCAGCCATGTAAGGCGCTTTCTTCCCACTGGCCAGCCATGTAAGGCGCTTTCTTCCCACTGGCCAGCCATGTAAGGCGCTTTCTTCCCACTGGCCAGCCATGTAAGGCGCTTTCTTTCCACTGGCCAGCCATGTAAGGCGCTTTCTTCCCACTGGCCAGCCAAGTAAGGAGCTTTCTTCCCACTGGCCAGCCAAGTAAGGAGCTTTCTTCCCACTGGCCATGAGTCTACTAAGACTCTTCACTGATCTCATTGAATGTTAGAAAGCACTACAAAATTATTATTATTATTATTTTAATTTCATTTTTACTGAAAATGATACAGCCATATAGGGAAGCCTTGAATGTCAAATAAACCAAATACACCACATTTATTATTCTTTTATTTATTCTTAGATCTACAACTTGATCTTCACGCTAATGTCTCCTGAGCGGTAAATCTAATCTTCGCAGTGGTTCCCTAAGACCTGAAAGTTATTACAAGGGTTCTTCTGTGTTAAAAAAATAAAGGCTGCTCTAGAATATGGAATTTTAGGACCATGTGCACCCAGACAAAGATTTACACACCTTTATCCATGTATCCCCAGTCAACACTTTTTGTTACAGTGAAAGGTGGTTTCCAGTTTACACCACATTGTTGTGAAAATTACCATCTTTCTTTTTTATTGTTGAGTGAGGAAGGGTTAGAACCGCTCTTAGATTTGTATTGCTCTATGTATCCCCTTTGGTCTATTTGAGGGTATTTTCCTTCACTTCCAGGTATGTCACCAAGACAGCAAATGAGTCACAGATAGTTCATGCTGGAAAACTAGCAGGTTCACATAACTTCCCCTATCCCCTGAAACACGTATCATTACTTACCTTTTCATTAGTCCCCCTGCTCCAATCAGTACCCAAGTGTGATGAGAAATACCCAATGATTCCGGATATAGGGTGACATGTAACTTACTGCCACATGATGGTGCTGGTGGTTGGCCGTACACCCACCCAGCACTTTCCCATAGGTGTGGAGAAAGAGAGAGTGATCACTTGCCTTACTCATTGCTTCCTCTCACTGCACAGGGTAGTTGAAGATAGAATGTAAGGTCATATAAAGTGAATCTATTTCTTTGCCCTCCATGGACAAAATCATGAGTTGGTTTTAAACACCATTTTTTTTATTCTTTTTTTCTATGGTTGAACGGGATTGAATTTTGTCTTTTTTCAGCCAGACTAACTATGTAATGGACTTGAATCCATTCCCTTTGCTCCTTGGTATGAGCCATTCGAAATCTGATTTATTGCTGGTTTGCGAGAGATAATATCATGATCAGTGAGGTGTATTGGTATAAACCTGTAGGGAGAAGAGATTCTGGTCTCCCAGAGTTGCCACCAACCAATGTGCAATACATCACAAGAGTTTATTTTTTCACTAGCAAAACTGTGTTTATTCATTGAATGGGATGAATATGAAAGTGTGTGTCTGCGAGTGTAAAGGTGTTGTCGTTGCAGGGTTGGTGAGCGCCAAATGATTAGCTAGAATATGGCTCATTCTACAAGTAGACTAAAAATCCCCATTGTACAGTGCACATACTGGAAGTAGACGAGCTCCTGGTTGCTGCTGCCACCACCCATACAATGTAATGTGTTCTGTCTGTGATTCAGGTGACCTAATCTCTTACGGCGGGAAGGATTTGTCGCTGGGAGACTACACCGCCACCTGGAAGGTACAGAGACGTCTTACCCACCAGGCCTTACAGAAAAGAGTGCGCCAGGGTCTGGACACCCTGCTGGAGGAGGACGCTGGGAAGCTGTGTCAGGTGATGGTTTATGGGGGCATGTTAGAACTGTTCTTTAAGTAAGTTTGCAAATATCTAAAACTTCAGATGAAACCTTCCACCATCCAGGTATCTTGCCAGTTCCGGCACTGTGAAGTTGAACCTCCTTGGAGTGATGCTTTCTGTGCAGATAAGGGGTAACAATTTTCCATTTTGGTCACTTTTAACCAAAGCCCAACCAAAAAAAAAAATGGAAATCAAGAAAGAGGTTATGTCACATTTTTATTGCCATTTGTGTTCCAGTTGGGAACATTTTTGCTGGCTTCAACTTTATTGTGCCAGCACATCAGAGGACACTCCACAGTCCACACCACCACCACCCCCTCTGACGCATTTTGCCCCCTACTTAAAATGTGCTGGAACAATGAAGTTTATTTTAGCTATCTGGAAAAGCTCCATTCATTTCTTGCTTTCTTGTCCCAGTGAGAACTACACTCCCATTTCAAGTACGGGACAGTATTAAGGAAAAATGTCTCTAATGGGGTCGCAGACAATAGTAATTTAAAAAAAAAAAAAAAAAGAGGAGCTGGAAGTTTCAAGGGGAGAAATGGGCTGAGGGACACAGAGGCATTTGATCCCTGGGCCATTACTCTTAAGACTAGTGGCCCTGCATGGAGATACGTCATTCAGATGTTGATCAGAGTGGGACCTGCAGCCAGTAACACATGCTGAGCATTATATATGTAGCGCATCGCAGGAGGAGCTGCTGGTGCAAGGATTCTCTCCCCAACAATTAGTGTACACACAGACAGGTGCACAGCATTTTGTCTATTCCCACTGGTTTAAATAGAACAGTCTATGGTGTCTTTTTGATGCTTTACTGTGAAGGTGAACTTGGATGGGGTGAAGAGAGCATGTATAACCCAAAACTGCTGAAAATAATTCTTTGAGGACTCTTTCTTTTACAATGAGCTGCACAAAAAGGTCCGGCTTGACTCTCTATTGCTAAGAGGCGACTATGACTTCTTCCAAATAACTGAAAACTTCACGTGGTCACTAAGGTCCCACATTTAAATAGTTTTACTCACAATGCCTCAAGATCGTCAGTTGTCTCCTTCCGATATCCACTGGGCACTCTTCAGTGAGAACGATACAAACTAACATCAACATAGGACAGCTGGACACTCTTCCCCTGACTTCCTCCTGGTTCCAATGAGCTCTCCAGACACAGACTTTGTGAAACCCCCAGCTGAAGCTCCAGCTTGGACTCCTTAACAGTGCTTCCATCAGTCTGCCCTTGGGGGAAGAACCCCTAGACAGTGGTCTTCTCTGTCAGGAACCTCCTCCCTCCACCCCAGGTTTCAGATTATTTATGGGCTCCCTAGTCACCTACTGGGCACACCTCCCCAGGGATTGGCTGGATCTCCATAAATATTCAGGCTGCTTCCCCTATGCGTCCTCCCACTATAATTCTAGAGTCCTCTAGAATACAGGTAGAAGTAATCAGATCAACAGCCTATGGGACACAGAACCGGCCAGAGCAATCAACCCCTGCTCCACTTACTACAGAGAAGCTAAACACAATTTACATACACTAACTAGGAGGGTGCTACATATAGCTATCTACTCCCTGTTCAAACTTCAGATCATCTGGCAAGGAAGTCTTTCATCACCAATGTACAGTTGTACCTCTGAGATGTTATGTGATCAAATACCAAGAAATAAAAGGAAGGAGAAGGAAGCTCATACTGCAGCATGTAAAAACATGCGTCACAATACCATTTCCTTTTAAGAACACTCACTTTTCACCATGACCACCATCAATGAGGCACCATGGCACACTTTTCAAGAGTTGCACCTGTAGTTACACTTTAAAAAATAATTTACCATAAAAGGGCCATATGGTTCTCTTTGCCCTACAGGCCTAAGGTTCCAGGTCCTCCAGTGGCTGGAACACACAAATCTGGGCAGGAACTCCCAGCTGGACAGAAAAAGCCAACAGAATATGGTAGGAGATCTCCCTGTTGGAGTACGTCATTTTGTTTTATCAGAAGCCAAGGCTGACTTGGTCCACCAGGCTTCACCTATAAGAATAATATCACTTATACTTTAAGTTCTGGTGCTATAAAGAAGTGATAGAGCAGTATGAAGATGATATTGAGTAATAGGTTTGAGTGATGAGGTAGGATATCAGCTGACTGTCACTGTTCTTTGTCTCCAGGATTTCCTCCAGCGACGTGGGGATCCAGTGAACATAGCTGAAGAGTTCTCTTTGCGCACGTGTAGACTGATTGCAGCACTGACGTTTGGTATAAGTGTAAGATTCATATCTGCTGATTTGTGAACTGCTGCCCTTCACAGGGGAGAAGGGTGGGCTAAAATTCAGTGATGGAGCAATAGAACAAGTCTCATTTCTTTCTTTTTTTTTTTTCTTCTTATTACTGTGATCGTCCTCAATAAACAGTATATGTAGTACTTTGTCCCATCTTCCTTCAGGCTGTGGAAAGCTAGCTATTTGATCAGTCAGGGCGTGATAATCCCCCTCTCCCCTTCTTGGCCACCATGGTCACCCGACAACGCATCTGGAAAGGAGATCGGTGCATTGATAGCTGGTATTGTCTCTGCCTTCATGCACTTTCCCCAGACAAATGCCTGCAAGAGGAATACAGTGAGATGGCAAAGCCTTCTCCAGGGCATGTCTCGGGCAAGTGCTTGGACCTGGAGAGAAGAGCCAGCTATCAATGCAGCAATCTCCTTGCTGGATGCGTTGTTGGAAAGCCAAGAGGGGAGGATGGGGGGTGTCCTGTCCAATCACGTAGTTAGCCTTTCCCAGCATGTAGGAAGGTGGTAGATCATACTACATGTACTTTGTCCCCTGGGGACAGAACACTGTAATAAAAAACAAAGGACACTAATTCTATAAGAATGTTCAACCTCTTTTTAGCTGCAGATTATTCTGTTACCATTTTGCTTTTGAAAAGACATTATAGGAGACCTTCTCTCTAAATAATCTGTATATACTGTAGGCAACAATAAAGAATATTCTAAAAATCCTAAATATAAGAATATATCTTATTATTAATAAGCCCATAATAGGAGAGATCCATAATTTCAAACTTCTATGTGTTTCTGTGTCTTACAAGCTTGTGAATCCCATAATACGCATGTTTGGTAATAGAAAAAGTTGTTTTTCTAGAAAGACAATACAATGCTAGTATGAGTATTCATTTCTTGTTTTCATCCCTTGTGTCTTATTCATCTTTCAGTATGAGCTCTCAGACCCCACATTTCAGGAAATCCATGAATGTATTACTAATATTGTGAAACTATTTGAGGCTCCAGCTGTCAACGCTTTGGACTTTATCCCAATTCTCAGGGTGAGAGATGTACACATCTGTATACATTAGACATAAATAATGGGTATTTTATGAGTCTGTCGCTCCTTCTGCAGAGAGACACAGAGATACACAGGGGTTGATTTACTAAAGGGAAACAGACTGTGCACTTTGCAAAGTGCAGCTGCACCTGAGCTTAGTAAATGAGGTAAAGCTTCACTTTGCAAAGAATAACCAATCACATGCAAGGAAAATAAAAAAACAGCATTTTTGCTTGCATGCGATTGGATGGTGGAAGCTTCTGCTCATTTACTAAGCTCTGGAGTAACTGCTCTTGCAGAGTGCACAGGCTATTTGTCTTTAGTAAATCAACCCCACAGAGAGAAGGAAGCTACTGTATGTAGGACCATCCTAGGGCCCCATACAGCGTACCTGACAGGACCCCCTATCAGTGGTCCTATTCACTAACCCACACTCTGCATCCCCTGCATTCCCTCTTACACCCTATCTTACTTTACACCACCTGCATTCTCCATTAACCAATGCTCTGCACCATTTGCATCTCCCACTACTCAATCTGTACCCTCATTACACCTCACACTGTACCCCTCCCCCCAACTCCAAACTCTGCACTCCTTGCATCCCCCATTATCGCCTATTCTGTATCCCAATTACACTGTACCTCTTATATGCCCAATACCCCTCACTCTTTACCCAACATTCTTCACCCCCTGCATTCCCCATTACCTTGCAATCTGCACCCCCTGCACTCTTCATTACACCTCATTCTGCACCCCTTACTTCCCCTATTACTCCACATTCTATATCCCCTATTACTCCACACCCTTGCATCCCCCATTAACCTGCACTCTGCATCCCTCATTACACCTCAGTTTGCACCCCCTGTTTCCTCATTACCTTATATTTTGCACCCCTCATTCCATCTAAGTCTGCACCCACTGCATTCCCCGTTACTTCACATCCTGCTTCCCCCCGTTATCCCAAATTCTGCATCACTCCACACTCTGCATCACTGCCGCCCCATTACCCTGCAATCTGCACCCTTTGTATCCCCTTTGCACCTCATTCTTACCCCCTGCATCCCTCATTACACCTCAGTATGTGCCTCCTGCCTCTCCAATGACCCCCCCATTCTGCACCCTTTGCATCCCCATTACATTTTACTCTGCACCACTCTATTTCCCAATGCACCTCAAAATCCTCTCAAGCTCAATCAGGTTGGATGGAGACCATTGGTGAACAGCCATTTTCAGTTCTCTTTAGAGATGTTCAATAGGTTGCAAGTCAGGGCTCCTGTAGGCCACTCTGAGACATTCAGAGTTGCCCCTAAGCCCCCCCTGTTTTGTCTTGGCTGTGTGCTTGGGATTGTTGTCAGGTTGGAAGGTGATGAGCGCTGTGGAACAGGTTTTCATTGAGGATATCTGTGTTTTGCTGTATTCAGCTTTCCCTCAATCCTGACCAGTCTCCAGTCCCTGCTGCTGAAACACAACCCCACAGTATGATGCTGCCACCACCATGCTTCAATGTTGGGAGGTATTGGGCAAGTGATGAGCGGTGCCTGGTTTCCACCAGCCATAACGTTTAGAATCAAGGCCAAACAGTTCAATCTTGGTTTCATCAGACCAGAGAATCTTGTTCCTCACAGTATGAGAGTCCTTCAGGTGATTTGTTTGCAAACTCCAAGCGGGCTTTCATGTGCTTGCACTAAGGAGAGGCTTCCATCTACCCACTTTGCCGTAAAGCCCAGACCAGTAGAGGGCTGCAGTGATGGTTGTCCTTCTGGAATTTTGTCCCATCTCCACACAAGATCTCTGGAGCTCAGTCAGAGTGACCATTGGGTTCTTGGTCCCGTCTTATACTTAGGCCCTCCTCCCCTGCCTGCTCAGTATATCCGGGCGACCAGCTCTTGGAAGAGTCCTGGTTGTGCCAAACCTCTTCCACTTGAGAATGATAAAGGCCATTGTGCTCTTCAGAACCTTCAGTGCAGGAGGAACTTTTTGTAGCCTTCCCCAGATGTGTGTTTTTCAATAATCCTGTCTCCGAGCTCTGCAGGCATTTACTTTTGAACTCATGGCTTTTGTTCTGATACAGTATGCATTGTCAGCTGTGAGGCCTTTCAGATCTTGTCCAATCAATTTAATTTACCAGAGGTGGACTCCAATCAAGGTGTATAAACATCTCAGCAATGATCAAGAGAAATAGGAGGCACCTGAGCTAAATTTTAAGTGTTGTTGCAAAGGGTCTGAATACTTATGCCAATTTGATATTTCAGTTTTTAATTTTTTCATAAATTTGCAAACCTTTCTAAAATTCTGTTTTTACTTTGTCATTATAGGGTACTGAGTGTAGATTGAGAAAAAAAATGAATTCAAACAACTGTGGTATCCGTGTGTAACATAACAAAATTGAGAAATGTGAAGGGGGTCTGAATATTTTGTGAATGCTCTGTATTTCACTTTCTGTTCATTCAGGGTGACATGGGAAAAAGCTTTGTGAAGTGTAACTAATGTTTACTCAATGTATTCATATCTTCTCCCCTTATCAGAAACTCCGAAATGGATCCCTAAACTGTCTCTTAAATGCCGTAGAGAAGAGAGACCACTTTGTGAGCCGTCAGATGGATAAGCATAAGGTGTGTGAGGATAATGGGTCATGCTCAAAGATTTCCTCTTCATGTATGCCATCCAGTTCTGGTCACCAGTCCTCAGGAAGGATTTACTAGAACTGGAAAGAGTCCAGAGAATAGCAACGAAGCTAATGAAGGCGTGGGAGGATCTCGGTTGTGAAGAATGACTACAAGCATTAGCCGCTTAAGAGAGGATAATGCTGGTGAATATTCAAATATCCTAATGGTTCCAGCATTGGGAGGAAACTATTCAGTCTCAGGTCACTCATGAAGACATGGCACTCAATGAAGTTGGATGAGAAAAGGTTCAACCTTATGCTGTGTAAGGGGTGTTTTTACTGTTCGAACTGGCAGGATGTGGAACTCCCTTCCACAATCGGTGGTTTCAGCAGGTAATGTTGCTAATTTCAAAATATTCTTAGATGGTCATCTTATTGAACACAATATACAGGGATGTGGGAAATCATAGGGACATAATACTTACACACATTCTCACAGGTTGAATTGGATGGACTGATGTCTTTATTCAACTTTAACAACCATGTATGTAAAAAAAATCTCCAATATAGTAACCCAATAATATGGTAACCCATCTGTCTCCCCATCAGTCTGATCCCCCCACCGAAGAGTCTCAGGAGGACATCTTGGATGAAATGATCCGCTTTCTAAAACAGAAGTGCAAGGCGGACGGCAGTGATTCCTCCCAGCTGACAGAAGAACACATTCACATGGCTGCGGTAGATCTACTCATTGGAGGGACAGAAACCACAGCTTCCACCTTAACCTGGACCATGGCCTTCCTTCTCCATTACCCTAAGGTGTGACCCCAGACAAAATACAATCCATGTAAGATGAGGAGAATGGCCCTAAATCATGGTCAGGTCCCCCATTTTCCCACATTCCCCTCACAAATGAGAACGTTCACCTGCAGAGTTTTATCTAGAAGTCCTTTTACAGGTTTGCTGATGTTTCATGCGTTCCTCTTTCTTTAACCACTTGCCTACTGGGCACTTTTATCCCTTTCTTGCCCAAGCCAATTTCTAGCTTTCAGCACTGTTGCACTTTGAAGTACGCTGCCTTGCAATACTATCCAAACTACATTTTTATCATTTTTTTTAGACAAATAGAGCTTTCTTTTGGTGGTATTTGGTCATCAGTGCAGTGTTTATTTTTTGCTAAACAAACGTAAAAAGACCAAACATTTTCAAAAAACAAAGTTTTTCTTAGTTTTTGTTATAAAGTTTTTGTAAATTTTGTGTTTTTTCATATTCACTGATGTGCGCTGTTAAGGTTGCACTGAGAGGCACTGATAGAGGTACTGATGGCCAGCACTGATCTGTACTGACAGCCAGCACTGATGGGCACTGATACAAAGCACTGATGGACGCTATTAGCCACACTGATGGGGCTACACTGATAATCAGGGCACTAATGATCAGTGTAGATGTCCCCTCTGAAGAACGCAGCTTACCTGTTCTTCTCTCCTCATTCGCTCACTGTTAGCGCGAGGAGAGGACTGCCGATAACCAGTATTTCCTATTTACTGTGATCAACTGTGATTGGACACAGCTGATCACATGGTAAAAGTGATTGGCCCTTTACCTGGGCATGTGATCAGTTGTGTCCAAAGGACACAGCGATCACAGCTTGCACACAGTGCGTGTTTCAAGGGGGCGTGCAGGGGTGTGGTTCCGGGAGGACATCCATGGATGCCCTCCCAGGACTAACCAACCGCGCTGTAGCTGTCTTTTGGCTATAGCACGGTCGGGAACTCCAGGCAAACCGCTAAATAATCAGATACAATTCAAGTAAAAAAAGTTTGTATTTTTGTGCACATATTAAATCAGCTATGTTAAACTGCATAGACCTGCCTTGTTTGTTCTCTGATGCAGTTCAGCAATACAGGTCTAGTCCCTCCCCCAACCTGGGAGTGCACTGAGGAAAAAAAGCAGACTGATGAGCTCATCTGTGTCACTCTGCTCTCTCCTCCTATCAGCATGTTCCTTGTTGGCACATGAGCACTGCAGCACTACTAATTGGCTTGTGCTGTTTCTCTTTGTTCTGTACAGGGAGTACAAGAGGCGTATACTGAGTAAAATCTCAGTACTTACACTTCTTTTAAGAAACCTATTTAATGATGTATTAATGAATAAATATCTGTATTGCTTAATGTCTTTTATATCTGCCTGGAGTTAAGCTTTAAAGGACAAGCGCACTTTTAAACAATTCTGAGCTATAGCCTGTTTGCTATGGGGTGTATTTATAAAAATTTCAGAGATATTCACCCTGTGAAACTACATGTACTTTTGTTCTGCAGGAATGGGGGCAAAATCAAATGTTGTTAGGCTATTTTCTCTCCAGGTCGAATGGTCTTCACAGAGTGAATCGGGAAAATACTGCACTGTGACCACCAGATGACACTGCTGATCCTAGGAAATAAATATTTACTTAAACGCTTTACTAAGATTGCCAGATCCATCTAGTGGCCATATATTGCAGTGGTTTACTTTATTCTGTATGACAGAAGAACCTTGCTTTTGTGAAGTCAGGTGACAAGGTAGAAGGATGAATTGATTAGACATTATGCTCATTGACCTCTCTTGACTTTTAGACCCAGGAGAAAATCCACAAAGAGATCATTGAAGCAGTGGGGCCAGATCGATATCCCACATACTCAGAGCGTAACAGGTTACCGTATCTCTGTGCCACCATCTTGGAGATGCTCAGAATGCGGCCAGCAGTTCCCCTTGCAATTCCACATTCTGCCACCAGGGACACCAGGTTAGAAATTACAGTAATGTCCTGCCAGGCTGGCTACTTTCCATTCAAACTGGGCTACCTCAAAAAGTTCGACTTGATTTTGTAAAAAAAAAAAAACTCAAGCTATCTGCCTTGAATGTGTGTAGAATTCGTCCAACAAATGTTTTATAACTAGACCCCTTAAAGTTATGGACCAATCACAACATTTCATGTAAATGTCAAGCATGGACTTGTTCGCAGCTTCCAACCTAGCCTTCCTAATTGGTCAGAGAGACTGCCCAACAAATAAAGGGGCCAATAAGATGATGTGGGAGGAAGGGAGGGGCTAAGCTGAACTTTTTTTATGAGAAGTTGAGATTTGCATATAAGTTGGTTGAAAACACATCGGCATATTACTGGGATTCTCCTTGGCCAACTTTTTATATCAGTGCTATAACTGTCTTTTGGCCATTTATTCAGCCATATCAAGGTGACTTCCAAATACTACATTTTGGTGGATATATCAGAATATTTTGGGGACATCATGACATATATATATCGAACGGTTTGTGTGTCATCGATGTAACCTGGTAGGCAAATAGAGTGGACTGGAATGCACATGCATGAAGAATGATGACTTCACTGTACTAGTCAGTGTACTAGTCAGTTGTTGAGTGAGCATGTGTTCAGTGTGGCTGTCGTATTCAAGATGGCTGAACCAGTAGAACAGGGTTTCTCAACCGGGATCCTGTGAGAGGTCCCCAGGGCCAGGGGTTCTGCCACAATCTACCAGTCAGTAACAGGAAGCTGACAGGTAGATTGCATCCCCTCTGCTAACACATGCAGAGCTACTCAGGCAAGCGGCTATGATTGTGCTAGCTGTGCAGTACTGTTCCCTGCGGCCCCCCACCCGTGTGAATGGACCTGAACTGGACAGGAAGCGTGCCAGAAGAGGACTTATCACAGCCACTTCCCTGCTTGTGCTCTGATCCATGTGCCCTGTCCCTATGTAATCATTCTATTTGTACTGGTAACCATTATCACTGAGAGAGTTCAGAACAGGGGGTAAGGGGAAATTTTCAAATGGAGATACCTGTTCCAGGGATAACTGTCTTCGAGGGAAATTCCCTCACTTTGGGAGATTTCCTCTTTCTGTTGAGTTAGGGGAATTTTGCCCAGTGGCACACAAGGCAGAAATATTACTTGGCAGGAGTAAAGTTTTGGCTACAAATTAAACAGATTGAATGCTGCATAAACGCTACGAACTCAAAATCTCAACTTTTTCAGAAAAAAGTTCAGCTTGGACCAGGGGTGGACTGACAACTCATGGGGCCCCCGGGCAATAGAGGATCATGGGGCCCCTGTGTCCTTGTCCAAACTCAAAAAAGCCTATGAAAAAGGTACCAGGGGCATCTCATGGGGCCCCCCTACTGACCCCGGGCCCTCGGGCAGTGCCCGAGTTTCCAAATGATTAGTCCGCCCCTGGCTTGGACCCTTCCAACATCCTATCTCTTCCTGCCGGTCCCTTTTTACTTGTTGAGCAGCCTCACTTACCAATAGGAAGGGAGGAAGCGGGGAACATTTACAGGAAATGTTGTGAAAGGTTCATAACTTTATGGGGACAAATGTCACAAATATTTGTACAAGCTGCACAAATTTTGGCTGTGATCTCTCTAATAGAATAATTCCTAAGATTGTCAACTCCATCCATGCAAATACCTCAATAAAAAAATATATATTCTGCATTTTGCCCACTAGATGGGACTAACCATCATAGGGATTATTCTATTAGAAAAGTTACAGCCAAAATTTGTGCAGCATGCACAAATGCTGGTGACATTCGTCCAATTAATGTTTTATAAAAAGATCTACAAGTGTATCTCTAAGCAAAACATTTTTGGTTGGAATAAGGCATGGATAGACCCTGTGTCAATTTTTTTTTTATTGCTGTCTGTGGGACCATTAGGAATATTCACCCCTCTTTATTTGTACCGATGACCATTGTCAGCAAGACATAAGGTGAGAAGAAACCCAAATTTGTTTAGTTGTCCCCACAACATGATGGAAGGGAAATTTTTCCAATGGGGACACCTAAGAAGGAAATTCCTCTCTCAATTTAGGAGATTTCCTCTAATTTCTTATTGCATTTCCAGGACAGGAAGTGAAGGGAAATCTCCCTGAAAGGACAGAGCTCAAAATATAACATAGCAGGGGTTTAACTCTTCCCTTCTCTATCCAAAAATAGAAAACTGTTTTCTTTATACACTCACTTTTAGCCTCTCACATATTCCATATCTAGATCTTTTTTGGTGAATTAGCCCTTTAACACTCATCTCATTCTGTTCAGTGTCGCAGGCTATACTGTTCCCAAAGGGACTACAGTCATTCCAAATATCTTTGCTGCTCATCATGATCAGACCATCTGGGAGAATCCTGAACAGTTCTGTCCTGGTATGTATACCTAATTGCACTTATTGTAAGAATAATCTATAAAGCAATTAGATTCAGAGGACCCATTTCAATAACCTACTTTCTCCTCTCTCCTCCCTCTTACACCATTGCAGTTGTACATACATAGTTAGTCTGGCTGAAAAAAGACAAAAGTCCATCCAGTTCAACCATTAAAAAAAAAATATATATATATATATATATATATATATATATATATATATAAATATATATATATATTTTAATGTTTTTACTTCCTTTATCCTTAGCTAGCCAAGAATGATGCATAAGGCCATCCACCACACATCCCAGCAGGCTCTTTGCAAAATCTCCCACAAGGGAATCTGGTGCATGCGCTGACACACCATGGGTCTATGCCGTGGCATGTCTGTACAAGTGCCAGATCTCATTTGAAGATGGCGGTGTGGGTACTGAGGGGCTGAAAACTTAATTTTCAACATCCTAGCCACAAGGCAAGATGGGATGATGCCATCTCTGGGAGTTTTTCAGCCAGACTTCATGAGGTATATAAATGGCCTACACCCATAGGAAAGGTAATATTCAAGTCAAAGCTGCACAGGTTTTATTTATCTACAGGCACCTCTTATCTGCATAGACAGTTTTTAGGAAAAGGTGAACTATGACTTTTTAAGGTGTATAGCCTGCTAAAAAAAACCTGCTTTGATGAACTTTTTCGACAGGAATTCTGAGGAAATCCCCCCCCCCCCCGAATCCTGGCCATACATGCCTTAATATATACGATCAGATAGCAATAACTTCACTTCCAATTGATTTACACTCTTTTGAGGTCAGATTTGATCAAACTGAGCCTGGTGACAGGGTCTCTTTAAGGAGGATGACCACACTTTACAGAACAAGCAGTTCTGCTGACTCTGTGTTTTTTTTTTTTTTTTTCTGCTCTTGGACTCTGTTATTCTGATATTTTGTTATTTTTTTTTTATTCCAGAGCGATTCCTGTCCCAAGCAGAAGGCAACCCCACCTCGCGCTCTCTCCTTTCATTCAGTGTGGGTGCCCGGCTCTGTATCGGCGAGTCATTGGCTCGTATGGAGATATTTTATTTCCTCTCCCACCTCCTGAGGGATTTCTCCTTCTCCCCTCCCTCACCGAACAATCTACCTGACCTCCAAGGGGTCTTCGGGATAAATCTGAAGTGCCATCCTTTCCTAGTCCAGGCCCTGCCTCTGGAGACCATCGTCCCACCACCGGAGAACTCCTGACTTGATATGGATGTAGACTGACTTTTTGAAGAGTCTCCCCACAACCAGCCGCCATATTGACAGCTAATTCTCCATTTCATTTACTAGCTGCCTCACCACTTGCTTTGCCTGCTAAATGACATCTTCATGTGAATTGAAAATTGATGTGTTTTTATTTTCCCTATTGCACAATAATTTGACTTTTCATGTCTAATATTTGTGTATAAAGGATGTTTAATAAATATCCAGCAGGACAGTGACATCACCTTACTAACCATCGTTGGCAGACATGGGGATGCATCTGATTTTCATAACACTGTTGTCAAATGTTGAAGCTGATTGGATAGCACACCCTTGTCAGGCCAATGATGGTTTTCCAGCCAAGCTTCTGGGCCCCCCAGCTATGCAGACTCTCTGTATACTCGTGAAGGAACCACTAGGGGGCGACTAATGCCGCATGTCCTTCCTTGTCTGGCGCCCCCTAGTGTATAATCCATAGGATAGAGGCTAAACTCTAAGCACACATCTAAATGCAAAGCTGAATGGCATACGCAAGATGTTTTGCCTGCAAAAGGATTTGAATTTATGTCCATCCAGTCCTGAGATGTACACAGCTCAGCCACAAAATACAACCATCTCTAGCAGGGACAATGACCTGATTTCTATCTGCTCAATAACCCTTACAGGTTTTGTCCCTCCCCCACCCTGTGACAGGACAGTGAGAGGAGAAGCAGCAGACTCAAGAGCTCATCTCTCTGCTCTTTCCTTCTACCAGCAAGTCCACTGCTCTTCAGCACAATTGATTGGCTCCTTGAGCTTCTTCTCCTTCCCTCACTCTGAGCTCTGCTGCACAGGGGATTGCAAGAGGTTGATACCAAATCAAAATGATGGACAGTATATACAGTGCTTGCGGTTAAAAAAAAAAAGGTAATTTACAGATGTATTAATAAATACAGAGCTGCGTTAATCTGTTTCTTTAGGTCTTGTTCATACCAGGTGCCATTAATTCTTAATGGAACCTCCATGCATCTAGCAATCACCAAAACCCATTGAACTGCAGCACAATGCGTCTATGTGCGATGCGATTTACTGGCAGCTTTTTGTGTGTTCCACGTGCTTAGGGCAGCCTATGGATATTAGTGGGTCGCCCTAAACCGCTACATGCAGAAACAAGCAAAAATGCATTTGCACTCGTATGCACCTTATGGTGTGAATAAGCCCTTAAAATGGAACTGCACTTCATCTGAGCACCGCAAACCAAAAATGCTGTTTAATTCATTGTTAATATTCAAAGCAAACTCCTCCATCCATCCATGTCTCCATGCTTTATTTTGCTGTGAATTCATTTTGAAAAACTCCCCTTAGTATTTCTTGCAGTGGCCATTTTGAGTAAGGGCAGATGATTAACGTAGCATATACTTCCTGGAATCCATCTGCCCCCAGCTCAGTCATTGACTGAGCTGAGAACCCTCCCCTCCCGAAGACTCCTGGGATGTATGACATCATTTGACTAGACATGGAAACCAGGAAATAACTAAAGAAATGTAGTATTAAAAAAAAGTTGAAAACAAGTAAATATGATATAATTTCCTATCTATTTACTAATGGTAGCAGCATAAGGATTTAAAAGAATCCATGTGGATTGAGAGCAGGGGCGGACTGACCATTTGGAAACTCGGGCACTGCCCGAGGGCCCGGGGGCAGTAAGGGGCCCCATGAGATGCCCCTGGTACCTTTTTTATAGGCTTTTTTGAGTTTGGACAAGGACATAGGGGCCGCATGATCCCCTATTGCCCGGGGGCCCCATGAGTTGTCAGTCCGCCCCTGATTGAGAGAGCGAAGTTCCACTTTAAACTTTAAAAATCCACAGGGCTATGCAGATGAGGAGATGCAACAAAGCCCTTGTCCTACACAAAAAAGCAGTCCCCTGGTCATAGCACTGGTCTAACTAGAAAATATATTTTACTTATAAGTTGCTCAATCCAAGCTATTACAAAAAGACAACATTATTTAACCCTTTCATGCGCAGGCTAGGGGTCCCTTCAAAAATGTGATTGGCCGTCACATTGGTCACTTGATCAGGAGTCGGTCCTGCTCTCTCCCAATCAAACTAGGGACTGGGAGCTGTCTATGAAAGTTCGATCACTGTGCCGTACTCCCAGCACAGAAACCTTGGCAATGGGCAGAAAGAGGTTAAAGGTCAACCCACCCAAAAGTGTCATTTAAGATATAGGTGGACCCTGCTGGGCTATATCAGCCCCTAGCTTCTTCTTGACTTGGCTCATCTTGAATGTTCCATCCACAAGGTCTCTCAGCCATAATTCCCAACTCTGTTTCCATTTACCTTTTATGAGTGTCAGCTCCTCAAGTTACAATCTCCATAACCTACAATAAATAAACCCAACATAGATAGTGGAAGACCCTCTGTGACAGGAGCAGGGGGGACTGACAACTCATGGGGCCCCCGGGCAATAGGGGATCATGGGGCCCCTGTGTACTTGCCCAAACTCAAAAAAGCCTATAAAAAAGGTACCAGGGGCATCTTATGGGGCTGCCTACTGACCCCGGGCTCTCGGGCAGTGCCCGAGTTTCCAAATGGTCAGTCCGCCCCTGGACAGGAGTCACTTTTGGTGGGGTATCCATGGCACCCAGCTCACTTTGGAGAGGTGGGGAGACCCCTGTCTCAGCTCCCCATATGCCTCTTATGTGTAAATCACCCTGTGCCTGTTAGGGGTACAGGGTGATCTGTCCTAATATTGTGTGGGGGTTGTTGATTGTTTGATGCTATGTGGCTGCATCCCATTGTTCTATTGTTTGGGAGCAAACTATTATGGGATGTATGTATGTGTATTAGCTTAGTGGGGGGGTGTCTCCAGCAGCCCTCCATCCTGATGGGACTGTCTGCTGGTGTGAAGTTTCAATACCTGTGTGTCTCTTGTTACTAAATGTAGATTGCCCTGCCCTGTGTCAGTATGCAGGGAGTGGTGACTGTCCCCTGAGTGTATATATCTTGTATCTGTGTTCAAATAAAGTAGTTTTTACCTTTTGATTACTTAAAGACTGGTGTCGTCTAGTCTTGTATGGTCTGCTGTGGTGCCTGTTGTTGGTGTTCGGAAGGGGAAGCGGTAGTCTAACGGAAGTACTCGGAAGGGGAAGCGGTAGTCTAACAGAAGTACTCAAGCGCAGTCTGTGTCGGTTCTGTTACACCCTCATAATGGGCACAACAGGCATGCAGATATAGAAACTCAATAAAGAGATCCCACCATAGAGTCCACAGAGAAATAGAAGAGACTTCCAACTGGTTTCATTCTCCAGCATCCACCAAAAATCTGAAATGGTTTTGGATGGACTCGCTCATTTGCCTTCATTTTGAGAAGGGCAATTCTCCAACGTCTCTCATCAGGTGCTTTGTGTATAAGAATATCGGAAATCAAATGACTGTGTTGCCTCTAGTAGCCAACTAGAACCATCTGGTTGTCCTGGAAGAAAATATACATTCCCTCTTTATGGATATCCCCCTGCACAAGGCCCAGAGTCTCCCATGTAGCCAAATTTCATGTGAAGAAACCCTAGGCTCAGTTCACAATGCTTTAACACAAGATTAGGATCCTTTATTTTCGCCATGTGATAGTTATTTTCAATTCTCCTTGAACTCAGCTAAAAATAACTGTCACTTTTTTAAAAAAAATAAAACCATCTGATTGCCATGGAAGATAACATACGTTCCCTCTTTATGGATACCTCCCTGCACAAGGTCGAGTCTCCCATGCAGCCATACTTTGTGTGAAGAGTCCCCTAGGCTCAGGTCACAGTGGTTTAACACAAGATGGAGGATCTTTTTTTGCAATGTGACTGTTCAATTTTCAATTCTCTTTGAACTCGGCTAAAAATAACTGCCACTTTATAGAAAGTAAGCATCTTTATCCTGTATTGTAGGTTTGTGAGTTAAGCCTCCTGCCACCAAATTAAAAGTTACACGGAAAAAAACCCAGAATAATCAAGTATTTTAAAATGCTTATTTGTAGAGTTTTTTTCTTTTAAAAAATGAATTGTATTCAATGGTAATACGGCTCTGAGAAATAAATGGATAAATAGTGCTGCGCTACTCAGTGTTGTGGGAACACAATTTGGTGTTTGCAGCCACTCTTTGTTTATTATATTAGGTTTGGCAGCACAAGAGGATTTGTTCTTTATTTAGTATGCCTCTGAGCTTGCTATAACATTTGACTTCTTCAGGAGGAGTCAGTTCCCTAGCATGGCTTGTGCTGCACTAGGTGATAAAAAAAATTAAGTTTAGTGAAAAAAGCTACACCCAAGCACTTAATCCCCACTAAAAACATTTGAGCCCACCCCCACATACTCGCACATATGAACAGGTGTCGGGGGTGCCTATGTACAAACACTTCCCTGTGCACTTGTTACATGTCACTGTGCACATTGGAGTGACAGGAACATTTCTAGGGCCATTATTCTTGATTACTTCTAAACTGATGACCTGTAGGGACCTTTAATGTGTTACTAAACCCACAACAGTACAATCAGTCTGTATATGCAGAAAAGCATGCTTGTTATACTCACTGTGGAACCAAAGGAGTTAATCCTTCACATTGTGCAAAAGGCTGTTTGATTCTGTCTCCTCTAATCCTCCCCTTCTTATACTGTCCCCAAGTCATCTGCTGGTTGTACAGAGCTCTAGGAGTCACTCTGCACATGCTCAGTTTGGTGTGTGTTGCTAGAGAGTTTTTTTTTCCTTTGGGAGGGTGCATGTGATCAGCACAGGGCCAATCAGCACTGTCCATACAGAGGTCAGGGGTTATGCAGCCTCAAAGGACAGTCAGAGCAGAATGAAACTTCTAGTACAAGATTAACTAGTGCTCAGCTGTACACTGATAGAAGTCACAAGACTGCCATATACTGCTGATGAGAAAAGGTATTTAGCAGTTTGTATTTACTACAATAATTGCACTTCCATTTAGTGTGTACTGTGGGAAGGGGGAGTGCATGTGATCAGCACAGGGCCAATCGGCACTATTCAGACAGAGGGTCAGGGGTTATGCAACCTCATAGGACAGTCAGAGCAGCATGAAAACTCCGCCTACAAGCTGTAACTAGTGCTCATCCGGACACTGACAGAAGTTGCAAGCCTGCTCTAACTGCTGATGAGAAAAGGTATTTAGCAGTTTATATTTACTACAATAATTGCATTTCCATGTTGTGTACTGTGGGAGACCAGATATAGTGAATTCAGGGTCCTTGGAGACCAGATATAGTGAATGCAGGGTCCGGGGAGACCAGATATAGTGAATGCAGGGTCCGGGGAGACCAGATATAGTGAATACAGGGTCCTGGGAGACCAGATATAGTGAATGCAGGGTCCTGGGAGATCAAATATAGTGAATGCGGGGTCTGGGGAGATCAGATATAGTGAATGCGGGGTCCGGGGAGAGCAGATATAGTGAATGGGGGGTCTGGGGAGACCAGATATAGTGAATGCAGGGTCTGGGGAGACCAGATATAGTGAATGCGGGGTCCGGGGAGACCAGATGTAGTCAATGCGGGATCCGGGGAGACTAGATATAGTGAATGCGGGGTCCGTGGAGACCAGATATAGTGAATGCGTGGACTTGGGTTTAGTAACACCTTTAAAGCTAGGTTCACACCTGCCTGCACTGTGCAGGGTGGTTGTGGGAATCGCAACTGTTCCCGCACCCACAACCACCCACAGCCAAATTGCATGGTTCTTAATGGCACCATCGCGCATCTCAACCCGTAGAGCTTTAGGGGGAACAGCAGGAAAATCGCATGGTCAAAAGGACCTTTTTACTTACTAAAATAATTGCACTTCCATGTTGTGTGTACTGTGGGAGACCAGATATAGTGAACGCAGGGTCCGGGGAGACCAAATATAGTGAATGCAGGGTCCGGGGAGACCAGATATAGTGAATGCAGGGTCCGGGGAGACCAGATACAGTGAATGCGGGGTCCGGGGAGACCAAATACAGTGAATGTGGGGTCCGGGGAGACCAGATACAGTGAATGCGGGGTCCGGGGAGACCAGATACAGTGAATGCGGGGTCTGGGGAGACCAGATACAGTGAATGCGGGGTCTGGGGAGACCAGATACAGTGAACGCGGGGTCCGGGGAGACCAGATATAGTGAACGCGGGGTCCGGGGAGACCAGATACAGTGAACGCGTGGTCCGGGGAGACCAGATACAGTGAACGCGGGGTCCGGGGAGACCAGATACAGTGAACGCAGGGTCCGGGGAGACCAGATATAGTGAATGCGGGGTCCGGGGAGACCAGATATAGTGAATGCAGGGTCCGGGGAGACCAGATATAGTGAATGCAGAGTCCGGGGTTTAGTAACACTTTAAAGCATTGCCTGTGGAAAATGTTGGGTGCCGAAGTGTGTTGCCGTTTCGCGGGCGCACACAATTTTAAGGTATGACACTCTGGGTATCTCTTTACTCGGCACAACCTCATCTGTTATATTTAAAAAAAAAAGTTAGGAACTATATTGCGTTTGTGTGTCCTAAAATAAACTTTTGTGTATTTTTTTACTGAAATGTTGCATTTGATAAACCATTGTGTTAATAGCATGTGACATAAAAAACTGGAACTAACTCTATTTTTATTCTCCAAGGTGTCTGCTGGTGGGGGTTTTAAGTAATTTTCAGGCCTAAAATGATTTTTAAACACGTGAAAAAAATGCAAAAACTGCTTTGGTGGAAAAGGGGTTAATGGCTGTATTCTTGCAGCACTGGCCCAGATAATAAAATAATTGCCCCTCCACATGTAATAGACTAACTGGGATGTATCATGGTAAAGACATATGGCGTAATGATAAAGAATAACAAAAAAAAAAGGTTCCTTCTCCCTCGGAGGGATTAATGGTAGCTGTGAACTATTACATATTCCACACAGCTGACACAGCCTCTGGTCTGTATTGGGATTATGAAGAATGATGTCAGTGGGAAGGTATGTTGTATGCAGACAACACGCACGCTATTACTCCATGTGTGATTTAGCGACATTGAAGTCATGGATAATGTTGTTTCAACTTTCACCTCATGCCAAGCATGACCACACAGCCATAATACATAAATATTGTTTTATGGTGCTGAAACTGTAACTTCACATGACTTAGAGCCCTCTGAGGTGTAAAATCAAATATCCGCTTATTCCATTGTAGTGATGGAGTAACCAACAACACCAACACATACATACTTTATTTAAAGTGTATCTCCAGGAAAATTTTCGTTTTTCAGTTTTTCGATAAAGTGGGGAAGGGATAGACCAGGGGCGGACTGACCATTTGAGCATTTGGGCACTGCCCGAGGGCCTGGGGTCAGTAGGGGGCCCCATGAAATGCCCCTGGTACCTTTTTTTTTTTATAGGCTTTTTTGAGTGTGGGAAAGGTCACAGGGGCCCCATGATCCCCTATTGCATGGTGGCCCCATGAGTTGTCAGTCCGCCCAGGGTTAGACCCTAGGTCAATTTTTTATTGCTGTCTGCTTCCCTATTGGAGAGATTCACCCTCTCTATTTGAACTGGAGACTGTTGTCAACGAGAAAATAAAGGAAATCCAGAACAAGAAGGGGAACTGCTTCAATAGGGACTCCTGTTTTGGGCACAACTGGCCCAAGGAGGGAGATTCTTGAAGCAATGCCCCACATACTTGGAGCAGAACATATTACCGTATCTCGGGGCCATCATTTCAGAGATGCATAGAACATGGCTGATGGTTCCCCCTATATTACCACATTCTTCCATCAGGGGCACCAAGTGAAAAATGACAGAAATGTCCTGCCAGGTTGGCTAGATTCCAACCAAACTGGTCTACTTCAAAAAGCTGTTGACTGTTTTCTTTTACAAAAGAAAGTAAAAATATCTGACTAGCATGGCTCTAGGCAAGACTTTTTTTTCCCCTCATTTTAAATAGACAGGGGAAGGGGTTAGACCCTCTTTCAAGTCTTTGGTTTTTTTTGTTGTCTGTGTCCCCATGTGAGAGAATAACCCCTTTCTTTGTAGTGGCGACTATTGTCACCAAAAAAGAAAATGAGGGGAAATCCAAAATTTTACAGTTCTCCCCAGGATAGGAATAGAGCAGAAATCTTCCAAAGGAAACAGTTGTCTAAGAGGGGAATCCCCCTCGATGTAAGAGAATTCCTCTAGCTTTCTGTTTCCTCTCTAGGACATGAAGTAAAGGGAAATTACCCCAGAAGTACATAGACAGCAAAAAAAAACCCAGCAGAGGTTTAACCCTTCTCTGGTCTAACCAAAACCAAGAACAAAGTTTGAGCTATGGGTAGGGGCTATGGGTAGACGTTATGGCTGTCACAACCACGTTTTATGCAAATCTCAACCTTTTGTAATAGAAATTGAACTTAGCCCCTCTTCCTTCTCCCAGCCTTCCTACTGGCCCTATAATTTTTTGAGCAGCCTCACTAAGCAATAGGGAATATTCTGGAGGAAGCAGAGAACAAATCCATTGGTATTGGTGCAATTGTCAACAAGAAAGAAAGGGAGAAGAAAGAATTGGCCCCAGAACAAAAAGTAAGGTGATATCCTCCAAAGGGGACACCCGTTCTGGGGACACCTGTCCAAAAGGTGAATCTCCCTTATGTTGTGATATTTCCTCTAGCTTCCTTTTGAGTCTATGGAACAGAAAGTGAAGGGAAATTTCACCAATGCAACAAAAAATAACCTAAAGCTATGCACAACGTGGTCAGTATGTACAGTCTGGTCCTCTGGCACCAACAACAGGATCCTACTCTGAAAGAACGGTTCATGCAGCTGGATAGAGAGGCTAAAATGGAGGAACTTGTACACATAGCCCATGCTAGGTTAACTAAATATATGTGATCTCATTACTAAGCCTTTGAATACATTATGGCCCTCTGTTATGTTGATGACACCAGCTTATATGGATTACTGGTTGAGCCCCAACATAGTTTAGCAAATGCAGAAAGGCAAATAGGACCTTTGTTGTCACCAGGGCAGGAGTAATGAGGCAGCCTTCTCATCATAAACCCAGAGTCATCCTGGAAAGCTTTTTCAGAATGAAAATTATACACACTTAAGGAAAACATATAGTTGGATACAGAGAACTATGGCAAGACATATTAGACACTGGAAAAATATGCACACTGGAAGAGGATGAATCACCATTAACATCTGATGTAGAGTTGCCTTCTCAACCTTCTCTACTTTACCCGAAAATTTAAAGCTAAACTCCAGGCACAAAAATTTCTTTTAAATATATTCCACAGTGACCTCAAATGATATGAATCCAGTTTTTGTGCACCAAATGTCTTTGCAAACCCAGATATTCTCTCATCAAAGTGGCAGTGACATCATCACTGTGCTGCACATAGGCATCAGGCAACACCCACTACAGGCTGCCTGCAGAAAAGAGGAGGAGGAGACCAGACCAGTCACCCTCCACAAAGAGAGAGCGCAGCAGTAAGCAGTCTTTATTACAGGAAGCTCCTGCACAGAGGGAAAGTTTCACACTGGATGACTGTACAGATCTGGAAGAAATACACAAAGCACACCAAGATTCAGGGAAGAATACACATACCTCTTTCATTTAGACAATATTTGTTTTGCCTGCGTTCAGCTTTAAAGCCAAATGCGAGTTAGACATAAATTGAGGATTTCTTATAAAAAGAAATGTATTTTAAGTTAGTTACATAGTTAGTCTGGCTGAAAAAAAACAAAAGTCCATCCAGTTCAACCATTAAAAAAAATAAATATAACAGCATCCTATAATCCTATAATCCTTCATAGAGGTGTGAGGGAGAGCCAATCAAGTTCTACCACAGAGCACATATGCTGACAGGGATCATGCCCACAGGAGGAGAGAGCAGAGTGATGACTCATCAATGTGCTGCTGCTCTTTTATTGTCCATTCAGTAGATAGGTGGTGTGTTTTTGCCCATAGTGTATCCCTACTGCAAAAGTGGTATAGGACCAGGCTGTGCTGTCTGGAAGGAAATGGTCTTTCAATCACATGAGCAGCTGAACAGAACTATAAATGTTTTGGAAGGTAAATGAGTTCACCTATATGCATTCAAACCATGTATTTAGCTCCTTGCCTGGACTTTAACTTGAATACAAACATCAGAGAGTATTTTTCCATCTGTGGGACTGGGGATCAGAAAAAGTAAGGGTGGGCTACAACCTCTGTCAGTTTTTTGCCCCACCATCTTTGTCCCATTGGGGAGATTTCCCTTCACTTCCTGTCCCATAGCCAAAACAGGAAGTGAGGGAATCCCTGGTTGTCACCAGAACTACCGTCCCCATTGGAAGATTTCCCCTCTATTCCTGTTCTAGGGACAACCCAAAATTTGGGATTTTCTACAGCTGCCCTAGGTTCTGGCAGGTCATCTTTTCCTTAACCTCCCTGGCGGTATTCCCGAGTGTAGCTCGGGGTAAAGCTTCAGTACCACAAGCGTTAACCCCGAGCTACACTCAGGCTTACCATGCGGCGCTGCTCCACAATCCCTCAATCGCTTACCTTGTCCTGCTCTCCCGCGATGTCCCTCATGCAATGTAATCCAGCGGATGCCTGCATCTGTCATCTGGGTTCCGTTCCCTGCGACGTCGGGACGTACGGGGACGGAACGGCGGGAAATTTGAAAATGACAAAAAGTGACATTCACTAAATACACTAAAATCACATAGTATAACATTACTGTATCAAACCATTTCACATACATTTTGTGCCGAGTGCTTTGTCCTGTGCTCTGCCTGCATTTTTACTGTTCTTTCTGCCTGGAAACTGAGAAACGTCCATGGTGTCCAAAAAGCGTCCCTTTATGTCAAAAGCGGTTTTAGACCAGCTAGAGAACAGCGATAGTAAATTAGAACCACTTGCAGAATTGAGTGATAATGATTCGTGGGGGAAATTCATCATCAGACACTGAAAACGATTTTGCGACTTTGCTCAGTGATGTGCGAACTTGGCGCTCTATTTCAAATTTCAGTGTTTTTGGTTTGATTATATTATTGAATTAAATTTATTATTATTATATTATTATTTTTTATGATTATTTATTAAATTATAATTTATGATTTTGTGTTTCAAGTTTTATCATACCCGGGATGTTTACTAGACTCTTGTTCGGGCAGATTTCAGTGAGTTATTCCTAAAAATTACAGATCTACAATAAAAAAAACTACATATTTCCATGCAAAAAAATGTACCCCTTTGAGCACAGAAATATGAACATAATCAGACCGCTAGGGAGGTTAATATTTAAAGAGTCACTGACCCATATCAAGTATGCAGTAATATCAGAGCTCTTTCTCACGGTACTGAAAGGCAAAGCCAGGGGATGTGTCCAGTAGACCAGTCCCTTGCAGCAGGTAAAACAATAAAAGTAAAAGCTAGTAATGGCAGCATAAAGATTTTATCGAGACGGGTCCCCTTTAAGCAGATAAGGTAACCCCAAAAGGCATCATCCTTTCTATTTTGCAACTTCTAACAATTACAGCACATTAGGCGCTGCTTGCCATCCACGTGTGGTGGGGTGTAGTGAACCTCGCATTGTGTTTGTCACTGCAAATCAATTTATTTCTGTGAATGTATGAATCAGGCGCTGTTTATAGCTTTGTTTATCTGGGTTCCTAATTGTCTACAGCTGTGCTCCGCGATGAAACGATGATTCATTCCATTTTCTGGAGATCAAAGGCAGAGGAGCCTGAAATAAAACCAGATTACTGAACAACGGTCCCGCTGGATCACCACTTTTCGACCTCTGTGTAATAACGTTGCAGAGAGCAATGATGTGCCATAACTTCATGGCAGCCAATCAGAAATCAGCATGCTTGGAGGCTCCAAGAAGCTTGAGATGAACAGAATCAGATACATTCTATTATCTGCAAATCCAACACCTTTTAGAATCACTAACTATAAATCCCAATTGTCTGAAACTTTCCACAGCTTTCGAGACCAGATGTCCAGACACGCCCCACTACCCAGGGGCGGACTGACCATTTGGAAACTCGGGCACTGCCCGAGGGCCCGGGGTCAGTAGGGGGCCCCATGAGATGCCCCTGGTACCTTTTTCATAGGCTTTTTTGAGTTTGGGCAAGGACACAGGGGCCCCATGATCCCCTATTGCCCGGGGGCCCCATGAGTTGTTAGTCCGCCCCTACCACTACCCAAGGTCTCATCTCCTTATTATACTCTTCCATATTGAATAACTCCAATATCCAAACCTTGTCTTGCTGTATGAATTGAGAAAGGGATTTCAGCTCTGGTCAAACTCCAGACACTTGGGGCAAAATGTGGGAAGCACTATTTCTGTCGTCGCGTAACGTCCTTGCCCTGGAAAATTCATTCAAAGTCATATTGAGATGTTACTTTACCCCAGCGAGAATCGCAAAATACCTTCCTACTTACCCCCACATGCTTGCGGGGGTGTCCAGACCTGGGAAACATAAAATATATATGGTGGGCGTGCCCCAAAGTTATCAAAGTTAGGTCAATATGGGTTTTCATTTACATTTTAGGAAGGATATGTGATCAGCGCTTTTTCATAAAATTGTTAGAGGGTGTCACTAGGTTGGAAAATATTTTAATAACCAACATTTGTGTAGTGAAAAAACAGACAATAGTGAAAGCGTGTAAGTTGCCGGACCTCATCTTTGATGAAGTGAAAAGTCGGGTGCATGGCACACTGGTAATGAGAAACGTACAGCTATTCAAACCAACACGCATGATAAATTTTTGCAAACCTGGCAGCCTTAGCTCAAGCAGTTTCCATCTACACGACCCCCCAAATGCTTCTTAGACCTATGACCTGAAACGGCATGTTTGTTACATCTTCAATGTGTTTTTCCAGCCTCTGGAGTGGACCCAAACCCTTCTCCTCCCTTCTTCTTCTTTCTTTACTGCCCCTCCCCGTTTTACTCTCTTTTTATTTTCTCTTGTGGCTCTCTGTTTTGGAGTCGCGTCCTTGCTTATAAGTGTGAGGAATGACTCTAACTAGGCTGACCTTTCATACAAGCAACTCGATTAGTTTTTTTAGTTCCTGTGCTGAACCTCTCGGAGAGAGGTGTCTACACTGCAAAATTGGGTATTTCTCAGGGCTATGACCAATCTATACCTAACTGACTGGCGTTCTGCTCTTATACTGTATGCTTTAATGTGTTATGTGTCAAACTTAATGTTGGAAACCTTTGTTACTTCTCCAGCGGGGAGCATTGTCCTTTATACTCATAGGTACCTAGTTTCATAGTCTGGCTGAAAAAAGACAAAAGTCCATCCAGTTCAACCATAAAAAAAAAAAATGCTATAATCCTATACCCACAGTTGATCCACAGGCAGGCAAAAAACCCAGCAAAGCATGATCCAATTTGCCCCTGCTGGGAAAAAAATTCCCCTGAGAGGCAATCGGATATTCCCCGGATCAACTTTACCTATAAATGTTAGTATCCAGTTATATTCTGTGTATCTAGGAAAGAATCCAGGACTTTTTTGAAGCAATCTACTGAGCTGGCCATAACCAACTCTTGAGGGAGTCTATTCCACATTTTCACAGTTCTCACTGTGAAGAAACCTTTCTGTGTTTGGAGATTAAATTTCTTTTCCTCCAGATATAAAGAGCGCCCCCTTGTCCTCTGTGATGACCTCAGGGTGAATTATTGACCAATTAGTAGTGAGGGGTGGGTCATCTGTGAGCTGTTTAAGACGTTGGAGACAGGAAATGGATGTCTTGAGAACGCCCGATGGGAGGGGCGAAACGCGTTGACACAATTCCGGTCGATTTGCCATACGTCTGACGTCACTTCCGGTGAGTGGATCCCATTTTGTGGGATCTAGGCTGGTTCTCTGCTGTTCCTCTGCTCTATCTGGCTGCATTGGTGTGGGAATCCTGGATTATGTGGCTGGTTTTCATCATCAGGCTGTCATGGGCTTAATAAATGTGCCTTTTACAAGCTGTTGAAATGCAAGTGGCCTGGATTTTGTCTTTTGGTATAATACTGATGTGGCAATATTACACTATATACGTTTTCTCTTTGATGATATGGTGGAGCAAACTAGGAAGCCACGGTGAGGACCTGAAAGAAGATCTAAACTTGGAGGGGCAGGCTATCATTGAGCTGATGAAAAGGGGGTTTAGGATTCCCCAAAAATCCTTAAAGGCTTTTCACTCACCAAAATCTGGTGAGTGTATTTGATGTTGGTGTGCACGGGTGAGAGGTAGAAGGTTATAAACATCTTTGGAATCTTCAGTTTTCATCACAAGGGATTTTATGTTTTTTTTCTGAAGATTTTTTGATATATATATTCACTATTTAATTTGGAACATTTACATTGTGTGATTTACTAATATTTGTATTTAGGTCTATTTTGCGCTGTTTATCCATATATTTTGCAAGTGTAAACTAGCCCTTATACCAAGAATCACCAGGACTGTACTTAACCTTCATGGCACTTGTGGGCAGCAGGGCTAGAGGGCAGCAGGAATGTTCATTACCAAAGGAAAGCATAGAGAGCAATCAAATAGTAGATCCAAAAGAGAAAGAGCTGATGGCACTTTGGAATAATACAGCTACATTTGTGTTGGATTCTTACAAACAGCAAACATGAAGCCCCGCCTGGGACCTCCACTCTAACGTGTTTCACCCAAAACTGGGCTTAATCATAGAGACAAGGAGGGGCAGGAAGTGAGAGGTATTTATGTATCCATAGACCTAGTAAGTATCTACAATAATGATACATCTCCCACAACATCATTTATAAGATGACACATCTGACACACTATCAATAATAAGATGAATAATAAATGTAATGTATCGTTATTATAGATGTGTATTCCTTCAAAGCTGAATTCCAGGTATGGCTATTTTTACATAGTTACATTGGTCCACCTTGGACCAATGTAAGTATGCATGATCCTTTCCTGGAATATCCCAGTGGAAGCTGGAAATCACTTTTATAGTTAAGGTTACTCCAGTGATTTCCACTAGCTCCCAACTGCCATGTTGATTGGCTGTCCTACTGCTTGGTGAACACATGCAGTCACTTTCTCTGTACAGGTGCCATTCAGAGAACACTTTACATTTTCTCAATGAATACAAAGTGATCTCTAATTGAACAAGTTGAAGTTTGTGATATCACCGCCAAACTTCTCTACCTCATCCAAAGCACCCTTTGTATAATCAAGCCTAGTTTGAAACACATTAAACGAAGAGGCCCTAGGTGGGCTTTTACCTTTGCCTATCTGGTACAAATAAGCTGTGTTTACATTAAAATGTAACACTGCTGGTTTTTTCTCCTTTGGATCTATTGGCAGTTTGGGACATCAGACAAGTCCTTGCTTGGCTTATGGCACCCACCCAGCCAGTGGGGTGGGCTTGTGAGTGAAGATTATATTCCCTTAGCAATAAAATGTAGTCAGAGTGTAGGTAGGTACAGTAGGTAGTAGGCAGAGCAGGTTCCCCTTTAAGTTGCCTCCTCCCCTGCGAGAAGGCTTGGAGATTAGGCAGGACCTAGTAGGGAAGTGGGTCAGGATGTAGAGGAGGAGAAAGAGGCAACATCTGTCTGCTGAACTCCTGCTCTTCCGCCTCCTATGGGAGGGCAGTGTGCCCTGGGATTCCCCATCTAGCCCCAGGAGAGAAGTAGAGGACATTGGAAGCAAGTAGACCCCTCTATCCCCTTCCTCCTTAGCCCAGGAAGAACATCAGGTCTACAGGGATTGCCTTCTGCATGGACACAGGCAGCCACCGGCAGGGCCTGGGACCAACAGTCAGTTGCTGTTGGAACTGTGTTGGGGCCTGTGACCTATTAGAACCATTTGATTGATTGAGGCTTTCAAGTAAAGGACCTTAGCCTCATCCAGCCTCGTGTTATCTTTAGTTGGTAAGAACACTGCTCTGAAGAGAGTGAGAACGAGTTCTACTGGTGTTCCCTGGCTGTCAGGCAGAGGAAAGTTAGGCCAGCATCTGGGACCCCTGGGAGTGAGGGGCAAAGCTGCACAGCCAGGAGGGTGGACAGGAAGTTGATCTCCACTCGCCACCTACTCATGGGAAGAGTTATGGGCAAAGGTATCGTACTGCCCTGGAGATCAGTTCACGTTGAGGGTTGGCTCGGGTGCTCGCTATGGCCATGCACGAAATGTTCTAACCCTTCCTCACACTACTAAAATGTTTTTCTTTTGTCTTTGTTCCAGTTGGAAAGATTTCCCATCATGCCTGACATGGACCACAAAACCCAAGTTAGGTAACAGAGAGTGAAATAATAACTGCCTGAAAAGCCTTATTTAGCCCTTATTTAGCCAATAGGATTCTTTCATTTTCTAACCTACACGGGCAAAGAATTGGAATCAATGAGACTGAGTATGGGATAGGAAGCTAAAATACATTTAAATTTTCAATTCACACAAACACCAATGTCATGTCCCGCCATGTTTTATTAAAAGCAGTTTACAAAAAAAAAAAACACATTTACCATCTGTTCCCTCCCATAACGTCCCTTCCAATACTGTGCTTTTATAAAAATAGACAGTGTATCCATCTGTTATATTTATATATTTATATAAAGGTGGAGGGTATTGGGCGAAACCAAGCCCCGATCCTGCCACCATTTTCTTTGTGACGCCATGGCACTTTCCTCTTCCCCGGGCTTTGGTTTTGCATCCTCCACTCTGTTTTCTCCGATGTCTAAGTGATGGTTCATCTTTTTGTATTTTTTCAGCTTTAACATTCACTGACTTTAATGTACAAGCTTATTTAATGATAGCGATGTGCAAAATACAGCAACCAAACAGCAATCACTTTTCTTTATCCTGGTGCTTTTGAATATGTGAGAGGTTAGATTTCATTGGTTACAATAGGCCGCTGCACTTGAAACTGCTCTAGTGAAAAAATAGCCCATAGCCTTCTAGAACAGCCATGTCAAAGCAAAACCAAAGAGTGTTGAATAGGGATTGGGATGGGGGGTGGGGGTGCTACCTTGGCATACTGTAACATAGTCATCCAGTTCCCTCTTAAACATAGCCCTGTTTATTTGCTTAGTCCTAAAGTAGTCCAATTTATTTAATTTTCTGTTTCTTTCATAGTGGTGGGCAGGCAACTTGAGGTCAGGGAAGGAAAAACAATGGCAAATTCTTTCCTGCTTTTGCTAAGTTACAGGTCTGTAATCTCTCACAGACCTGTAATAAATATTTGCAAATTTCCACAGAAAGCATTATTGTGCTTTACATAAAAAAGGGAACATGGCCAGTGAGAATGGCAATGAGAATAGGTCCCTGCTTTGTATTCATTCTATTCTTGCTACAATTTCTTTTAATTTAGCCTGGAAATTCTCAATTGAAGGGCATGAGGTCTTAATGTCCTATTGTCAACTTTAGGAATACATTTGGTCATAGATGAGCCAAGGGGAGGAGAAGGGGTGGTGTACGGGCCCAAAAAAACACCCGCCTGATGTGGCTATTCACTGGAACTATAAACTTATTTTTACACCATTTTCCTTTATAGTCAGAATGGAGATAGTATCATAGCATGCCTGCATACATTTCACGGAGAGCAGGCGTGGTTTTTAAATTAGCTGAGGTTTTACTAGCATACTATGGAAAAAAAGCATGTATTTTAATGCAAAATGAGCTTTTTTTAGGCCAAATGCACCATGACATAGGAATAGGAGCAATTGTGTTTCAAGAAAGACAAAAAAAGGTGCAAGAGCTGTTTGGTCATACAACACTATGGCATTCTCTTCATGTTTTACAATTTAAATTATACATCCCCAGTATATGTATTCTGGATCCCTCATCTACCTATTTTAGTTACCATTTAGCTTTATCTTGATGCTCCTTAGAGTTTCATGTTACATTTCAGCTTGCTCCTGATTAAGGTTTTTCATCATCCAGTCTTTAGCAGGCCACGGCACTGGGAATTCCTTATTCTTTAGCTGTCCTTCAAGACATTGAACATCCAATGGCTGATGTAGGCCTAAGGTTGGTTCTAGAGTCCATGTCTCTTACCCACAAACAATAATCCAGGTGACAGAAAATGTATATATGACACAAGTTTCTAAAGCTGCTTATTATTTAAATTTCCTTTGTTTTTGACCTTAATGGGTATCCCATAGGGATGGCTGGACTGGGGTTTTGGAAGGTGCCATGTTGCTTCCAGTTTTCAGTTGGGCGGTTCCAGATTGTGTCAGCAGGGTTCTATAATCGGCGCCAGTTGCCCATGCCTCGTGGACGCATTTTCATCTCGGTGAAAGGGATGGAAAATTCAAAACCTTTCCACGTCTTCCAATTTACACCCTATAGAAGAAGAAATGCATCATGGTATCACCACAAAAAAAAGAAAGGTACACTATATGGAGAAGAGCTTGTTGACACTTGATTATCAAACATAATCTGTATATGAGTCTGTTAGACATTCTATTCCAAAATAATGGGCATCCCCATCTCCATCTTCATTTGTACCTATAAGCAGTCAGCAGGAATTTGTGCAGCTTTTAATCAATGCAATCTACCATCACCAATTAGCATCAAAACCATAAATTAAATATAGGAATTGGTGGTGTCAGGTTCCCTATCTGTTCTGTTGAGATATTGCACACTGAAAATTTACCCAAATATTTAACTGTTTGAAATTGAATAAAATAATAGGAGTTTTTTTATTACTTACAAGTAAAATCCATTTCTTGGAGTACAGTACAAGACACAGGGTTATTAGTCTTTAACTATGGGCTATATGCAGCTACCTTCAGTTGACTGGACACTGGCAAAAAAGAAGGCTCTAGGTGGTTACGAACAGAGAATACATTAGGATGGAGCTAAGGTCTCAGGTCTGTGCACTTAGTCTAGACAGCATGGGTGTGGCAGATGGCTATGAAGGTAACCACAAGTTGCATGGCAGGGCCCACCATAGTAAAGAGGGTCTTAAAGGAGGCTCACGCCTTTTGTCCACTGGGTCCTTGCACATGGGATTTTCCACAACAGTGACTGCCCATTTGTGCAGGAAACCCTCATCAATAGGATATTGCCGAGCAAAATGTTTTGGATGAGCATAGAACTTTTTAGGGTGGCACAGTCACTGTAGAAGACAGGCTACATGAGCAAGTGAACTACGAAGGTCTTAGCAGGTTTGGGTACATTGAGGAAACCCATTCTGGAGACATTAGGGTGTGCAGATTAAGGCTGTTTCATCCTGATCCAAAGTGTAGATCTAGGCATCATATATGCAGCAAAAGCAAAGTCAGATATTGACTCAGCAGAGGAGACCTAAGGTGCTCGTTTGTGGCCCCCAGCTATCTACAGCATCTAAAAGGACCAATATTGAACATGGTGGCAGAAAACTTCTCCCTAAGAAGGTAGAGAAACAGGGAGTCAGAATGGTGCAGCTGTCTGAACAGAGGGTACCAGGGCCCTGTGGAGAGAGACAACCACCCCGACTAAACCCAGAGCTATGAGCTGTGTCTAAGTCATTTGAGCCTTTGACTCTGAGTTTGTGATCTGCCATGTGCAGAGCAAAGTGTCCCCAAAGGAGTACTCATGACTTTTGCTGCTGTGGAGAGGCAAGAATGAAGACTTTTGTTCAGGCACTATAGGCTGCTAAACCCAAAAAATTCCCAGAGATAACTGTGCTGTACTGTGGGATTCAGGGAGTCAGGTTCCCTTACAGAAAACGCAAACAAAGAGGAAGAAAATAGTGCAGTAAAGACACTGAAGATGAGGCAGTACAAGTGCAGTTATAGACAGAAGGCCAGGGAAAATGGAGCCAACTTAAACTTGTTCATGGCTGCAACACACTATTTAAAATGTTGGAGCCTGCGCTCCTCTGCAGACAAAAGCATAGGAGTACCAAGAACCCTGGGACAAAAAAGGGTGCAGGCCCTGTACTTACTGCGGAAGATGTCTTTACACTCTAGCTCCCCCGCCATGATGGGAATACCCTCCGCTAGTAGGCCACGGCCCTGGATCTGTATAACACCCTGCTGCTAACTGAAACACGATGCGTCATGTGCCAAGTTGAGCAGGATCCAGTGCCATGCATATTCTCTGGTTGGGTCCAGGTACAGTCCTCAAGGCTCAGCTCAGGAATCAATCAATCCACAAGCTGCAAAAAGGAGCTGCAGTAGCTATGGTGCAACCAGGAATCTTGATAGAAGACTTTTTTTTACAGAAAAAACTTCTACATAAAAGAGGTAAGCTTCTGTTTTGGTAGTGCAAGATGTGAGCCTTCTCTCCACAACTAAGGCTAGCTGGGAGTGGGAGGAGTTAAAGGTTAAAGACCAGAGATCCTGGGTCCTGTACAGTACGACTAAGAGACTATTTAATACTAAAATGAACAAACAAACATTATATAAAAATACAATCCTTTCTAATAAAACCCTATTTGTGGGGTTGTCTACCTGGTGGTCTTTGTTGTTGGCGTATAGACCATTAAGATTGGCATAGTGGCAGTTGCGGTACCACCATGCTCCTCGGTATGACATGGCACATGGCAGGATCCTCCGCTGAGTGTCCCGGTCGCGGGTTGAGAAGACCATGTTGTTATGATAGTCCATAGAGTCCCCTGGAAAGACAGCAGCTGATATTAGCACCCATTCTTACAATATACAATATCTCTTACACTGCCATCTATCACCTCATGTATCTCCTCCTATCCATCCCGAGATTGCGGTGATCTGGAGAGAACCAACTTAATTGGGAAATGCCCCACAAGCGCTTTAGACCACTCTAGAAATAGATGGTCATTGGCTAAGGGTGTGTTTTAGTCCATGTGGGGCACCTTTTGAGCACCTTAAAGTAGCTGAACAAGCGAAGCACTTTTATTAAGTTTGGAACACAAGCACGGGCACTTATTTCATTGTTTGGGACTTTATCCACTTCAATACCGGGCACTCATACCCCCTTCCTGCCCAGGCCAACTTTCAGCTTTCGGTGCTGTCGCACTTTGAATGACAATTGCGCGGTCATGCAACACTGTACCCATATGAAATTCTTATAATTTTTTTCACACAAATAGAGCTTTCTTTTGGTGGTATTTAATCACCACTGAGTTTTTTATTTTTTGCTAAATAAAACAAAAAACCCCTGAAACTTTTGAAAACAAAAAACACACTTTTCTTCATTTCTGTTATACAATTTTGCAAATAAATACATTTATTTCATAAATTTAGGTCAAAATGTATTCTGCTGCATTTCTTTGGTGAAAGTAATAATGATAATTGAATTTATATATTTTTTTTCAAATGTTTCTATTAGTTTTTTTTATTATTTATTACATTTTTTCTTTTTTTTTACTATTTTATTTTTCAGCACACTTTGACCAAAGCAATACAATGTTACCATGGTAACATTGAACTACTCTGGGCAAGTGATCAGGATTTTATTTTTTTTAACACATTATGATTGCTAATACCAATGTATTTTATTTGCATTTGCTGTGATTGGTCACAGTGGTCACATGAAACTGGCAATGGGCTGGAGTAGTGATATGTCATTGGCTGCGTCCCGTGGACACAGCTGGTGACAGATCATGCTGCTGCACGGCCCGGCGGCCGTGTGATTGGCTTGTTTTGACAGTCCCTCATATGACACCCAGTCACAATGGCGAGTGTCCTGCCCGGCCGTCAATGTGTTATAGGCTGGGCGGAAAGGTGTTAATTATGGTCAATTTATGTTTTTCACTATTGAAATTGTTGATGTACAGATGTTTTGGTTTGGTTTTCTTGCGCTATTTAGCATATATGCACAGTACATATATTTGAATTAGGAGCGTGGTCCAATTACACTTATATATTTTTTTATATTCAAAAGTGTCAGTTATTTTCAGCAGAGTCCAAAGTGGGTTGAAAAATAACACTCACATGGCTAGAATAGGGCGCTGTTCACACCAATGCAGTTTTTAATGCTTTTTGCTGAAACACACTACAGTCCATTTAACAGGGTTTCCTATGGAACATATCCACATCTATGCTTTTTTGAGCTGCTGCGTTTTTGGAAAGGGTCAGGGACTTTTTTAAAAGCAAAAAGCAGCGTTTTTGCTACAATAGAGTTCAATGGAGAAGCTGCTGAAATGCATGGTAGTGCGTTTTTGCCGTGTTTTGCATTTTTATTCTGCCCAGCAAAAAAAAAAATTGCACTTCCAAAAAAAAAATAGAGCTGAACAAAGCGCAAGACGCAGTAAAAACACGTGTAGAGAATACACGGGTGTATTTACCACAAGCCAAACAAAGCACTTGCCTAGGGCGGCATTTTTCAGAGGGGCAGCACCTCCCCCCAGAAGGGAACCAGGCGGGATCCGAGAGAGGCTGCGGGCTGCTTGATAGTGTATTTACAGCCTGACTCTAGTTCCCGGGGATGTTTGGAGCTATGAAGATGGGTGTATTTCTCTCTATTGCTGGAGGGGGGGGGGGATGGGGTAGTAGAGGGCTCTCCCAGATGGGGGGCATGGGTGTTGTTTGTCATTGTCAGGCTCTCTCCGCAGGAGGGGGAAGGGGTGGTGGTGTTGGTCAGTGTTTGTGGGGGTAGACAGTTTTTGTGTTGCCTAGGGCAGCATAAGACCTAAATACACCACTGCTTCCATATACTGAGTAAAGTGACTGGCCTTGGGTGATACAGAGAGATGAAACAAATCCTTCTACATAAGTTGTAACTGTTTATCTGCCGCTTTTGTTCTGTACATCCTTACAAAACTCAAGGATGAAAAGGATTTTTCAGAGACTCACAAAGCAGGGGGCGGGGAGCTGCAGGTACACATTGTACAAGAGCTCTGAGAGCTGATTGGAGGGAAGGAACACACCTACATTTACACAGTACACAGGAACAGAGCTGAGGCTGTCAATCACATTCTGTGTGCTGGAGCTCTCTCCCATCACCTTTTTAGCTCTTGGTGACAAAATCAACTTCTGCCTTACCAAAATTATGGTTGCCTACCTAAGCTATACAATAACCCCGTATCAAATCAGGCAAGGTATTGTACAGCCAGACTGTAGCGTGTATGGTGAGCATATGTTAAAAAATATCAGAAGAAAAAACATTCTTCTTAAGTAAATACTGCATGTCAAAATAATCAGTTATTGACAAATTATTTGCAATTCTCATCTATTTTTGCAACTTTCCAGATTAGCCCAATCCCATCATACTTTCCTATTAGTCATTGAGGCTGCTCATCATTGAAAATTTGGACCTTTGGTTATTTGTATGGTGAATGAAAGTTGCTGTAGAGTACACAGTGCATTTCTACAGGTTAGCAGACTAGTAATGTCGTTCTGTGAATTTCTGGCTCACAGAGCGTTATCAACGTTTGTGTAGAACAGTGGTCGGCAAGCCGCGGCTCGCAAGCCACATGCGGCTCTTTACAAACTTAAATGCGGCTCTTCTGTGTGCCGGGCGCCCACTCCCCTCAATCCTCTCGGGCGGCCGCCCCCTCCCTCCTCTCGGGCGGCCGCCCCAAAAGTCAGGACTCTGCAGCTGTCAGGATGTAGGCGGGGCAGCCAGGATGTAGGCGGGGCAGCGTGACGAACTCCTCTCCTCTCACAGTCCGCCCTGAAGACCAGAACGGCGCGGGAACACAGCGAGAAGAACGTGCGGAGCAAAGGTAAGTGAATTGACACAGGGGGGACTTGGGGACTTAATATGGGGATGAATTAATATGGGGAATGAATTACTATAGGGGGGATGAATTACTATAGGGGGGATGAATTACTATATGGGGATGAATTACTATATGGGGGATGAATTACTATAGGGGGGATGAATTACTATGGGGGATGAATTACTATATGGGGGATGAATTACTATATGGGGGATGAATTACTATGGGGGATGAATTACTATGGGGGATGAATTACTATATGGGGGATGAATTACTATATGGGGGATTAATTACTATATTGGGGATGAATTACTATAGGGGGGATGAATTACTATATGGGGGATGAATTACTATATGGGGGATGAATTACTATGGGGGATGAATTACTATATGGGGGATGAATTACTATATGGGGGATGTATTACTATATGGGGGATGAATTACTATATGGGGGATGAATTACTATATGGGGGATGAATTACTATGGGGATGAATTACTATATGGGGGATGAATTACTATATGGGGGATGTATTACTATATGGGGGATGAATTACTATATGGGGGATGAATTACTATATGGGGGATTAATTACTATGGGGGATGAATTACTATATAGGGGATGAATTACTATATGGGGGATGAATTACTATGGGGAATGAATTACTATATGGGGGATGAATTACTATGGGGGATGAATTACTATATGGGGGATGAATTACTATGGCGGATGAATTACTATATGGGGGATGAATTACTATGGGGGATGAAATACTATGGGGGATGAATTACTATATGGGGGATGTATTTTCAGTTTTAAAAATGTGGCTCTCAAAATAAATTTCAATCGTGGTTTTGGCGAGATTTGTCTCAGTTGAAAAAAAAGGTTGCCCACCACTGGTGTAGAAGATTTTGCTGGAGATCCTGGACCTCCACTCCTGTGTAAGGGCAACCTTAAAGTGGTTGTAAACCTCAGACATGAACTATGAACAAAGCATATGCCTCTATAATGTGAGCTTGTCTCAGGCCAGAGCACTATTTATTATTTATTTATTACAGGTACTTATATAGCGCTGTCAATTTACTCAGCGCTTTACATATATATTGTACATTCACATCAGTCCCTAACCCTCAAGGGGTGTACAATCTAAGGTACTAGGTGTTATTTCTGTCTGCTGCTTTGTTCCTCTGCTATCAGTATGGATCACTTCTGACAAGTTTTCCTGACACCAAGGCTACGTTCACACTAGCCTTGTGTGCAGGCGGCAGAGAGGCGTTTGGGAAGCGTTTTTACCGCTTCCCAAACGCCTCTGCCATTTCTGCACATTACAGCACATGGTGCTGTTCTAACGGGAGCGTTTGCGTCGCGTCGCGTTGCGTCACGGCAAAACGGACGCCTCTGGACGAGTCAGGAGGCTTTGAAGCCTCCTATTCTTGTCTATGGTGCCGCTCCACAAACGCCCGGCCGGCGTTTGCGGTGCGGTTGCGACGCGGTTGCGGGGCGTTTGCGGAGCGGTAACACCACTCAAACTGCATTATAGGCGTTTGTGGGGCGTTATTAACGCTTGGCAAACGCCTAGCAACCGCCGCTAAACTGCGCATGCGGCGTTTGCGGAGCGTTTGCCGAGCGTTAAAAACGCTCAACAAACGCCGGACCAACGCTTGCCAAACGCTATAGGGGCGTTTGGCAAGCGTTGGCAAAACAGCCAAGTGTGAACGAGCCCGAAGAGAAAAATGGTGAGAGGAGAGGGACCTCCAGCAGATTGACAGCCTCAGCTCTGCTTCTGTGAGTTGTGTGGAGGGGGCATGTCCATTCCCTCCAATCAGCTCTCAGAGCTCCCCTCACTGAGCTCTGCAGTGCATGACATCAGATCTCTGCCCCCTGCCTCTGGAAGATGAGAAAAGCTTTATACATTTAGCACTTTGAATGGATGTAGAGAAGAGAAGACTGCAGATAAACAGGAATAACTACTGTAGGAAGATTTATTTCATCTCTGTGTATCACCTGAGGCCAGTCACTTCACTGGGTATATGTGAAGGTTTACAACCCCCTTAAAGCAAAAGTTTTGTTTAATAAAATTATTAAGAGGGGATATCGCATGCTGTTTCTGCTAAAGAAAATAAACCTTTAGCCCTTTTGCCTAGCATTTTTTTTTGTTACAGTGTACATTGTTGGCACACTCCTGCCATCATTAAGATACAATAGAGAATGGGGTACCGGCAGGGCCGGGGCTTCTACTAGTAAAACTAGGCAGTCGCCTAGTGCGAACTGCCACCTAGGGGCGCCTGGGTGCAGCACAGGCCGGAACTCTCTCTGTGTGGGACACTGCCACATCATCAATGATCCTCCAGCTGAGGGGAGGGGCTGCAGAGAGAAGGAGAGTACAGAGAAGGACAGAGAAAGCTGCCTGGTGCCAGTGTAGCAGCTAAACTGCTGCTCCTTCCAGTGTTCCTCTCAGACTCAGTCCCTTATTGCAAGCCAGTTGGTGGCTGCTGATCACTGTGGAGGAAGGTAATTTCTGATACTGGTGTCTCTTGTCTGTGTGAGTGTGACCCGGCCAGCCGGCCATCACATGTGCAATGTGTCAGTGAGTGATGACATCACAATCCCACACCCTGCACTTCTAGTGCCTTCCGGGCCTGCTGATCTGTGTCAGTGTTGGTGGTAGTGTGTTGTGTCGGATCTGCGACTGTGTTCAGGTGTTCTCTGTGTGTGTGTGTGTGTGGGCTGGGCTGCCTGCTGCCACAGCATTTTATCTCCCCCCATTGCCTGGGGAATTCCAGCCTGGGATCTGTCAGAGTGTGGATCCATCACCCTCCACTCACTGCAACTGTCACCCTGCCACTGCCAGCCACAGATACAGTCTGTCCATGACACAGATTTTGTCTTTAATATTGGTGCTGGTGGCTTCTTATGGAACTTATTTTTGCAAATTAAATTAATGTTTTGTTGATTTAATATTTTCTTCTGTTTTTAATTTTTTTCTTTTGGGGGGGGCGCATGTATCTGGTCTTGCCTAGGGCACAAAATAGTCTAGCACCGGACCTAGGCACTGGGGCAAAGTAACTTGCACACATGGGCAGGATTTACGTCATAAGTGGTCACCCAATGACCAAAGAGGAACATGGAAGAAGAGAAGACCGGGACATGATCGCAACAACAGGAGATAAGGCAACGAAGGACAGCTCTAATCTGTCAAAACTGGAGCAGGACAGACAACAGGACAGACAGAGGGGTGCTGAGAATATTTGCATATTATAGCAAGGGCAGTGGACTTACAGTTGTGCCTTGAAATGTATCTAAATCCCCAGCCTGAAAATAAAAATGTATTTCCATTTCTTATTTGTTTTTGCCATTACTCTTCTTCCTCGCTGCAATGGCTGTGAAAAATCTAAATTCTTCTCCCCTGCACATGCTAATAGGGTGACAACGCTTCCTTTCATACATGTATGGAGCAGAAGGTGTAGTCACCCTACTGTGCACACTCCAGCAGAGAACACATAAAGAGTAAGCAACTGGGCACAAAGCAACTTGGATGTTGTACATCACCAGGTCCTGATGCGCACCAAGGCATGCAGCCACAGGAGTTACTATTGTGCTTTCTTTCTTTCACAAACAGTTTGAGTTTCTGTATACTTGTCCCTCTGACCTGCTGTTCCTCTGTATTTTCCCAGGTGCAGTCTAAATTGCTGATCTTCACCCTCGACTCGGAAATCATCATACAGAGCGTAGGCGGACTCATCTCCAGCACGCAGGTCCACACGTAGCTCGTATGGTGCAGAGGAGGTGATCTGATGCAGAGCAATGTTACCTAGAGAGAGGTAGAAAGGAGGATGGATTAGCATTACAGGGAGAACCTTGTGTTGTCGGGGAAGAAGAATCCTTCACTTTTTTTTGTGATAGTCCTTATGCTTTTTTTACATTTCTTTTTGTACATTTGTTGGGCTTATAACTTGTATGGTGGTTAGTGCTTAGATATTTTAGACAATCTTATTGTAGCAGAGGCATAACTAGAACCTTCAGGGCCCCGGTGCAAAAAAACATGAAGGGCCCCCGGACCCAAGCCCGGAGCCCTTCTCTCTGAGCCCAGGGCCCTTTATTCCTGTTGCAGGGCCTTTATTATGGTCCCAGAGCAGGACCCTTTCACATGTTCTTACATTAGAATCCCTCCTTACATTAAAGTTCCCAGTGTTCCCAGAGCTCCCTTTACGTCAGAGTTCCCCTTTATAGTACATCAGAGTCCGCAGTGTTTGCCTTACAGTGCAAGGGGGAACTCTGATGTAAAGGAGTACAATGTACAATCCCAACGCACGCGTTCCTGGTTAGAAATGGCTGTGTGTGTAAGCAGGTGCTGTAGTGATCATCGGCTTGAGCCAAGGATAGGCAAAGCAAAGGAACGTCACCGTGGATCTCCAAAGTGGGCCCAAAGCTTTATTGAGCTGGACATTGCTACAGCGAGAGCAACATTTCGGAGTCTCGCAGGACCCCTTCATCAGGCATGTAGACCTACATTAGAGATCCAAAGTGTGCTGGTGACATTCTTCTGCTCTGGCAAAAGGGGGAACTCTGCGAACCCTGATGTAAAGGGGAACTCTGCGAACCCTGATGTAAAGGGGAACTCTGCGAACCCTGATTTAAAGGGGAATTCTGCGGACCCTGATGTAAGGAACTCTCCAGACCCTAATGTAAGGAAGAATCTTGCATACTCTGGGGTAAAGGGGAACTCTGATGTAAGAGGTTTTCTGGTCACCAGGGGGTTACATCAGAGTTTGTCAAGTTTACCCTTGCACTGTAAGGGTGGTTAAGTGTGCAAGGAGGCGGGAGAGGAAGCTCAGGGACAAGTGTAGTTTTAATGGTCACTTTTCTGCCTTTTATAAAAATCAAGAAATTGCCTTTTTTTTACTGACAACACTGCTTGGGGCCCCCCAAGCTTAGTGAATTGGGAAGTAGGTTTGCTGAGTATTACATTGAAATGGCCTTTAGCACATGTATCTGTGATCACTTACCAAGCCAAAATTCAGAGGTCATGTTTCCAAATCCATTTTTATAGTCTGGCCAGTCACGGTAGAAATCTGTGCTGCCGTCCATTCTCCTCTGGAACACCTGCACAGAGGAATCACAATTACTGAACACAGAACAACCTGACAATATACAGAGCTGTCAGTAGGGGGCAGCACAGCCATATTTTGTAATAGGGAAAATATCAAACATTCTGTACAGTATAAAGTAATAGGTTTTGTACAAATAAAATACTTCGCTCACCATGTCTGTTACCTTACTTCAGTTCCCAGTTATTGCTTTACATCAATCAATGTAAACTTCAATGCTCATCATTATCATTTGCATAAAAGGTAAATGTTTTACTTCCAGAGACTGTGCTTTTTCTATAACCACTGGAACATTTAACTGAAAATAATGTGCAACCCAGAACAGAGTGGTCTCTCTGCAGGTGTCCAGGATTTCCCATGCTGAGTCAGAGATTGAGTTTTCCAATCAACAGGGAGCAGGTTAAACTGCTGCAGAGAGACCACTGCTTCCACACAGAAAGAAAAAGTTCTTCTCTACAGCATACCAACAAGGGACAGGCTTTTCTTTACTCAGGCTGCGAATGCTTTCTAAAAATAAACCAGCTGTTAGACTTTACACACATTTTATTTTGCTGTGCCTGGAATGTTTTTAGCTGATTTAAACTGAGAAAAATATGTAGGCTGCCATTGCCAACTTCCCATTCTGCAAATGCCTCTTGCTTGGTTCTCATTCTAAACCCCTGGCATCCATGTTTTGATTCAATGACCCAGGAAAAACATGCACATGACACCTCCTGAATGTACTCCAAGTTTCCTGATATGCGTACTTCTTCCAGGTCAGCCACCCAGTGAGTATTAAAGGCAAATGCTCACTACAATAGCCAAGCAACCTAAATCTACAGAAGGAGATCAGCAACAGTGGGCCAGGAGGGACAGGAGAAAGAATTATGATTTATATATACGTGAACAAAAATGAGCTGCATGGTCGAGTTGCCAGAAAGAAGCCTTTACTGTGCCAATGTCACAAAAAAAAATGTCTGGTTCAAATATGCCCAACAACACCTTGACACACCTCAGTGGGCTTTTTTGTGGCATTGGCACAGTAAAGGCTTCTTTCTGGCAACTCAACCATGCAGCTCATTTTTGTTCAAGTATCATCATATTGTGCTCCTTGAAACAACCACGCCTTTTTCCAGAGCAGCCAGTATTTCTCCTGAAGTTACCTGTGGGTAACCTCAGTTTCTGGCAGTTGTGCCTGCAGTCTTTCTTGGTTTAACACCTGACCTTGGCTTGGTATTAAGAGATTGACCAATGTTCCACTTCCTATTAAGTGATTGAACAGTACTGACTGGCATATTCAAGGCTTTGGATATCTTTTTATTTCCTTTTCCATTTTTATAAAGTACCATTACCTTGTTACACATGTCTTTGGACACTTCTTTTCTGCTCCCCATGGCTCAATATCTAGCCTGCTCAGTGCATCCACAAATTAATTGACTCTTATACAGAGACACTAATTGCAATTTAAAAAAAAAACACAGATGTGGGAAATTAACCTTTAATTGCCATTTAACCTGTGTGTGTCACCTTTTGTGTCTATACCAAGGCCAAACATTCCAGGGGATGGAAACTTTTGATCAGGGCCATGAATGCCAAAATTTCATGATTTCTGACAGGGTATGCAAACTTTTGAACTTAACTGTATATATACACACTATATTGTCAAAAGTATTGGTCGGCCTGCCTTTACACGCACATGACCTTTAATGACATCCCAGTCTTAGTCCGTAGGGTTCAATATTGAGTTGGCCCCGCTCTTTGCAGATATAACAGCTTCAACTCCTCTGGGAAGGCCGTCCACAAGGTTTAGGAGGGTGTCTATGGGAAGGTTTGACCATTCTTCCAGAAGCACATTTGTGAGGTCAGGCACTGATGTCGGATGAGAAGGCCTGGATCACAGTCTCCGCTCTAGTTCATCCCAAAGGTGTTCTATGGGGTTGAGGTCAGGACTCTGTGCAGGCCAGTCAAGTTCCTCCACCCCAAACTCGCTCATCCATGTCTTTATGGACCTTGCTTTTGTGAGATGGGTAAACAGCTCTCATTGTTTGAATACTGCTTGTGTGGAGTAAATTAAATGTCCATTCTGCAGTTTAGCCACACGATGTCACTGTTTTCCTAACACAGCCTCAGACTGCATAGATATTTCTATATTCATGAAGAGGTGGAGTTTTCACACAGAGTTGAGAGGGAACAGGAAGAAGAGAGAGCAGCCATGTTCTGGAGAATGGTGAATGATAGGGGGCCATGTGAGCTGAGAATCTGATGACATCCAGGTGTGAGAGCATCCCTCCGTAACCAGAGCTGCAGCTAAGTGAAGCTGATGAGATTGCTGCCATGAAGCTGATGAGATTGCTGTCAGGAATGCTGATGAGAGCAGAGGAACTAAGCAACATATATGGCGAGACTGCATGCTTGTTGGAGAGACATTTGTTCTGTTCAGAGTCATCAGCGGATGCAAAGCAGACCCACCTCATTTCAGTGTTGGCACCTTGAGACTGAGTCCAGGCCTATAGTTAGTTAGTTAGGGTCTCTGTTTGTGTCAGGCCACAAGTGTTGTTACTGATCATTGGAAGGACTCCACAACTTAAAGTGACATTTCACATTGGAGAGTTGATAAAATCCTACAAACTCAAGCCAGACTGGCGTTTTGCTCAGAAGGAATACTCAGGCACGTGCTACAGGACCAGTTATGGGAGGGGGAATACTGTAGATTTGTGTAAGATTGTAAGCTGCTGTGCTGCACCACAGGCTAGCCCATACCATACACCCATACACTGATTCCTGCTCTTTTAGGGTAATAACAGGTAAGGTGTGGCAGGTTAGTTGTGTCCGCCAGTAGGTAAATTACTTCACTTTCTACCTTCATCATCAGAAGGCGCCGTGCTGTGCAGCACAAGGGTCTCAGCCTTTGGGCTGGGTGTATGTAAATTTATTGTATGTTTCCAGCATTTGTGGTTGTGTTTATTTGCCACATCTAAGTAAAATTCTGTTGTGGCAAAAGCTGGTGTTGGGGTTGCTTTCCTCGTTCGTGACTTCACTGTATCCTGGGGAGCCCACACCGGTACACAGCTTACACTTTGTGCACTGGTTAACAGTCATGTTGGAACAGGAAGGGGCCATCCCCAAACTGTTCCAACAAAGCTGGGAACACAAAATTGTCCTAAATGTCTTGGTATGCTGACGCCTGAAGAGCTCCCTTCACTGGAACTAAGGGGCCAAGCCCAGCCCCTGAAAAACATCCCCGCACCATGATCCCCCCCTCCACCAAACTTTACACTTGGCACAATGCAGTCAGGCAAGTACCGTTCCCCTGTTAACTGACAAACCCAGACACATCCATCGGATTGCCAGACAGAGAAGCGTGATTGGTCACTCCAGAGAACACGTCTCCATTGCTCTAGAATTCAGTGGCGGCGTGCTTTACACCACTGCATCCAATGTTTTGCATTGCACTTGGTGGTGTAAGGCTTGGATGCAGCTGCTCGGCCATGGAAACCCATTCCATGAAGCTCTCTATGCACTGTTGTGCTAATCTGAGGGCCACACGAAGTTTGGAGGTCTTTAGCTATTGACAGTTGGCGACTTCTGTGCGCTATGCGCTTCAGCATGCGCTGACCCCGCTCTGTCATTTTACGTGGCCTACCACTTGGTAGCTGAGTTGCTGTTGTTCCCAGTTGCTTTCACTTTGTTATAATACCACTAACAGATGGCCGTGGAATATTTAGTAGCCAGGAAATGTCACAGATGGACTTATTGCACAGGTGGCAACCTATCACGGTACCACGCTTGGAGTCACTGAGCTCCTGAGAGCGACCCATTCTTTCACAAATGTTTGTAGAAGCAGTCTGCATGCCTAGGTGATGATTTTATACACATGTGGTCATGGAGGTGATTGGAACACCTGAATCCAATGATTTGGAGGGGTGTCCCAAAACCTTTGGCAATACAGTGTGTATATATATATATATATATATATATATATATATACATATATATATGCAAATTACACACATAAATGTTTTTAAATGAATCCACTGATACAATTATTTACAATAAGAAGATAACATTAGCACATGCAGCTTTACCATTGTACAAAGACTCAGATCCCAATCAGTGGGGGTGACAGATAAGTGAAATTGTTTCTGTTGTTATTCTAATTCTCTCCTTCTAATGGCTTGTGTCATGTGGCTATTTTTAGTGCAGATCCCAGATCTTACTAATGTGGGATTTCTTATAATACATTTAGGAGGAAGCAAACATAAATGTATGTACTTTAGAGAGGTTAAGCAGATGTGTACAGGTAAACATGCTGCTATGGAAAAGAAATAATAAAAAGGTTGAACCCATCCCCCCCCCCCCACATTAAACAATTAACAGTGTGTTTATATATGTTAAGCCAACTGTGGACTTTCAGGAGGAAGCTGTAAAGTTGATTGATCATTTCCAAATCATGCCAAAGGTGTCATTCTCCACTCGACTGCCCCCACCATGTATCTCGGGCTTTGCTGTCCCACCTGTGGACCTGGAATTGACATGGCGGGAGTTGGCAAGTGGAAGTGAGGGAGATCAGTGAACATCCATTCCCTATTCTCCCTTCAGGTGAATGAAGTAGGAAGCAATGTGTATTATGTCACTTTTGGGTTCAGCCCTGTCATTCCATAGCTGCTGTGGCCAAGAAGAAGCTGATGGAGCATAATATTAAAAAACACAAAAACATTTTTAAAGTCCCCTGCCCCCCATGCACGTGGTGGGTGTGCCTACATACAGAAGCAACCACTGCACCACACGTGTGATATACAGGGAAACATACAGGGGTGTCTTATACAACCTGCAGAGTAAAAATTCATTGTCAGATACAGCAATTAGATTCATTTTCTGATCACTGAAGGCTGGAGAAAGAGCAATAATTTCAGGTTCATTATTCATGATTAACTCTTCTATGGTTAAGTTTGGGTATTGAAGTTTATCGCCATTAAGCGCATCAGATACCTCCAACACATTTCAGGGAAAAAGCTTCAGCAATGGATGTTAATAGAACCACCATGAAACACACTAGAGGACCTTCAGTGAGTATAGAAAAGAATCACCCCCCTTTAAAGTAATCACATTGTGTTGCTATGCAGCCTGAAATGAAGACAGACACAGTTTTTTTTATCCAGCTGTATTCAACTATAACATCCAACATGTCAGAAAAAAATATAACCAATTCAAAAACAGAATCACTGAGTTGGAAAAAGGATCAGTCTCTTGTGTCAGAATTTTGTTGAACAACCTTTTACTTTAATTTCAGCCTTTAGTCTGTTGGGATGTCTCTACTAACTTTGCACATCTAGATATTTGCTCACTCTTCTTTGCAAAACTGCTCAAGTTCAGTTAAATTTGATGGTGACCATTTGTGGACTGCAGTCTTCAAGTCATTCCACAGATTTTCAATTGGGGTTTAAGTCTGGGCTCTGACTAGGCCATGCAAGGACATTCACCTTTTTCTCCTCAAACCACTGTGTGCTCATTTTTGCTGTGTGCTTTGGGTCATTGTCATGTTGGAATATAAACCTTCTTGCCATTGACAACTTTCTGGCAGAGGGCAGCAGATTTTCCTCAAGACTGTGAGGGTACTTTGCCCCATCCAAGTGCTCCAGTCCCCACTGCAGATAAACACCCCCATAACAGGATATCACCACCTCCATGCTTTACTGTAGGAATGGTGGTATTTAGATGGTGAGCTGGATTGGATTTCTACCAGACACATTGTTTAGTGTTGAGGCCAAATCATTCAACTTTAGTTTCATCTGACCAGAACACCTTTTTCCATGTGACCTCAAAGTCTTCAAGGTGCATTTTGGCAAAGCTCAGTGGTGACTACATGTGGCCTTTCTTGAGGAGCTGCTTTCTTTTTTGCAACCCTCCCATACAAGCACATTTGTGGAAAAATTGTGATGGTGGGCACAATTCACTAAGCAGTATGGTACCGCATCTGAGTATGTGGTAGGATACCGCACAGCATTTAAAAAAAAAAGTTTGAATTCACAAAAAAATGCTATAAAATACAGCATGAGTTATATTATCAAGTCATGCGGTATTTTAATAGTGAAAACCATGCATTAATGTCTCACCTGTCAGAGGGGTTCCCCACTGACAGCTGAATGTAAAACAAAGAATTTCCAGTCAAATAAAAAAATAATTTTCAAAATGGCATGGGGTTCCCCCCTCCATCCATACCAAGCCCTTCAGGTCTGGTGAAGGATTGATGAGGGGAACCCCCACGCCAAAATAAAAAAAAAATGGCATGGGGGTCCCCCCTAAAATCCATACCAGACCCTTATCTGAGCATGCAGCCTGGCAGGTCTGGAAAGGGGGGGACGAGCAAGCACCCCCCCCTCCTGATCCATACACGGCCACATGCCCTCAACATGGGGAGGTGCTTTGAGCAGGTGAGGCTCCCCCCCAAAGCACCTTGCCCTCATGTTGATGGGGACAAGTGCCTCTTCCCCACAAGCCTGGCCGGTTAAACGGCTTTGTGTGCCATTGGGAAGGTGATTAGCTACACCTTATTGAGTTTACAAGTCATTTTTAGGAGGGGGGAGGGATCCTTTTTCCAAATCAGTGATTCTGTTTTTGATTTTTTTTCTGACATGTTGGTGTTCTATCTTTCATTTAGATGTTATAAGTTGCTTGATAAAAACAAAAACTGTGTCCGTCTTTAAAGGGGGGTGATTCTTTTCTATACCCACTGTAAATTAGGGACTATGGCGCTAGGAAGAGAAGGCTGGGCTTCCTTAATGCCATTGGGAGATGATAGTCTCTCTTTTCTAGTGCATTTCATGGAGATTCTATTAACACCCATTGTTCAAGCCCTGAAGACGGGGAGGCTCCTTTCCCCAAATGCATTTGCTGCATCTGATGCTCTTAACCAATAAATGTTTCAAAAAGACTTGTTAAAGGATATGATCCTTTGTATTAGGGACACCTCAACACGCATCCAAGAGTTGTTCTGTACTGAGTCTGTGTAGACTTAGACATCTTGGTAGAGACAGGGATTTGCTTGCTCATGTCAAAGCCTCCAGCATTGAGAACAGGGAGTAGTACCATACAGGGGCGGACTGACAACTCATGGGGCCCCTGGGCAATTGGGGATCATGGGGCCCCTGTGTCCTTGCCCAAACTCAAAAAAGCCTATGAAAAAAGTACCAAGGGCATCTCATTGGGCCCCATACTGACCCCAGGCCCTCGGGCAGTGCCCGAGTTTCCAAATGGTCAGTCCGCCCCTGGTACCATAATGGCATCTCTAAAACGCCCTTTAAATCTGAGACTAGTAGTCAGAGGCAGCAGTGACTTAAGCAGCCCATAAATTATGCGATAGTGGAAGGAAAGAAAATCACTTGAACGCAGTCAGTGTTAATGGGGGAATCCCTCCAGCAGTGTTATTGTGTTCTGCCAACCAGGAGCTTTCCCTGCCGACAGAACACAATGATTACTGCTAGTGGCTACAGTCACCGGCAGTGATCACTTGTAAAGAATCTGAAAGGCTGGTTGTACCCAAGTCAATCCATTGATGGACTTAGGTACAACCAGCTTGCCCATAGATGGATCGAATCTCGGCTGGTCCCAGCTTAACCAGCTTAGATTTGATTCCTCTATGATTGGCTTTAGATCTCAAATGCAAATGCAGATATACAGGTATGAGGCTACAAAACAGGAGTGCCTAGGCAAACTCACATACCAGGAAACACACATTTACATTTTCCATACAAAGGTACATTTTTCAGGATATTGATTAGGCAAAATTAACATTTCTAGATGTTTCCATTAATTAAGCAAATCTTTACTTTTTAAGTTCAGGTTTTCTTTAAAACTCCCAATCAGTCATATGTTCACATGTATAAATATAGACGTATACTCACAATCCAGCCTCCTCCATCTGTATCCATATCACAATATACTGTCATGTGCTCCTGACTGTCTCCCCCCAGAAATATATTGAATGGACCACTCTGCACCTCTCCATTCATCCTCCGCTCCCAGCAGTCCCGAGGATAGGGGTATCTTATACGGCCTGCAGAGTAAAAAGTCATTGTCAGATACAGCAATTGGATTACAGTTTTCTGATCAGAAAATGATGAATTCTAATTGGTTGTCAGCGGTTCATTTATCTTACACTGTTACATAGTTCCACCATATTCCTAAGCAGTTATAGCAGATACTGAACCAGTAACACTCCTCTTAGACCCAAGGCTATTAAGATTAGATTTTGCCCAAAGATGGGCCCTAATTTTCCATCTTATCTCAACTCATCTTTCACTAAGGGAGGCCATATATGATGAGAGTTTCTTTCCTGCAACCCGTAGTTGCAGGAAAGAAAATCACTCGATTCCCCCATCAACACAGTCAGTGTCGATGGGGAATCCCTTCTACTGAGCCATTGTGTTCTTCTGGCGGGGAGCAGAGAGCTGTCTCTGCCAGGAGAACACAGTGATTACTGCTGGCTGTCACAGCCGCTGACAATAATCGCATGCTGTCGTGTTACACTATTTGATTTATTATTATTTCTCTGTGACCATCACTTGTTTATTATTGCTCTGTGTCTTTAAGCTGTCTAAGCTGAGCTCTTTCTCTCACCATACTTATGTATATCCCTGCCCCCTGCCTCTCTCTGTATCCAGTGTATCCTGTCCACCTGAATGCATCTTTCCATGAGGCTTGCAACATTAACATTTTTCTACCTATGACTATCCTCCATTAAATTGAACATTCGAATAGTTTTCCTCATCTGACTTCAACATGTGAGTTTATTCATTGAGCTAAACTGTCTGACCCTATGCAAGAGATAAATGCAATACCACGTTGTATAGCTGTATACATCGCTGGAGATAAAGGACTTGTAGTTGAGTCAGAACATATGCCAAAAGTCCAACAGGCTGGTTGTACCCTAGTTATTCGATGGATCAACTTGGGTCCAATCACCCTACCCATAGATGGATCAAATCTTGGCCTGTCCCTGCTAAATTGGCTGAGATTAGAACTGTCTATGGCCGGCTTTACTTCTCCTCCGCTATGTGGTAAAATGTGATTCTCTCCCCTTCTTTCCATGATAAAGGCAGTTGCCAGACCCAATCATTGTCTCATGGTGGAGGGGAAGAGTTTTTAGCTCTGTGTAAAGCTGGTCGTACACTAGCAGATTAGTACTAATATGAATGTTTGTACATAAATTCTGAGTACATTCAATGACAAAGCTCAAACATATTTAAACACTTTGTCTGTTTTTAACATTCAATTTTGGAATGAATAGACTTTCCCAAACAAAAACCATATACAATAGTAGAAGTTCATTCATTCAAAGAAAAAATGAATGGGTATTTCCCCAGTGGAAAACAAAAAACTAAACGGGCATTTTACCAAATATCTTGCTCTATCAATGCATGGGCAAAGTCCAGGTAAGACTATGTTCAGGCAAAACTTTTTTTTAAGGATAATTTCACCTTTCATAACATGTTACATGTTACACCCATATTCAGGGTGTACCATGTTATGAATACACTGCCCCCGCTCACCCTGCTTTGACAGCTAGCAGGGATCTTCTCCCCCCCACTAGCTGTCAACTTTAAAAAAAAAAAGTGGTCCTGCGGGGCTCCACCCGCCCGGCCACATCACAAAACATTCCACTGTGAATAAGAAACTACAAGTCCCAACATCCTTAGCAGCTGCAGGAGACCTGCGTAGCACCAGCAATCTTCTGATCGCTGGTGCAATGGTTTCCAGGCTTCTGAAACCAAAAAATAATAAATGCACTTTTTTTTTACTTTTTTACATAAATATGCATTTATTATTTTTGGTAAAAAGGTGAACTGATCCTTTAAGTGTTTTATAGAGTGGAGGAGGATTAGACCAGGGGAAGGCAACTTTTGTGCTCAGCATCACATGTGGGAGATACATGCTAATGCAGCCTGTCTAAAACCACTCACTCCTCCAGGCTAATACCCATCCATTAAGGCATTTTGATATTTGTATGACCCTCCCAGGAGCCTGCCCACTGCTTACATCAGGACTGAAGATCCTTGAGAAGAGTATTGAGGCAGGGTGCAGTGATGTTTTTGGGAAGCTATGAGCTACAGCACTCTGCAGGGCCCTCCCACCAATAATGATCTGCCTGCATTGCATAGAGAAGCACTGAGACCCAGTGATGATGTCACTGAATTTAAATAATGTATGTAGTAAATGCCATTAACATGTTGATGAGGGGGGAGAGGGGGAACAAGGAAAGTAAAAATATAAGCAGATTAAACTTCAGCTTGAAGCCACCATGCTGGGCATCTGCAATTTCCAAGTAGTTCTGCTAGCTGAGCAAACAGGCAGAAGAGATATCAGATCACAGTGTGCTTCTGTAGAGCATCACATAAAGTATAATCATACAAATATGGAGCAGAAAATAGAGCTATAAATACCACCTCATATAAATAATACAATAACTCTTATTCATGTAAAAGCATATTTAATGATCATTTCCTCCTGCAATCTGCACTTTGCTCTTGGGAGCTTTGTAAGCACGCACGTGTTGGCGCAAGTGAAAAATATCTCTATTTTAGTTCAGCCCAGGAGAGCGCACTTTGTGGATCCGCCTAGATGATTTCAGACCTGTAGTTATCACAGACTCATAGTGATGTGTCAGGCCGCAGCTCTTCACCAATGGGACAGCGATTTGGAAGCGGAGTTTTGGCGGCTCTCTCCCTTGCATGTTCTTACAGCATAAATCAGAACACAATGAGGCCATGTGTATTCTTGTTCAGTGATTTATGGTACAAGCTCTTGTCACACACAGTTCCTGTTGTCCAAATCACAAATTATTTTTTTCTGTCTGTGAGACACACATTTTTCTAGATAAATGGATGTAAAAACTGAAAACATAGTGACATGCATATTTTCTAACACATTAAAAGAAAATATATTGTGCATTTTCAGCATGTACACATTTATTTTATTTTTTTTGTAGCAATTGTCTGAATGTAAGTTTTGGTGTGATCGTGATATTTTCATTTAATTGCTGTTTTATATTTATTGTATTTTATATAACATGTAAACGCACCCACTACTGGTCATCTGTATATTGGGTCCAGGGGCGGACTGTCCATTTGGAAACTCAGGCACTGCCCGAGGGCCCGGGGTCAGTAGGGGGCCCCATGAGATGCCCCTGGTACCTTTTTCATAGGCTTTTTTGAATTTGGGCAAGGGCACAGGGGCCCCATGATCCCCTATTGCCCGGGGGCCCCATGAGTTGTCAGTCCACCCCTGATTGGGTCCATAGCGTAGAGTCACTGACTTGAAAAAAGCATATGCATATCAGATGTCAGTTAGGTTTTACTCCCCCTCCTGTGTGTGACCTGTGCCAGTCGGCTCCTTTCAAGTGTAGCACCTTCCTAGATTAGTGCAGGTTGTAAGGAAAATTTGGTTTAGCTCCTCTGTAATATGCAGAACAGGGGTTGATTATTCAGGGCTGCTCAGTGTCTCACGGGCTGTTGCTCTGAATGCTTCCACCTGTATTCTAGAGCAGTGGTCTCCAAACTGCGGCCCTGGGGCCAGATGTGGCCCTTTGCTTAATTGTACCCGGCCCTTGGGGCACTATATCATTCACCGATACCTACAATGGGGCATAATTACCCCAACTGACACTAATGATGGGGCATAAATTCCTCCCAATGACACCAACAATGGGGCCCACTAAGGCACTATTCCTTCATATGACACCAATGACGGGGTGCAATTCCTCTCAATTACACCAACAATGGGGCCCAATGACACCACTGATGGGGCACAATTCTTCTGACACCAATGATGGGGCACAATTGCTCCCACTGATGCCAAAGATGGGTCAATGTTTTTTACCCATTGACTTTGGGACCTTTTCTATTGCCAATGGCCACAGTCTGGCCCCCTTAAAGTCTGAAGGAGCGTAAACTGGCCCTTTGCCTAGAAAGTTTGGAGACCCCTGTTCTAGAGAATTATAGAATTATAGTGGGAGGAAGAACAGTAGAGTAGGCGGCCTGAATGTTTATGGGATTCCAGCTAATCCCTGGGAGATGTGCCCAGCAGGTGGCTGGAGATCCCATAAATCATCTGAGGCATGAGGCATGGAGAGAGAGTTCCTAGGTCCTGTCCTGCTGGAGGAGAGCTCTGCCCCGGAGCAGGATTACTCGAGGTGACCTTAGGAAAACATCGAGGTCCCAGCTAGAGCTTTAGCTGGGGGGCCTATTGGCAAAGCCTAGTCGGATTGCATCTGGAGAAGCTCACTGAAGAGTGCCAGGAGAAAGTTGGGGTGGAAGGTGCCTAGCTGTCCTTTGGTGGTGTGAGTCTGTGGTCTGTTCTGCCTCAATGAAGAGCTCGGTGGATATCTGAAAGAGGCAAATGATGATCCTGTGGCATTGTGAGTAGATGACCCTAGTGCTGGGTGTTAGTGACTGTGGGGTTTATTTACTAAAGCTGGTTCACTCACAATTCTGTGCACCTGTGCATGGCAGCCAATCCACCCCACCTCTTAATTTATCCAGGATATACCGTTTGCCTTATATAGGGGGATGTAACAGAGACATTTATTTTTTGGCCCCTGCAGCAGCACGTGCTGCAGTATTTTTTCTTCTGACCCCGAGAATGTGAGCTGACCCTGAATGCTATCACATACAATGCAGGACCAGTGATGGTTGTTGGTCCTGCGCTGTACATGATGCAGGGAAAGTGATACATCAGCTTCCTGCTGATTGCAAAAGTAAAAGAACACATTCCTGGTCATCCCTTAGATGTGCATTTTCCAGGGGAGGGAGCTGGCCACTGGATGATGTAGACTTTAGCTATGCAGTCTGCTCATTATTTGCTTTATTAAATTTTATCAGATCTGTTTTTGGAGCAGTAATCAAGCAGCTACCATAATCAGCACAGCACACTAAAGTCTGCACCATCCAGTGGCCAACAAACATGCTTGTCTACAGGATTCATGGGGATGTGCTCTTTCATTCAGACTTATCATTCATCATCACACTGTCTGCTCTCTGAATGATTGTGCATCTGAATGATTGGTTACAAAGGGAGAAATTGAAAGAAGAGAAAGAACTGTAGAAACAAGAATAAAATAAATGAATGCAGATGAGGATCTCTGGAACAAAGGTATTTATGGGAATTAAATGTACAGAACAGTTTAAAGAAAAAGGATTAAAAAATTGAAGAGGTTGTAAAGGCTGAAGTTTTTTTTACCTTCATGCATTATGCGCATGAAGGAAAAAACCTTCTGTGCTCTGCTCTGCTCTCCTCTGCACCCCCCAATACTTACTTGAGCCCAATCTCGATCCAGGGATGTCCTTGAGATCAGTTGCTCTCTTTGGACACAGAGTGGAGCTTGGGAGCGAGCACACACAAGTTCCCCTATAGCATGCGGCTTGCTATGAGGGCAATCAGCGGGGAGAAGATACCTGAAGCTCGGTCGGGGGGGACCCAAGAAGAAGAGGATCAGGGCTGCTCTGTGCAAAACCATTACAAAAAGCAGGTAACTATGACATGTTTGCTTTTTTTAAATAATACACATTTTGCCTTTAGTATCTCTTTAGAGATAGAAACTTGAAGCATATATATTTTTTTGTTTGTTTTTTACTTTAGTTACGCTTTCATTTCCCCTTTCCCTCCAATGTATTTGATTCCTAAGCATTTAGATGAACAAAAAAACAAGCAAAATGTTCAAATTTTTAACAAAATTCCAAATTCCAAAATAAATCCCTATGTGCACACACAATGAATATAATATTATCCAAAAAATATATATAAAAGTTCTGTATACTCCAATGAACATAAATAACCATCTGTGGGATATCTATACATACAAAAAGATATATCAAACGAAAAAATACCTCATAAAGATAAAGAAATCCGTGATAGAAAATAAATGAATAATAAATAAATAAAATATAACAACTCCTATACCCTTAATTATTCTTCAAATCAATAAGTGATACAAAATAAAAATCCATATTAATACAAATAAAACAGTGATGCAAAATCGAAATCTGTGATTATAATATTCAAAAAAATAAGATAATGCTATCTATAATACATGTGACAACCTATAAAATAGAAATTCATAAACTGTGATTTTCAATCAAATTTACGTGATTAATAATTAATTGTGACAAACCATACATCGAACTATTAAATATTTAATCCACTATATCTTGTGATAATTAAATATAAAAATGTGTCCATAAATGAACAAAAAAAGTCCATGCAATAAGGTGAAAACAACACTCAGTGATCTTCACTTCTAGTGCTCAAAAAAAGGAATCCTCCAATGGCAGCAATGCCTGCTCACCTCCCCACCTCGACCCACAGAGGGCCACAAGGCTATAGCTCTCCTCCAGGCAATCCTTTGCTTCCAGGCAGCTCAGCAAGGAATCACAGGGCTTCCACTCCACCTCCTCTCAAACATCATATAGGACACAAACAGAGCTTCCCATAGTGTAATACCGTTTATTTAAGACACTCCTTATAACATACTGTTTCCACTCACATGTGTTTTCTCATTGAAAAGCGCAATCCTCCTCATTCCATGGGTGCATTCACATGTAAATAGGGAAACAAATATGGCCGTTGTGCTCGGACATACGTCCCCACGTGACCAGAAGTGATGTGTCTCTGGGCTGGGAATAGCGTTCCGACACGTTGCGTCACGTGCGTCGTGACTTCATCAGGGTACCGCCCCCCAGTGCCATTATGTGTTTATATAGGGAATGGTCAGATCACCATTCCCAATTGAAGGGCGGGCTCCCGGCAGCCATTTTACCGGAGCCCACAAACCTAACCCCATTCATGGGAGATAACCTAATCATACCTTCTCCCTTAGTAGCTATATATAATATCTCTACTTCGGTATATATACCTTCATGGTAATATACAATACAGTGCTTAGATAAAAATACATTAGATTGTTTATTAAAATTACATTAAAAACTTACATATTAACCTACTTCATTTATTAAAAAACCCATCTCATTACTAATATCAAAAGGGACAGAGGAAAAAATTAATTAGATAAACATACCATTAATGTATATAATACAGAGATCTAATATAGAAAAAAACCCCAAGTAAAAACATATATATGTATATACACCATACACACATATACATAGAATACCACTGAACTGAATGTTTATTAAAAATATAAAAAAATATATATATAAAAAATAAAAAAGTTAAAACCATATATATTAGAACTGGCCATCTATATCTACTCTATCTTCTCACTAAAAATCAAAAAGAGAACACATTATTGATCTAATAACTTAATCATAAGGATCCTATATCAATTTAATTGCTTCAAAAATTGCCATATAGGCATATATATTATATTGAGAGATAATATTCCCATATAAAATCTAATTTATAGTGATCATGTGAATATACCCATGGTCCGAGTTCACAAAAACCATACCTTATTACATATAACATATAAAACCATAAATCTATCTCTCTAACATACCGGAATATTCTAAAATATATAAGCACAGTCATAATCCGAAACTATCTCTAAATAGCCACTAATTCTTACTCCTTGGCTACTTAATAAAATAATAATTATAATTAATACCAGTATAATTAAAAGTCACTAATAAAACAATTTAAATCAAAATCCACATTTAATCCATAAAGTACTTGCGTATGCATAATATAGATCCATCGGGATTCTGCTTGACTCAAGGATTTAATCTTACTTCCTCCCCTCCAGTGTTTTGTGTATTTCTGGATCCCCCAAAATTTTAAGCCCGATGGATCTTTATTATGTTGTTTCAGGAAGTGTTTTGACACACTATGTTTCGGGAAATCATTTTTTATATTCTGCACATGTTCCCTGATACGCTTCCAGAGTGGTCTCTTTGTCCTTCCTATATACTGTAAGCCGCAATCGCATTCTAAACCGTAGACGACCCCTTCTGTGCGGCATGAAATAAAATCCTTAATCTTAAATTCAGTGTCATCAATATTACATTTGAAAGTTTTCCGTTTAACATTATTCCTTTTCGTTTCCCTACATGCATAACATTGTTTGCATGGGAAAAAACCAATTTGGTCGAGAAACGTCCCTTTTTTCTTTTTATTAGGTGGATCCAACACACTCTTTACTAACTTCATTCTTAATGTTGGTGCCTTTCTATACACAAATTTAGGACAATTACCTAACACTGGATTTAGCAGGGGATCTGATTTTAAGATTGGCCAATATTTAGTAAATATTTTTTCTATTTTCTTGTAATGGACATTAAAATCCAGAATTATGGCCATCTGACTATCAAATTCATCACTCTTCTTTTTATCCATTATCAATGACTCTCTCTCCATTTTTCCGACCTCATTTATACTTTTTTCTAGTGCTTGTTTTGAATATCCTTTATTCAAAAATTTATATTCCATCATTTCTGCTTGTTTCATATATTCTTCCTGATTCGAACAATTTCTCTTCAATCTAACCAGTTGACCCTTTGGTATATTGTATAGCCATGGGGGAAAATGACAGCTATCAATTGGTCCAAAATACCAATTATACCAATTGATAGCTGTCATTTTCCCCCATGGCTATACAATATACCAAAGGGTCAACTGGTTAGATTGAAGAGAAATTGTTCGAATCAGGAAGAATATATGAAACAAGCAGAAATGATGGAATATACATTTTTGAATAAAGGATATTCAAAACAAGCACTAGAAAAAAGTATAAATGAGGTCGGAAAAATGGAGAGAGAGTCATTGATAATGGATAAAAAGAAGAGTGATGAATTTGATAGTCAGATGGCCATAATTCTGGATTTTAATGTCCATTACAAAAAAATAGAAAAAATATTTACTAAATATTGGCCAATCTTAAAATCAGATCCCCTGCTAAATCCAGTGTTAGGTAATTGTCCTAAATTTGTGTATAGAAAGGCACCAACATTAAGAATGAAGTTAGTAAAGAGTGTGTTGGATCCACCTAATAAAAAGAAAAAAGGGACGTTTCTCGACCAAATTGGTTTTTTCCCATGCAAACAATGTTATGCATGTAGGGAAACGAAAAGGAATAATGTTAAACGGAAAACTTTCAAATGTAATATTGATGACACTGAATTTAAGATTAAGGATTTTATTTCATGCCGCACAGAAGGGGTCGTCTACGGTTTAGAATGCGATTGCGGCTTACAGTATATAGGAAGGACAAAGAGACCACTCTGGAAGCGTATCAGGGAACATGTGCAGAATATAAAAAATGGTTTCCCGAAACATAGTGTGTCAAAACACTTCCTGAAACAACATAATAAAGATCCATCGGGCTTAAAATTTTGGGGGATCCAGAAATACACAAAACACTGGAGGGGAGGAAGTAAGATTAAATCCTTGAGTCAAGCAGAATCCCGATGGATCTATATTATGCATACGCAAGTACCTTATGGATTAAATGTGGATTTTGATTTAAATTGTTTTATTAGTGACTTTTAATTATACTGGTATTAATTATAATTATTATTTTATTAAGTAGCCAAGGAGTAAGAATTAGTGGCTATTTAGAGATAGTTTCGGATTATGACTGTGCTTATATATTTTAGAATATTCCGGTATGTTAGAGAGATAGATTTATGGTTTTATATGTTATATGTAATAAGGTATGGTTTTTGTGAACTCGGACCATGGGTATATTCACATGATCACTATAAATTAGATTTTATATGGGAATATTATCTCTCAATATAATATATATGCCTATATGGCAATTTTTGAAGCAATTAAATTGATATAGGATCCTTATGATTAAGTTATTAGATCAATAATGTGTTCTCTTTTTGATTTTTAGTGAGAAGATAGAGTAGATATAGATGGCCAGTTCTAATATATATGGTTTTAACTTTTTTATTTTTTATATATATATTTTTTTATATTTTTAATAAACATTCAGTTCAGTGGTATTCTATGTATATGTGTGTATGGTGTATATACATATATATGTTTTTACTTGGGGTTTTTTTCTATATTAGATCTCTGTATTTTATACATTAATGGTATGTTTATCTAATTAATTTTTTCCTCTGTCCCTTTTGATATTAGTAATGAGATGGGTTTTTTAATAAATGAAGTAGGTTAATATGTAAGTTTTTAATGTAATTTTAATAAACAATCTAATGTATTTTTATCTAAGCACTGTATTGTATATTACCATGAAGGTATATATACCGAAGTAGAGATATTATATATAGCTACTAAGGGAGAAGGTATGATTAGGTTATCTCCCATGAATGGGGTTAGGTTTGTGGGCTCCGGTAAAATGGCCGCCGGGAGCCCGTCCTTCAATTGGGAATGGTGATCTGACCATTCCCTATATAAACACATAATGGCACTGGGGGGCGGTACCCTGATGAAGTCACGACGCACGTGACGCAACGCGTCGGAAAGCTATTCCCAGCCCAGAGACACATCACTTCCGGTCACGTGGGGACATATGTCCGAGCACAGCGGCCATATTTGTTTCCCTATTTACATGTGAATGCACCCATGGAATGAGGAGGATTGCGCTTTTCAATGAGAAAACACATGTGAGTGGAAACAGTATGTTATAAGGAGTGTCTTAAATAAACGGTATTACACTATGGGAAGCTCTGTTTGTGTCCTATATGACGTTTGAGAGGAGGTGGAGTGGAAGCCCTGTGATTCCTTGCTGAGCTGCCTGGAAGCAAAGGATTGCCTGCAGGAGAGCTATAGCCTTGTGGCCCTCTGTGGGTCGAGGTGGGGAGGTGAGCAGGCATTGCTGCCATTGGAGGATTCCTTTTTTTGAGCACTAGAAGTGAAGATCACTGAGTGTTGTTTTCACCTTATTGCATGGACTTTTTTTGTTCATTTATGGACACATTTTTATATTTAATTATCACAAGATATAGTGGATTAAATATTTAATAGTTCGATGTATGGTTTGTCACAATTAATTATTAATCACGTAAATTTGATTGAGAATCACAGTTTATGAATTTCTATTTTATAGGTTGTCACATGTATTATAGATAGCATTATCTTATTTTTTTGAATATTATAATCACAGATTTCGATTTTGCATCACTGTTTTATTTGTATTAATATGGATTTTTATTTCGTATCACTGATTGATTTGAAGAATAATTAAGGGTATAGGAGTTTTTATATTTTATTTATTTATTTATTATTCATTTATTTTCTATCACGGATTTATTTATCTTTATGAGGTATTTTTTCGTTTGATATATCTTTTTGTATGTATAGATATCCCACAGATGGTTATTTATGTTCATTGGAGTATACGGAACTTTTATATATTTTTTTGGATAATATTATATTCATTGTGTGTGCACATAGGGATTTATTTTAGCGCTTCACTATTTTGGTGTTTGGTACTCTATTACTTATAGGTTATAGCAGAGTGATAGCAGCTGTTAGGATAGGGACTTACCCATATTAAGCGCAGGAGGATATTCCCATTTTTTAAATTCCAAAATAAACCATTGTAAGGAGCCTTGTTTTGTCCCAATACAACTACAGGAAATTTGTACAGCTCAATTTAAACAAGAGTGCCCATCAAGAAGAAAGACTCAACAGAACAGACATCTCAGCAATTAATATACAATTATAATTTGGAACAGAGAACCCTCCATCTCCAATTAGAAGGTCAGACATTCATCTAACAACAGTCGTCAACAATCTGAAGAAGTGATTTGGAAGGCATGTTGCTTTTGTCAGCAGAGCTTAGTTGCCGTGACACCGATGATATAAATCAGATGTCAAAATTCTGGACCGACTGATCCAGAACTTCCAATAGGGGTGCCAGGAATTTGAAGTTGTTAAAGACATCTTCCTGTTTCTCAAAAGTCAATTAGTTCAACAAGTAAATGCTCAGTTCTCCCATGCAGAATGGATCCTTGCAGATGTTGAAAGAGGAAAAATGACAGCTGAGAAGGCCTGATTAACACGCAGAGGACATGTTCTGCACATGGTGGTGGGGAACATTCGATAAAACCCTTCTGGACAATTACACAGACTCCATGTTTACATGGTTGTCGAAGACGGTGGCATTTCAACAGCTCAGCACAGATTGGGATATGCTGGAGTCTCCTTGCTCAACAACCAGATTCTGCTAATGGGAACTTGTCAAAATGGGAAAATGGAAGCTGCCATTGCCAAACTACAGGCAGCCTGTACTGAGAAAGTATTCAGGCTGCCTTTGATGAACGTTGCCTTTGAAAATGCATGCTGCTTGGCTTTTATACTGATCTAAAGGCTTCAATACGTTCTGATTGACTAAACATATGAAGATCATAATTCTGATTCTCCTCTAACTTCACTATCAGCATGCTTGTTCTGGGTTAGTGTTGTCCACTTATCCACTGTGCTATGAAGGCCTGACACTGCTGAACAGAAGAGGTGAGTATGCAAGCAAGGAGTTAAAGTGTTACTAAACCCACAACAGTAATATCAGTCTGTATATGCAGTAAAGCATGCTTGTTATACTCACTGTGGAACCTAAGGGGTTAATTCTCCGCATTGTGTAAAAAGGCTGCTTGTTTTCTCTGATCCTCCCCTTCTTCTACTGTCCCCAATCCATCTGCTGACAGAACAGAGCCTTGGGGGCAAGCTGCACATGCTTAGTTTGGTATGTATTGCTAGAGAGTTGTGCATGTGATCAGCACAGGGCCAATCAGCACTGTTCAGCCAGAGGGTCAGGGGTTCTGCAATCTCATAGGACAATTAGGGTAGAATAAAAACTCCTCCTACACGCTTTAACCAATAGTCAGCGTGGGTCTGGAAAAGTTTATATTTACTAAAATAATTGCATTTCCATGTTGTGTGTCCTGTGGGAGACCAGATATAGTGAATACAGGGTCCTGGGTTTAGTAACACTTTAAAGTGGTTGTAAACCTCACACATGAAATATGAACAAAGCATATCCCTCTATAGTGTGTACTTGTCTCCAATAAGAGCACTAACACCCCAGTCACATGGAGTGCAACTTGGCATGTGATTTGCATGCCAGAAGACTTGCAAATCATATGCCAAGTCACACCCTATTGTCTGCTATTAGAGCGGTCATATCGGGGCGTTCTGACTTGGTCGGAGCTGCACTGATTTCTACAGTAGTGCATGCACTACTTTTGTTCCGATTTGCATAGACATCTGTGTCAGATGTCTTGCAAATTGCAACTGAAATCAGCAGGTCACCCGATTTTGAAATCGTGTGAGTTCACTGTAAGTCGCACGATTTCAAAATTGGCTTTGATGTGACCGGGGGCTAAGTGTAATTTCTGTCTGTTGCCTTGTTCCTCTGCTCTTAACATAAGTCCCTTCTGACAAGTTTTCCTGCCACCACAAGAAAAATGAGGACAGGGGAGGAACCTCCAGGAGATTGACAGCCTTAGCTCTGTTCCTATGGGCTGTGTGGAGCCGGTGTGTCACATCCCTCCAATCAGATCACAGAGCTCTCCTCACTGAGCTCTGCAGTGTGTAATATCAGTTCTTCACCCACTGCTTTCTGAACTCTCAGACAAACTTTGTAAATTCAGCACTTTGAACGGCTGTAGAGAAGAGAAGGCAGCAGATAAACAGGTACAACCTATGTAGGAGGATTTGTTTTATCTCTGTGTTTCACCTGAGGTCAGTCACTTCACTGGGTATATGTAAGGATTTACAACCACTTTCAGTTTAAAGAAGGAAGGGGTAGTGTGAGGATTAGTGTTGGAGTTACAGGGACGGTAAGTGTTAGGGTTAATGTTAGGGTTATAAGGAGGGATAGTGTTAGAAATACAGGGAGGATTGGTGTTAGAATTACAGGGAGGATTGGTGTGAGAGATATAGGGAGGGTTAGTCTTAGGGTTACAAGGAGGGTTAGTGTGAGGGTTACAGGGAATGCTAGTATTTGGCTTACAGGGAGGGTTAGTGTTAGAGTTACAGAAGGATAAGAGTTACTGTTACAAAGAGGGTTAGTGTTAGGGTTACAGGCATGGTTAGTTTTGGGTTTACAGTGAGAGTTAGTGTAAGGGTATCAAGGAGGGTTAGGGGTTGATCTACTAAAGCTGGAGAGTGCGAGACTGGGTGCAACTCTGCATAGAAACCAATCAGCTTCCATTTTTTTGTCAAAGCTTAATTGAACAAGCTATAGTTAGAAGCAGATTGGCTCCCATGCACAGCTACACCAGATTTAACACTCTCCAGTTTTAGTAAATCAACCCTTTAGTGTTAATATTAGGGTAACAGAATGTGTTGGTGTGACGAGAGTGACTTTTGGGGTGGGGGGACCCCTGTATCATCTCCCCAAATTCCTCTTATGTGTAAAGGCAACCTGTGCCTGTTAGGGTCGCAAGGTGCTCTGTCCTGATATTGTGTAGGCATGTATAGGTTGGGTGTGGGGGTTGTCCATTGCTCACTGCCAGGTGGTTGCTCCATTGTTCTATTGTGTCTTGCTTGCCAGCAAACTATTATGGGATGCATGTGTTCCCCTATTGTCTACTGCCATGTAGTGTATCCCTTTGTTCTATTATGTGTCTTGGTTTGGTGGGGGGTGTTTCTGGCAGCCCTTCCCTCCTGATGGGATGGCCTGTGATGTGTTTCCTGTTCCTGGTTGTATTTCCCCGCCCTGTGTATATATCTTGTGTTTGTGTTAAAATAAAGCAGTTGACTTCCTGTCTTAAGAAGAGTCTGGTGCTGTCCTATTTCCTGCATGGTCAGCGGGTGTGGTCCGTGAATGGTGTTTGGACAGGGAAGTGAGAGTATAACGGAAATACCCAAGTGCGGTCTGGGTCCGGTTCCGTTACAGTTAGTTTTAGCATTCCAGGAAGGTGTTTGTTTTATGGTTGTTGTATGTTTATTATTAGATTTAAAGGGATGGTTAGTGTTAGGGTTATAGGGAGGAGGAGTTTTAGGGTTACAGGGAGGATTATTGCAAATATTACAGTAACATGAAGGGTTCGTGGTAGTGTTACAGCAAAGGTCTTAGTATTAGAGTAACAGGAAGGGTTTGTGTTAAGGGTCCTCACAGATGGGTATGGGTGTTGGAAGCTCTCCACTGAAAACTGTTAATTCCAATTACCTAGCTCTGAAAATAATGTATTAAGATCCTCATTCTCACTAGGGTCAGGTTCACATGTTCTGACCTAGCAGGCCAGTGAATAAAAATCAAGATGACAGCATTGGAGCTTGGATCCTTACAAATAAGTTGGCAATCACAGTTTCAATATTTCTATTCTGACAGGTTCTCATTACAAGACTATTACAGTCAAAACACTAAAGGTCTGAAATTAAGTTCACTTGGGACCAGCCCACATATTGAGTGGCTTAAATTTTCATCTTGGAATCCATCTTTGCTTGTTAAATCCTTATGGTTGCCAGAATTTTCTGCACCATCCAGAACCAGACTAGGTCAAAGTGTGATAAGGGTCTGATGGATGCATCCATAAGTTACAATAGTTAAGCGGTATAGTAGTCAAGAAATTGTTGCTACCATCAGTGCATTATTCCCCAGCTGTTTTACTTCTTTTATAGGAGTTTCCTTAGCAACATGAAAATAAAGAACACCTTTGTGTTTCAGTATTCTGACGCTCTGACAGTGACAAAACAACACTTCTAATTGTACCAGATAACTGCTGTAAAGAGATGCCTTACACCTTTTCAAACAACATCTTAGAAATGAGGAAAACCTAGAAAAAGAATTTAAAGGTTATTTTATAAATGTGTTGTGGTATCTAAAATATTGTAATCGCATTTGGTTATTGCACGACTCTAGTATGTCTTTATAAAAAGCACAGATGTCCTGTGTTATTAGTGTCATTTGTAGCTTTACAGCATGATATCTTATTCAAAACAATGTTCCTACACAAAATGTTTTATTGCTTCGCTTATAAAATAAATATTTATCAGTTTCTTTCACATCATATAAACATTCAAATTAAAGGAAATTATTAAAAAAAAAGAATGTGTCTCTCTGGGGTCCAGCTGCGGCAAACAGATTTGAGTTTTGGCAAAAATAAAAAAAAATGAACTAAAAAAAAGAAAAGTTTGCTTCAGAGCCAGCCATACTACATAAACACATAACAGGGATCAGACAGAGGGAGATGATGGTGGAGTGGGTAGAAGATTAGGAGGACAGAGAGGGCAAATGATGGAGTGCACAGAATATGGAGTAGACAGAGGTGGGCAATAATGGAGTGTGCCTAAGTTGTAGAAAGAAGACAGGGTTGACACTGGTGTAGGTGAACGTAGAAAGGATGGAGAGGGCTAATGATGGATTCGGCAGCAGTTGGGGAGGAAGAAGAGGGTCAGTGATGGAATAGGTTGAAGAAGTAGCAGATAGGAAGGGCCAGTGATAGAGTGGGCAAAAGATAAATAGGACAGAGAGTGTCCATAATGGAATGGGCAAAAGATGGACTACACAGAGGGGGACAGAGATTGAGCAGGCAGAACATGGAGAAGGCCAATTATGAATGATGGTGTGGGCAGAGAAAAAAATGGACGAAAGATGGAAAGGACAGGGATGATGATGGATTGGTAAATGGACAAGACAGAGAGGGCCCATGATGGAATGGGTGAAAGATGGAGCAGACAAGAGAGGGCCAAAGATAGAGTTGGCAGAAGATAAAAAAAAAGGGAGGGTCAATGATGGAGTGGGTGGAAGATGAAGTAGATAGAGAGAGATGGAGTTAGCAGAAGGTGAAGAAGGCCAATGATGGCTTGAGCAGAGGATGAAGTGGGAGAAAAATGGAGAGGACACACAGGGCTAATGATAAACTGGGTGGTAAATAGAGAAGACAAAGAGGGACATTGTTGGAGTTGGTGAAAGATGGAGCAGATATAGGGGCTGATGATAGAGTGGGAAGAAGATGAAGAGGACACAGGGGGTCAATGAGTGAGTGGGCTAAAGATGGAATAGACAGAGGGGGACATTGATGGAGTGAGAAGAAGATTTAGAAGGCCAATGAAAGTGTGGGCAGAGGGTGGTAAATAGACAAGGCCAAGGATGGCATTAGCAGAAGATGGAGTGGATAGGGAGGCCTGGTGATGGAGTAGGCAGAAGATGGAGAGGAAAGGGAGAACTGATGATGGAATGGGTGGAAAATGGAGAGAACAGAAAGGACTGAAGATAGAATGGGCAGAAGATGGAGAGGACAGAGCAGGCTGATGACTGAGTGGACAGATAATGGGGAGTACAGAGAATCCATGAATTATGGACTTGGGATTTGAGCTTTGAAGTCTCACCAAATATGAAACCAAGTGGAGTAAGTGCGAAATCAGAAAACTTTGTTGATGGAGGGGGGGCTATTGTTTATACAGAGACAGTCAATGCTTGTTAACAATAATCTTTGCTGACTTACCCATTTTTGTTAATTCCAAATATTTACATAAAGATCTGTCTGATCTGCAGCGAATCATACAATTAGGGAATCCAAGCAACTGTGACTCATAAGCGGTTTGATTCTTTACAGATTGCACAATGCTTATCAAAAAATTCACACTTAGCCAATATTCAACCAACTAATTCATCATTATTTCTAACAGAACCTCTTCAAATCCTTATTTTAGTTATAGACATTTGAAGATCCTTCCCTATTTTAAAGTCAAAGAATAAATAGCATTTGCCATAAAGCAAAAAAGGCTTGCATTAGAGTCAATCAAGCTGCGGTGACATCATAGGACAGGAGAAACATATAGGCTGTAGCAACTATTCACCTAATATGGCCAACGTGAAGCTGGTGTTCTTTTCTGCTGACCACAAAAAGGAGATGTTTCATCAAGAACAAACGATGGCCAGAGAAATAACTGCCCATCTTTTTTCACATTACCCAACTGCAGAGATCTATCTCAATTTCCACCCAGACAACAGTAAAATAGAATTCTACAATTGGAAAAATAATTTCCTTTTCTTTGACAATTGGTGCCTACTTACACAAAGATATTGCAAAATTCAGGAACATATCTTTGTGTAATAACGGTTTTCAGTGCTTAATAGGTGTTCCAAGGGAAGCTCTACATGACCAAGTCTTCATCCAGTCATCAAAAACAAAGCTTGAGTTTAGGTATAACACTTTCAAAGACCTGTGTATTGCAACTCACATACTAAGAAACACAGCTTCAATCAGGACTAGGAAAGACAATTGCTGAAGCTGTTATCACTCACCTGTAGTAAAGGAGGTGGAAATGGGAGCAGAAGTGGAGCCATGTTGAAGGGCATGGAGCTGCACTCTGTACTGTGTGAATGGGTCAAGCTGGCTCAACAAGAAGATGGTGAGATTGGACAGCACACGGATTTCCTAAAAGAGAGAGAAAAATGCATACTAAAGCATCATCCGAAGCAGCCTTTCTCAAACTGTTCAACACAGAGGAACCCTTGATATAATTTTTCAGTCTCAGTGAACTCCTGCTAAAAATGACTATATCTACAACTCATGATAAATTAGTGTGATGGTCAGTGGGAAGAAAGATCCTTACACTTGTGGTCATTGGGAAGAATTCCCCCCTTACAGATAACTAAAAAGATCAATGGTGTCAGTGGCAAATTATCTGAGAGGAAGAAATTATTTGTTGCTCAAGGAACCCCTCGCTACCTCTGGAGGAACTCTGCTTGAGAAACCCTGATCCAGAGCAACTCAAACATGCAGGTTACATGGATGAAAATGTATCCCATCAAGGGGCGGACTGACAACTCATGGGGATCATGGGGCCCCTGTGTCCTTGCCCACACTCAAAAAAAGCCTATAAAAAGGTACCAGGGGCATTTCATGGGGCCCCCTACTGACCCCTGGTCCTCGGGCAGTACCCAAGTGCTCGAATGCTCAGTCCGCCCCTGATCCCATCTCAATAGGAATATCATCTCCTTTCCAATACACACAGGTGCTTAGCAAAGTTCCCACTTCACTTTTTGGCCAATATTGTCTGTTGGTTTTGACACTGCAACCAGTGGTAAGGCAAGATCCTATAACATCCATGACACATTTCCACAGTATCCCCCCTCCTCAACTTGCAACAACAATTTTGTGTTGAATGATTTCTCAGCCACATCTGTTAATAAACCCACACACAACAGACGCAGAAGGATAAGGGGCCACCACTAACTTCCTGGATATTGTGAATTTATTTAAATGCATACACAGTATATATTCTCAGACTTAAGAAATCAGCATTACACTTATTTTGCAGCTGTACACTGCACTGGGACCTGAGTTTGTATGTATACTCAGGCCAGTAAGTGGTGACAGAGAATTGTATCTGGAACACAAACCTTTAACATAACTGGATACTAATATTTATAGGTAAAGTTGATCCCGGGATACCCAATTGCCTCTTTGGGGATCAGGAAGGAATGTTTTTCCCCCGCTGGAGAAAATTGGATCATGCTTTATTGTGGTTTTGTGCCTTCCTCTGGATTAACTGTGGACATAGGATTGTGTACATAGGATTTTATAAATTTTTTTCTCCCTTTCTATTGGTTGAACTGTATGGACTTTTTTTCAACCAGACTAAATATGTAGCTATTCTCCAGCTTTGCCCTTCCAGATTATGGATGCATAGGTAATCCATATAAAAGATTTGGTGAAGTTTTCGTGAGAGGGAGGTTTAATGTGATTTTAGAAGACCTGAAACAACATAAGACATCATAAAGGAACCAAAGTGTGGCATGCAAAGACTATAGGCTCAGTTCACTAAACTGTGAAGCATTTGCCATAACATTTGCTATTTCAGCCACAAGACCATTATGTTCAAACCTTGCTGGCTCTCTTAGCAGTTATTTTGGCAAATATAGATTGTAATAGTTTAGTAAATTAAGCCTTATTTAGGGATTATTTACAGTTGGCCTAACGTGGCCTGAGGTGCCCTTTATTGTCACAACCATTAATGGGCATGACACCAGTACTGCCAGAAGCCAGTTCCAGAATAGACTCTTGAAAGTTGTTGGCAGCTATAGGTGAAGGGAGGCACAGAACATTTTTTCTGATACAAGTGATTTGAATGTATTAAAGCCTACGTAACCGTTATATCAGCTGGGATCCTCAGGATATTTTCAGGGTGCACTCAAGTGTACAGCCAGTGTTGGCATTTCTTTTTCATTTAGCTTGCTTTGCAAAGTGAACATCATGGGTGCAAACCGTACTAAATTCATTTTTTCTAAAATACCTGATTAGGTAAAAAGTTCATTGTACCTTGATTTCCCCTTGTGGTGTTTGGTAGGTAAGCAGATAGGCATCAGGTACAACGTCTGGTGCTTTCCATGTTAGCACAGCAGTTCGGGCTGTGATCTGAGTGGCTGTGAGGTCCCGAGGAGTGTCAGCACCTGAACAACGAGACACAGTTACATCATTCTTTTCAAATTCATCTTTTGTTTTATTTTCCCCAGATATAGCCATGAACAAGAATTGCTTAGTGTCCCCCTCTCAGGTTATTGTCAGCCCCAGTGAGAAATGCAAGGCCACGCAGTAGAGAGGAAATGGCATTGTACTTGTTGTTTAATGAAACCACACAACACAAGCCTATCCCAGGATGGATTTCATTGAACAGTTAGGCTTGAATGGGTCAGACAAAGTCTCTAACATAATGTGCACCTGTTCCCAGACTATAGACATAAAAGTATTTGCATAACAGACAGTAAAAGAGCTTTAAAAAAGCCCTCACTGACCTTTTTAGCTGCAGGTACTTTAAAGAAATTCATCAGGGTAGGACAGGACTGGAAGTCAATCACGAGAACGTAAGCATGAGAGAGGTAGAGGTAAATTATAAGTGTTTAACAAGATGGCACATTTCACCGAACGTAGAATATAAGATGAGTGGGGAGAATGCAGGAGAGTGTTGGAGGGGGTGTGGAAAGATAGGTACGTTATATCACATATGGTGGGAGTGCCCAAAGATTCAAGGTTTTTGGGAGACAATGGTTCGCTTAATTGGGATAATCTCTGGGATAAAGATAGGATTGGATCCAGAGTTGTGTCTATTACATAGTACAGAGCTATCAGTAAACAAATACAAGGATTTGGGTATATGGTATTATCTAAATGCGGCAAAGGGTTTGATACCTAAGTTTTGGCATAACTCAGAGGTGCAGAGAGAAGAGGATTGGGTGGAAAGAGTGAATCAGATATGTAGAATGGAGAAACTGTATTATATGCAAGAAGACAAGATGGGGTTATAGTATAGGAGGTGGGGAAAATGGGAAGACTTTGTGCCTAAGGTGAAATACATGAAGCAGTAGAGTGGGATATGTGAAAGTACCCCTTACTTAGGAAAAGATGTAATGGAGAAATGCAGGGTGGGTGGTTTTATTTTTTTTGGGGTGAGGGGTAGGTTTCAGGGTGGGTGGAGGGGGGTAACGGGAATAATGATAGAAAGGGATATAACTGATGGTTTTGTATGTTATATGAGAGTAATGATGGAACATGTATTTTATATGGAAAATGAATAAATATTTAAATAAAAAAAAAAGGACTGGAAGTCAATCAGGTGTGATGCGCACAAATGTATTGACAATGAACATGCTGATAGGAGGAGAAAGCAGAGTGAGCAAGGGAATCAGCTCATCAATCTGCTGCCGCTCTTTCCTTGTCTAGTCAGTAGGTTAGAGGTGGAGAGCGGACACTATGGATATTCTGTAACTGTAAGTGTTGTCATAAACCTGGCTGTGCTGTGCAATAGAGCATGAAAAAAGGTTTCCTGACAGATCCTCATATCATGATACCTAATTTGTTACAGGATTTCAAATTATTTCAGTATTTGGCTAACTTCAAAATTAACTTTTCTAAATCCCAAGCGCTTAATGTATCATTAAAACCGGAGGTGGTTAAACAAGCGACATCAAATTTTCCCTTTACCTGGCAACGAGAAACTATCACTTATTTAGGTATCCAACTACCATCCCATCTTACCGAACTATATGCAACAAATTTTCTACCCCTCTTACGTAACATTTCCAAAGACCTTCAGATGTGGAATAAACCTTGGTTCTCTTGGTTTGGTAGAGCAGCCATACTTAAGATGAACGTGCTCCCCAGAATATTATATTTACTACAAACAATACCAATTCAATTACCAAATTCATTCTTTCAGTCATATAAAACGCTCTGCTCCTCTTTTCTTTGGTATAATAAACGCCCAAGAATCAGCTTCACCCAACTCACTATGTCCAAGAAGAATGGAGGTATTGGATTACCGGATATTTCTCGTTACTACAGGTCTTGCCACCTAGCCAGATTAGTAGACTGGACCACGAATCACATTCATAAGATCTGGGTCGGTTTGGAGGCTGATTTTTCGAAGATACCACTTTCCACCTCCCCATGGCTGAAAACCGCCCATGTCCCTTCTGAATTTCGGATGCACCCACTTATAGGTCCCACTTTACGATGTAGCGCGCAAGTGTTTCAGGAAAAAGTACTTTCTTCCTCTCCGAGCCCTTTCACTCCGATCAAATTGAACCCGGACTTTATTCCAGGGATGTCTACGACCTTTCTCGCTGGGTATAGACGGGAAGATAACCTAACAGTACGTCAATTTCTCAAAGATTCTAAGCTCCGATCTAGAGAAGACATTACAAAGGCGTGGCCAGCCCTTACCTTAACGCCTTGGATGTATAGACAAATCCACCATTTTCTACGTAACTCCCCACATCTAAAGGATTATTCAAGACCGCTTACTGCTTTCGAAAAACTCTGCTTTACAGATCTCCCACAGAGGCATGTAATATCCAAATTATATTCCCTATTGGAAAGTTCCAATACATCTCACTCACTGAAGGCCTGTGCAGCCTGGCAGCATGATCTAGAAATTTCAATCTCACCTGAGGAATGGAACCACATTTACGATCACATGCATAAAGGTTCCATATGTGTTTCTACACAAGAAAGCAACTACAAAGTTTTTTCCAGATGGTATAGAGTTCCATCTGTGATTCATAAATTTGATCCTAAAGTGCCAGATTTATGCTGGCGATGCTCCCAGGCAAATGGTACTCTTCTCCATATATGGTGGGAATGCCCGCTGTTGCAGCCCTTCTGGAGACAAATTTTGGACATCATTAGACAAGTAACCACTTACACCCTAGACTTTACACCAGCACAATGTCTACTCCATCACTCCTCCCTTCCGGTGAGGATTTACCGTAAGTCCCTTGCATTACACATGTTAAATGCGGCAAAGCAGTGTATCCCTGTTCATTGGCGATCAGCCTATATTCCCACCGTACGAGAGTGGATTCTTAGGATCCAGAGGATTGCTGAAATGGAGGAACTGATCTCAGTGGCAAAAGATCACCCCGAGCGATTCAGGAAGACTTGGGCTTGTTGGACCCACTTCCAAACTACTGATACTTACCTTGGCTTGCTGAGGGATTGAACGAGAAAGATTTGGAGACACCGAAGGCCTCTAGAACTTTCACCTCGGCAATAACTCCATTAACGGTCATTCACTGAATTATATCGCTAATTAAAAAGATGAATTAGATACAGCCAGGCTGTTACGAATAGATGTAACTGGTTTGGTTATGCTTATTTAAATATGAACCTCATCATCCAACCACTTCCCCCCCCTCTCCTTTTTTTTTTTTTTTTCTCTCCATCTCTCTCTCCCCATTCCCCCCTTCTATTTGTCATGTGCGTCTCCTCCCACCTCATTTTGATATCTCATCTCATATTCTTCCTCCATCCCCACGCTCCTCTCTTTCTTTTCTTTTCTTTCTCTCATTTACACCCTCTTTTCTCATAGTCTAATTAGCTATTATTCTCATTCGGTACGGAACACCCATAGCTATACAGATGTAACAATATTCTACAACAGTAACCCACATTTTTTTTGAGATGGAAATATATGTCATAGATGCCTTGAGAGGATACTTTTGACGACCACTTCAGAATCCGCTTATGTATACTTTCCTTACATAGAGCCTAGTGTATACCATAATTATCTAAAGTACATGCTACTGTCAGTATTGCTATGGTTACGTCTATCACTTTTGCCTTACTGTGGAACTCCGTCCTCTGATGTTCTACAAATTAATATATTGTCTTGATCCCGTCTGCGTTACGGGAGAACGTACTAGAAACTTTGCACGGACTGCGATCCGTATCTGTCTATCATTTGTTTACCTTTCATACTTCAATAAAACGTTTTTTTGGAAAAAAGAAAAAAGGTTTCAGACTCTAAGAAACCGTTAAGAACTGCGGTACAATACCGACTTCCGGTTTTGGCTCTGGACTAGAAAAGACAGCACCACTGCCGCCCCATGCGGTGGGTCACTGCTTAAGTGACTTCTTCAGGGAACCTTTCATAGAGTCTGAGACTCTTTTTTTAATATGTGAGTGTCATTTTATGCTTTATAACCTAATTAATAAACATTACTATACTACTGGGCAATTTTCCTCTTTCGAGTACTGCTTACAGTCACCTGCAGCAGGACATCTGTGATTTAGAGGAACCTGCATTCCATCTTGAACACCAGTTTGTAGGATCAATGGATGAGAAACCATACTTATTGGATAAAGTTTGTTTAGACTTTTATATTTATAGAGGTCTAATCTTAAGGTAAGTGAGCAATTTGGATGTTGGTGGAACACTGTCTTTTGGAGTGCTGTATATCATGGCCAAGAGCATGCATGATTGTGGAGTGAACACAGAGGTAAAAGCACATCAAGTTATTTGGACTTACACTGCTCAAAAAAATTGAAGGAACACTTTGAAAACACATCAGTTCTCAACGGGGAAACATATTATGTTGAATATCTATACTGATATGGGTAATGTTTTTGGAACATAAGGATGCCCTATCATTTGATGGAAATGAAAATGATCAACCTACAGAAGACTGAATTCAAAAACACACTGAAAATCAAAGTGAAAAAATGATGCAGCAGGCTAGTACATTTAGCTGAAATTTCATTGCAGGAACTCATAATGGTACTCAGTAGTTTGTTTGGAGGTCATCTCATCGTTGCCCATCTAGAGCAAATGTTGTTAATTTCATTAACACCAAAGCAACTGAAAATGATTAACAACCCCGTCTACTATTTAACTTACAGATCAATATCTCAGGCATTTCATTGACTTGATGCTATACTCTGATTAAAGTGTTCCTTTAATTTTGTTGAGCAGTGTGTTATTATTAATTGCACTTTTTATTGTGTCTTTGCTGAGTCACAAATATATTTGGAATTTTATGAATTTATGTGTTGTAATGTATTCACAGGCTAGTTTTGCATTTATTTTTGTCACCCTGAGCACTGACATATCATAGTTATATTTTGGTACAATCTATTTTTGATTTTTTTTTAACTTTTCAGTTATTATTTGAAGGATATTGAGGTGATAAGTTATATTGTGAGTAGCATGGCACGATTCTAGATCTTCCTTTATTTTTTGATGTGGGAACACATTTGTGGTGTATGCAGCAGCCTGTAACTTAGTGAGTTGAGGTATAGGGCAGTGGCAGCGCTATGACATCATCTTTGCGCTGTACATAGTCTATGCAGAGAGCAGACCTGTGGGAGGGGTCCAGAAAGTGGTCACTCACCAACGTCCAGCTCCGACTGACTGTCCCCCACCCAGGACACCCCACCCAAAGGTGCCAAAGACACCACCCACGCTCTCTCTCTACCAACCAGTTCCCACCTATATAATTTCAAACCCTCTGGCACTGACTTAACCCTTTCTAGTCTTCCTTCCCACTCTAGGCCTAGTCATGCCTGCCCAGCGCTACTTCTTTTCTTTTTTTTACGCTACGGGCATTACTGGCTGCCTGCAGAAAACTATAGGAGGGGGTCGAGACAAGACCAGTCACCCTGTACAAGGAAAGGGAGCAGCAGTGATTGGTCTTTATTAGAGGAAAATCCTGAAAAGTGAAAGAGATGTCTAATGTTTGATTATTCCACAGATCTAAAAGAAATACAAAAGAAGAACAAGGTTTAAGTAAGAATACACATAGTTTTAAAGACAATACTTGTTTAGCCTGGAGATCTGTTTTACCACATTGAATAGTGTCAGGAATGGACTTGCCAGTGGTGGTGGGATTCACCTGCCTTGTGGGCTGCAGTACCAGGGCTGGCCAGCGGGTGCTCTCAGCAACCAGAGGCTCACTCCTGCAATGAGCCATCACCTGAAGCTGATTACAACAGGTGTATTTAAGGAATGGCCAGGTCTGTGATCAGGGCTTTGGTGTATGTTTCCCATGGGCCCCTGTACCTGCATCCTGTCTGCTTTCTGCCTGATCCAGATTCTGCTTCGATCCCTGACTCTGCATGAACTCCGCCTGTCCTGACCTCGGCTATTCCTGACTACTCTTCCGCCTACTCCTTGTGCCCTGCCTGACCGTTTGCTACCGACCCGGCCTGCCCGACTACGCTTAGTATTGTTTCTATTGTTATCTGTTGGAGGTTTGGGTTGGTTTGTTTGCACTGTGTTTTTATTTAGCCTTGCACTGCGTTTATGTTTTATTTAGTCTTAATAAATTGTCTTATTCACACTATACCTGAAGTCTGCGTTTCCCTGTGTCAGTCCACACATTTCTGGTCATACCCGGATCCCTAACAAATAGGGTGGAGCAGTAGCGCCATTGTTTCACACAGAACACTTGCACACAATGCCTGTCTCTATAACAGCAACACTAACACACACACTGCAAGAGATCCGTCCCTTACATACTGTAAGTAAATTGAAGAAAGTTGTTCTTTGAGGGGGCATGCACAAATTAAAAGAAACCAGGGAACACAAAGGGGCTGATTTACTATAGACAAATAGACTGTGCACTTTGCAAAGTACAGTTGCACTCTGCAAGTGCAGTTGCTACAGAGCTTAGGAAATAGAATACCCAATCACATGCAAGGAAAATAAAGAACGGCATTTTTTCTTGTACATGATTGGATGATGGAAGTCAGCAGAGCTTCTGCTCATTTACTAAGGTCTGGAGCAACTGCACTTGCAGAGTGCAATTGCACTTTGCAAAGTGCACAGTTTAATTGCCTTTAGTAAATCAACTCCAAAGTGTTCTGTATGAGAATGGTAAATTCCAGCTTACTAGTGGTGAAGGAGGTGGACGATGGAGCACTGGTTATGGATCCATGAGTACTTTGCACGCTTACAAAGTACTGTGTATGGGGATGTAAGCCAGAGAGAGGAAGCTCAGTTCTGTCTCCAGGAACCGGTACGGTGATCAGTGGAACTGCAAGAAAATAATGGACATCTGTATAAGAGGTAGGATGGATCTAAGACATATAGGAGACTGGTGTTCAATTATCATTGACAAAGGTCATAATGGATATACCACAGAGGTGAAACTAATCCTAAAATTCCCTTTATTGTTACATGTGGCCTTTTTCAGGATTATCTTCAGACCCATTATAAAATGGAGTTTAGGGACATATTTATAAAACAGTAAGGGGTTGTTGACCATTGTGGTTGGGAGGAGGGTGTTAAAAGTAGACAGTTAATGCAGCCAGACGGGATTGTACACATGCCTCCGAAAAAATGATATTCCCTGTTATGTTTGGAGGGCAGTTCTGCCACCAAAATTGAGCCATTCAAGAGAATGGGGCCACAACACAACCACCCTGCAACCATTTACAATGAAAAAATGTACCTTTTGTTTTGAATTTATGGTAAAAAATTGCAGAGTGCTTCCTGTGCATAGGCACCCCTGTTCTGTATCCTCATAGCTGTACATCTGCACTGTGAGATCCAGGGCACTGCTGCCTCTAAGCTAGTATTATCAGATCTGGATCAAGATATGGTGGTGTCACTATTGTGCTGCTCACTATTCTCCTTGCTGGAGAGGAAGATGTACATGGGGACCTACATGGCAAGGATCTCTCTTCTTTAGTTTTATTCGTTCTGTGGATATGCATTCTCTCCACCTCTCCTGCTGCTTCTTAAATTTTACCCCACCAATTACCAGTCATTAGTGGAGAATTTTTGGCATGATGAAGCCCTGCCTTTACCAAGATGGCTGCCTTCACACAGAGATAGAGAGCAGTATCAGGCATGGTAAGTCAGTAACAGGGACAAGATCAGTAGCAGAAAGACAGCAGGCAATACTGGTGACTAGTTCTTTACCCTCCTTGTCTTTTTGGGCACAGTGTTCACCGTTCACAGTTGGAATTTTAGTGGTGTAATGGTTAGACTTTGGCCCTGACTTCTTGGTGTTCAGCAGCACATGCTAAATCTACACCCTAAATCTTCAGATATATTTTGACAAAACAGAAATATAAATTTTTCTTACTGTTCTCTGCTCTGTAGGTTACTAAATACTGATCCACAGGTCCTGTGGGTGCTTCCCAACGCAGAAGAGCTGACACTTCTGTCACATCATGAGCACGCAAAGAGCGGGGGCCACCACCAGCTATGAGACAAAACTCAAGATTAGAAAAAACTACTAGTAACTTGAAAATAAAATCTGAATGGTCTTTTCAGACCACAGCATAGCCATATAAGAAGCACCTGTGGTGAAAGAACCAGCCAATGGTGAGCTTTCCTCAAAACCTCGAACTGAAACAACGGTAACCTCATACTGCGTTCCTGGAGTTAGTCTTTTCAGTGTTGTACTGGTTCCAACCACACTGACACTTTCTGGTTCTCCTGTAGTAGAATAAAGTTATAAAATAAAACAGGAAGCTCAAAAGAGATCTGAACCCTAATGACATTTAATTTGCTAAAGCACTTTGCCTTTTTTTCTTTCAAAAAATTTCACATTTATTCATCCTTTTTTGATTTTCACCAGCTTTTGCATGTGCTCCACTGGACCTGTTTTTTGGTAGTAAAAGTGGCAGAACATACCTGAGTAATGTGTGTCAGCATGGGCGTTTATAGGCTTCATAGAAAGTTCATTTGAGAGAGTGACAACACAGTACAGCATTTGGGAGATAGGGATTAAGCATTGTCACCGCATCACATCATATTATTTTAATGAAAGCTGCAGATTTGTAAGAGACTGAAAATTGCTTTTGAAACCACATTGGTATGTTAAAAATTATATGAGATTTTAGTGATTGGGTTTCCTTTAGGATGGCTGGATCCCTATTCCCACAATATTGAGTTTAGAAGCTTTCCATATGATTAAGTAAATTAAATAGCCTAATAGAAATTTCAGAAACTCAGAAATGGTTGCAGATTAGTGGGGTGATGTCTATTTAATGAAAAAGGAATAGAGAGTATTACCTCCATCAGTTGGCTCATATGACACTTTAAAGGTGGTTGTGTCAGGACTTGGTGGATCCCAAGTGACAATGGCTGATTTCTCCTGCACATTGCTGAATTGTAGGTTTTTTGGAGATTCCAGATCTGCAATGAGAAAAATATGACCCCTTCTGAAAAATTTTCTAATAAATGTGTATCTAAAGCCAGTTAAACCCCCTACCAGTTATTTTGACATCTGTGTTCCATGGGAGAAGATTTTTCTTCACTTCTATGTAGATACAAGTGAGAAGTGAGTGGAAATCTCTACAAAATACAGAAGGCTAGATTCACACTTGAGTAGGTTTGTGACCTGTGTTTGTGTGGGCATAGCAGCCCATTCATTTGAATAGGCTGCTGTGCCTGCATTTCCCACAAAAAAAAGGTGCCTGCACCATTTCCAAAATGCGAATTCCCAGTGGTTCCCGCATCTGCAAACATGCTGCGTGTTGAGATGCGTGGGGGTGTCATTAAGAATGCATGGCAGTCCCGCATGTCTCTACAGAACAGTGCAATTTGGCAGCAGGCGGTTGCGGGTACAGGAACATCTGCGATTCCTACCTTCTCAGGTGCAAACCTACAGTAGAGTTACAGAATTGTTACTGTCCCAGTAATAAGATCAGGGCACCTCCCAAAAAATGAATAAAAAAAACACAGAGGCTCCCGTAGTCAGTTTAAATTCACCAGTTTGGGACACAAGTTAGGGCTCGTTCACACTTGGCTGTTTTACCAACGCTTGCCAAACGCCCCTATAGCGTTTGGCAAGCGTTGGTCCGGCGTTTGCGGAGCGTTTTTTAACGCTCCGCAAACGCCGCATGCGCGGTTTAGCGGCGGTTGCTAGGCATTTGCCGAGCGTTAATAACGGCCCACAAACGCCTATAATGCAGTTTGAGTGGTGTTACCGCTCCGCAAACGCCCTGCAACCGCGTCGCAACCGCAGTGCAAATGCCGGCCGGGTGTTTGCGGAGCGGCACCATAGACGAGAATAGGAGGCTTCAAAGCCTCCTAAGGCTACGTTCACACTAGCGTTGTGTGCAGGCGGCAGAGAGGCATTTGGGAAGCGTTTTTACCGCTTCCCAAATGCCTCTGCCAATTCTGCACATTACAGCACATGGTGCTGTTCTAACGGGAGCGTTTGCATTGCGTCGCGTTGCGGCAAAACGGACGCCTCTGGTCGAGTCAGGAGGCTTTGAAGCCTTCTATTCTCGTCTATGGTGCTGCTCCGCAAACGCCCGGCTGGCATTTGCGGTGCGGTTGCGGGGCGTTTGCAGAGCGGTAACACCACTCAAACTACATTATAGGCATTTGTGGGGCGTTATTAACGCTCGGCAAACGCCTAGCAACTTCCGCTAAACCGCGCATGCGGGGTTTGCGGAGCGTTTGCCGAGTGTTAAAAAACACTCCGCAAACGCCGGACAAATGCTTGCCAAACACTATAGGGGCGTTTGGAAAGCGTTGGTAAAACAGTCAAGTGTGAACGAGCCCTGACTCGACCAGAGGCGTCCGTTTTGCCGCGACGCAAATGCTCCCGTTAGAACAGCACCATGTGCTGTAATGTGCAGAATTGGCAGAGGCGTTTGGGAAGCGGTAAAAACGCACCCAAACGCCTCTCTGCCGCCTGCACACAACGCTAGTGTGAATGTAGCCTTAGAGTGAAATTTTTGTCTGGTAGGGTCAGCAAAGAATTGGCATATTCCATATACCCATGGACTGCAGAGATCTTGATTCCATTACGATAGACAACTTTAAATTGAGTAAACATTTCACTTCAAAAGAAGTTCTATTCAGCCTCAGGAATTGCCCTTGAGGATGCTGCAGTAACATTAATCAGCAGAACATTGATAACCAGGATCTGCTAATGAGGCCTATTTTATGTTTATCCAGGCCTGGGTTATACAAACTATTAAAGCCATCAGAATACTATTAGGGCAAGTCTGGAGGAACAGATTTCTCTTTAATAGCCATCTTTGAACATTCCAGCTTCCAGGCTTAAGTAATTACATTCATTAAGCCAACATTGCTCTAAGCCAACAGCTCATTAGCAGGTTTATAACATATCGTAAATGTTTTAGCAAGTAGTGGAATGAAGATTCCACATTTCCTGGCTGAATATCTCTGAATTTAGATCAATACAATCTGTATATAATCCCTAACCTCTGATGTAATTAAATATGGTTAAATACCAATTATTCCACTGCATGTAGAAGACCACTACTATCATTTTACGTCTAAACACCTCAGTCTTATAAAGTGCAGTATATTTAGGGCTCATGTACACTGCAGCTGATAAACTGACCTTCAGGAGCTTTTCTGTGTTTTTTCAGCAGCCCCTGAACTCTCCCTAATGTTTTCCTATGTGTCCATGTACACATCGTCGTTTACAGTCGTTTACAGACAGTTGAGTTTACAGTTGGTTTTTTTAATGCACCAAACTTGTGTTCAGGAGTAGATTTTATCAGCGTTTCAAACGGCAAATGCTTGTAAACGCGCGTTTGCATTTAGAAGCGTTTTTTAACTGTTCCATATCCAAATGCTGTCCTGAGCCTTTTTTCATCATCAGAAATGCATGCAAAGCGTTTTCCATATATTCAAATGGACCCGGTACACCAGCGCAGTCAGTTCCAGGTTTTGCATGAAGGATAAAATGGTAGAACGTGCCACATTATGCTCATGATGGGATCCATAGTGAATACAACCAGAAAAGACAGGTCATCTCAACACATACTGCTCTCTCTGCTTCTGCTCTCTCTGTTTCTCTCAAAATGTCTGAAATAGTTAATTATTAACTGTTTTTCAGTGCATTCTGGGCATTTTGGAAGGTCTCCTGATGTTATCTTTAAAAAACGCTTGCAAACGCACATAAACGCGGTATGCAAACACGGCTAAACTGACGTTTTTTAACCTATGTTTTCCAGCAGTCAGTTTTCATCATTAAGAAGTGTTTTCCAAATGTCCCGTGTACATGGAGCCTTGGAAAACGGTATCTGAGGAAATGGCATCTGCACAGTCATTTTTTACTTTCTTGACATTCCCTCAGCCGCCCCTCAGATGTCCTGATTGGTCAATGCTATCAACACCTTCCTTGGGGACCAGACAAAAAGGAGCTACAGTATATCAGCAGTCTAGAGTTCTCTTTTATCATCAAAACAAAAAACCTCTGCCGAGTCTTGTATTTTGAGAGCCCAAAGACTCCGAAATCTCAGAACTCTACCTGAACTCAAAAGTCAGACAACTTGTTAAGAACCTTTCCTACGTTCTTCCCCCTTTATTTTTTTATGTTGCTATTCTTGTTTATTTTGTGTCTATTTTGTCCATATACATTTTTTGTAAATATTTTACTGGCACAGTCTTTCCTTTCATGAAACAAGATTATTAAAATTAATTAATAATGTTAAAAAGATCATTAATCTAAAATTTTTAAGTCTTGTATTGTAAATCTCAGAAATATTCCTGTCTGGTGTAATAGTGTTTATTACAGATATTTCCTAAAAGTCAGAATTTTGAATGCAGATTATGTGTACAGTTTGGATATTCCCTCACTTCTAGTTCTGGTGACAATGATGACAAGAACATATAGAGAAGGTCAATATCTGTAGTGGGGACAAAGACAAAAGAAAAAAACTGACAGAAGTTATAAGCAGTCACCAGGGGCGGACTGACAACTCATGGGGCCCCCGGGCAATAGGGGATCATGGGGCCCCTGTGTCCTTGCCCAACTCAAAAAAGCCTATGAAAAAGGTACCAGGGGCATCTCATGGGATCCCCTACTGACCCCAGGCCCTCGGGCAGTGCCCAAGTTTCCAAATGGTCAGTCCGCCCCTGCCTGTCACCAATCTTCCCAAAATAAAGCAAATACAATTTTTTTTTTACTTTAGATACACTCTGAGGGCCTGTTTACACAGGAAAGTTGTGTGGGAAAGGTGCATTGCATCTCCGTTTCCAGTGCTGCAAGTTAACTCACTGACCTTACGAGATACGCGTGGGCGCCAATTAATTGTTAAAGTGTTACTAAGCCCAGGACCCTGCATTCACTATATCTGGTCTCCCACAGTACACACAACATGGAAATGCAATTGTTTTAGTAAATATAAATGGCTAAATACCTTTTCTCATCAGCAGTATATAGCAGTATTGTGACTTCTATCAGTGTCCAGCAGAGCACTGGTTAAAGCTTGTAGGAGGAGTTTTCATTCTCCTTTGACTGTCCTATGAGGCTGCATAACTCCTGACCCTCCATCTGGACAGCGCTAATGGGCCCTGTGCTGATCACGTGTCCTCCCAAAGAAAAAAAACTCTCTGGCCATACACACTAACCTGAGCATGTGCAGAGTGACTACTAGAGCTCAGTACTATCAACAGAAGGATTGGGGAGAGTAGAAGAAAGGGAGGATCAGAGAAGACAGGCCTTTTTACACAATGTGGAGGATTAACCCCTTAGGTTCCACAATGAGTATAACAAGCATGCTTTACTGCATATACAGACTGATTTTACTGTTGTTTTTGTAGTAACATTTTAAAGGAACCCCAAACGCATTTCACAAATGCAGCATGTTTGCGGCCATTAAACAGTATGGGACTACAGTACCATATGGTTTTGTGTGCTGTGGTCTGAAAAAGTAGTGCTTCCACTACTACTCCTGTGTTCAAGTACATTTGGCAGCCCATTGAAATGAATGGGCTGCAAAACCACAACATGCAAGACTGTACGGGACCATGTGTGTTCCAGTGTGGACCGGCCCTAACTGAGCATAAAGAGTATTTTTTTCACTAACTAGTGAGATGTTTATTTTCATTTCAAGATTGCTTTAGAGAAACAAAAAGTCATGAATATGATTGGCTGCTGGGAGGAATACTCCCCTCTACAAAAAGTTACAAACCAGTCAATTATCATCAATTTACCAATGATATTAGTAGAAGAAGTGAGCTGGGGACTGTTTATCCTACCTAGAGGTGCTGTCCTTCCTGTGTTTTGCATACTGCTTTGCTCATTCCCGTCTCGGATACCATGTAATGTGACTGTGTAGAGGGTGTCAGGTTGTAGACCAGACAGAAGAAGGTTCCTATCCATGCCATCAGCTGTCACAGTGTTCAGTGGCTCATCCTGACCTTGGACTTTATACCGGATAATGAAGGACTGGAAAGAGCTCTCTGGAGCCTCCCAGGAGAGATGGATGGCATGTGGACCACGAGGAGAGATATAGAGGTCAGTGACAACAGGAGGACCAACAGTCTCAGGATAACCTAAAAGAAATAAAGTAGAAGATTTAAAACTCACAAAAACAATTAAATAGGTGCTTCTCAAAAAAGCAACATGTTATATCACAGCCATACCATATCTGGAAATAACATTCACTTGTGTTATTTAAAGCTAACTTTCGGGAAGAGAAACTTTCATTCAAACACTGTACAGTATATTCCTCAGTAGTTACAATGGATATATCATCAATGTGTTGTACACAGCTTGTGCAGAGAGCAGAGCTGTGGGAGGGACAGCTCTACCCATTAAAGGTTGCTTTCAGAAAATCCATTGGGTAGAGGAAATCTCTACAAAGTGAGGTTATTTCCACTCTTAGGTAAGCCATAGACTATACAGTTTTCTTTCTTTCCACCATGGAATCACTCAATTCCCTTATTAACACAGTCAGTGTTGATGGGGGAATCCCTCCAACAGCGCTATTGTGTTCTACCGATAGGGAACCTAGTGGCTATAGCAACTGGCAGTAATCGCATGCAAACTATCTAACAGGCTGGTTGTACTGAAGTCTATTGATGGATACACTTTATTACAACCAACCTGCCCATACATGGATCGGATCTCGCCCAGTCCCTAGTAAACTGGTCTGGATTTGGTCCATCTATGGCTGGCTTTAGGCAGTTGTCATCTGATCAGGTGTCCTCATTGCAGGATTGTCTCTCATCTGCTGTCCCTTTGACCATTCTAAAATGATGAATTTTCCATTATTTTCTGTTTTGGTGACAGTGTTAAGCAGGGCAAATAAAGAGGGTGAATCTCATAAGCGGAGACCCAGATAACAATAAAAACTTTACAAAGGTTGTAACCCTTACCTACTCTTAAAACTTTAAAAAATGACTGGGCATACACTTTATCTGAACTGAATGTGTATATATAGCTGAAAAGAGACAATTAATGGAGCTATAAACAGATATGACTGGCTATATAGAATATTTGGTGGAAAGTTGTTTGCTTTAAGGGAACCACAGAGGACTCAAGGACACACTTAAGAAATGGAGGAAAAGGTTGAGTTACATTTTCTTAAATCTTCCTAAATGAAGATTAGAAAATGAAAACCTGTCTTGTTGCTATGTGCATCAGCACAATATTTCCTTTGCTTTAGTTGTAATAAATTAATTCAGTGGTCTCATATTTGGAGTACCTGTCTGGACCTCAGTGGACAGTGATTCGCTCCTCTTGTTTCCCTTTAGTCCATACACAGTGAATTCATACTTCTGAGATGGTAGCAGTCCCTGAACGATGGTGCTGGTGTCTTGTCCTGAAATCTGAAGCTCTCGAATCCCTCCCTCGGGCTCTCTGTACTGCAGTACAATCCAGTCAAAGGGCACTTTTCCTTCCACCGTCCAAGACAATGTTACAGAGTCCTTCATCACTTCTGAAGGCCTTAAATTCACCAGACGAGTGACAAGAGTACTAGCTGCAGTTGGGACAACTTTTCTTGGGACTGCAATAAGGTAGAACATATGAATTGCGTCAATATTCATTTGTATAGTTAGGTTCAAGTTTAAATTGTGTTTCTGGTGTCATCATATGACATATGGCAATTTCTGCATCATTCTAACTCTAATTGGCAAGACTTCTTACAGGTTCAGCCAACAATGTCCACTCTATAAGGTTTAGATCTTTGGAAAAATTAACTGTATTGAAAGCTCAACTTTAAAAGAGATACTTGAGGATAGGGGCGGACTGACAACTCATTGGGCCCCCGGGCAATAAGGGATCATGGGGCCCCTATGTCCTTGCCCAAACTCAAAAAACCCTATGAAAAAGGTACCAGGGGCATCTCATGGGGCCCCCTACTGACCCCGAGCCCTCGGGCATTGCCCGAGTTTCCAAATGGTCAGTCCGCCCCTGCTTGAGGATAGAGAATAAAGTGCAAGGGGATGCTGAAGATTGAGCTTGCACTTCATGAAAATGCAAGACCTATCCTTTGGCATTCACTTTAAAAAAAGAAAAAACAAACAAACATGTAAGGGAATATTTTTAAAGGATTTTCACACAGGTTCCTAAGAAATATAATATCCTTTTGAAAAATTAAAAAGACTGGTGCACTTGCTATCTTCAAAATGGATTGAGCATGTCTTTATATTATAATCAGTACCTCCCACGTTTCCTTCATTTGGACAAATTTCAACAGCAACAGGGAAAATCTAACATATCAGATATTTAGAAAAAAAACTAGACAAGAAACTGTAAGTCAGTTGAATAAATGTCTGCAATAAAGTTGATCTAGGTTTGTGTGTGTGTGTTTTTGTTTTTTTTTAAAGATAGAGTTTCATTTTTAATTATCTCCATTGTCAAGTATTGTTCTGTGCAAATGGTAGTCCTCTTTTGGGACCTGTATGCGAAGCATCAAAGTCAAGCTTGCCAAAGATGTCTTGGAAGAAGAATTATAAGTATAATCACTCTAAATTAAAAAAAATTAAAGAGACACTATTGCCAGACCATTCATTTCAGCAACAAATTTCAATTATTTCCCTTTTCAAGTTTTTTCCTGTTCTAATTGTAGTCCTATTTTGGGACATGTATGAGATTACCAAGGAGGTCTTGGAAGGAAAATTATGAATAATATCACTTTTATTCAGGGAATTAAAGAGACTCTGTCACCAGACCATTAATTTCAATAGCAATCCTCCCATACGAATGTAAATGCATTTAACATATTGTATGTATGTTATTTACCTGGAAAAGCCTCTTTTTTGTGGCCATCCAAGAGACCAGAGATTTCTGCTGGGTGACACTCTAAAGCAGGGGGCCTTAACCTGGGGTCCGTGGACCCCTATAATGGGTTTCATGGGGTCCGTGAAGTTCTCTCTCTTAGAGAGAAAGTAGTAGCAATGGTAATAGAAAATATAGTAGTTACTGGTAGTAGTAGTAGTAGTAATAATATAAATAGTAGATTAGAGCAGAATAAAATAGTTTTGTTTAATGTGCACAAGATGATTGTATTTCATTTTTGTAATGAGTGACCATTACTTTTTGCAAAATTATTACTTTTTTGTTAAGATTGTTTACTTTATTCAAATTTTATGTATGCCACATACACTACATTGCCAAAAGTATTGAGACACCCCTCCAAATCATTGGATTCAGGTGTTCCAAACACCTCCATGGCCACAGGTGTATAAAATCATCACCTAGGCATGCAGACTGCTTCTACAAACATTTTTGAAAGGATGGGTCACTCTCAGGAGCTCAGTGAATTCAAGCGTGGTCCCGTGATAGGTTGTCACCTGTGCAATAAGTCCATCCGTGAAATTTCCTTGCTACTAAATATTCCACAGTCAACTGTTAGTGGTATTATAACAAAGTGGAAGCAACTGGGAACAACAGCAACTCAGCCACCAAGTGGTAGACCACGTAAAATGACAGAGTGGGGTCAGCGCATGCTGAAGCGCACAGTGCGCAGAAGTCACCAACTGTCTACAGAGTCAATAGCTAAAGACCTCCAAAGTTTGTGTGTCCTTCAGATTAGCACAACAACAGTGCATAGAGAACTTCATGGAATGGATGTCCATGGTCGAGCACTTGCATCCAAGCCTTACAGCACCAAGTACAATGCAAAGCATCAGATGCAGTGGTGTAAAGCAGGCCGCCACTGGACTCTAGACGTGTTCTCTGGAGCGACAAATCACGCTTCTCTGTCTGGTAATCTGATGGACGTGTCTGGGTTTGGCAGTTGCCCGGAGAACAGTACTTGCCTGACTGCATTGTGCCAAGTATAAAGTTTGGTAGAGGGGGGATTATGGTGTGGGGCTGTTTTTCAGGGTTTGGGCTTGGCCCCTTAGTTCCAGTGAAGGGAAGTCTTAAGGCGTCAGCATACCAAAACATTTTGGACAATTTCATAAATTACATAAAAGGTTATGTAAGGAGATGAGGGGAAGGAGGAGCTAAGCCAGCACGGACAGTAAATGGAGACTCCTAGAAGTGAACAGGACTATGGTGTGCAATGAGTGAGGAGGTTGCTCTAAGGAATCAACTCTTCCTGTATGGCCAGTTTCCCTTAGCCAGTTCAAAGGCACATTGCAAGTCAAAATAAATAACTATGGAAAGGGAAAACACTGGATGCAAACACTTCATTTTGCTGTGCTTTTACCTGATACCTTTTACCTAACTTTTAAAATTGGTGACAGGATCTATTTAAATTACCTGATACACGTAGAAGGCAAAAACAATAGGGAAAAATATAGAAAGTGAATCTCAAAATAAACAGCTTATTAGGTGGGTTGGTTGTTCCATCACCTGTGGTGGTCTCCAATGTAACAGCTTTGCTTTTCTTTCCTCCTGCAATGCCATACAGAATGAATTTATACTTCTTCCCCGGTTTCAGATCTTCAATGGTGATTTTACGTTGCTCTCCATCCAATGTGACTTCCTTGGGTTTGCCCTCAGCATCACGGTACAGAAGGAGAAATGAGTCAAATTCCCCTCCACTCACTTCCCAGAAGAGACGGAGGGAATCACTGAGGATGTCAGACACAGAGAGTGACTCCAGACGAGGAGGAATGGATTTTTCTGTAGAAGGGAAAGTGTAAGATTAATAGCAGAATCAAAATCCCAAGATCCATTAGATGATTACTGAGTGTAAGATGTACTGGAATTATTAGGAAAAGGATACACAAAAATATCTGTCTCTTTTTTAAAACCTTTCAACTGTTTAATAAATGAAAAAAATACCTGTTGACCTTTAGGGGTTTGCTATGTATTTTGGGGTTTGCTATGTATTTTGGCTATGTAGAAGCCCGGAGGGAAATGTAATTTGCTATCAATTTAAAAAATGTTTTCCTATGTAAATGTCATTGCTTTCACAAATCCTGGCCAAATGGAATTATTTTTAAAAAATTTTAGCATTGGTGCACTGGTACATGTTGTAGGATTGACACACACTTTAAGTTTTAGTTTTCAGAAATTATGGACAACACTAGGAACACTGTACATAAGAAAGTATCTAATATAACAATGTTGAACCCTTGGCTAAAATCTGAGCAAAGGAATGTTTCTGTATTATCCATGCCAATCAATCGGAGTTCAGATGGAATTGTTGTATGGTATATTATATGGTATATTAAATAGTGCTAGAAGGCATTTAGAATCTGCTGGTAAATCCAACTGTAATGCTGAAGGGAGTGTGGGGATGGGACTCTCTGCAGTTCATGTAATACAAACATTTTTACTGTGCTGAAAATGCAACAAATTACACCAAAAACAACACATGTGGTGTGAATATGCCCACCAAAACATTTTTTGAGAAATGAGAATGTACTATAAGGATCCTACATCAGAAATTAAAAAAATGTCTTCAAGTTGTGAGCAGGGTGCAGAGTAGTGTGTTGGTGGCAGAAATCACACATAGGCCGAGGTAACGTGAACTGTGTATTGCAGAAAGTTCCACAAGGTACAACTAGGCTCAGCAGGAATGCCACTTACTGAACCTGTAGCACTGGTCCGAGGAGTGTCCTGGCCAGTCCACACCAAACTGTGAGGCTTTCTAGGGCAGAGGATAGTGTGATCCCCACTCCTCCGGAACATCTCTCTAACACTATATACAGGGGATTCATAAAGTACTCAGATAGAGTGGCTAGATGGAAGCCTATCCTCATGAAAGGCCGCTTGGAGTTTGCAAAAAAGCAACGGGAAGGGCTCTCATTGGGCTTTCATGTGTTTTGCAGGAGAGGCTTCCATCTAGCCACTCTGCCATAAATCCCAGATCGGTGGAGGGCTACAGTGATGGTTGTCCCTTGCAACTGTGTCCCATCTCCACACAAGATCTCTGGAGCTCAGTCAGAGTGACCATCAGGTTCTTGGTCACCTCTCTTACTAAGGCCCTTCTCTCTAAGTGCTCAGTTTGGCCAGGCGAGCAGCTCTTGGAAAAGTCCTAATTGTGCCAAACTTCTTCCATTTAAGAATTATGGAGACCACTGTGCTCTTGGGAACCTTCAGTGCAGCACATATTTTTTTGTATAATTCCCCAGATATGTGCCTTGCAATGATCCTGTCTCTGAGCTCCACAGTCAGCTCCTTTGACCTCATGGCTTTTGTTCTGATACAGTTTGCATTGTCAGGTGTGAGGTTATTTATAGAGAGGTGTGTGCCTTTCCAGTCAATTTAATTTACCACAGGTGGACTCCAATAAAGGTGTAGAAACATCTCAGCAATGACCAAGAGAAAAGGGTGGCACCTGAGCTAATTTTTTCCACTCTTCAAAAACTAAAAATGTTTCAGATGGAGCAGAGTTTTTATTTTAGCAGCAATGTTCATGCAAGTATGGAGGAGAAGAGATATCACCCCTCATTCAGAAGCACCCAGTCTCCACCCGCAGCCCAGCTTTTGATCAAAAGGAACAGATTAAACTTTTACATTGAAAAGGGTTTTCAGGGTAGAAAGTCTTATTAGAGGACCAAAGATACATTCTACTTTTCAGGAATGATTCCCGGGATGACAATAAACTCCAGATTTGAAACATGTTTTGGGATGAAATCTGGCTTAAAGTTTAAATATAAAAAAAGCAGAATTTTACAGCCTGTCCCGTGAATGATGGCAGAGCCAAAGCTCTCATCCGGGGAATCTGTTTCCTATAATAACAAGATCATCAAATTCATTCAGACACAGAGGGGAGGTGACCGGCACTGAACCAGCCATACTCAGTTCTATACAAGTCTTCCCGGGTCAATAAATTTAAAGTGTAAATTTCAAATTTATGTTGTAAGGAGGACAAGGTCAACTGGAAATGGCAGTGCTAAACCACGCACGAGGCAGGGACACCCAGGAACAATGCAAGCAGGTTTGTCCTGCACTCATGTTCAGCAGTTTCAGTGTAGCTGGGTCTTTGTACAGCAAGTCCTAAACATAGAACAAACAATAATCTGCTTGTTCGAGCAACTAATGCCTTACACCTGTAGAATTTTTTCTGGAGAAGAACATCAAAATTGCTCATCTGACCAGTTGATGGTGCCTTCAAATTTTCAAATGACTTTTCGTTTGAGCGCTATGTCAATAGCTCGATTTTCATAGAACAAACTTTCGGCTTCCAGATTAACTTTGACAATTGCATGCACATAAAACTAATTATGATTCTTCTTAGCCGGGAGCATATTCAGTGGTTAGTAATTTGTTCCTTTCCATGAGATTCAACAACAATTTTTCACCCTTGTCTTCTGATTTTATTCGCTTGCTCACATTGAAACTACCGGTAAATGTTGAATCATCCAACTTAACTCTTTAGTTAATCGAACAAAGGTGCTGAAACTTATAAGTTTCCAAACATATTCTATAGATGTAAGGATAGCTTAAAGAGGAACTTCGGTCCCTTTTTAAAAAAGTCAGCAGGTACAAATATTGTAGAGGCTAACTTTTAAATAGACATGTGCTTGCTGCACGGTTTTTTGTTTCGTTTCATTTCAGATGCACTCGTCCATTGAAGAATTCCTTTTCATGATATAAGTTATGTTGACCCGATATGTTTTTGGAATTCGTTTCATATCTTCAGCATTCATTTCTTATATTCATTCAAATTTAGCAGTTTTTCTGGAAGATTGCTATATTTGCGATATATTATCGAATTGGATGGATTAGATATTTTCGGACACTAGTCCAACCCATCAAGAGAAATGGCATGAGCTGATTGAACAATATCGACTGGCGTCATGTGCATCTGAAGTAACGAATGTAACGAAATTCTGATCCATTCGTTTACTGAATCTGAATTATCGAACAAATTTGAAAATTTAATTAATTTCCCCATGGGCTCGAACTGTCGCATCATCTGAATGAAACGAAAGAAACAAATGCATTTGGTAAATTCATTATAAAAATTTTTCAGATTTGTTGCCATTCGTTTCTTTGTCTATTCGGAGATTCGAATACATCCAAGTCTCCAAAAATGAAATTTTCCTTCGAAACACAAATCAGAAAAAAACAAATCACACATGTCTACTTTTAAAAAAAAACACTTACCAGTCCTGGCGTCTTCACTAGCTGCCAGTTCCTTGCTAGGCTTGCTGTTTTGGATGTGAGAGCCAGTTATGACTTTCTGCTTTTTCACAGCCAGCTCCCCACCAAGCATGCAGGAGATCGCTCTGTATTTTCACACTTGTCCTGCAGACTCCTGGGACATGTGATGTGTCCCAGGTGGTTGAGGGCAGAAAGACCAAGCTTCTGTAATTTTCATCTAGGTGTTCCCCATAACAAACCGGCAACACAGTTATCTTTTTAGTGTTCTGTCAGCAGTGCTCTTTTTCACCCAGCAGCAGGCTCCCACAGCAGAGAGCACATAAAGCATCACTCAGCTCACATTTATAAAGGCTTGTACACACATGGGAGTAATAATGAGGTCCAGCTACCAGGTAAGATGTGGACCTAGGAATGGAGGATTGATCCCACTCCATGTTTTACAATGTTTCCAGGCTCCAAGACCCAGGACAATGAGATATGTCTACCAGGTAGGAATTATTATTATTATTATTATTATTATTACATCGAGTTTATATAGCGCCAAAGGGTTTGCTCAGCGCTGTACAATAGAGGGGGGGACAATACATGGCACAGTACAACAATAACAAACAACGTACGAGGGGTAAGAGGGCCCTACTCTTTCGAGCTTACAATCTAGGAATGGAAGTTTATTCCCTCCCAAAGTTATAAAATGTCTCTGGGCTCCAGGACTCAGAACAATGAGGTCTGGCTACCAGGTAAGATATGGACCTAGGGGTTGAGGCTTATTTCACCCAAAGCTCTACAAAGCAGTCAGGGTCCAAGGCCAACACAAAATGTATTAAGATTCTGAGAAAACAAAAATTTTTTATCTGATCAGTCATATTCCCTGGAGTAAACATGTGCATGCTGGAAATTTTAGTTACGTTTAGTTTCGGATGTATTAGTTCATTGAAGAATTTTGTTATGCTAAACTGATTCATTTTCAGAATTAATTTTGTATCTTCGGCATTCATTTTGTATATTCATTGGTGGATTTCAAAAGTTTTGCAGTTTTTCCGAAAGATTGCTATATATTTCATATATTATAGAATTGTTCGGATTGGAATCAGAAGGATTCAATATTTTTGGATGCTAGTCAAACCCACCAAGAGAAATGTCATGGGCTGATTTGACAATATCAACTGGTGTCATGTGCAATCGAATTAATGAATGGAAGGAAATTCAGATCCATTCATTATCCAAATCTGAATTATTGAACTAATTTGAAACCTGAATTAATTTCCCTATGGGCCAGAACTACTATTGCATCATGTGATGTTATCCAAATGAAACAATCGCATTCCTATAACTTTTTTCGGATTTGTCGACATTTGTTACTACGTTCATTTGGAGATTCGTATACATCCAAATCTTGAAAATAAATTTTTCTCTGAAAACGAATTGTAACGAAAACCAAATGTCTACCCTGGAGACCCTCATCATGTAAAGGTGAAAAAACTAGGTGGCACATTTATACCATCCACAATCCTGCTAGCCAGGGCCTCACAATATACAGATATACACTGCTAAAAAGAATTAAAGGAACACTTTTTAATCAGAGTATAGCATCAAGTCAATTAAACTCCTGGGATATTGATCTGGTCAGTTAAGTAGCAGAGGGGGTTCTTAATCAGTTTCAGCTGCTTTGGTGTTAATGGAATCAACAATAGGTGCACTAGATGGGCAACAATGAGATGACCCCCAAAACAGGAATAGTTTTACAGGTGGAGACTAGAGATGAGCGAAGAAATGAAAAATTCGATTCGACTGATTCGGCGAATTCGTGGACAATATTCGATTCGAGTCGAATAAATTCGCTGTGAATTTAACTTAAAAAAGGGTGTTTCTAGGCTTCAGAGAGACTTAATATTAGTGCAGAACACTGTACCTTTAATTTAAATGCCCTTGGAGTCTGCTGGGGAAGAGAAATAATACTGTCAGTCAGTATGACATGCAGATGAGTGCCGTCGATCTTAGAATCACCGCACACTTCACTCATTTGGGCAGTCACGGGGCCAAAACCAGAGTGTGGAGCCACAGTGTGGCGGTGGAGGCAGCAGCAATGGGAGGCCATACAGCACCCTATGACAAAAATGGAAACCACCAGCAGTGTGAGGAGACCTGAAAGTGGCACATGGCAGAGTGTGGCGATAGAGACAGCAGCAATGGGAGGCCGTACAGGGACCCATGACACACTCTGGACCTGGCAGCAGCATGAGGAGGCGGTACAGGGGCCCATGACAGATTACGGGCCTGGCAGCAGCATGAGGAGTCGGTACAGGGGCCCATGGCAGATTACGGGCCTGGCAGCAGCAATGGGAGGCCGTACAGGGACCCATGACACACTCTGGACCTGGCAGCAGCATGGGGAGGCGGTACAGGGGCCCATGACAGATTACGGGCCTGGCAGCAGCATGAGGAGTCGGTACGGGGGCCCATGACACACTCTGGACCTGGCAGCAGCATGAGGAGGCGGTACAGGGGCGCATGACAGATTACGAGCCTGGCAGCAGCAACTTGGACAGGAGGACGTTCAGCTTCTGCACCGTCGGGTGCGTGCTCGCAAACTGTTGTCTCTTGGAAACGGATTCCAAGAAAGACTGCTGACGGAATCCGTGAAGAGGAGTAGCAGGAGAAGGAGCATCTGAACGAGCGGAATATGCCAACAAGCGACAACAGTGGCCCATGACAGATTACGGGCCTGGCAGCAGCATGAGGAGTCGGTACGGGGGCCCATGGCAGATTACGGGCCTGGCAGCAGCTATGGGAGGCCCGTAATCTGCCAGCACCCTATGACAAAAAATGGAACCCACCAGCAGTGTGAGGAGACCTGAAAGTGGCACATGGCAGAGTGTGGCGATGGAGACAGCAGCAATGGGAGGCCGTACAGGGACCCATGAGAGACTCTGGACCTGGCAGCAGCATGAGGAGGCGGTATAGGGGCCCATGGCAGATTAGGGGCCTGGCAGCAGCTATGGGAGGCCCGTAATCTGCCAGCACCCTATGACAAAAAATGGAACACACCAGCAGTGTGAGGAGACCTGAAAGTGGCACATGGCAGAGTGTGGCGATGGAGGCAGCAGCAATGGGAGGCCGTACAGGGACCCATGAGAGACTCTGGACTTGGCAGCAGCATGAGGAGGCGGTATAGGGGCCCATGGCAGATTAGGGGCCTGGCAGCAGCTATGGGAGGCCCGTAATCTGCCAGCACCCTATGACAAAAAATGGAACACACCAGCAGTGTGAGGAGACCTGAAAGTGGCACATGTTTGGGGCATGATTCATGGCGGATTTAGTCAGTTGTGTCAGGAACTGGTGGTTTGAAATCCAGACTAATCCACGCCTGATTCATTTTCACAAACGTGAGTCTCTCCACACTTTGGGTGGACAGTCGTGTCCTCCGCGGAGTTGCAATACCTCCTGCCGCACTAAACACGCGCTCCGATGCCACGCTACTGGCCGGGCATGACAGCCTTTCAAGGGCAAATTCAGCTAGTTGGGGCCAAAGGTCAAGTTTCGTTGCCCAGTAGTCAAGGGGATTGTCTACCTCGGTTGGCAGGGTGCTGTCCAAGTAGGCCTAAGCCTGTTGTTTGAGGTCCTGCTCCAGGTCCACCTGATGCTGCTGCTGCTGCTGCGGCTGGTTAGTAGTTTCCTCACTGCGCTGGTGAAGAAAGCTACTCATCATCGACTGCAGACTGAGGCAGCCGCTGCTGGTGGAGCTGCCACTGCTCCTACCACCCCACCCCTCCCCTGCTGCCATGGCAGCGGAACACGAGCGCACAGGGCCCACAGTGTCTGAGGATGGACGTTGGCGCAGACAGGCAGAGACCAGCTGACTACATAGGTGTTTTTTATAGTACGTTATTTTGGCCTCCCTCTCAGCAGGTGTGAAAAAGGCCACCATTTTTGAACGGTAGCGAGGGTCCAACAAGGTGGACAGCCAAAAGTCATCCCTCTGTCTGATGGTTATTATTCGGCTGTCGCTACGCAAGCAAGCGAGCATGCTATGGGCCATTTGTGCCAAGGAATGCGAGGGACTCCCTGCCTCCATCTCCACAGCATACTGCCACGGTGCGTCTGGGTCCTCTGTCTCCTCTTCCTCCTCCTCTACCAGATGCTCCTGCTCCTCCACTCCTGTCCGCTGAGTGGAAAAACCACCCATTTCACTCAATAATTCCTGAGCACCAATGTCCTCCTCTACCTCCTCCTCTTCTTCCAGTCCTGCCCCCACAGGGGCCATGTGGCGTTGAGATCTGTGCGCCACGTCTACCGCACCCTGACCAGCCATTGTTAACAGCATTTGTTCCAGGACGTGCAACAGAGGAATGACGTCGTTCATCCCATAGTCCTGCCGACTCACGAATAGCGTGGCCTCCTCAAAGGGCCTGAGCAAGCGCAGGTGTCACGCATGAGCTGCCAATGGCTGACATCTAAGTTACACAGGGAGTACCTTTATCTGCTTTTAACATCAGGAAATCTGTGATGGCCTTTTGCTGTTCGTAAAGGCGGTCTAACATATGTAGGGTTGAATTCCACGTTGTTGCAACGTCACAGCATGAGGAGTCGGTATAGGGGCCCATGGCAGATTAGGGGCCTGGCAGCAGTTATGGGAGGCCCATAATCTGCCAGCACCCTATGACAAAAAATGGAACACACCAGCAGTGTGAGGAGACCTGAAAGTGGCACATGGCAGAGTGTGGCGATGGAGACAGCAGCAATGGGAGGCCGTACAGGGACCCATGAGAGACTCTGGACCTGGCAGCAGCATGAGGAGGCGGTATATAGGGGCCTACGGCAGATTAGGGGCCTGGCAGCAGCTATAGGAGGCCCGTAATCTGCCAGCACCCTATGTCAAAAAATTCAACACACCAGCAGTGTGTGAGGAGACCTGAAAGTGGCACATGGCAGAGTGTGGCGATGGAGACAGCAGCAATGGGAGGCCGTACAGGGACCCATGACAGACTCTGGACTTGGCAGCAGCATGAGGAGGCGGTATATAGGGGCTTATGGCAGATTAGGGGCCTGGCAGCAGCTATAGGAGGCCCGTAATCTGCCAGCACCCTATGTCAAAAAATTCAACACACCAGCAGTGTGAGGAGACCTGAAAGTGGCACATGGCAGAGTGTGGCGATGGAGACAGCAGCAATGGGAGGCCGTACAGGGACCCATGACAGACTCTGAACTTGGCAGCAGCATGAGGAGGCGGTATATAGGGGCCCATGGCAGATTAGGGGCCTGGCAGCAGCTATAGGAGGCCCGTAATCTGCCAGCACCCTATGTCAAAAAATTTAACACACCAGCAGTGTGAAGAGACCTGAAAGTGGCACATGGCAGCAGAGTGTGGCGATGGAGACAGCAGCAATGGGAGGCCGTACAGGGACCCATGAGAGACTCTAGACTTGGCAGCAGCATGAGGAGGCGGTATATAGGGGCCCATGGCAGATTAGGGGCCTGGCAGCAGCTATGTGAGGCCCGTAATCTGCCTGCACCCTATGTCAAAAAATTAAACACACCAGCAGTGTGAAGAGACCTGAAAGTGGCACATGGCATGAGAGACTCTGGACCTGGCAGCAGCAGGAGGAGGCGGTATAGGGGCCCATGGCTGATTAGGGGCCTGGCAGCAGCTATGTGAGGCCCGTTATCTTGCAGCACCCTATGTCAAAAAATTTAACACACCAGCAGTGTGAAGAGACCTGAAAGTGGCACATGGCAGCAGAGTGTGGCGATGGAGACAGCAGCAATGGGAGGCCGTACAGGGACCCATGAGAGACTCTAGACTTGGCAGCAGCATGAGGAGGCGGTATATAGGGGCCCATGGCAGATTAGGGGCCTGGCAGCAGCTATGTGAGGCCCGTAATCTGCCTGCACCCTATGTCAAAAAATTTAACACACCAGCAGTGTGAAGAGACCTGAAAGTGGCACATGGCAGCAGAGTGTGGCGATGGAGACAGCAGCAATGGGAGGCCGTACAGGGACCCATGAGAGACTCTAGACTTGGCAGCAGCATGAGGAGGCGGTATATAGGGGCCCATGGCAGATTAGGGGCCTGGCAGCAGCTATGTGAGGCCCGTAATCTGCCTGCACCCTATGTCAAAAAATTTAACACACCAGCAGTGTGAAGAGACCTGAAAGTGGCACATGGCAGCAGAGTGTGGCGATGGAGACAGCAGCAATGGGAGGCCGTACAGGGACCCATGAGAGACTCTAGACTTGGCAGCAGCATGAGGAGGCGGTATATAGGGGCCCATGGCAGATTAGGGGCCTGGCAGCAGCTATGTGAGGCCCGTAATCTGCCTGCACCCTATGTCAAAAAATTTAACACACCAGCAGTGTGAAGAGACCTGAAAGTGGCACATGGCAGCAGAGTGTGGCGATGGAGACAGCAGCAATGGGAGGCCGTACAGGGACCATGACAGACTCTGGACTTGGCAGCAGCATGAGGAGGCGGTATATAGGGGCCCATGGCAGATTAGGGGCCTGGCAGCAGCTATGTGAGGCCCGTAATCTGCCTGCACCCTATGTCAAAAAATTTAACACACCAGCAGTGTGAAGAGACCTGAAAGTGGCACATGGCAGCAGAGTGTGGCGATGGAGACAGCAGCAATGGGAGGCCGTACAGGGACCCATGAGAGACTCTAGACTTGGCAGCAGCATGAGGAGGCGGTATATAGGGGCCCATGGCAGATTAGGGGCCTGGCAGCAGCTATGTGAGGCCCGTAATCTGCCTGCACCCTATGTCAAAAAATTTAACACACCAGCAGTGTGAAGAGACCTGAAAGTGGCACATGGCAGCAGAGTGTGGCGATGGAGACAGCAGCAATGGGAGGCCGTACAGGGACCCATGAGAGACTCTAGACTTGGCAGCAGCATGAGGAGGCGGTATATAGGGGCCCATGGCAGATTAGGGGCCTGGCAGCAGCTATGTGAGGCCCGTAATCTGCCTGCACCCTATGTCAAAAAATTTAACACACCAGCAGTGTGAAGAGACCTGAAAGTGGCACATGGCAGCAGAGTGTGGCGATGGAGACAGCAGCAATGGGAGGCCGTACAGGGACCATGACAGACTCTGGACTTGGCAGCAGCATGAGGAGGCGGTATATAGGGGCCCATGGCAGATTAGGGGCCTGGCAGCAGCTATGTGAGGCCCGTAATCTGCCTGCACCCTATGTCAAAAAATTCAACACACCAGCAGTGTGAGGAGACCTGAAAGTGGCACATGGCAGAGTGTGGCGATGGAGACAGCAGCAATGGGAGGCCGTACAGGGACCCATGACAGACTCTGAACTTGGCAGCAGCATGAGGAGGCGGTATATAGGGGCCCATGGCAGATTAGGGGCCTGGCAGCAGCTATAGGAGGCCCGTAATCTGCCAGCACCCTATGTCAAAAAATTTAACACACCAGCAGTGTGAAGAGACCTGAAAGTGGCACATGGCAGCAGAGTGTGGCGATGGAGACAGCAGCAATGGGAGGCCGTACAGGGACCCATGAGAGACTCTAGACTTGGCAGCAGCATGAGGAGGCGGTATATAGGGGCCCATGGCAGATTAGGGGCCTGGCAGCAGCTATGTGAGGCCCGTAATCTGCCTGCACCCTATGTCAAAAAATTAAACACACCAGCAGTGTGAAGAGACCTGAAAGTGGCACATGGCATGAGAGACTCTGGACCTGGCAGCAGCAGGAGGAGGCGGTATAGGGGCCCATGGCTGATTAGGGGCCTGGCAGCAGCTATGTGAGGCCCGTTATCTTGCAGCACCCTATGTCAAAAAATTTAACACACCAGCAGTGTGAAGAGACCTGAAAGTGGCACATGGCAGCAGAGTGTGGCGATGGAGACAGCAGCAATGGGAGGCCGTACAGGGACCCATGAGAGACTCTAGACTTGGCAGCAGCATGAGGAGGCGGTATATAGGGGCCCATGGCAGATTAGGGGCCTGGCAGCAGCTATGTGAGGCCCGTAATCTGCCTGCACCCTATGTCAAAAAATTTAACACACCAGCAGTGTGAAGAGACCTGAAAGTGGCACATGGCAGCAGAGTGTGGCGATGGAGACAGCAGCAATGGGAGGCCGTACAGGGACCATGACAGACTCTGGACTTGGCAGCAGCATGAGGAGGCGGTATATAGGGGCCCATGGCAGATTAGGGGCCTGGCAGCAGCTATGTGAGGCCCGTAATCTGCCTGCACCCTATGTCAAAAAATTTAACACACCAGCAGTGTGAAGAGACCTGAAAGTGGCACATGGCAGCAGAGTGTGGCGATGGAGACAGCAGCAATGGGAGGCCGTACAGGGACCCATGAGAGACTCTAGACTTGGCAGCAGCATGAGGAGGCGGTATATAGGGGCCCATGGCAGATTAGGGGCCTGGCAGCAGCTATGTGAGGCCCGTAATCTGCCTGCACCCTATGTCAAAAAATTTAACACACCAGCAGTGTGAAGAGACCTGAAAGTGGCACATGGCAGCAGAGTGTGGCGATGGAGACAGCAGCAATGGGAGGCCGTACAGGGACCCATGAGAGACTCTAGACTTGGCAGCAGCATGAGGAGGCGGTATATAGGGGCCCATGGCAGATTAGGGGCCTGGCAGCAGCTATGTGAGGCCCGTAATCTGCCTGCACCCTATGTCAAAAAATTTAACACACCAGCAGTGTGAAGAGACCTGAAAGTGGCACATGGCAGCAGAGTGTGGCGATGGAGACAGCAGCAATGGGAGGCCGTACAGGGACCATGACAGACTCTGGACTTGGCAGCAGCATGAGGAGGCGGTATATAGGGGCCCATGGCAGATTAGGGGCCTGGCAGCAGCTATGTGAGGCCCGTAATCTGCCTGCACCCTATGTCAAAAAATTTAACACACCAGCAGTGTGAAGAGACCTGAAAGTGGCACATGGCAGCAGAGTGTGGCGATGGAGACAGCAGCAATGGGAGGCCGTACAGGGACCATGACAGACTCTGGACTTGGCAGCAGCATGAGGAGGCGGTATATAGGGGCCCATGGCAGATTAGGGGCCTGGCAGCAGCTATGTGAGGCCCGTAATCTGCCTGCACCCTATGTCAAAAAATTTAACACACCAGCAGTGTGAAGAGACCTGAAAGTGGCACATGGCAGCAGAGTGTGGCGATGGAGACAGCAGCAATGGGAGGCCGTACAGGGACCCATGAGAGACTCTAGACTTGGCAGCAGCATGAGGAGGCGGTATATAGGGGCCCATGGCAGATTAGGGGCCTGGCAGCAGCTATGTGAGGCCCGTAATCTGCCTGCACCCTATGTCAAAAAATTTAACACACCAGCAGTGTGAAGAGACCTGAAAGTGGCACATGGCAGCAGAGTGTGGCGATGGAGACAGCAGCAATGGGAGGCCGTACAGGGACCCATGAGAGACTCTGGACTTGGCAGCAGCATGAGGAGGCGGTATATAGGGGCCCATGGCAGATTAGGGGCCTGGCAGCAGCTATGTGAGGCCCGTTATCTTGCAGCACCCTATGTCAAAAAATTAAACACACCAGCAGTGTGAAGAGACCTGAAAGTGGCACATGGCAGCAGAGTGTGGCGATGGAGACAGCAGCAATGGGAGGCCGTACAGGGACCCATGAGAGACTCTAGACTTGGCAGCAGCATGAGGAGGCGGTATATAGGGGCCCATGGCAGATTAGGGGCCTGGCAGCAGCTATGTGAGGCCCGTAATCTGCCTGCACCCTATGTCAAAAAATTTAACACACCAGCAGTGTGAAGAGACCTGAAAGTGGCACATGGCAGCAGAGTGTGGCGATGGAGACAGCAGCAATGGGAGGCCGTACAGGGACCATGACAGACTCTGGACTTGGCAGCAGCATGAGGAGGCGGTATATAGGGGCCCATGGCAGATTAGGGGCCTGGCAGCAGCTATGTGAGGCCCGTAATCTGCCTGCACCCTATGTCAAAAAATTTAACACACCAGCAGTGTGAAGAGACCTGAAAGTGGCACATGGCAGCAGAGTGTGGCGATGGAGACAGCAGCAATGGGAGGCCGTACAGGGACCATGACAGACTCTGGACTTGGCAGCAGCATGAGGAGGCGGTATATAGGGGCCCATGGCAGATTAGGGGCCTGGCAGCAGCTATGTGAGGCCCGTAATCTGCCTGCACCCTATGTCAAAAAATTTAACACACCAGCAGTGTGAAGAGACCTGAAAGTGGCACATGGCAGCAGAGTGTGGCGATGGAGACAGCAGCAATGGGAGGCCGTACAGGGACCCATGAGAGACTCTAGACTTGGCAGCAGCATGAGGAGGCGGTATATAGGGGCCCATGGCAGATTAGGGGCCTGGCAGCAGCTATGTGAGGCCCGTAATCTGCCTGCACCCTATGTCAAAAAATTTAACACACCAGCAGTGTGAAGAGACCTGAAAGTGGCACATGGCAGCAGAGTGTGGCGATGGAGACAGCAGCAATGGGAGGCCGTACAGGGACCATGACAGACTCTGGACTTGGCAGCAGCATGAGGAGGCGGTATATAGGGGCCCATGGCAGATTAGGGGCCTGGCAGCAGCTATGTGAGGCCCGTAATCTGCCTGCACCCTATGTCAAAAAATTTAACACACCAGCAGTGTGAAGAGACCTGAAAGTGGCACATGGCAGCAGAGTGTGGCGATGGAGACAGCAGCAATGGGAGGCCGTACAGGGACCCATGAGAGACTCTGGACCTGGCAGCAGCAGGAGGAGGTGGTATATAGGGGCCCATGGCAGATTAGGGGCCTGGCAGCAGCTATGTGAGGCCCGTAATCTGCCTGCACCCTATGTCAAAAAATTTAACACACCAGCAGTGTGAAGAGACCTGAAAGTGGCACATGGCAGCAGAGTGTGGCGATGGAGACAGCAGCAATGGGAGGCCGTACAGGGACCCATGAGAGACTCTGGACTTGGCAGCAGCATGAGGAGGCGGTATATAGGGGCCCATGGCAGATTAGGGGCCTGGCAGCAGCTATGTGAGGCCCGTTATCTTGCAGCACCCTATGTCAAAAAATTAAACACACCAGCAGTGTGAAGAGACCTGAAAGTGGCACATGGCAGCAGAGTGTGGCGATGGAGACAGCAGCAATGGGAGGCCGTACAGGGACCCATGAGAGACTCTGGACTTGGCAGCAGCATGAGGAGGCGGTATATAGGGGCCCATGGCAGATTAGGGGCCTGGCAGCAGCTATGTGAGGCCCGTTATCTGGCAGCACCCTATGTCAAAAAATTAAACACACCAGCAGTGTGAAGAGACCTGAAAGTGGCACATGGCAGCAGAGTGTGGTGATGGAGACAGCAGCAATGGGAGGCCGTACAGGGACCCATGAGAGACTCTGGACCTGGCAGCAGCAGGAGGAGGTGGTATATAGGGGCCCATGGCAGATTAGGGGCCTGGCAGCAGCTATGTGAGGCCCGTAATCTGCCTGCACCCTATGTCAAAAAATTTAACACACCAGCAGTGTGAAGAGACCTGAAAGTGGCACATGGCAGCAGAGTGTGGCGATGGAGACAGCAGCAATGGGAGGCCGTACAGGGACCCATGAGAGACTCTGGACTTGGCAGCAGCATGAGGAGGCGGTATATAGGGGCCCATGGCAGATTAGGGGCCTGGCAGCAGCTATGTGAGGCCCGTTATCTTGCAGCACCCTATGTCAAAAAATTTAACACACCAGCAGTGTGAAGAGACCTGAAAGTGGCACATGGCAGCAGAGTGTGGCGATGGAGACAGCAGCAATGGGAGGCCGTACAGGGACCCATGAGAGACTCTGGACCTGGCAGCAGCAGGAGGAGGTGGTATATAGGGGCCTATGGCAGATTAGGGGCCTGGCAGCAGCTATAGGAGGCCCGTAATCTGCCAGCACCCTATGTCAAAAAATTCAACACACCAGCAGTGTGTGAGGAGACCTGAAAGTGGCACATGTTTGAGGCATGATTCATGGCGGATTTAGTCAGTTGTGTCAGGAACTGGTGGTTTGAAATCCAGACTAATCCACGCCTGATTCATTTTCACAAACGTGAGTCTCTCCACACTTTGGGTGGACAGTCGTGTCCTCCGCGGAGTTACAATACCTCCTGCCGCACTAAACACGCGCTCCGATGCCACGCTACTGGCCGGGCATGACAGCCTTTCAAGGGCAAATTCAGCTAGTTGGGGCCAAAGGTCAAGTTTCGTTGCCCAGTAGTCAAGGGGATTGTCTACCTCGGTTGGCAGGGTGCTGTCCAAGTAGGCCCAAGCCTGTTGTTTGAGCTCCTGCTCCAGGTCCACCTGATGCTGCTGCTGCTGCTGCGGCTGGTTAGTAGTTTCCTCACTGCGCTGGTGAAGAAAGCTACTCATCATCGACTGCAGACTGAGGCAGCCGCTGCTGGTGGAGCTGCCACTGCTCCTACCACCCCACCCCTCCCCTGCTGCCATGCCAGCGGAACGCGAGCGCACAGGGCCCACAGTGTCTGAGGATGGACGATGGCGCACAAAGGCAGAGACCAACTGACTACATAGGTGGTTTTTATAGTACGTAATTTTGGCCTCCCTCTCAGCAGGTGTGAAAAAGGCCACCATTTTGGACCGGTAGCGAGGGTCCAACAAGGTGGACAGCCAAAAGTCATCCCTCTGTCTGATGGTTATTATTCGGCTGTCGCTACGCAAGCAACCGAGCATGCTATGGGCCATTTGTGCCAAGGAATGCGAGGGACTCCCTGCCTCCATCTCCACAGCATACTGCCACGGTGCGTCTGGGTCCTCTGTCTCCTCCTCCTCCTCCTCTACCAGATGCTCCTGCTCCTCCACTCCTGTCCGCTGAGTGGAAAAACCACCCATTTCACTCAATAATTCCTGAGCACAAATGTCCTCCTCTACCTCCTCCTCTTCTTCCTGTCCTGCCCCCACAGGGGTCATGTGGCGTTGAGATCTGTGCGCCACGTCTACCGCACCCTGACCAGCCATTGTTAACAGCATTTGTTCCAGGACGTGCAACAGAGGAATGACGTCGTTCATCCCATAGTCCTGCCGACTCACGAATAGCGTGGCCTCCTCAAAGGGCCTGAGCAAGCGGCAGGTGTCACGCATGAGCTGCCAATGGCTGACATCTAAGTTACACAGGGGAGTACCTTTATCCGCTTGTAACATCAGGAAATCGGTGATGGCCTTTCGCTGCTCGTAAAGGCGGTCTAACATGTGTAGGGTTGAATTCCACCTTGTTGCAACGTCGCAGATCAGGCGATGCTGTGGAATTCCGTTCTGCCGCTGCAGCTCAATGAGGGTGTTCTTTGCGGTGTAGGAATGGCTGAAATGCATGCACAGTTTACGTGACATTTTAAGGATGTCTTGCAGTGGGATGGTGGATTTTAGGAACCGCTTGACAACCAGATTGAACACGTGAGCCATGCATGGCGCATGGCACAACCTTCCTTGACGCAGAGCAGACACCATGTTCTTTCCGTTGTCAGTCAACATGGTTCCGATTTTTAGTTTGCGCGGAGACAGCCATCTGTCGATTTCTCTGTTCATTACACTCAGCAGTTCCTCCCCTGTGTGACTACGTTCGCCAAGGCATACCAGGTGCAGCACAGCGTGACACCGTTGCGCCCTGCACATGTGATATGCCGGTCGGGTAATGGGACTTGGCACGGGGGTGGCGGCTGAGGACACGGCGGAAAAAGAGGTGGTAGAGGCGGACATGCTTGCTGGACCAAGGACGTGCAAACGTGGAGGCAAAAGCGTCGTGACCTGTCCAAGTTGCTGGTGCGGCTGTGCCGGCACCACGTTCACCCAGTGGGCCGTAAATGACATGTACTGTCCCTGACCGTAGTTACAGCTCCACACGTCGGCGCTGCCGTGCACTTTGGCAGAGACCGACATGCTCAAAGACTGGCCCACCATCTCTTCTACATGTGAATGCAGGGCTGGCACTGCCTTTTGGGCAAAGAAATGACGGCTTGGCACTCTCCACCGCGGCGCGGCACAAGCCATCATTTCTCGGAAAGGTGCTGAGTCCACCAGTTGGAAAGGGAGGGACTGCAGCACCAGCAACTTGGACAGGAGGACGTTCAGCTTTTGCACCGTCGGGTGCGTGCTCGCAAACTGTTGTCTCTTGGATACGGATTCCAAGAAAGACTGTTGACGGAATCCGAGAAGAGGAGTAGCAGGAGAAGGAGCATCTGAACGAGCGGAAGATGCCAATGAGCGACAACTCCCCTCAGCAGAGGTGTTGGAGCCTTGACTGGCTGATAGAGGGCGATTGACGACGTCGGGTGACGGAGCAAGTAACGGAGCGGGTGATGGAGCGGGGGCTGGGGCAGGCAGAACCGCCGTATGTTTATCACGGTTTTCCCAGGCTACCGAATGGTGACGCTGCATATGCTGACGCAACGCTGTAGTCCCAACATGGGCCCCCTGGCCACGCTTGCATTTCTGGCCACATAGTCGACATACGGCTACGTTTACTTCCTCGGGCGGCTTGAGGAAAAATTGCCACACCACCGAGTAGGAAACTTTGCCCCCGCTACTCTTCACTGGCTGACTGCTACTTCCTCCGTGCGCACCGGCACCACTACTGGCCGTGGTGGTAGGCTGCAGTGGAGCTGGTGCTCTACTCCGTGGACGTTTGGCTCCACTGACACTGATGCGACCCTGCTGCTGTCTCCTGGGCAACCCACCGACTGTTTTGCTCGCTGCCAAGCTGCCACCCTCTTCTCCTGATGATGCGGAAGAAATTGCCTGATGACGACGAGGCTGCCAAGTGCGATCAACCTCCTCATCATCAAGTAGGGTCTCCGCCTCACTACTAGCCCCCTCGGCTGCGTCTGGGTCAGGAGACAGACCTGTCTCTAGACCGGCTACCGAGCCACTCTCCTCGCCAGTACTTGTTCGCTTGGCTGCTGAAAAGGCCGATGTCTCCCCCCGTTCCTGACCGCCCTCTGTTAGCTCTTCCTCACTGTACAGTGGGGCTGAGCCCACAGCATGCGATACTTCGCTTGGTGAGGGAACAGCAAAGGACAGGGGCAGGTAGAGGACACGTGATTTCAGTGGGCTTGGTCCCGGGCCATGCCAACTAACGGTTGTGTCTGACGTACCCACCGACCGTTGGCTGTAGGTGTCAGAGGTGACCTGGGAAGAGGAAGACGACCGAGCCAACCAATCAATGACGGCAGGGTTGTCGGTGGAGACACGACCGCTGGATGACACCGGGAGCACTGGCCTCTGGCTGCGAATACTGCTGCCTCGACCCCTTCCTCTGCTGCCACGTCTGCTCGCTCCTAAAACATTGCCTCCTCTGCCACTCCTCTGCATGTTGTCTGACATACTATTTAATTCAACGATTAGGTGTCCCTGAGTAACAATTCTCTGGCACTCAGTAACAATTCTGTCTGTCCCTGAGTATGAATTCTGTGGCCCTGAGTAACAATTGTGTGTCTGTGCAAGTAACAATTCTGTGTCTGTGCAAGTAACAATTTTGTGTCTGTGAGAGTAACAATTCTCTGGCACTCAGTAACAATTCTGTCTGTCCCTGAGTAACAATTCTCTGGCACTCAGTAACAATTCTGTCTGTCCCTGAGTATGAATTCTGTGGCCCTGAGTAACAATTCTGTCTCTGTGCGAGTAACAATTCTGTGTCTGTGCAAGTAACAATTTTGTGTCTGTGAGAGTAACAATTCTCTGGCACTCAGTAACAATTCTGTCTGTCCCTGAGTAACAATTCTCTGGCACTCAGTAACAATTCTGTCTGTCCCTGAGTAACAATTCTCTGGCACTCAGTAACAATTCTGTCTGTCCCTGAGTAACAATTCTCTGGCACTCAGTAACAATTGTGTGTCTGTGCAAGTAACAATTCTGTGTCTGTGCAAGTAACAATTTTGTGTCTGTGAGAGTAACAATTCTCTGGCACTCAGTAACAATTCTGTCTGTCCCTGAGTAACAATTCTCTGGCACTCAGTAACAATTCTGTCTGTCCCTGAGTATGAATTCTGTGGCCCTGAGTAACAATTCTGTCTCTGTGCGAGTAACAATTCTGTGTCTGTGCAAGTAACAATTTTGTGTCTGTGAGAGTAACAATTCTCTGGCACTCAGTAACAATTCTGTCTGTCCCTGAGTAACAATTCTATGGCACTCAGTAACAATTCTGTCTTCCCTGAGTAACAATTCTCTGGCACTCAGTAACAATTCTGTCTGTCCCTGAGTATGAATTCTGTGGCCCTGAGTAACAATTCTGTCTCTGTGCGAGTAACAATTCTGTGTCTGTGCAAGTAACAATTTTGTGTCTGTGAGAGTAACAATTCTCTGGCACTCAGTAACAATTCTGTCTGTCCCTGAGTAACAATTCTCTGGCACTCAGTAACAATTCTGTCTGTCCCTGAGTATGAATTCTGTGGCCCTGAGTAACAATTGTGTGTCTGTGCAAGTAACAATTCTGTGTCTGTGCAAGTAACAATTTTGTGTCTGTGAGAGTAACAATTCTCTGGCACTCAGTAACAATTCTGTCTGTCCCTGAGTAACAATTCTATGGCACTCAGTAACAATTCTGTCTTCCCTGAGTAACAATTCTCTGGCACTCAGTAACAATTCTGTCTGTCCCTGAGTATGAATTCTGTGGCCCTGAGTAACAATTCTGTCTCTGTGCGAGTAACAATTCTGTGTCTGTGCAAGTAACAATTTTGTGTCTGTGAGAGTAACAATTCTCTGGCACTCAGTAACAATTCTGTCTGTCCCTGAGTAACAATTCTCTGGCACTCAGTAACAATTCTGTCTGTCCCTGAGTATGAATTCTGTGGCCCTGAGTAACAATTGTGTGTCTGTGCAAGTAACAATTCTGTGTCTGTGCAAGTAACAATTTTGTGTCTGTGAGAGTAACAATTCTCTGGCACTCAGTAACAATTCTGTCTGTCCCTGAGTAACAATTCTCTGGCACTCAGTAACAATTCTGTCTGTCCCTGAGTATGAATTCTGTGGCCCTGAGTAACAATTCTGTCTCTGTGCGAGTAACAATTCTGTGTCTGTGCAAGTAACAATTTTGTGTCTGTGAGAGTAACAATTCTCTGGCACTCAGTAACAATTCTGTCTGTCCCTGAGTAACAATTCTCTGGCACTCAGTAACAATTCTGTCTGTCCCTGAGTAACAATTCTCTGGCACTCAGTAACAATTCTGTCTGTCCCTGAGTAACAATTCTCTGGCACTCAGTAACAATTGTGTGTCTGTGCAAGTAACAATTCTGTGTCTGTGCAAGTAACAATTTTGTGTCTGTGAGAGTAACAATTCTCTGGCACTCAGTAACAATTCTGTCTGTCCCTGAGTAACAATTCTCTGGCACTCAGTAACAATTCTGTCTGTCCCTGAGTATGAATTCTGTGGCCCTGAGTAACAATTCTGTCTCTGTGCGAGTAACAATTCTGTGTCTGTGCAAGTAACAATTTTGTGTCTGTGAGAGTAACAATTCTCTGGCACTCAGTAACAATTCTGTCTGTCCCTGAGTAACAATTCTCTGGCACTCAGTAACAATTCTGTCTGTCCCTGAGTAACAATTCTCTGGCACTCAGTAACAATTCTGTCTGTCCCTGAGTAACAATTCTCTGGCACTCAGTAACAATTGTGTGTCTGTGCAAGTAACAATTCTGTGTCTGTGCAAGTAACAATTTTGTGTCTGTGAGAGTAACAATTCTCTGGCACTCAGTAACAATTCTGTCTGTCCCTGAGTAACAATTCTCTGGCACTCAGTAACAATTCTGTCTGTCCCTGAGTATGAATTCTGTGGCCCTGAGTAACAATTCTGTCTCTGTGCGAGTAACAATTCTGTGTCTGTGCAAGTAACAATTTTGTGTCTGTGAGAGTAACAATTCTCTGGCACTCAGTAACAATTCTGTCTGTCCCTGAGTAACAATTCTATGGCACTCAGTAACAATTCTGTCTTCCCTGAGTAACAATTCTCTGGCACTCAGTAACAATTCTGTCTGTCCCTGAGTATGAATTCTGTGGCCCTGAGTAACAATTCTGTCTCTGTGCGAGTAACAATTCTGTGTCTGTGCAAGTAACAATTTTGTGTCTGTGAGAGTAACAATTCTCTGGCACTCAGTAACAATTCTGTCTGTCCCTGAGTAACAATTCTCTGGCACTCAGTAACAATTCTGTCTGTCCCTGAGTATGAATTCTGTGGCCCTGAGTAACAATTGTGTGTCTGTGCAAGTAACAATTCTGTGTCTGTGCAAGTAACAATTTTGTGTCTGTGAGAGTAACAATTCTCTGGCACTCAGTAACAATTCTGTCTGTCCCTGAGTAACAATTCTCTGGCACTCAGTAACAATTCTGTCTGTCCCTGAGTAACAATTCTGTCTGTCCCTGAGTATGAATTCTGTGGCCCTGAGTAAGAATTCTCTGGCACTCAGTAACAATTCTGTCTGTCCCTGAGTATGAATTCTGTGGCCCTGAGTAACAATTGTGTGTCTGTGCAAGTAACAATTCTGTGTCTGTGCAAGTAACAATTTTGTGTCTGTGAGAGTAACAATTCTCTGGCACTCAGTAACAATTCTGTCTGTCCCTGAGTAACAATTCTCTGGCACTCAGTAACAATTCTGTCTGTCCCTGAGTATGAATTCTGTGGCCCTGAGTAAGAATTCTCTGGCACTCAGTAACAATTCTGTCTGTCCCTGAGTATGAATTCTGTGGCCCTGAGTAACAATTGTGTGTCTGTGCAAGTAACAATTCTGTGTCTGTGCAAGTAACAATTTTGTGTCTGTGAGAGTAACAATTCTCTGGCACTCAGTAACAATTCTGTCTGTCCCTGAGTAACAATTCTCTGGCACTCAGTAACAATTCTGTCTGTCCCTGAGTAACAATTCTCTGGCACTCAGTAACAATTCTGTCTGTCCCTGAGTAACAATTCTCTGGCACTCAGTAACAATTCTGTCTGTCCCTGAGTAACAATTCTGTCTGTCCCTGAGAATGAATTCTGTGGCCCTGAGTAAGAATTCTCTGGCACTCAGTAACAATTCTGTCTGTCCCTGAGTAACAATTCTCTGGCACTCAGTAACAATTCTGTCTGTCCCTGAGTAAAAATTCTGTGGCCCTAATAACGTTTCTGTGGCCCTAAGTAACAATTCTCTGGCACTGAGTAACAATTCTGTCTGTCCCTGAGTATGAATTCTGTGGCCCTAACTAGCGTTTCTTTGTCCCTAAATAACGATTCTGTGGCCCTCATTAACAAGTCTGTGTCCCTGAGTAATGGTTCTCTGTCCCTAAGTAACTTCTCTCTGTCCCCAATTCTCGTTTCTGTGGCCCTAACTCTGTCCCTGTCCCTAGTACAGAGCGGTCTGCCTCTGTTCAATGACTGCAGGCAAATGAAGATTTCCAAAATGGCCGCTATATATACCTCGACCATTACACAGTGCTGGCTGGCTGGCTGCTGATTGGCTGATGCGATCACATGTCGTTGAGGAATGCATTATGGGGCAGCGCGCCTTGTCTGCGCGCCTTCCCCGACATCCCCGCTCCGTCGCCGCACATGTCAGCCGCCATTTTCGGAAAAATTTCGATTCGCGCGTCCGAATTAGGCTGTTTTTCGGATTCGGCACGAATCGAAATTTTTCCGAAATTCGACTCGAATTCCACTTCGGATACTTCGATTCGCTCATCTCTAGTGGAGACCACTGACATTTTTTTCCCTACGCATCTTTTCTCATGGTAGCATGAGGCGATACCTGGACCTTACAGAGGTTGCCCAGACAGTCCAACTCCTCCAGGATGGCAAATCAATACGTGCCATTGCCAGGTTTGCTGGGTCTCTCGGCATAGTCTCAAGAGCATGGAGGAGATTCCATGAGACAGGCAATTACTCTAGGAGAGCTGGACAGGGCCGTAGAAGGTCCTTAACCCAACAGAGGGAGCGGTATCTGCTCCTTTGCGCAAGGAGGAACAGGATGAGCACTGCCAGAGCCCTACAAAATGACCTCCAGCAGGCCACTACTGTGAACGTTTCTGATCAATCAGAAACAGACTTCATGAGGGTGGCCTGTGGACCTGACGTCTTCTAGTAGGCCCTGTGCTCTCTGCCTCGCACCATAGAGCTCAATTGGGATTTTCCATTGAACACCAGAATTGGCAGGTCCGCCACTGACATGCTGTGCTTTTCACAGCAGGTTCACCCTGAGCACATGTGACAGACATGAAAGGGTCTGGAGAAGCCATGGAGAATGTTATGCTGCCTGTAACATCGTGCAGCATGACCGTTTTTGTGGTGGGTCAGTGTTGGTCTGGGGAGGCATATCCATGGAGAAACGCACAGATCTCTACAGGCTAGTCAATGGCACCTTGACTGCCATTAGGTATCGGGAGGAAATCCTTGGACCCATTGTCAGACCTTACGCTGGTGCAGTCGGTCCTGGGTTCCTCCTGGTTCATGAGAAATCCTCCTAATGTAGCGAGAGTATGCAGGCAGTTGTTGGAGGTTGAAGAAATTGATACCATTGAATGGCCCCCGCGCTCCCCTGACCTAAATGCAATAGAACACCTCTGGGATATCATGTTTCGGTCCAACTGATGCCACCAGGCTGCACCTCAGACTGTCCTGGAGCTCAGTGATGCCCTGGTCCAGATCTGGAAGGAAATACCTCAGGACACCATCCATCGTCTCATTAGGAGCATGCCCTGAAGTTGTCAAGCTTGCATACAAGCACGTGGAGCCATACAAACTACTGAGTACCATTTTGAGTTGCTGCAATGAAATTTCAGCAAAATGAACTAGCCTGCTGCATTATTTTTTCACTTTGATTTTCTAGGTGTCTTTGAATTTAGTCCTCTGTAGATTGATCATTTTAATTTCCATCAAACAATGGGGCATCCTTACATTCCTAATATATTACACAGTCCATATCATTATAGATATCCAGAATGATATTTTTCCCCATTGAGATTTGATGTGTTTTAAAAGTGTTCCTTTAATTTTTTTGAGCAGTGTATGTATCTTCTGTATCAAGGAATAATTTTCCCATGTTACAAAAATGCTCAGCAGGGGATATTGTATAAAAAGCAACAAGCTGGACACCAGGCAGCGTCTGGGCAAATGCACAATGCATTTTTTCCATAAGTACATGTAGTTTTTCTGAGCTGCGTGTTTATTTAACGCTCAATTAAACCCTTTATAACAATTTTCTAGGTAAATATTTAAAACATTTTGCATAGTTTTGTTACAACCCATTAATTTCCTGGTTTTTGGCCTTTGCCAGTTTTATAGATGACCCTTGTTGTCATTTCTGATTGCGTCATTGGTTTATGAATATGAAATATTCAAACCAAGAGTTGTTTTCTGTGGTCTGCATAAAATAAGCACCTAAATTATTCATGTTTGAACTTATACAATTCTTCTGTGACTTTATTTATTTATTTCAGGTACTTATATAGAGCTGTCAATTTACACAGTGCTTTACATATATATTGTGCATTCATATCAGTCCCTAACCCTCAAGGGGCGTACAATATGAGGCTTATACATATATACCTATAAACGTTTACACGTGTGTGCATGTGTAAAATTTGTAGGTATGCATTGCCCCTGCAGCATCCTACTTTTTTTAGTACACTGCTAAACACGGCACACATTGTCATCTGTACACAGAGCTGTGTGTATGTCCCCGTTGATTTCTTTAGTGCTATGTTTCGATCCACTAAAGAAAATTATATTCTGTATGTATTTACACTTGGCATTTTAAACACCCAAGTGAATGAGCCCTAAAAGAATGGCAAAGCAAGTGATACTGCATGTTAAAATACACATGGTAACGCATCTCTACCCAGCTGAGTAGTGTGATTTCCAATCTAAAGTGGTTGTAAACCCAGCAAAGTAACTTGCCCCAAGTGATACACAGAAATGAAACAAATTCCCCTACATAAGTTGTACCTGTTTTCTGCAGTCTTCTCTTCTCTACATCCATTCAAAGTTCTGAATTTATAAAGTTTTTCTGAGAGTTCAGAAAACGGAGCAGAGAGCTGAAATTACACGCTGCTGAGCTCAGGGAGGAGAGCTCGGAGAGCTGATTCGAGGGAAGAGATACACCCCCCTCCACACAGCTCACAGGAACAGAGCTGAAGATGTCAATATGCTAGAGGTCCCTCCCCTGTCACCATTTTTCTCTTGAAGTTAGAAGTGATTCATGCTGACAACAGAAGAATGAAGCAGCAGATAGAAATGACACCTATTGCTCTTAATTTAGACAAGTACAAACTATAGAGGGATATGCTTAGGGTTGCCACCTCATCCCTTTAAGACCAAACACATATTAATTACACAGGTTCTGATGCTAATTTAATGCAGATAAGGCACTGAGTTTAATTACCACCTTAATCAGCCCCAGAACCTGTGTAAATAATATGTGTTTGGTTTTAAAGGGATGAGGTGGCAAGCCTAGATATGCTTTGTTCATGATTCATGTCTGAGGTTTACAACCACTTTAATCACTTGCCAACCGCGTTATAGCCGAATGATGGCTAAAGAGCAGTTGTCCAGTTCTGGGATGGTGTCTTATGACGTCCTCCCAGAATGTGCCCTCCTGCATGCCCCCAGCGGAGTACACTCCGTGATAGCTGTGTCCGTAGGTAAAAGACCAATCACAGCGGCCTTTTACCACGTGATCAGCTGTGTCAAATGGCACAGAAGATCATGGAGTAAATACAGTTACCAGATATCGGCACCACTTTCCTCTTGCTGTCACAGCATAGATCAGCACTGATCATCAGGGCACTGACGATCAGTGGCCTGCAGTGCCACCCACCAGTGCCCAGCAGTGCCACCCACTAGTACCCAGCAGTGCCACCCATCAGTGCCCAGCAGTGCCATCCATCAATGCCCCATATCAGTGCCACCCATCAGTGCCCAGCAGTTGTGCCCAGCAGTGCCACCCATCAGTGCCATCAGTCAGAGCTGTCAGTCAGTGCCACCTGTCAGTGTCGCCCATCAGTGCTGCCTATCAGTGCCCATCAGTGCCGCCTATCAGTGCCCATCATTACTGCATATCAGTGCAGCCCATCAGTGCTGCCTATCTGTGCCACCTCATCAGTGCCCATCAGTGCTCCCTATCAGTGCATCCTCATCAACGCACATCAGTGAAGAAGAAAAATTACCTGTTTCCAAAATTTTATAATAGAAATAAAGAAAACCCTATTTTTTTGTCAAAATTTTTGCTCTTTTTTTTTATAGTGCAAAAATAAAACACCTAGTAGTGATTAAATACCACCAAAAGAAAGCTCTATTTGTGTGAAAAAATCAATAAAAATGTCCTATGGGTACAGTGTTGCATGATCGCGCAATTGTCATTCAAAGTGCCACAGCGCTGAAATTGGCCTAGGCACGAAGGGGGTAAAAGTGCCCAGTAGGCAAGTGATTAAAGTGCCTCACAGGCAATCGAAATTGGAAGCAGCTGCTTTTCTTGTTACAACTGAAAGACTTATCAGGTGAAGATAATAAAGCAGACCCTCCATTTTTAGCAGCCATTTGACTTGTCATTCTTACGCTCAACCAACGGATTGAATGAAAATAAATAACTCATATGCCCCATCCACACACTCGATGTGGATGGCGGAATCCCGCGCACAGTCTTTGTATACTTCCCCACCATCAATATATACTGATAAGTGCTGGTGGCTATAGCCTGCAGCAGTGATCATGTTGGGAAAATACAACAGCCTAGTTCGATAGGTAGATCAACTTCTGTACAAGCAGCCTGCTGAAACATGGATCGAAATTTGTCCGGTACCTGCTGAAGCAGTTGAACCTCAATCCACGTATGGTCGAATCTCCAGACAATAAAAAGGCCAAAATCTTCAAAAATGTTTTCTAAAATTCTTTCACTGTATACAGTCCAACTGGAGATTCACTTTAAATGTTTCTAGAAAAGCACAGGCACAACTCTTATAAACCTATTTCACAGATGAAACAGTGAAAGAAATGTCCCCACGGGATCACTTCTTAATGTTTGCATTATTCACAAAGCCTTCTGTGACATTTCCCTGGCAAATGTATAGTTTGCATCCTCTTCAAAAATACCCAACCCAACAGAACAGTGACAGGTACTCTTTAGTGTTCTAGTAAACAGCTTTCTTCTCTTGTTTAAGCCTCACCCTCCACTCACCTGTGCTGATTTCAGTAGTCACCGGTTTAGTTCTCTTTCCTTCTATTAGGCCATATAAGGTAAATTTATATTTCTTCCCAGCTTTTAATTCTTTCACATCATACGACCTCACATCTCCTTCCAGAGGAATTTCTTGTGGTTGCCCTTCTCCATCCCGATAGGAAAGAACAAATGAATCAAAGTTGCCACCTTTGACTTCCCAGGTGAGATGGACGGAATCGCTGCGGATGTCTGATGGCGAAATCGACTCCAGTCGTGGAGGTTGAGGCTTTTCTAGAAGGCAGGAACAGGATAGGACACAAGTGTTACAAAGTGTTCATAAATGGCTGTATAGGTGTAGCGGATCACAGGTAGGTTCAGAGCTGTCCAAGATTAATAGTTAAAGGGATAAAGAGATTGGGTTGCACCAAATAAGCAAACATTTGTATTTTATCATGGTGCTTGATGGGGAGGCAGCAGGGGCGGACTGACAACTCATGGGGCCCCCCGGGCAATAGGGGATCATGGGGCCCCATGTCCTTGCCCAAACTCAAAAAAGCCCATGAAAAAGGTACCAGGGGCATCTCATGGGGCCCCCTACTGACCCCGGGCCCTCGGGCAGTGCCCGAGTTCCCAGATGGTCAGTCCGCCCCTGGGAGGCAGGATTGGTAGGAAAAACATTTTTGATTTCCAATATAGGTGTAGCACTACCCTCTCAGGGGCTGCTGGATTTGAATGGGTCCCACTATGCTCTGCACAGCCAGACAACATGCATTTCCACACCTTGCACACTGAAGTCAAAGAACAGTAACCTGCAATGCTGAATTCACCTCCAGGAGAGGAACACTAATCTGACCATTGATGAGGAATCCCATTATTTCTCAAGATCTACGGTGGCACAGTGGACATCCTCTTTTTCTGCAACAGCCTGTAGGTAGGCTCCCTCCCTGGGATCTCCCCCACACTCCAGCCTGCCTCACTTCATCTTCCACCTAACACTGCCCCCCTCCTCCCAGTGTCTGCCACATTTGAGGGTTGCCCTGGTCACCATGCCTGTCTCCTGCCTGGGGATCTGAGCATCTACACCTCCTCCAGAAAGCTCTCAGGTTTCTGGAGAGGTGGCAGGGCTCCGGAAGCCCTGACCTGTTAGAGCCTCCCTACCTGTCCTGAGGTAAGCTCACTACCTCACTCCCAGGCTGACTCATCCCCAGGCTGCTACTCTAGCCTCTGTCTAAAAAAACCCGCATCTAACTAACCTGGAGGGTATTACATCAGTTTTAGGGGAGATTGTTGGTAGATCTTGAGAACTAATGGGATTGAGCATCAATGGTAAGGTTACGGTTTCTCTGTGGAATTGAGCATTGGGGGTTAGGTTAGGGATACTGTAGGAGTCTGTTTATAAACAATTCACTGGACAATTGTCACAAGCATTTGCTCAGGCACACTAACATGCCACATAACACACATTAGTGTGCATTAGGTAATTCAACAGGGTGGCTATATCTGACTGGGGCCTTAAAGTGGTTGTAAACCTCTGACATGAAAAATTAACAAAGCATATCCCTCTTTAGTGTGCACTTGTCTCAATCCAGAGCACTACGTGTAATTTCGCTCTGCTGCCATTTTCCTGGGCTATCAGCATGAGTTACTTCTGATAAGGTTTCCTACTGAGAAATAAAAAGGTGACAGGGAGGAAGCTGCAGCAATGCATGATTAGTATGGCAAAATGTTCCTTTGTGTTTACCCTGATCCAGTAACAACAGGTCAGTGTCTTTGTGCTTCCTTCATTGCCACTATCTTCAATATTTTAACATCTTTTTCACTCAGGCATTAGGTGGCCAGTCATGGTACAACTCCCCTGCATGTGCAATAGAGTTGCATTGTACCAGCACTCGGCTCCAGTCATCAGCATGTAACAGATGCTGAAGGTGTTAGGATTTGGCTAAGAAGATTGTTAAGTGGTAGGTATACCATTGGGGTACAGTAAGTTGTACAATGTTGTACGTTGAGGACATTTTGGGTCAGTGTGTTACCTGTTTTTGGCACCAAATGCCACTCGTAAAATGCCCCTACACCAGTCTCTACATACCAAATACCATTGCTAAATAGACCTAGAATCAAATATTAATAAATCACAAAATATAAATGTCCCATATCAAAAAGTGCATATCTGTGTCAGAGAAAAATTTCTTTCAAGAAAAGGACACCATAAAAAGTCCCTTGTGGTGAAAAATACGAACTCCAAATAATTTTTCTAGCCTTCCACCTTTCACTCGTGCACACCAAAATCAAATGCACTCACCAGATTTTGGTGAATGAAAAGCCTTTAGGATCTTAAAGGGAATCCTATACCCTCTTTCCATCAGCTCAATGATAGCTTCTCCAAGATAAGATCCTCTTACAGGTCCTCACCGTGGCTCCCTAGTTTGCTCCACCGTATCATCAAAGAGAAAACTTACATAGTGTAATATTGCCAGATCAATCTTATACCATAACGAACAGAATCCAGGCCACTCACATTTCAATAGCTTGTAAAAGGCACATTTATTAAGCCCATGACATCCTGATGATCAAAACCAGCCAACATATTCCAGGGTTCCCACACTAATGTAGCCAAATAGAGCAGAGGAACAGCAGAGAACCAGCCTAAATCCCGCAAAATGGCCGCTGGAACGCACCGCTCGGCGTGCGTTCCACTCACCGGAAGTGACGTCAGACGTAAGGCGAATGAACCGGAAATGCGTCAACGCATTTCGCCCCTCCTATCGGGCGTTCTCAAGACGTGTTGGTATAGGATTCCCTATAAGATCCTAAAGGCTTTTCATTCACCAAAATCTGGTGAGTGCATTTGATTTTGGTGTGCACGAATGAAAGGTGGAAGGCTAGAAAAATTATTTGGAGTTCGTATTTTTCACCACAAGGGACTTTTTATGGTGTCCTTTTCTTGAAAGAAATTTTTCTCTGACACAGATATGCACATATTGTTATGGGACATTTATATTTTGTGATTTATTAATATTTGATTCTAGGTCTATTTTGCGCTGTTTATTTATATATTTCATTGTTTGTGTATTCACATTTTTTGCACAGCAGCAATTTAGAAGGGTGATTTACTTAATTTGTATTTGGCGCAGGAATATTTTTCTTTTATTCAAATCCCATTGCTGCCTATCAGGGCCAGGACAAGGGGTGGGCAGGAGGGGTGGCTGCCCTGGGCGCAATACTTTACTGTAGGGATGGGGACACCTTCCTTCTGTAACAAGGCTGGCAGGAGTATTGACAGCGACAGTGATTCCTGGGCATAGGATCCCCTAAGCTTATCATGAAGGGGGGAGGACTCAGTATGGCATTTATGTCCTGAGCACTGGATATGCCGGCACTGCTGCCTGCGACAACTGATTACACTGTTCAACAAATTTTTATTTTTTGCCAGTTTTGGAAACAAAAGGATCCATTTCTTAATGAATTTCACATTCTGAGTTCAAATATAACAATGAAATTTGTCAATTGGCTCTAGTTTTTCTGTAAACGGAAAGTTTTCTACTATAGGCGTAATGACTACATAATGCACAATAATTATATAGATAGATGTCTTTCCACAAATATAAAGCAAGTGATATTGACTACATAACAAAGCCTAAATGGCATAATATATTACATAGGATTACCAAGAAAAATTATAGCCATAAGCTAAGTTGAATCATTTTAATACTTAGGATTCTCACTAGTTTTGTCTTCAGTTTGTGTCGGTTTTGCTTCTCTTGGCTTTTCTCTTGTATTCGAGGAAAGGGCTATCTCTTACAACTGCACGTGACTACACGCTTCAGGTTCTTCCTCACTTGACTCAACCACGAAGGATTCTGGTGCTTTAGGAATTGCTAGCCCCTCTCCATGAGGAACTGGACGTATTGCCGATGGAATATTTGGATAGTGCACAGATAACTTTTTCTTCTTATTTAGCCCTTTTACAATTGGAGGCACCATACAAAAGTAACAATTACTAATATGATCTGTTGGCTCTCTCCAAATCATTGGCACAGCGAAAGGCATAGATGCCTTTTTTCCATTCAACCATTGCTCCAGTGCCGTCCCACAAGAATTGCAGCATATATGTGGTGCCCAGCTCTTGTCCTGGTCTCCTATCTTGCAGCCAAAATACAAGTTGTAGGCTTTCTTAATCATTCCTGTTATCCTCCTTTTTTGTGAGATAAAAGTTATTTCACTGCAGATATAGCAGAAATTATCTGCTTTATTCACACAAGTTCGAGGCATTACTGAGTAGCCTATATAAGCATAAAACGAAATGTAAAGACGAACTACAATCAGCTACAGATACTGCAGCTTTTATGCAGTGAAGTGATGCAATTAAAGGCTAATATTGCATCATCTCAGTATACATGCAATTTTCTATTGGTCACCAGTATCAATTGCGCAATATGCAGCTGAAGTTGCATCATAATTTTGAATGGCTTACGTCATTAGATGGGTGAATATATCATGGAAACTAGAGCCAATCAACATTTTTTAGGGTCATTTTCGTTTTCAGCACCCCAAAATTATGTAAGATTAGCTAATTTTATGCCCAAAACTTTTTACCTGTTGAACAGTGTTATCACATGAAAAAGTGACCTATCAAATGTTAGCTTAACTCCTTGGTGCCAACCGTATGCAAATGTGCGGCTTCTTGGTGGCTGGGCCTTGATACAGAGAGGGTGCATATTTGCATACCTGATGTAACATGTGCTGAGAATGCGGCACAGTTACCGGCACCTCATGGGAAGCTCCTGATCACTATTTGCAATCGGGAGCTTTCCGATAATGTAACCGCTGTGACAGTTAATCATGGCGGTAACATGGCACTAAACCTCTCCCCCACCTCCCATCATCAGAAACCCCTAAAGAGCAAGGAGGTGTCGGAGCCAAGGGGTTAAAAAGAAAAACGCTAGCTGAAATCTGACTTGTCTAAAGACTCCTTCTGCTCTCTATACAAATCTTAGATATGAGCCCCAGTCACCACAACCCTCTGCGCCTCACCTGTAAACACATGCGCAATTTCTGGCTTGCTATAACTCTCTCCCCAGACACCTTGGATCTGTACAGTGTAATTAACTCTGGGCAGCAGCCCTGTGACCAGGAAAGATGTCTGGTCTCCTCGCAGAGTCTCCTCCTGGGTGGGACCACCAGAGGGTCCATACTGGATGACAAAGGCATCGAAATCACCATCCAAAGGCTCCCAGGTGAGACGGAAGGAATCAGTCTGCACATCTGATACGGATAATGGGGAAAGACGAGGAAGCGTAGGGGATCCACCATCTGGGGCAGCATCTGTAAAAGAATTGAAAGAAGAACTCTCATAAGCATCAAATTAAATACAGGTCCATACATTCTTGTATTGACTTCTCCGATGACCAGCTATTGAAATGTGAAGAAAATCCTTTAAGTTCTGTTTGCTTCCAGCTCCTCTGCTCTTTCCCTGATAGAAGCCTGATTTGTGGGAGTTATTAGTGTTGAGCTCAGACAGAGTTCAGTTGTCATTGAACCATGTTCAGTAAGTGTGCCTTTTGGGTGTACCAAGGGGCGGACTGACCAATTGGAAACTTATGCACTGCCCGAGGGCCCGGGGTCAGCAGGGGGCCCCATGAGATGCCCCTGGTACCTTTTTCATTGGCTTTTTTGAGTTTGGGCAAGGACATAGGGGCCCCATGATCCCCTATTTCCCAGGGGCCCCATGAGTTGTCAGTCCGCCCCTGGGTGTACCTGTGGGGAGCATTGGCAGTTTAACCTCTCCATCTTTTCAGGTAGGTTCAACTGGATCTTCCACCCTGCAATCCAGCTTCATTGGTTGCTAGGATGCAGGCTGCCTGGCTCAACACCATCATTGGTTGCTAAGATGTAGGTGGCCAGGTCACACAGTATCACTTGTTGTTATGGTGCAGGCAGCCTGGTCACCTATACCATACAAACCTTCTATGCTGTGTGGCCTGGCTACCAGCACTTTAGCAACCAGTGAAGCTGAATTGCTGGGTGGTGGTTCCAGCTATGCCTATCACTGCTTGAAAAGATGGAGGGGGTGGAACAGGGGAAATTACATGCCCCCTCTCCCTGCATACCTATTGATGTCGCTTATCTCAGGGAAGCTCTTCAAAAGTGCCTATGAAAAGTGCTGCCAATTGCCACTAAATAAATGTCTACATCCTTGCTAGATGCAAGGTCGGACAGCGGTGGGGGGTGAGGGACTCTGCCAACCATGTATCTCAGGAACAACACCACCTACAAAAGCAGCACAAAGTTTGTTTTGTTTTATAGAGAGACTAAAAAAATTAAATACACTGGATGCATTAGGATTTTTTCCCCAAAATGTAATCCCTTATGACAACAAAAACAAGGAATGAGAGTCATAGTTGTCACCAGGGTAGGAAGACACAGACAGTCATTTTAAAAAAAAATTTCTGTCAGCCAATTGTTTTCCTTTGTTGTCACCCTGTCACATGGGCTTTGGTTGGAGGCTTCAAGTGCCCATTTCAACACATATTACACAGGCATGGTCCACTGTTGTCACCATCAGGAAACCTACCCTTAGATATGCCATGCAGCCAAAATAAGGCCTCGTGTACACTGCTGCTCCTAAACGTGAGTTTAGGAGCTTTTGCCGTTTTTTTTTACCAAAGCCCCTGAACTTTAACTCAATAAAAGCCTATGTGTCCATGCAGGGGCGTATTTACCACAAGGCAAAAAAGGCATTTGCCTAAGGCGGCATCTTTCAGGGGGGCAGTGGCGCACCCCTAAAGAAGGGATGGAAGAAGAGACACACACAGCATGGGGATCAGGTGGGATCTGAGAGACGTTTGGGCTGCTTGATGGTGTATGCAGAGCCTGACCCTTGTTCTTGGGTATGTCTGGAGCTGTGAAGGTGTCTTCTCTCTCACCGAGGTGGGGGGGGGGGGGTTGCCAGTGTATGGGGAGCGGTGGTAGTGGAAGGCTCTCTCGGGTGGGGACTGGGATGTTGTTGGTCAATGTCAGGCACTCTTTGTGGGAGAGGGGGTGTTGGTTGGTGTCAGGGTCTCTCCATGGGGGGGGGGGGCATTTTTGTATTGCCTAGGGTAGCACAAAACCTAAATACACTGCTGTGTCCATGGATACATAGGCTTTTACCAGAGTTTAGGAGCAGCAGAGTTTAGGGGCAGTTAAACTTTCCTCTTCTGAACGCAGATTCATTGCGTTCAGGAGAGGAATATTTTGGCCAAAACACGCTAAATGCGGCAAAAACGCGTGTAAAAGCTTGCTGCATTTAGCACTTGGGCATTTATCCATGTTAATGGAAAATACTGTGGCCAATCAAATGAATAATCGCATCAAGCGCTAAGCGCGGGTAAACACGGTACTGCGTTTACATGCGTTTTTACCGCGTTTAGCGTTTTTCTGCTGCCAGGAGAGTTTAACGACTATGTGAGTTCATGTGTCCATGAGGCCTAAGAGTGCTCTTATGTAGAGATCAGCGACACTGAGATGCAGCAAAAGAATAAAAAAATAAAAAATGGTAAAAAGTATTTTATTGAGAAAGTTAATTGTTTTTGATACAATGCGATACATTTCATTCCGTTAGGTTTCCATGCACTTTAAACAAACAATGTTGCTGCGTGCCGCTATCAGCCAGTTACAAGCAGCAACACAACAGTTTTATTTTAATAGAGGGGCCATCTGTCTGCAGTCAGCCCATCCAAAGCTGATAACTTTACGTCAAGCTCAGTATAGTCAACACATCATTACCGGATCTTTTCCCGTTAGATTACTTACTAAAATCGTGTTAAATTGTGCATTGAGAGAATGTCAACATGGTAATTATATGACTAAATGATCCTTGTAATGACACTGTGGTGGATTCATAATGAGGTGCTAAGCCACCAAGAGATATCAAGATGGGATTTGTCTGTATAAGGAGCTTGTGGTTGCTGCAGGTTTGGAATTTATGTTAACCAAAATACTTATTGAAAGGGAAATCCATTAAAAAGATACGTGTACACTTTTTGCAGTAAAGTAGTATTAAATTGATTTAAGTTTTTTTTTTTTCAACATGTTATACTTACCTGCTCTATGCAATGTTTTTCACAAAGTAGCCCCAAACCTCCTCTTCTGGGGTCCCCAGTTCCTCCTCCCTTCTGGGGGCTTTGGGGGCACTCCTGCGGGCCTGATCCCAGACAAGGCTCTGTGCTACAAATGACACACACAGCACAGCACAGCTTGGCTCAGGGGTGGACTGACCATTCGAGCACTCGGGCACTGCCCGAGGGCCCGGGGTCAGTAGGGGGCCCCATGAGATGCCCCTGGTACCTTTCATTGGCTTTTTCATAGGCTTTTTTGGGTGTGGGCGAGGACACAGGGGCCCCATGATCCCCTATTTCCCAGGGGCCCCATGAGTTGTCAGTCTGCCCCTGACTTGGCTCCATAGCCCACTCCCTCCTCACAGGATTTGATTGACAGCAGCAGCAGCCAATGGCTCCTGCTGTTACCTCTGAGTCCTCTGATGAGTCCTCTGATGAGAAAGAGAGAGAGAAGCACTGCTGCTCTGGGGCACTTGACTGTATCAAGATCGAGCTCAGGTGAGTACAAGGGGGAGCTGGGGGGAACTGATCATGGAAGGTTTTTTACCTTAATGCAGAGAAGGCATTAAGGATAAAAAAACCTCCTGCCTTTAGAACCTCTTTAAACTCTCAGCATTTTTTAGCTTAACACATTGAGCACAATAAGCATTCCTCAACAAAGAGTTTGTTAAAGTTCTTACCCCAGTACATGCAGTTTACAACTTTCAATGCTGCTGGCTCCTGATCTCTCAGTGATGCTTCCCGTAACTTCCAATCTTCACAAAAAAGTGTTGACAATGGACAGTGCAGTCCGGAGACAGGGAGGGGGTAGGAGGAGGGAGGAGCAGGGGAGTGCCTTGCCTTCCTAGTCTACAGGGCTGTGTGTTTCTTTTGATGTACACAGTGTACAAAGGCACAGTTCTAGGCCCTGCTTACAAGAGTGGCTCTAGATGCTCCAAGAGAAAAGAGCCACCTTTTTTCAGATAGTCTTGGGAAGAGCAAACACTTTAATCACTATGCAGAGGTCCAATACGTCCCCTGCAGATTCAGAGGCAAAGCTCTCCAATCAGCAGAGTGCATGAGCTTTGCTGACTGGAGAGTTAGGACTCGTTCATGCTTGACTTTTTTTCCAACCCATGCCAAACGCCCCTATAGCGTTTGACAAGCGTTGCTCCGAAACGCTCCAAAAACGCTGTATGCACGGTTTAGCAGCGGTTGCTAGGCGTTTGCCAAGCGTTAAAAATGCCCCACGAACACCTATAATGAAGTTTGAATGGTGTTAACGCTCCGCAAATGCTTTGCAACCGCGTCGCAACCGCACCGCAAACGCCGGCCGGGCGTTTGTAGAGCGGCACCATAGACTTGAATAGGAGGCTTCAACTCCTCCTGACTCGACCAGAGGCGTCCGTGTGAACAGCACTATGTGCTGCAATGTGTAGAATTTTCCTAGGCATTTGGAAAACGGTAAAAACGCTTCCCAAACGCCTGTCTGCCGCTTGCTGACAAGGCTAGTGTGAACGTAGCCTAAGGGCTCATGTACACTGCAGCTCCTAAACTGACAATCAGGAGCTGTTCAGCGTTTTTTTTCAGCAGCCCCTGAACTCTCCTCTATGTTTTCCTATGTGTCCATGTACACATCGTCGTTTACAGGCAGTTGAGTTTACAGTTGTTTTTTTGAATACACCAAACTTGCGTTCAGGAGTAGATTTTACCGGCGCTTGTAAATGCGTGTAAAAGTTCTTATATATTCAGATAAAAAAAAGACCTTCCACCATCCAGGTGATCCTTGTAGTGTAAAGAAAACACCGAGATCCACCACCTTAATCAAATGCACACTCAGCAGACTACAAGCTGTAACAAGTACAGCAGAACCAGAAACGACCTCTCCTGCGCTCTATGACCCAGAGCAAGGGTGGATGGATGGAACCAGAACTTGAAAAATTCGAACACCAATGCATATAGGATTGTGCAGCTCTAAACAAGGCTGGGGAAGCCCGACCAGTACTGCAAAGTGAAACAAAAAAGAAAGCGCACCAACCTTGCACATTACCTCAGTAAACCATAATTGTATTAAATTCAGAATGATACTCACAAACAACTAAGTAAGTCAAGCATGTAAGTCCTCAAAGGAAGTTTAGAAATGTGAAGCCTGTGGAGTCACATCGTAGGGGTAGACACTCAGAGTACGGCTGACGCGTTTCAAAGGGCGTCCCTTCTCTGATAAGCTCTGATGAAGAAGGGACGCCCTTCGAAACGCATCAGCGTACTCTGAGTGTCTACCCCTATGATGTGACTCCACAGGCTTCACATTTCTAAACTTCCTTTGAGGACTTACATGCTTGATTTACTGCGTTGTTTGTGAGTATCATTCTGAATTTAATAAAATTATGGTTTAGTGAGGTAATGCGCAAGGTTGGTGCGCTTTCTTTTTTGTTTCACTTTGCAGTAGAAGTACAGCAGACACAGCATTGTTTCTCAGGCACAAATCCTCCACAGGGGTATGCTCTTCCACTTCAGAATCACTTCTCATAGGCAACAGCAAAAGGCAAATTCCACTGGAACAGAGAGAGTGAGAGTGAAGACCCCGGGATTGTACAGCGGAGTGACGTTAGAACTGAGATTCCGCACCAACTAGTTTCCTCTAAATGGACATTCTCAAGGACAATTTTCCTTCAGAATGTCTGTTTGGACAAAACTAGTCGGCGAAGAATCTCAGTGCTGATGTCATGCCGCTGTACGATCCCGGGGTCATCAGCGGCTCTCTCAGTTCCAGTGGGATTTGCCTTTTGCGGTTACCTAAAAGGAGTGATTCCGAAGTGGAAGTACATATACCTTTCCTCCCCAGGCGGCCACCTTGGTACTACGCTCCAAGCTCCCCCTGCAGCTGCTGGTCAGCACAGCGAGCAGGAGAAACAGTGGCAGGAAACCTGCACAGGAATGATTTATGATGAGCCTTTTCTTGCACAAATTCTTAAAGGCGAGTTCTGATTCCTATATTGTCGTGTCCTGTCAATAGTGGATATAACTTACAACATAGTTTTAAATACTTAAAGTGTTACTAAACCCACAACAATAAAATCAGTCTGTACTGTATATGCAGTAAAGCATGCTTGTTATACTCCCTGATGAACCTAAGGGGTTAATCCTCTGCATTGTGTAAAAAGGCTGTTTGATCCTGTCTTCTCTGCCCCTCCTCTTGTTCAAATGTCTATGCTGATAAGACAGACTGAACCCGTGGCCCTTCTGCACATGCCCAGTTTAGTGTGTATTGCTAGAGTTTTTTTTTTTTCTTGGGAGAGTGCATGTGATCAGCACAGGGCCAATCAGCACTGTCCAGACAGAGGTCAGGGGTTCTGCATCATCTTAAAGCACAATGAAAACTCATCCTACAAGCTTTAATCAGTGCTTGGCTGGACACTGATAGAAGTCACAAGACTGCTCTAACTGCTGATGAGAAAAGGCATTTAGCAGTTTATATTTACTAAAATAATTGCATTTCCATGTTCTGTGTACTGTGGGAGACCAGATATAGTGAATGCAGGGTCCGGGAAGACCAGATATAGTGAATGCAGGGTCCGGGAGAGCAGATATAGTGAATGCAGGGTCCGGGGAGACCAGATATAGTGAATGCAGGGTCCGGGAGACCAGATATAGTGAATGCAGGGTCCAGGGTGACCAGATATAGTGAATGTAGGGTCCGGGAAGACCAGATATAGTGAATGCAGGGTCCGGGAGAGCAGATATAGAGAATGCAGGGTCCGGGGAGACCAGATATAGTGAATGCAGGGTCCGGGGAGACCAGATATAGTGAATGCAAGGTCCGGGGAGACCATATATAGTGAATGCAGGGTCCGGGGAGACCGAATATAGTGAATGCAGGGTCCGTGGAGACCGGATATAGTGAATGCAGGGTACGGGGAGACCGAATATAGTGAATGCAGGGTCCGTGGAGACCGGATCTAGTGAATGCAGGGTCCGGGGAGACCAGATATAGTGAATGCAGGGTCCGTGGAGACCGGATATAGTGAATGCAGGGTCCGGGGAGACCGGATATAGTAAATGCAGGGTCCGGGAAGACCAGATATAGTGAATGCAGGGTCCAGGGAGACCAGATATAGTGAATGCAGGGTCCGGGAAGACCAGATATAGTGAATGTAGGGTCCGGGGAGACCAGATATAGTGAATGCACGGTCCGGGGAGACCAGATATAGTGAATGCACGGTCCGGGGAGACCAGATATAGTGAATGCACGGTCTGGGGACACCAGATATAATGAATGCAGGGTCCGGGGAGACCAGATATAGTGAATGCAGGGTCCGGGGAGACCAGATATAGTGAATGCAGGGTCTGGGGAGACCAGATATAGTGAATGCACGGTCCGGGGAGACCAGATATAGTGAATGCAGGGTCCTGGGAGACCAGATATAGTGAATGCAGGGTCCTGGGTTTAGTGACACTTTAAGTGTTTTTAACTGTTCCTTTGAATAAACTCCTGGAATTACTGCACTTAGAAGCACCTTCTTGTCCTCCTTTTCTGACACCACTGAGGCCTCCAGAACAGCTGTACAGTCTAAAGTGTTATTAGGCTATTTCCTGTGCTGGTCAAATGTTTTGAATTGATTTAAAATGGAAAATGCCACATTTGGTCCCAAGATGGCGATAAGTATCTGAAGAAATTCCTATGATACTTAGCACCATCTAGTGGTCAGATGCTGTATTTTCTGTTTTTTAATTAATAAAAACGATTTGACAAGCCCAGGAAATAGCCTAATGACATTTGTTTTTTGCCCCATATGCACAGAGCGAATGTACATGCACATTTACTGGGTGAATTGCTAAGCAAATGTTTTCTTAATACACCCCATAGAGTATGAGAAGTTGAGCCATACAACTTCAGTTCCACTCCGATGACTGTGACTGATACAGGTGGAAACATTTATTTCATAGAGAGGGCAGCAAAGTATGAGTATATCCTGACATTGATGGAGGCACAGCGTGTAAACTGAACTTCCACAAACAACAGCTGCATCGTTTCTTTTCAGCTGGGCACATCACATTCTCATTATCTGTTGTACTAACAAACAAGCCCACAATCTCCCACAGTTAATTCCTTCCATGCAGAACTGAAATGTTCAGGCCTTGGGCATGGAATTTTATGACTACCCCACAACCCTCTATCAAATGTCAAGCTCATCAAGGATCATTGTACAAAATCTGTAAATATACAAAGGATAGAATGTATTGATATTTAAAATAAACTATAATTTATTTTCCATGAGCACATTTCTTTATTGCTGTAATATCTACTCTTGATGTAATTTCTTACGCAGATTTCTACTTACCTCCTCTAGTGACTATCTGTATTTCTCTGCATCACTAAGGAGTGTATTTGCTGAAAATTTGCAGAGCTGTTCATCCTGTGAAACTGCATGTACATTTGTTCTGTGTAAATGGTGGCAAAAAACGAATGTCATTAGGCCATTTTCTCCCCAGGTCAAATGTTTTTCATTCATACCCAATAGAGTGGTTTGGGAAAATACCACCTTAAGGTCACTAGATGGCGCTGATGATCCTAGTAAACCATTTGTTTACTAGGATCATCAGTTTAATGCAGTAATCCACTCACCCTGTAATTCGCCCTTCGACACGTGTCTTGGTGGGTCAGTGGGCATTTGGCATGGTGGATCTACATCGCTGGACAACGTGGATGACAGTGAGTGTACATTGTGAAACTTTTTTTTTCATTAAAGGATATGTCTTTGTTTTCCTTTACATTTTTGGAAATGAGTAAATGTACTAGATACTCTTTACTTATTCACATGAGGAGGGTAGTGGTATCTGGGAGCCCCCTTATCATTAAAGGGGCTTCCAATAAACCCCCATCCGCAGAGCCTTACAACCAATGGCCCAGAGCTGTCGGGAAGAGGCTCTGTCCTCATCAACAAGAGAACAAGGTGCTTTGCCAAAGGGTCCCCCTTGGCAACGTACCCCCCCACCATAGTAAGGCTGCATGCTCAGATAAAGGGTTTGGTATGAGTTTTTTGGGGGATCTCATACGTTTTGCATGGGGATCACCCTTAAAATCATAACTAGACTGGAGGGGTTGGGGAGCTAGTCCTGAGGGCAGGATAGGGGGGCAGTCCAGAGGGTGGGCTAGGGGGGCAGCCTAGAGGGCAGAATGGGGGGGGCAGTCCGGAGGGTGGGCCAGAGGGGCAGTTCGGAAGGCAGCTGGTGAAGCAGTCCTGAGCAGGGGCGGACTGACAACTCATGGGGCCCCCAGGCAATAGGGGATCATGGGGCCCCTGTGTCCTTGCCCAAACTCAAAAAAGCCTATGAAAAAGTTACCAGGGGCATCTCATGGGGCCCCCTACTGACCCCGGGCCCTCGGACAGTGCCCGAGTTTCCAAATGGTCAGTCTGCCCCTGGTCCTGAGGAAAGGCTGGGGGGCAGACTGAAAAGGCGGGCTGGGGGTGGTGGTCTGGTGCATCATCGGAGCTGGCTGCCTACATCTGGAAGAGGCAGCCACCTGAAGAGCACCAAGATGGCAGTGCAGGACCCACTGTGTGGCACCAGTACAACGGTTCACAGCTTGAAAACGCTAGATTTGGTATGCGGCTGAACAGGGCCATTGATAAGGGGTATAGGGCACAGGTCAGCAAGGGGGCCCAGGCAGTGAGTGAATTGGATGTTGCCATGGTGGGAGGGGGGGCAATTACTGGAACCGATCCCCTGTATGGCTTAAAGCTGGCTTCTTCTCTCCCACCCACTGGCTTTCAGCTACTGCAGAGAGAGAGCCATACAGGGGGTCAGTTCCAGTATATGCCCCCCGGTGCACCCATCACCCTCGCTGTGCACCATATATTTCCCGCTACTGTCCAGGCCCCCCTGTGTAGCCCCACCCCCACAGAGCTGCCAGCTTCCCTCTTCTTACCACTGGCAGCTGCAAGCACACAATAGGATCCTTCATGATGACGAGTGAGGGAAGGTTCTGGTAAATATGTCACATCTACCACTTCCTTTATTGAAGGAACACAATGAGTGATCGGTACTGATCACTCACTGTGTTCATAACTGAAGAATAGTAAACTGTGCTTTTTTTTTTAGGGAGGGGGAGCTGTCAGGTTGGCTGTATGGGACCTCATGGCTTCTAACAGATGCCTTGCGGATGAGTATGTGATTTGAAGAGCACTACAGCAATACAGGTAAGTGAGAAAAAAACACAGGGGGGTGGGTGGAGTTGAATTCCATTTTAATTTATTAGTCATATATGTAAAGTCCAACTAAATCTACTAATCCATCTGAAACTACCCTCTCCAGGCAATGCGGCTCTCCAAGAGTATCTCCATGGCTCCTTCATTTATAGAGGAGCCACCCTAAGATGTGTGTTACAGACCAGATCACCAGGTGAAAATAAGGGGAAAAAGAAAACTAATGCAGTCACAACTAAAGAATGGTAAGCTGCAATGTAGTTTTTGGTTTTGGAGTTTAGATACTACATGCTTTAATACTACGACTTCATTTTATGTATTTTTTTTTTATTTATTTTGGTCATAGTTTATTTATTTCAGGTACTGTCAATTTACACAGCGCTTTACATATATATTGTACATTCACATCAGTCCCTAATCCTCAAGGGGCGTACAATCTAAGTTCTACATTCATATATACACATACTAGGGCCAATCTACATCTACATTCATACATACACATACTAGGGCCAATCTACATCTACATTCATACATACACATACTAGGGCCAATCTACATCTACATTCATACATACACATACTAGGGCCAATCTACATCTACATTCATACATACACATACTAGGGCCAATCTACATCTACATTCATACATACACATACTAGGGCCAATTTAGATAGGATCCAATTAACCTACCAGCATGTCTTTGGAGTGTGGGAGGAAATCGGAGCATCTGGAGGAAACCCATAGTTTCACTTTAAATGTATAACCCTGCAACTCCAAACCTAAACCTAATCCAAATCTCAGCCAAAACCATCAGAAACAGCACTACGACATGAAATCTACACAGAAAATCCTGGGCACCAGAATACAATGTACCAAACATCCAACACCTAATTATTCCACACACAGATTATCTCCTGGAAAGCTGTTGGGCCCAAGCCTAAGAGGGTAACAGTGCACTTATCCTATTCCTCAATTACATAAATGCAAATAGAAAAAAGATGTATGACAGATTTAAGTGATAAGAATATCATTTATGGCGGTGGAATTTGTCTAGCTTGGACCTATGTTCCATGAGGGCAGGTGTCAGTATTCTGTAATGACAGATGGTAAGCTAGTTTCAGCAGTGAGGTCTGGCAACCATCCACATGTACAAATCTCAGTGAGCCGAATCCCAGCGGAACGTCAACAAAAAATTCCCCGTGGTTTGCTGGAGAGAATTCACACAGGAGAGTTTCCAGAGAGAAAGCTATTTTAAAGAAGCACTCCGCTAGGCATGATTTACAACTACATTGGAAATGCAACACAGATACAATGTAATTTCACATAAAACAATGTGTCCCTGCAGAAATGCTCTTTGACCCCTTTACAGGGCCCTTCCATTGGGCTGTAATGCCTGAGAGCAGGGGCAGACTGACAACTCATGGGGCCCCCAGGCAATTGGGGATCATGGGGCCCCTGTGTCCTTGCCCACACTCAAAACACACCCAAAAAAGCCTATAAAAGATACTAGGGGCATTTTATGGGGCCCCCTACTGACCCCGGGCCCTTGGGCAGTGGCTGAGTGCACGAATAGTCAGTCTGCCCCTGCCTGAGAGTCGGCTCAGTTGGCCCTCACAGCAGTCCCGCTGGTTCACAATCAGAAGGCGTGACCAAGAGCTTTCGGTGACAGCTTGGTCAGTGTGCTGGCGGTGTGCAGTGAGCACGCTCACAGTACACAACCTGAGTTGGGAGTTAAAGCCCACTATTCCCACTGCTGCATATACACTTTACATGGTAAGAGGTTCTAGTGCTTGTAAACGCTTATGAGTACCCAGTATATAAACAAATCCTCCTACATAAGCTGTACCTGTTTATCTGTGCCCTCCCTCTTCTACATCTATTCAAACTTCAGAATTTATAAAGCTTGTCTGAGCTGCAAGAAAAAAGGGGGCGGAGGGCTCAAATGATAAACTGCAGGGCTCAGTGTGGAGAGCTCTGGGAGCTGATTGGCAGGAAGGGACACACCCCATTCACACAGCAAACAGCAACAGAGCTGAGGCTGTCAATCACAGTCTTTGTGCTGGAAGTCCCTCCCCTGTCAACATTTTTTTCTTGGTGTCAGGAAAACTCATCAGAAATGATTCATGCAGATGGAAGAGGAATGAAGCAACAGACAGAACTTGACACTAAACGCTCTTAATTGAGAAAAGTATACACTATAGAGATATATGTCTTGTTTATATTTCATATCCGAGGTTTACAACCACTTTTTTTTTTTTTTACAGTCATACATATATGAAAGAATTCAAATAGATTGATCTCTGTGTGGCCGCTCCTTACACTCAGAATAGCTTGGCGGTCAGCAACAGAAGCAAATGCGGAGCATCTCTCGCTGGCATCCAATGATCTTAGCTCATGCTGGGGTGGGTGTCTGGTTTAGGAGATCTGCTCATTTGCATATTAGCAACCCTCAGTCACTGAAGTAAATTTAGCAATGGAATGGGAATTTGTTTTCCATTGCACAGAAGAGAAGTTTTTTTAGATCAATATTTTATTCTTAAAGAGACTGAAAAAGCATAATCCCATTTCAAAGTGGACCTGTCACCTCTAAATGATTATGTATTGCTATGCAGCTCTTTGGTAGAAAATATCTTAGAACCCCCAAGCATTTTATATTTTTTAAAGCAGAGGCCCTAGAGTATAAATGGCTGGGCATTGCAATTTGTCACATGGCATTTGCACTGAAATGTTTTCTTAAAAAATACACTTTTTTGAATTTTAATGTAAAAAAACACAATACATAACCAATCTTTTGGTAAAATACAAAAGATGATGTTATGCCGAGTAAATAGATGCCAAACATGTCATGCTTTAAAATTGTGCACAACTGTGCAATGGCAACAGGCGACGTAAATTTTACTATCCATAGGAGAGACTTTAAATGCCTTTACAGGTTACCACTTTAGATTTACACAGGAGGTCTGGCGTAGAATTACTGATGGATGGTGGCGGGAGGGGAAGGACGTCCCCTCCTGCTGGTTGTAAAAGCAATCCAAGCTAGTTAGCTGCTAGGTTTGCTTTTACAAGAGAGTTGACCACTGGCTCTAACAAATGGTCCCAGAATGATGCCTGCGGCTGCAGTTATCATCCTGGTATGCAGTGTAGCATGCATTTGTATTCAGCCTCCTTTACTCTTATACCCCAAACTAAAATCTAGTGGAACCAATTGCCTTCAGAAGTCACCTAATTACTAAATAGAGTTCACTTTGTGTTGGTCTATTACATAAAATCCCAATAAAACACAATTATGTTTTTGGTTGTAACATGAAAAAATGTGGAAAATTTCAAGAGGTATGAATACTTTTTCAAGGCACTGTAACTACTTAAAGTCCAGCGACGTACAGGTACGCAAGTGGTTAAAGCTGTACTTCAGGATAAACAATTATCATCTTAATGTCATGTATTCTTCCTTGAATCTTGGTGTGTTTTGTGTATTTCTTCCACATCTGTGCTCTAATCCAGTGTAAAAATGTGCCTCTGTGTAGGAGCTTCCTGTAATAAAGACAGGTCAGTGCTGCTCTCTCCCCTTGTGCAGGGTGACTGGTCTTGTCTCCGCCCCCTCCTGTCCTTTTCTGCAGGAAAATGTAGTGGGTGGAGGCTGCTGGGCCCCTCCCACAGCTCTGCTCTCTGCACAGGCTATATACAGCTCAAGGATGATGCCACTGTTTGCAAGGTAATGTCTGGGTTTGTCAAGTCATTTGTTGCACACAAAGTGGATTTATAGCCTTTGTGGTTATTGAGGAATGTACTTAAATAAATAAATAAAATGTTTTGGTGTCCAGAATTCAGCTTTAAATCTGAATTTCAGACAAAAAACATTTTTGCCCAATTGCACTATAAAAATAAATGAGCACTAATGAAATATGTGCCATGTGTGGCCTTTGTATTATATAATACATTTATTTTCATTCCTCTATAGTCACTGCCAAGCATCCGCCACTAAAATTTACAGCTCTGGCTAGAGTACACAGATCACAGCGGGTCACTCACTCTGCTCTCCACTCAGAAAAAGTCTTGCATTCTTTTCAATGAATCTAAGGCTTTCTGTGGCTGGAGGAGGTATGGATGGACACCACAACCTCCCCTCCTCCAATCACAGAAAGTCTCAAATGAATTTAAAAGAATGTAAGACTTTTATTTGAGTGGAAGAGATGCAGAGCAAGCAACACACTGTGATCTGTGTACCCCAGCAGGTGCTGATTGTAATATGCAGGAGAATGAAATTTAAACTACTACATTACACAGCAGTGTTCGCACCTAACACACACTTCATTAGTGTTCATTTATTTTTGCAGTGCACATGGCCAAAAAAATGATTTTGGCTGGATTTTAGCTTTAAAGTTGGCCAAACATGTTACAAGTTTCAGTCATTTTCACCCACTTTTAATCCACCAGGTATTGCAAATAGGATGAGTTCTAACAATCCTAGCAATAATTCTATCAATTATTAGGTTGAAGCTGAGCAATAAATTGATATCTTCAATACAGTTAATTTAAAGATTGAAAACAGCTTTGTTGAAAGTGTTCCAATTTTTTCCGTCGGATTTAATATGGACAATTTCAGATTTAATATGGACAATCCATCTCCTTGCAGAGGATTGAAGACACTGTTTTATGTCTTTTATGACTCAACATGGAATTGAAGATTCCATTGCTACACCCAATGAGCAGCTTTGCATTCTTCCCCAGAAATCCAGCATTCTTGGAAGTGTGACAGATGATGAAGACTCTTCTTGCAGTGTAGTTCTTCAAGAAAGCGAAGATCTGAGACCTGGGCAATGGGACAGGTAAGTATTACACCTCTCTTACTTTGAACACAGTAGGTTTTGGGATGTTTTGTAATGCTGTGACTATCTCAATCCAAGTTTTTAGCTAATATTAAAAAAGTGGATAGCGTAGCAGTGGTGGGTTGATAATGCTAGACAATAGAAATGGGCCCTGTGCACCTTGGAATAACTATTAGTCAAATCCAATCACTTTGTTTCCTGGGAATGATCACTGAGGATACTGTTGGATGCTGTCCCATATACATGAGTTTGAGCCCAGCCTGGATAAATTGGAAAATAGTCATCCAATATCTAAGGTCACCTTTACAGCGATGTTAATAATTGGGTGGGAAGTGTTAAGCAATAGGGTCACCTTTCTTGGGTACTTCATTTATATAGCAGCAACAAATTCACACAGTTAGTCTTGCAAATTCAAGGGTGGACAGGGACTTCAGGACTGAGGTGAGGAATTAAAGGGCTAGAAAAGTGATTATTGTAAGTATATGTGCAGGTAAGTTGACTACTGTTAGTGAGCAGTGGCTGACCCAGACCAGGGGAAGGGGTTAAACTGTTCCTTTTCCCAAGCTTTTTGGACCCAACCTACCCTCCCTGTACTGCTAATATAAAGGGGGAATGGCGGGTGCCAAGGGCTCTTACTCAGGGGATCTGGTTTGTGTCAGTGTGCCTTTCGTGCTTGTTGGAATCGTCCTTGATCATTGTACGGTCCTGAGTTGGAGATGCCATGACACCACTTTGTGAAGGGGGATTGCTGGGCCCTACAGTCTGTCCAAAGATGTCGACTTATCCGGAGCACCGTGAGGGACTCTCACCAGTGTTGGGTTATCACCTTCTAAGGTATGCCTGGGCTGCCACAAATTGTAACAGCTAGATAGGGCTAGGATGTGTTAGAACTGTGTTGTATTTTGTCAGGTTTTTGCTATCGAAATTTCTACGGGTAACCAAGGGACTGGTGCAGAGTGAATAGCAGCAGTCATAAATCGTGGTGCCTGGGTGAGGTGAGGTGTCCTCTGGTGGCGGGGAGGTCACTGGTTTGACTCCCTTCCTAGAGGTTGGTTTCCCATAGCATCCAGGATTGGACCAGCATTATGGGGACCCTCAGCCTAGCCGCACAGTATGGGAGAGGAAGAAGTTAATTATGTGCACACATGAGGTCCATGCAGCTGCACTGCGGAAACCACTATATCGTTGGGAGTGAGGTGTCAGAGGTCCAGTGGATGGGTTGTGTGGGCATCAGCTCAGCGTGTCCCTCTTAAATGCAACAGTTTACAGTCAAGGTGTGCAGTGACACAGGACAGCAAGTTCTACTGGGACTTAACACAAACATTTACTGCATACGGTGCACAGCTCATCTCTAAGTCAGCCTAAAGGTTGATTTCACCTGAACGCAGCCTCCACCTTGTCTCAAAGCCTTGATGAGTGCATGCATGGGGAAAGGTATTAATGTGCAGGGCAAGTGAACCTGCCCACACTGCCTTGCACAGCCTAAGAACACAGTGGGCTTACAGTCACGTATGTGGCATGCGCAGACCACTTGCTGTCTGGCCTACATGTAGGTAAGATGAATCTTAGCTCAGGGTAAGAAGACAGTCAGAAAACTTAGGAGGCTGGGCTTTGACCTTTGGTGGCCATTCCAAAGATTTCTGTGGAGCTTAAAGCTGTCCTGTGCACCCACAGCTTCTCTTGTTTGGTCCATTTTTTACTTCAGGATACGTTTGAACGTAAGTCATGTGGGTAGGTAGTATTTATCATTTATAAACAGAAAACTGTTTTTTGTAAAGGAGGGAAACATCTGATGGTAAGAAGCCCTTTTGTGTTGATGCTTGTTATGGTGCACTTGGGGCTCAGTTCCAAGTTTTGGTGAGAAGTTCTCAAGCTGGTACTGGAGTTTTCTATCTAATGCATACTGGAATCTTGGCTATTGTTAATACTTGTCATTTAAAATTGTTGTATAATTATTAATCGTTTACTAAATGGTCACTGTGTCCAGTTGAACCCAACATCATTATAATGGCACTGGATTGTTGGGGTTGATTAAGAAAGCTAATTGATGAGTCCCCCAGTCTTAAGGCTTGGCACTGTTCTCTTTAAGCCTGCAGTCCTAGGCATGGGCCTAACAGTGCCATTATAATAAATGCAGCCTTGGTCATGGTGCTCGAGTAGACACAACCTCAGCTCACCTTTCTTTGTCTCTGAATTTGTAGCGGATTAGAACGTGTTTTTAGACTTTGGCTGAATAGACTAGGCAGATCATAAGAAACATTTTTCTTCCATAAGCAGATACAATAGATCTGCCGGAGAATTTATGGGTGCTTTAATTGGCATTTACAAGGGATGTAGCCAAAGTGCTTATCACATATGAACCAGATTTAGCACAGTCCTGATGGGGAGAAGATGTGAAATGACTGAATGTGTTGCTTCTGGGAAAATTGAAGATATTTCGCAGCTCTCGCTCGTCATGTACTATGAGATTAGTCATTGCACAGCTATTTATTTACTTGTAACGAAAACAACAATATTGTTGTGGGTGTGGGATTCCCCGTGTTTTACTGGAGCTCTCTTATCAACATTGTCCATCTCTGTTATCGTAGAGGGGTGAAATGTCTATGTGATCTCATTTCTGATCTTCACTTAAAGGGGAACTGTAGCGTGTGTTTGGTAAGTGCACAATTTGGGCTACTTTCATAAAATCTATCTAAAAGTAACTCTTTAGATGGCAGTAACATTTTTTATGGCTTTGCTCCTCCATATTTTGATTATTATTATTATTATACAGGATTTATATAGCGCCAACAGTTTCCGCAGTGCTTTACAATATAAGGGAGACAGTACAATTACAATACATTTCAGTACATTAGATTATTGTATTTCATATTTGTAAATGTTCTCTCTAGGGGTTATCCTTATATCAGGGCATGTTTTCAGCATCCTTGTCCAAAGGATACTAACAACAACTTACAAAACCAACCACAACTCGGTCCCCAGCTACATCACTAACCTAGTCTCAAAATACCAACCAAATCATTCTCTTCATTCCTCCAAAACCTCTTGCTCACTAGCTCCCTTGCAACCTCCTCCCATGCTCTCCTCCAGAACTTCTCCAGAGCCACTTCCACCCTATGGAACTCCCCACCCCAATCTGTCTGACTATCTTCTACTCTGTCCACTTTTAGGAGATCCCTGAAAACCTTCCTCTTCAAGCCTATCCTGCCCCCACCTAACAATGGTACTTTTATTTTCTTTGTCAGTTCATCCCCTACAGTTATTACTTTTTGTATCATTTGACCCTCCCTTTTAGATTGTATGCTCTAAGGAGCAGGGCACTCTGATTGCTCATGTATTGAATGGTACTGTAACTGTACTGTCTACCTTCATGATGTAAAGCACCTTGCAAATTGTTGGTGCTATATGAATCCTGTATAATAATAATAATAATAATAGCAGCAATGTTGCAGGTCTTTTAAGTCCATTTTCAAGGTGTAAGCGAGTGAAAAGGGGTAAAAAAAGACCTAAAACATTTCTATTTAGAAAGAACTCAGATTTTTCATTTTGCTTGTTTGCATGAAAATGTTTTTATATACTGTCCTCTGTTCCAGCTTCAAATTATTAGTTGGATCGGTTTCCTCTGTGTGCCCCAAGGCGTGGTGTGGTGTGGAGTTCCGGAGTGCAATCTATCTTTGGAAAATCACTTTGATTAAACACTACAAACTAAACGGGATGATTTCACTCAAGAATATGCATCCATTTCCACAATGACTCAGCTCATGAATGGACATATGTGTTACTTCTAGAATAGCACAAAGGGAAAAGAAATATATAAAAAAAATGTTTTACTTTCCAAATGATAATCTACATAGATAATCTTGTTTTCTATCTATAGGTGAAACTCAAAAAATTAGAATATCGTGCAAAAGTTCATTTATTTCAGTAAAGCAACTTAAAAGGTGAAACTAATATATGAGATAGACTCATTACATGCAGAGCAAGATAGTTCAAGCCATGATTTGTCATAATTGTGATGATGGCTTACAGCTCATGAAAACCCCAAATCCACAATCTCAGAAAATTAGAATATTGTGAAAAGGTGCAATATTCTCAGCTCAAAGTGTCCCACTCTAATCAGCTAATTAAGCCATAACACCTGCAAAGGGTTCCTGAGCCTTTAAATGGTCTCTCAGTCTGGTTCAGTAGGAATCACAATCATGGGAAAGACTGCTGACCTGACAGTTGTGCAGAAAACCATCATTGACACCCTCCATAAGAAGGAAAGCCTCAAAAGGTAATTACAAAAGAAGTTGGATGTTCCCAAAGTGCTGTATCAAAGCACATTAATAGAAAGTTATGTGGAAGAGAAAAGTGTGGAAGAAAAAGGTGCACAAGCAGCAGGGATGACCGCAGCCTGGAGAGGATTGTCAGGAAAAGGCCATTCATAAGTGTTGGGGGCTTTCACAAGGAGTGGACTGAGGCTGGAGTCAGAGCATCAAGAGCCATCACACTCAGATGGATCCTGGACATGGGCTTCAAATGTCGTATTCCTCTTGTCAAGCCGCTCCTGAACAACAAACAACGTCAGAAGCGTCTTACCTAGGCTAAAAAAAACCAGACCTGGTCTGTTGCTCAGTGGTCCAAAGTCCTCTTTTCTGATGAGAGCAACTTTTGCATCTCATTTGGAAACCAAGGACCCAGAGTAAGGAGGAAGAATGGAGAGGCACACACTGCAAGATGCTTGAAGTCCAGTGTGAAGTTTCCACAGTCTGTGTTGATTTGGGGAGCCATGTCATCTGCTGGTGTTGGTCCACTGTGCTTTATTAAGTCCAGGGTCAACGCAGCCGTCTACCAGGAGATTTTGGAGCACTTCATGCTTCCTTCCGCAGACGAGCTTTATGGGGATGCTGACTTCATTTTCCAGCAGGACCTGGCACCTGCCCACACTGCCAAAAGCACCAAAACCTGGTTCAATGACCGTGGGATTACTGTGCTTGATTGGCCAGCAAACTCGCCTGACCTGAACCCCATAGACAATCTATGGGGCATTGCCAAGAGAAAGATGAGAGACATGAGACCAAACAATTCAGAAGAGCTGAAGGCCGCTATTGCAGCATCCTGGTCTTCCATAGCACCTCAGCAGTGCCACAGGCTGATAGCTTCCATGCCACGCCGCATTGAGGCAGTAATTGCTGCAAAAGGGGCCCAAACCAAGTACCAGGTCCGATATTGTTCTATGTGCAATCCTTGTTTTATTGATTGCATGTAATAATCTAATTTTCTGAGATTGTGGATTTGGGGTTTTCATGAGCTGTAAGCCATAATCATCACAATTATGACAAATCACGGCTTGAACTATCTTGCTTTGCATGTTATGAGTCTATCTCATATATTAGTTTCACCTTTTAAGTTGCATTACTGAAATAAATGAACTTTTGCACGATATTCTAATTATTCAAGTTTCACCTGTACTTCCATGCTCTGTATACAGAGCCTAGGGAAGCTGCCAACATTTTCACCTCTTTCCAGAGATCATTGAAACCTAGGTGCCCAGACTAATTTATCAGTATGTGTTGATTAGAATGACATCCCTTCTAATTTACTAAATTTATCGAAATCATTTATACTGTTTTTAAGAGCACATAGGGCTTTTATTTTGACACAATGGGGGTAGATTTCCTAAATTGGAGCACTCCGAATCTGGTGCAGCTGTACATGGTAGCCAATCAGCTTCTAACTTCAGTTTGTTCAATTAAGCTTTGACAATAAAACTTGGAAGCTGACTGGTTTCTATGCAGAGCTGCACCAGATTTTACACTCTTCAGCTTTAGTACATAACCCCATCTTTTAATAAATACCCTGTTTGTGTTTTTATTATGAGCCCAAAAATAACTTTAGAATGCAATTTTTGTTATAATACACATAGCGGTTTTTCATTTTTAAACCTTTTTAACAAACTACTATTAATTCATTGTATTACACTTTGACAGCTGCAGCCAACAAGTTTGTTTGTCAATAAATCTCATGTTATCACCATGAATGGCTATCATTGTGATCATGACTGATTACCAATGTGATGACGACTGGCTATCATGGTGATCATTACTGGTTATCCATGTGATCATGACAAGCTATCATGGTAATCATGACTGGTTATCAATGTGATCATGACTGGCAATAATAGTAATCACGACTGGATATCCTAGTAAATATGACTTGCAATAATGTTAGTCATGCCTGGCTATCACAGTGATCATGACATGCTATCATGGAGATTGCATGATCATGATATCTGGTTCCCAATGGTTAATGTGGACCACCAGCTGTCAGTGAAACACAGCTGTATGCTCCTCAGAGCTCCATATGCTCCTTAGTTTCCATTCTCTCAGAACAGGACACTGTGGGACAGTCGGAAATGGGTTAAGAGTATGAAATTCTGCATTTCCTGTAGGGCCGGATATAGCCTGTTTGATCTTGGGGTGCAGTAATAAAGCCAGGGAAGCATAATGTCAGCATACTATTGTTTTATCCTCTCTTAGTTCCCACCATCTCTATATGGCTGCAGTGAAAAGCACTATAGTTGGGAAGTTGGAGAGTTCAATAAAAGACCACATAGATGAGTTCTTGCCGTAAAAAAATATTTTAAGCAACAGACAGCATGGATTAATTAAAGACAGAAGTTGTCAAACAAATCTGATTCTTTATATGAGGAGGTGAGCAAAACCTTGGACAGAGGTGGACGTGGTATACTTGGATTTTGCAAAAGCGTTTGACATAGTTCCCCACACATAATGTCTAAGGTAAAGTCTATGGGCTTGGAAAAATCTGTATGTAAATGGATAGAAAACTGGCTAAAAGATCGTATTCAGAGAGTAGTGGTTACTGATTCATATTCTGAATGGTCTGGGGTCGTCAGTGGTGTACCCCAAGGTTCAGTGTTGGGACCCTTACTTTTTAATATATTTATAAACAATATAGGGTCTGGGATTAAAAATACCATTTCAGTTTTTTCAGGATGTCTTCAATTTACAAGCCGACCTCAATAAACTGTTTAATTGGGCAACTATGTGGCAAATGAGGTTTAATGTTGATAAATGTAAGGTTCTGCACTTGGGGGCTAAGAATATGCATGCATCATACATACTAGGGGGGGTACAACTGAGGGAATCAATAGTGGAGAAGGATCTGGGGGTTCTGGTAGATCACAAGCTTAATAATGGCATGCAATGCCAAGCTGCAGTTTCTAAAGCGAGCAAAATCCTCTCTTGTATTAAAGAGGTATAGACTCCAGAGAGAGAGATATCATTTCCCCGGTACAAATCATTAGTAAGACCTCATCTGGAATATGCAGCTCAGTTTTGGGCACCAATTCACAAAAAGAACATTGGGGAACTGGAGAAAGTACAGAGAAGGACAACCAAACTGATAAGAAGCATGGAGGAGCTCAGCTATGAGGAAAGATTAGAGGAACTGAATTTATTCTCTTTTAAGAAGAGGAGATTAAGGGGGATATGATCTCCATGTATAATACATAAGGGGGGATATGATCATCATGTATAATACATAAGGGGGGATATAATCACCATTAGAGATGAGCGAATCGAAGTAGGCGAAGTGGAATTCGTTTCGAATATTAGGAAAATTTCGATTCGCGTCGAATCCGAAAATAAGTAGACTTCGGATGCGCGAATCGAAATTTTTCCTAAAATGGCGGCGACATGTGCAGCGAGGGAGCGGGGATGTCTGGGAAGGCGCGCAGACAAGGCGCGCTGACCCATAATGCATTCATTCATGACATGTGATCGCATTAGCCAATCAGCAGCCAGCCAGCCAGCACAGTGTAATGGTCGAGCTATAAATGGCGGCCATTTTAGAATTCTCCATTTGCCTCCAGTCATTCAAAAGAGGCAGACCTGGCTGTATGCAGGGAGAGAGTTAGGGACAGAGAAACGTTACTTAGGGACACATAAACGTTAGTTAGGGCCACAGAATCGTTACTTAGGGCCATAGAAACGTTACATAGGGCCACAGAAACGTTTACTTAGGGCCACAGAATCGTTAGTTAGGGCCACAGAAACGTTACTTAGGGACACAGAATTGTTACTCAGGGACAGACAGAATTGTTACTGAGGGATACAGAATTGTTACTGAGGGCCACAGAATCGTTACTTAGGGCCACAGAAACGTTACTTAGGGCCACAGAATTGTTACTTAGGGACAGACACAGAATTGTTATTGAGGGACACAGAATTGTTAGTGAGGGCCACAGAACCGTTACTTAGGGCTACAGAAACGTTACTTAGGGCCACAGAATTGTTACTTAGGGACAGACACAGAATTGTTACTGAGGGACACAGATTTGTTACTGAGGGCCACAGAAACGTTACTTAGGGCCACAGAAACGTTACTTAGGGCCACAGAATCGTTAGTTAGGGCCACAGAAACGTTACTTAGGGACACAGAATTGTTACTCAGGGACAGACACAGAATTGTTACTGAGGGATACAGAATTGTTACTGAGGGCCACAGAATCGTTACTTAGGGTCACAGAAACGTTACTTAGGGCCACAGAAACGTTAATCAGGGACACAGAATTGTTACTTAGGGACAGACACAGAATTGTTATTGAGGGACACAGAATTGTTACTGAGGGACACAGATTTGTTACTGAGGGCCACAGAAACGTTACTTAGGGCCACAGAAACGTTACTTAGGGCCACAGAATCCTTACTTAGGGCCACAGAAACGTTACTTAGGGACACAGAATTGTTACTCAGGGACAGACAGAATTGTTACTGAGGGATACAGAATTGTTACTGAGGGCCACAGAATCGTTACTTAGGGCCACAGAAACGTTACTTAGGGCCACAGAATTGTTAGTTAGGGCCACAGAAACGTTACTTAGGGACACAGAATTGTTACTCAGGGACAGACACAGAATTGTTACTGAGGGATACAGAATTGTTACTGAGGGCCACAGAATCGTTACTTAGGGCCACAGAAACGTTACTTAGGGCCACAGAAACGTTAATCAGGGACACAGAATTGTTACTTAGGGACAGACACAGAATTGTTATTGAGGGACACAGAATTGTTACTGAGGGCCACAGAACCGTTACTTAGGGCCACAGAAACGTTACTTAGGGCCACAGAATTGTTACTTAGGGACAGACACAGAATTGTTACTGAGGGACACAGATTTGTTACTGAGGGCCACAGAAACGTTACTTAGGGCCACAGAAACGTTACTTAGGGCCACAGAATCCTTACTTAGGGCCACAGAAACGTTACTTAGGGACACAGAATTGTTACTCAGGGACAGACAGAATTGTTACTGAGGGATACAGAATTGTTACTGAGGGCCACAGAATCGTTACTTAGGGCCACAGAAACGTTACTTAGGGCCACAGAATTGTTACTTAGGGACAGACACAGAATTGTTATTGAGGGACACAGAATTGTTAGTGAGGGCCACAGAACCGTTACTTAGGGCTACAGAAACGTTACTTAGGGCCACAGAATTGTTACTTAGGGACAGACACAGAATTGTTACTGAGGGACACAGATTTGTTACTGAGGGCCACAGAAACGTTACTTAGGGCCACAGAAACGTTACTTAGGGCCACAGAATCGTTAGTTAGGGCCACAGAAACGTTACTTAGGGACACAGAATTGTTACTCAGGGACAGACACAGAATTGTTACTGAGGGATACAGAATTGTTACTGAGGGCCACAGAATCGTTACTTAGGGCCACAGAAACGTTACTTAGGGCCACAGAAAGGTTAATCAGGGACACAGAATTGTTACTTAGGGACAGACACAGAATTGTTATTGAGGGACACAGAATTGTTACTGAGGGCCACAGAACCGTTACTTAGGGCCACAGAAACGTTACTTAGGGCCACAGAATTGTTACTTAGGGACAGACACAGAATTGTTACTGAGGGACACAGAATTGTTACTGAGGGCCACAGAAACGTTACTTAGGGCCACAGAAACGTTACTTAGGGCCACAGAATCCTTACTTAGGGCCACAGAAACGTTACTTAGGGCCACAGAATTGTTACTTAGGGACAGACACAGAATTGTTACTGAGGGACACAGATTTGTTACCGAGGGCCACAGAAACGTTACTTAGGGCCACAGAAACGTTACTTAGGGCCACAGAATCGTTACTTAGGGCCACAGAAACGTTACTTATGGCCACAGAATTGTTACTTAGGGACAGACACAGAATTGTTATTGAGGGACACAGAATTGTTACTGAGGGCCACAGAACCGTTACTTAGGGCCACAGAAACGTTACTTAGGGCCACAGAAACGTTACTTAGGGACAGACACAGAATTGTTACTGAGGGACACAGATTTGTTACTGAGGGCCACAGAAACGTTACTTAGGGCCACAGAAACGTTACTTAGGGCCACAGAATCGTTACTTAGGGCCACAGAATTGTTACTTAGGGACAGACACAGAATTGTTACTGAGGGCCACAGAATTGTTACTGAGGGCCACAGAACCGTTACTGAGGGCCACAGAAACGTTACTTAGGGCCACAGAAACGTTACTTAGGGCTACAGAAACGTTACTTAGGGCCACAGAATCGTTACTTAGGGCCACAGAATCGTTACTTAGGGCCACAGAAACGTTACTTAGGGCTACAGAAACGTTACTTAGGGCCACAGAATCGTTACTTAGGGCCACAGAATCGTTACTTAGGGACACAGAAACGTTACTTAGGGCCACAGAATCGTTACTTAGGGCCACAGAAACGTTACTTAGGGCCACAGAAACGTTACTTAGGGCCACAGAATTGTTACTCAGGGACAGACACAGAATTCTTACTCAGGGACAGACACAGAATTGTTACTCAGGGACACAGAATTGTTACTGAGGGACACAGAATTGTTACTGAGGGACACAGAATTGTTACTCAGGGACACAGAATTGTTACTGAGGGACACAGAATTGTTACTGAGGGACACAGAATTGTTACTCAGGGACAGACACAGAATTGTTACTCAGGGACAGACACAGAATTGTTACTGAGGGACACAGAATTGTTACTGAGGGCCACAGAACTCTTACTTAGGGTCACAGAAACGTTACTCAGGGACACAGAATTGTTACTCAGGGACAGACACAGAATTGTTACTCAGGGACAGACACAGAATTGTTACTGAGGGACACAGAATTGTTACTGAGGGACACAGAACTGTTACTTAGGGCCACAGAAACGTTACTCAGGGACACAGAATTGTTAATCAGGGACAGACACAGAATTGTTACTCAGGGACAGACACAGAATTGTTACTCAGGGACAGACACAGAATTGTTACTGAGGGACACAGAATTGTTACTGAGGGCCACAGAATCGTTACTTAGGGCCACAGAAACGTTACTTAGGGCCACAGAAACGTTACTTAGGGCAACAGAAACGTTACTTAGGGACACAGAATTGTTACTCAGGGACAGACACAGAATTCTTACTCAGGGACAGACACAGAATTGTTACTCAGGGACACAGAATTGTTACTGAGGGACACAGAATTGTTACTGAGGGACACAGAATTGTTACTGAGGGACACAGAATTGTTACTCAGGGACACAGAATTGTTACTCAGGGACAGACACAGAATTGTTACTGAGGGACACAGAATTGTTACTCAGGGACAGACACAGAATTGTTACTCAGGGACAGACACAGAATTGTTACTGAGGGACACAGAATTGTTACTGAGGGCCACAGAACTGTTACTTAGGGCCACAGAAATGTTACTCAGGGACACAGAATTGTTACTCAGGGACAGACACAGAATTGTTACTGAGGGACACAGAATTGTTACTGAGGGACACAGAATTGTTACTGAGGGACACAGAACTGTTACTTAGGGCCACAGAAACGTTACTCAGGGACACAGAATTGTTAATCAGGAACAGACACAGAATTCTTACTCAGGGACAGACACAGAATTGTTACTCAGGGACACAGAATTGTTACTGAGGGACACAGAATTGTTACTGAGGGCCACAGAATCGTTACTTAGGGCCACAGAAACGTTACTTAGGGCCACAGAAACGTTACTTAGGGCAACAGAAACGTTACTTAGGGACACAGAATTGTTACTCAGGGACAGACACAGAATTCTTACTCAGGGACAGACACAGAATTGTTACTCAGGGACACAGAATTGTTACTGAGGGACACAGAATTGTTACTGAGGGACACAGAATTGTTACTGAGGGACACAGAATTGTTACTCAGGGACACAGAATTGTTACTCAGGGACAGACACAGAATTGTTACTGAGGGACACAGAATTGTTACTCAGGGACACAGAATTGTTACTGAGGGCCACAGAACTGTTACTTAGGGCCACAGAAACGTTACTCAGGGACACAGAATTGTTACTCAGGGACAGACACAGAATTGTTACTCAGGGACACAGAATCGTTGAATTAAAGGGTATGTCAGACAACATGCAGAGGAGTGGCAGAGGAGGCAATGTTTTAGGAGCGAGCAGACGTGGCAGCAGAGGAAGGGGTCGAGGCAGCACTATTCGCAGCCAGAGGCCAGTGCTCCCGGTGTCATCCAGTACAGTGAGGAAGAACTAACAAAGGGCGGTCAGGAACGGGGGGAGACATCCGCCTCTTCAGCAGCCAGGCGAAGAAGTAGTGGCGAGGAGAGTGGCTCGGTAGCCGGTCTAGAGACAGGTCTGTCTCCTGACCCACACGCAGCCGAGGGGGCTAGTAGTGAGGCGGAGACCCTAATTGATGATGATGAGGCTGATCGCACTTGGCAGCCTCGTCGTCATCAGGCTATTGCTTCCGCATCATCAGGAGAAGAGGGTGGCAGCTTGGCAGCGAGCAAAACAGTCGGTGGGTTGTCTCCATCACCACACTCTGCCATGTGCCACTTTCAGGTCTCCTCACACACTGCTGGTGTGTTCCATTTTTTGTCATAGGGTGCTGGCAGATTACGGGCCTCCCATAGCTGCTGCCAGGCCCCTAATCTGCCATGGGCCCCTGACCGCCTCCTCATGCTGCTGCCAGGTCCACAGTGTCTCATGCCATGTGCCACTTTCAGGTCTCCTCACACTGCTGGTGTGTTCCATTTTTTGTCATAGGGTGCTGGCAGATTACGGGCCTCCCATAGCTGCTGCCAGGCCCCTAATCTGCCATGGGCCCCTATACCACCTCCTCATGCTGCTGCCAGGTCCAGAGTCTCTCATGGGTCCCTGTACGGCCTCCCATTGCTGCTGTCTCCATCGCCACACTCTGCCATGTGCCACTTTCAGGTCTCCTCACACACTGCTGGTGTGTTCCATTTTTTGTCATAGGGTGCTGGCAGATTACGGGCCTCCCATTGCTGCTGCCAGGCTCCTAATCTGCCATGGGCCCCTGTACCACCTCCTCATGCTGCTGCCAGGTCCACAGTGTCTCATGCCATGTGCCACTTTCAGGTCTCCTCACACTGCTGGTGTGTTCCATTTTTTGTCATAGGGTGCTGGCAGATTACGGGCCTCCCATAGCTGCTGCCAGGCCCCTAATCTGCCATGGGCCCCTGTACCGCCTCCTCATGCTGCTGCCAGGTCCACAGTGTCTCATGGGTCCCTGTACGGCCTCCCATTGCTGCTGTCTCCATCGCCACACTCTGCCATGTGCCACTTTCAGGTCTCCTCACACACTGCTGGTGTGTTCCATTTTTTGTCATAGGGTGCTGGCAGATTACGGGCCTCCCATTGCTGCTGCCAGGCCCGTAATCTGCCATGGGCCCCAGTACCGCCTCCTCATGCTGCTGCCAGGTCCACAGTCTCTCATGGGTCCCTGTACGGCCTCCCATTGCTGCTGTCTCCATCGCCACACTCTGCCATGTGCCACTTTCAGCTCTCCTCACACTGCTGGTGTGTTCCATTTTTTGTCATAGGGTGCTGGCAGATTACGGGCCTCCCATAGCTGCTGCCAGGCCCCTAATCTGCCATGGGCCCCTGTACCGCCTCCTCATGCTGCTGCCAGGTCCACAGTGTCTCATGGGTCCCTGTACGGCCTCCCATTGCTGCTGTCTCCATCGCCACACTCTGCCATGTGCCACTTTCAGGTCTCCTCACACACTGCTGGTGTGTTCCATTTTTTGTCATAGGGTGCTGGCAGATTACGGGCCTCCCATTGCTGCTGCCAGGCCCGTAATCTGCCATGGGCCCCAGTACCGCCTCCTCATGCTGCTGCCAGGTCCACAGTCTCTCATGGGTCCCTGTACGGCCTCCCATTGCTGCTGTCTCCATCGCCACACTCTGCCATGTGCCACTTTCAGGTCTCCTTACACTGCTGGTGTGTTCCATTTTTTGTCATAGGGTGCTGGCAGATTACGGGCCTCCCATAGCTGCTGCCAGGCCCCTTATCTGCCATGGGCCCCTGTACCGCCTCCTCAGGCTGCTGCCAGGTCCAGAGTCTCTCATGGGTCCCTGTACGGCCTCCCATTGCTGCTGTCTCCATCGCCACACTCTGCCATTTGCCACTTTCAGGTCTCCTCACACACTGCTGGTGTGTTCCATTTTTTGTCATAGGGTGCTGGCAGATTACGGGCCTCCCATTGCTGCTGCCAGGCTTGTAATCTGCCATGGGCCCCCGTACCGACTCCTCATGCTGCTGCCAGGCCCGTAATCTGTCATGGGCCCCTGTTGTCGCTTGTTGGCATATTCCGCTCGTTCAGATGCTCCTTCTCCTGCTACTCCTCTTCACGGATTCCGTCAGCAGTCTTTCTTGGAATCCGTTTCCAAGAGACAACAGTTTGCGAGCACGCACCCGACGGTGCAGAAGCTGAACGTCCTCCTGTCCAAGTTGCTGCTGCCAGGCTCGTAATCTGTCATGCGCCCCTGTACCGCCTCCTCATGCTGCTGCCAGGTCCAGAGTGTGTCATGGGTCCCTGTACGGCCTCCCATTGCTGCTGCCAGGCCCGTAATCTGCCATGGGCCCCCGTACCAACTCCTCATGCTGCTGCCAGGCCCGTAATCTGTCATGGGCCCCTGTACCGCCTCCTCATGCTGCTGCCAGGTCCAGAGTGTGTCATGGGTCCCTGTACGGCCTCCCATTGCTGCTGTCTCCATCGCCACACTCTGCCATGTGCCACTTTCAGGTCTCCTCACACTGCTGGTGGTTTCCATTTTTGTCATAGGGTGCTGTATGGCCTCCCATTGCTGCTGCCTCCACCGCCACACTGTGGCTCCACACTCTGGTTTTGGCCCCGTGACTGCCCAAATGAGTGAAGTGTGCGGTGATTCTAAGATCGACGGCACTCATCTGCATGTCATACTGACTGTCAGTATTATTTCTCTTCCCCAGCAGACTCCAAGGGCATTTAAATTAAAGGTACAGTGTTCTGCACTAATATAAAGGCTCTCTGAAGCCTAGAAACACCCTTTTATAAGTTAAATTCGCAGCGAATATATTCGACTCGAATCAAAATTTTTCCACGAATTCACCGAATCAGTCGAATCGAATTTTTGAATACTTCGCTCATCTCTAATCACCATGTATAATACATAAGGGGGGATATGATCACCATGTATAATACATAAGGGGGATATAATCACCATGTATAATACATAAGGGGGGATATGATTACCATGTATAATACATAAAGGGGGATATGATCTCCATGTATAATACATAAGGGGGGATATGATCTCCATGTATAATACATAAGGGGGGATATGATCTCCATGTATAAATACATCAGTGGTTCATATAGTGAACTCGGTGTAGAGTTATTCACCCTGAGGTCATCACAGAGGACAAGGAGGCACTCTTTATGTCTGGAGGAAAAGAAATTTAATCTCCAAACATGGAAAGGTTTTTTCACAGTGAGAGCTGTGAAAATGTGGAATAGATGCCCTCAAGAGTTGGTTCTGGCCAGCTCAGTGGATTGCTGTAGGAAAGTCCTGGATTCCTTCTCAGATACACAGAATATAACTGGATACTAACATTTATAGGTAAAGTTGATCCAGGGAATATCCGATTGCCTCTCGGGGGATCAGGAAGGAATTTTTTTCCCTGCAGGACCAAATTGGATCATGCTTTGCTGGGGTTTTTTGCCTTCCTCTGGATCAACTGTGGGTATAGGATTATAACTTTTTTTTTTTTAATGGTTGAACTGGATGGACTTTTGTCTTTTTTCAGCCAGACTAACTATGTAACTATGTATTAGGCCAGCGTTTCTCCTTTAAAAGCATGCAAAATCCCAAGACACCCAGTCCTGAACTGTATTTATTGGGCTGAAGGACTCTGACATCTGCACTGGATGATGATGTCACCCACTTCTTGGTACCATGTGGGGTAGTTCCGATTTCAGATTAGATCAGATTATACCCATCACTTTAGAGTCAGATTCTTTTACATTATAGTCCCTCATTGCATCACTTCCTTCAAACCAGTGTCGCCCCATCTCATCAGAATCCCCCTCTTTTCATTAGTACCCCCCCATCAAAACAGAATCCTCCCATCACAACAGAATGTCCCCCCATCACAACACAGTCCCCCCATTTCACGACGCCCACCCTTCAGAAATAGCAACAAATCATGACGTGCATCCTGGTCTGCTCCCCTGCAGTGCTGTGGATAGTGGCAGGACACCAAGTAGCCATGCAAACATGGCACTGCCCCTGAGCCCCTCTACTTCCTAATACCAATGTCACTGGTTCTGGGGGTGCCATTGAAATCTGGAGGGCCAAAGCCCACCCCAGCACCCCCTAGATCCAGCCCTGATTTCCTGTCTTCTCTATGGGTTACTGGTGTAAAACTGCATACTGGTGATATAAATCATCCCTCCTACCACCGAAGTAAAATAAACTTCCACCTTCACCACAGGAGTCACTTCCTGTGCCAAGCTGATCTAACTTATTATAAATATATATTTCATGTATTTACATTAGCTAAATTGAAAATTATATTATTGTCTTGTCATGAATGTATATATTAATGAACTATAGGGTACCCTTATATAGCTACCCTGAGTTGTTATTTAAAGCAGTACTGCTAGGCAAATATGAATAGTTTTTTGATGACCAGAAGATTTACCAATATGTCAACAGGGGAATATTGAGTGTGGAGTCAATAGACCATTAAAAGGAGAGCCCTAAGCCACCAAAAGTACAATCATGCTACAACCCAGTTGAAATGTAACCTCGGGATGTATATTGGTGTAGCTCTACATCCAAAAGGGCCTTTCTTTCTCTAATCAGTGCAGGGTAGCCAGGCACACAGCTGACATCCATCCACTCTGGCTCAGTAACAGTCTAGGGGTGTCTTTTTTGTAAATTTATTGCTGGTAAAACTTGGGAAGGGGATCTGGGAGTGAAGCAGGTAATTCCAAAACAGAACAGGATGTTAATGGAGGACACTTTTATCTTGATAGTAGCACAAGTAATCACTAAAGTAATAGTAATCATCTAGGATAGTCTATATGTGAACAGCTGTGGACTATGTACACAAAAATGTAGAGAAAGTCTAAGGTAGTCCACTTTCATGTCAGAAGACCATGAAACTTCAGCACAAAAAAGGGAGCTTTGCTCACAGGGTTCCCATGGCCCCAACAGCAATTGTCCAGCGTCCAGCCCAGATGTGCTCCAGGGCAAGCAACCTCTGGAGCTCATGGATCTATTCCCACACAGGAGAAAGACCCTGTCCTCTGGACTCCTGCCTATTTAACAGGATCCCATCCACCATCTGGGCACACCTCTCCAGGGATTGGATAGGCACTACTAAATATTCAGGCCGGGTATTTGAATCCTCCTGCCCTAATCTCCAGAAACTTCTCCTACAGTCAGGGGAAGGTAATCCTACTCCAACAATTTTGGCTCCTGTGGATGCCTTATACTAAATTTACCTAACAACTTATATAGGAGGGTACTATATTGGGAACAGAGCTTGGTGCTGGGGCTTCAGTACTTCATCTAGGCATAGCTGTAGGTGTCCAGACAATCCTTTTGTCCATACTCTTGTGATCTAGGAACTCAGGTCTTTGATGCAGGAGAGCTGTTCCTAAACTCAACCAATGCAGGCTCAGTGTCAGTGCTATGGAGCTTTTCTAGCCAAATAAAACTGAAAACAGCCTTGTAAGCTTAAATGCAAATGAATGTATATATATCAAACAGAAATAAGTTCCACTACATAGGCTTCACATGAATCTATGCTCTTTGGCTGCAAGGGATTAGAGAAAACTCAAAATATGAACTGAGTCAATACTTTGAGTATATCATTGCTGTAGCGTAGCGCTTGGTGGCTCCCTGATTGATTTTACTTGGTACCTGTAATTGCTCTTTAATACATCAGCATTAGACCATCACTAGAACACAAACAGCGCATGGAGAATATGACATACCACCAGCAAAACGTCATTAAGCTTTCCTCAAGCTGTCAGTAGATTATTTATCACTCTGGCAGAAGTTTAAACATTGCATGATCACCAAAGCCTTGCTATTTTAAATCAATGTTGGGCCATGATTCCTAAAACTACCTATAAACATGAGATGGAAATTTGGTCTCTTATGTACAAAACCTACCAACATCAACCATGCTATCACACAGGCTGCAATGAGTACTGTTCTCTCCTTCAATAAGTGGTGACAATAGTGTCTGACAAATTATATCATCTCACCTCATCGCTCTAAAGCTGGCCATACACAGTTAGATCTTCTTCAGATGTTCATATGGAAATTCTAAAAAAAATGTTTATCAGAACATTTTTTCTTGCCATCGTTGAATGAACTAATTTCATTCAAAAGACTTGAAAATGCAAATCAGACCCACTTATTACACAGGTTTCATTACATTATGATTATGTATGATTTTACTATCATATGAAAACCACATTCACAGTTAGAATTTTGTTCATTTGGCAAAAAAAGTATTTGGCTCCTCCAAATGTTCTTGTCATTACAAATGAAAATGACTGTCAATTTGACCCACTAACAGGGGCGGACTGACCATTTGGAAACTCGGGCACTGCCCGAGGGCCCGGGGTCAGTAGGGGGGCCCATGAGATGCTCCTGGTACCTTTTTCATAGGCTTTTTTGAGTTTGGGCAAGGACACAGGGGCCCCATCATCCCCTATTGCCTGGGGGCCCCATGAGTTGTCAGTCTGCCCCTGCCCACTAACCATTAGAGAATTAAACAAATGTGCTGAAAACAAACGTTTTTGGACAAATTTCTACTGGTGTGTGGCCGCTGGTCAGCTATAGCACACAATGCGAGTGTTGGCCAATCTGAGCTGTAATGTTTGTTTGCCCATGGCTAAGATCTGTGCCAAATGTGATCATATATAAAAGAACTCAGTAGATCATCACTAGCTAAGTATTGTCTGAGTCTCCAGTAGGCCATTTTTAAATTATACTAGCCCCTTTAGTAATCACTATAGTCAGCTTGATTCCCCAAGCTATAATAATTGCTATTTGCTAAAAAGACAATTATTTTCAGCAATGGCAAAAATGAGAGCTGAAAAAAGTCTGAAGATAAGGATTAGTAGATAGTAGACTGCTGCTCCAGGTGAGCCAACTGCTACTGTCCTCCACACCCCTCAAGTACCTAAGTGTTAGCCCAGTTTGTCTGACCGTGTGCAATAAAAAATCCATAGGTCTGGATGGCTGCACTCTTAAAATCATCCAACGTTATTCCAATAGTAAAAGCACTCAAACACAGCACTAGACCCCTGTGGGGACAAAGAAGAAAGTCAATGCGTTTTGCGCTATTTCAGCGCTTATTCATGACTGTATAGTAAAATGCATGCTACATCAAGTCCAAGGCCCCACAAAGAAAGCTTTATGCAAAATATGTGGAGCCCAGTTGGGCTTACCGATGTAGTCTTATGGGGGGGTTAATTCTGTTGTGCCTCACATTAATTCTTTGAAGTTATGTTTTTGTTGTAATTTTTTGTTTTTCTGCTCATTGCTGTATCTTTTAAATGTGTTTGCATGACTGCACATCAGTAATTAACAATCGGGAGTAATTACCCACAGCTGATTGTAGGAGGATGTTGACTATTTCATTTGGGATTTGTATCCCAAGTGTGTAGTCCTGAATAAGCACTGGGATATCACGAAACGTGTTGACTTTCCTCTCTGTTCCCACAATGGTCTAGTGCTGTGTTTAAGTGCAATTACTATTGGAATATAGTTATATGTTTTTTCAAAGTGCAGCCATCCAGACCTTTTGATTTTTTATATAAGATGAGGATTGTTATGGCAAAAACACATACATTTTAACTTAGTAAATTAAACCTTACATCATCAGTGACTTATTCACCACCATCATACTGATGTTACCAATAGATCCTCGTAGATCATTCCTCTGCCATCATTAGAACATAATGCTGCCATCAGAGTACCATCATGTGATCATCCCTTTTCCAAGAGTAGATACAATCTCCATTAGTCCTTGGAAGATCAGTAATATACTGCCAAAGAAACATCTCTATAACCTCCATACACATCAGAAGACCATCATCTTTGTTTCCCCTTAACTTAGAAAACCATGATAGTGCCATGGCAACGTCATTATTATATCTATTGCAGATACCCATATCTCTATTCCTGGTTCTCTGCCTATATCAGGGAAGGAGGAATGATACAGCTTTCGTGGGAAAGAACTTCCAGCGGTTGAGTTTCCAAAAACTGCAGATGTTGTTGCTCTAAAAATAGATGCAGTTTTTGGACTTGTCTTGGTTTGTAGAAATGAGATGTGCTACACAACATACTGTATCTTATAATTGGACAGTGGCTCTGTGGAATGTTCTGCAGGAAGACAGGAGTGTCTGTATTCCCTCCAGCAACCAATTACATTCCAGATGTCATCCTTTTAGTGCTGGTTACAGTCTGAAGATAACACTGAAGGTTTCTACTAGAAACATGGCCAGACTTTCTTTCTTTTGGGGTTTCTGAACAATTCCAGTGGTTCTACAAATCTATAAAAATCTATAGGCTTATGCTTTAGATCAGCCAATCTCAACCTTTTTACCGCACAGGAACTCTTCTATTCTTTTCCTGGTCTCAGGGAACCCCTGCCAAAAGCACATTTTTTGGGGGCCATGTGAAAAATTGCTCTTTACATAGGTGGCCAGTGGGAAGCATGTTACCCTTACAAAGAGCTAAAAGGATCATTGGTATCATGCTGGTATTGGCCTGGAACTATGCAGGCATCAACCCTGGTTAAGAATGGTTCCTTTAGAGTTTTCATGTGTCATTACTAGAAAACTGACTGGAACTTCACATTCAACTTCAAGCGTAGGATCTGGAACTTCTTGCCAAAAGGATTGTACACATCAGCACATCCACCAATTAAAAAGTTTACTTGTAATTATGTTCAGTCAACCTTGTGATTTAGGCACCCCTGCCAGAAAATTACTGATGGACCACATTTTTTACTGACAACCTGAAAAATGACATTAAAAACTAAGAGAATCAATATTTAAACAGTATAAACACAATATGGAAGCACTAACAACACCCATAACAAGTAATTTGACTGGTTTACACTTACACAAGTCAACACAGCATGACAAATTATCAGCCCCTGATATTTACAGTCAGTTGTAAAAATCAGTGATTTTTACAAACTGTCTGTAAATTTACTGATGGTTGGCAACCTTGGTCCTGGTGATGACACACAAAGTGAGGAGATCACCGAAACCAAGACAGAGACAGTAAACCTGACAAAGCTTCTCACCCCTTTTCACTGTCTGTTCTCCTGCTGGAAAAATTCTGCTTACTTCTTGTCTCAGTGACCACACAGGAAATGAGGAAAAATTCCCACTGCCTGTAAAAACTTAGCTGGGTTCTTACGCCTCCCCACTCTTTCCAAACAGCATTGGGGGTCTTCTTTATTAGATACAAGGGTTCACTTTATGGGTCAAACACTTTTTACATTGTCAAATACCTGTTGTCACCTCTTCCTTTAGTGGCCGTGATAGCTTTCCTCCTCTTATGCCGTACACTGATATTGCATATCTGGTGTTCTCGGTCAGATCCCGCAGTGTTACGTCACGCTGCTCCCCAGGAACTGAGGTCTCCTTTGGTGTGGCGCCATCACTCACATCTTCATAGCGGATCAGGAATGATTCAAAAAAATTAGGCTTGGCCTTCCACAACAGGTTGACACTGTCACTTGTTACATCTCCCACTTGTAGACCCCCCAGTGGAAATCTTGGAGACACTAGAGGTAAAAAATTGAAAGTGTATTCATTAGTATAAACGTTACAGCAAAACAATACATTGTGGTTCATATGTTAGCTACATGAAACAAAAACCACAAAACAAAAATGTATATTTGCTCACTTTTGGTCTCCTAAATATAACACTGAAAGCGTTTGGTTATATCTGTTTGATAAGGTTAAATATACTTATTGATCCTGCCAGAAATCTTGCCAGCTTATAACTTTCTGTGCTTTCTGTACTGACTGTTATCAATTACATTCTCTGAGGACTACAGAACCACAGCCCTCTATGTTATTTAGACTAGGAAAAGGTGGGGTTCTGTAGTCTTGTCATCTTTCTGTTGTCCTGATACAGTAGGACAACAATGTTATGACCCTAGGACCAGGGGCGGACTGACAACTCATGGGGCCCCCGGGCAATAGGGGATCATGGGGCCCCTGTTTCCTTGCCCAAACTCAAAAAAGCCTTTGAAAAAGGTACCAGGGGCATCTCATGGGGCCCCCTACCGACCCCGGGCCCTCGGCAGTGCCCCGAGTTTCCAAATGGTAAGTCCGCCCCTGCCTAGGACTAGAAGTGTGTTACTGGCAGGAAACTAAGGGCTGCCATACATGGACGAAAAGGTCAATCCATGTATGGGCAGGATGGTTGTACAGAAGTTGCCCCGCCATCAGACAGTGCCCCAAGTTTCCAAATGGTAAGTCCGCCCCTGCCTAGGACTAGAAGTGTGTTACTGGCAGGAAACTAAGGGCTGCCATATATGGACGAAAAAGTCAATCCATGTATGGGCAGGATGGTTGTACAGAAGTTGCCCCGCCATCAGAACACAATAGTACAGCAGACATTTTTCCCCCATCCACCTAAGTTAAATGGGAGAATCGGGTCTTTTTTATTTTGTTCAACCAAATGGTTAAACAAAGCAAAAAAATATTAACTTAGGGTCATCTTAATGCAGCCATCACATCCAAGGAATGGTAAGCTGCAATATTTTAATCACAAAAATACCTTAGACAGAAGCTTTAGTAGTGATGAGGAGGGTTCTTCAGAAATGTGTTGGATCTTTAATGGATATTGTGAACAATGGATTTTATCTGGACTCTACTATTTGTGTATAGCCAGGTGCTTGGCTGAGAATGATGAGTGAGAGAAACACTGACTGCAGCTGCTCTCTGTAGCTGCTGCCCTGTGGTGCTGAACTGGTTAACAGCTACAGTATTTCAGCAAGAGGAGGGAGCTGCTGAGCAGGAAGAGTTCAATAGGCTGAGGCAGGCAACACTGAACTGTGGGAACTGTAGTCCAGAGGAGAGACTCTATTGTATTCAAGAGCTTTTGAACTTAATTTCCCAGAGATAGATTGCCAAGAGGAGGGGAAGACCTGCATTTTCTAAGGCTGTAAAGGACACAGCTTCCTCTTGCTGTGATGAAGACTAGAGAGTGAACATTGCTGTCCAGTGTGCTCCATCACTGCTGCATACCGGCGGCCTGAGCAGAATCCGGAGTACTGAGTTCAGGATGTAGACCGTGATTGGACTACTTGCTGTGTGCATCCTGAGGGTGAGCTGAAGTATTGCTGGGACTGGTGAGTTGCTGCTGTGGGAATTTGCTGTCTGCTGCTAGAGAGACTGAGTCCTTTAGAAACTGACCATACCGCTATATAGTAGTCTTATTGCATCCTGCAGACTCAACTGGGACTATTCTCATGTGCACCAATGGTACAACTGGGCCCCAACTATGCTAGCCAGCTGGAGAATTAGGAGTAAAGACAGCCCCTTTGCAGCTGTTACACAGAGACCTTCACCTATTGCTTATGCTAAGAGGTATCCCTCTTGGAACAATACACCATATCCAAACCATTCTCCTAGAGTGCATTCACAACTAGTTATAGTATTATTATTCACATTGCAGTTTACAGCTTATATGCACTGTTTATTTTTTACTTTGCTGATTCATTAGTTAATCCCAGTCTATTGGTACAGAACTTTAGTCTAGGTTACCTTGGCATAGGTATCATACTGTCTAGTAGACTGTGTCTAGACCTACCTTCTGTGTGCTCATTTATGCTCGAACCACCATTTATTCGAACCCGTACCAATACATTGAGCTCATTTACCACTAAATGGTCTTGTGTCTATTTCCAGGTGCTAAATTACAACCAAGTTAAAGGTATCTACACTTGTGTTCCTATAAGTGCTTGCAGTAACTTTCACTCAATCAGGTGTGTCAGAGGGGCTGAGGTTGTTTTTGGAGTCGAGGTGGGGGTAAACGTGTGCTATTCAACTTCTCCTATACATAGTACTACATACCTGACAGCAGCTTTAAATCCCCCCCCACCCTCAGTTGTTGTCTGTGTCCTACTGGGAGACCCACCAAAGGCTGCCTGCAGAAAATACAGGAGACTAATTACTCTGCCCAATGAGAAGGAGCAGCAGTGGCTGGTCTTTATTACTGAAAGCTTCTACACAGAGCAGGATTTGTTTTAAAACATTGCTTTGCATCCTTTGGTGTTACCCCATGGTGGGTGCTTTGTTGCGCACAAGGACCTATATCCAGTGAGCAATAAGAAGGAAGGCAGCATTCTATATCAGACTTAGAGACCCTTAAAAAATTGGTTTTACCTGTAGATGTTGCACTTGTGGTTGTGGTTGGTGGCAGAGTGGTCCTTTCAATTGACGGCTGAGTGGGAGGTGGCGTAGCGAGTAACGGAGCTGTGGTTGGGGGCAAAAGAAATGTTATCCTTTGTGCCTCAAATATTTGTCCTTTCTTTCTGTGTCTCTTCTACAACTATGGCACACCTCCCCCTCCCTCCATACCTATAATCCTATAGATATCCTGGTGTCAATGGCATGCTGAATCATGAAACATTACATGCAACATGTGCACAACGACATGCTACAAAGCAGTGAGCATATATGATTATGTATGTATGGGTGGCTATTGGGTGCATGTATGTCTATAAAAGCTGCTCCCACACATACACAAAAATATATAGTAGAATTGTATGTTCTATATACATACACCATTACCAGGTCTATGTATATCATACATTTATCAAGATTGTAGAGTGCATTTGTTTTTGTTTAACCTTTAGAATACAGTACATAAAATAATGACAGATGGCATGGAAAGCATAGATATACAGATCTGTCATTAATATATATATATCATACATACATACAAACACTTTTACACTGTTCATTTCACCAGTACCTCTGTGCATGGTATAGATATACATTGTATGCTTGTATTAAAAAAAGCACATTAAAGAATGGGGCTTTAATTTAGAAACATATTAGTTTTTATGTTTTAATTTCGATTGGTTTGAAGGATTAAAAAAAAATTGCTGGCTGCTTAAAGGGAAAGTCCACTAAAATCAATAACTGGATTGTTGGGTGGATATTGACATCATCAATCCCCCTTCCAAGTTTTAGGAATCTTGGGCACTCCAGCAGTGAAATGTCTCACCAAAGATATCAGCTCTTCATCTTGGCAAGAATCATAATTCACCTCATATTACCTTTTTTTCGATGTGAGACATGTCACCTTTTTTTTCGATGTGAGACAAGTCACATTTTATTTATTTTAAGACCACTGCAAAACATAAGGAAGGAGCACTTCATGTCTGGAGAAAAATGTGCAACTGCAGATCACACCCAAGTTCTCCTGCTGTCTAGCCCCCTTGTCATCCCCTTCCATGCTCATCTTCAGGATTTCTCTAGAGCCTCTTCCTTCCCCTGGAACTCTCTATGCCAATCTATCCAGCTACTTCCTACTCTGTCCACCTACAGGAGGTTTCTTAAAAACTTGTCTCTTCAGGAAAGCCTATCCCACCTCTATCTAACAACTGGAATTTGACTTTCTTCATCAATTTATCCCCTCACATTCATTAACTTTTGTATCACTTGCCTATCTCTTTAAGTATCACTTAGCCTTTTTCAGCTAGGGTTCCTCCAGAATTTGCTAGGGGTTCCTTAAGCAATGAGCAATTTTAGCCTCTCGAATAAGTAACTACTGAAACTAATGATCTTTATAGCTATCTCTAAGGAAGGCATTTGTCTCACTGACCACCACCAATGTAAGGAGCAATCATTTTACTGACCACCAATGTAAGCAGCAATCTTCCCACTGACCACCATAAAAATGTACCATGGGTTGTAGATATAGTAATTATTATCAGGGGTTCCTGAAACCTGAAAGTTACTTCACTGGTTCCACCATATTAATAAGTTTGACAAAGGCTGCTTTAAATTGAGGGCTCCTACGAGCAGTGCCCTCCTAACCCTCTTGTATTGAAGGTATCTTAACTGTACTGGGAGTATCCCATGGCTTTTGTGAATCAGGAATTTCTTCCCAATTAGAGTAAATTGGACCAAGCTTTATAATGTTTTTTTTTCCTTTCCCTGGATCAGTTGGGGGTTTGGGGTTCTGTGGAAGCAAGGTTTTGAATTTACTCACTTTTGCCTGAACTTGATGGACATCGTTCTTTTTCTTAAAGTGTTACTAAACAGTAAATTCAGTCTGTATATGCAGTAAAGCATGCTAGTTATACACACTGTGCAACCTAAGGGGTTAATCCTCTGCATGGATAAAAACGTTGTTTGATCCTGACTTCTCTGATCCTCCCCTTCTTCCAGTGTCCCCCTCTTATCTCCTGATAAGACATCATGTGGAGTTACTCTGCACATGCTCAATTTGATGTCTATTGCTGGAGAGAACATTTCCTGTATGATCAGAGCTAGCAGATCACATGGCACCATGGCCTGGCCAATAAGCACTGGCCATAAAGGGGGTCAGACGTCAGAGGAGAGTGAAGTCTCCTCCTGCAAAAATAGTCAGCGCTCAGTCGGCCACATCTATATGTCACGTGATCGCTGCATTCTGCTATTAAATAAAGGTAGATGGCGGTTTCATTCTAAGTTAAAAAATGCATTTATATTTTATTTGTGCTGCTGTAGTGCTGATCCGTTCATTTTAATACCATGGGTTTAGTATCAAGTTAACTTGACTAACTATGTAACAATCCCTACTACCATCTCTTGGCATCTCCTGTAGCCAGTAAAGAAACTACACACCAACTTTTATGTTCAAAAGAGATAGAATTTCATTTCATTAGAGGAAACATGTGCCTCCAGGAGAAACTTTCATGCTGGTGTCCCCAAAAATGCTTAAAAGACAGTGGTTAATACCAAACATATTTCAAAATCTGAGATGTCCCTTTTAAATGGACTCACCTTTTAAGCCACATCACACCCGATTGCCCAATGTGGCAATTGATGAGGTATTACATGACTTCTTCCGTTCCTAGTTTGTAAACTCTGCAGCTAGCACCTCATAACAAGAGCACACAGCAATTTAGCCAAGACCTTGTTCCAGTTAATAAAATGCATCTAAACCAAAAAAATGTATATCTATATGTCTACACACACCTACACACGTCCCTTGTGCATTCACATCTTTTACAATATGATATATATACAATTGTGCGTTCACATTGCCTGAAGGGTAAAGGTGTTATCAGCAGGTCAGTCGCGGTGTCATTTTGCCATACGGTGAGCACAGAGCGAGCGGCAGAGGAAGAGAGAGGCCTGTGAGGTAAAACTGTGCTGTTATTCATCTGTAAGTGGTCAAACGGATAACGGAAGTCGAGACAGAGGGGGGAAAAACTGAACAAATATAAATAAGCAAAAAAGAGAGGGTAAAACAACTAGTATTGGGATTTTGTTGAACATAAACACAGCTCAAGAGGACCTGTCTTCACAACATACATTAGGAGATACACAAATCTGTGGCATTGCCCACCATGTCCAATCAGGTTTATTTTATTATAGGTAAATGACAGCTGGAATTGTGTAATGCATAAAGTATAATTTTATAATGCAACTTTTCTGGTTGATAATAGCATATCTATCTTAACTATTATTTCAGCCAACAAAATGGTTGCCTTCTGCAGTAAATTAATTATTTAATTTACTTTTAGTGAATTAATTATGTGTTAGAAAAATGAATACAAAAACTTGTGAGCTGCACGTCAAGCTTTGATCCTGCATAAAACCTAAAATGAGCCTAGGTGGACTGTGCCTTGACTTTCAGGCAATATCTGTTTATGGTGGTGTGATGTTTTGAATGGACAGATCTGATAGGCTTGAATGAGCTGACCCCGGGATTGGGTGCCCAGAGCTTGACTGAGACCTAGAACCAAGCTTCAATAGTTTTGACCTGGTAAGTGTCAGAACAGGAATGTAAAGAAATAGTTCAGTAGTTTCAATGTTGAAAATACAGGTCCGCTTACAGGATGACAAAGATACATGTTCAACTGAAAAAGACAGAATGGAGGAACAGCAGAATTATGAAAAAATAAAAATAAAAGACAAAGATTTAATTTGAAAAGAAGATAAATTAAGAAGACAGATCCCAATATTTAGCACTCCTACAAGAAGGAAAAGAAAGCACACTGAGATATAATTCAGACAGATGATCACAAAACCCATAAATAGCACTTTTCCTAATCTGCTTGAGCATGTCCCTATCCCAGCAAAATGGAACTGGGTGCAGAGTGGAGATAAAAGCAGATAACTCAGAGGACAGCCAATAAAACTGTAAAACGTATCCCCTACTTCCCACTTTATCTGCTGAATCATTTCAACGCAGTACCTGTGTCTGCCACCAACGAGTAAGACTTGGATGAGCGGCCCCTCAGCAGCCCGTGAAGGTCAAATCTGTAGCTGGTCCCTGGGCTAAGATCCTGAATTTCCACCTGCCTGATGCCTCTGTCCACCTCCATCTTTTGGGGAGTGACACCATCCATGGGTGGCCATGGCCTATAAAGGATTATTACCCTGTCCCACAGAAATCCAAGACCTTCTAATGATATAATCATGCTTGTGGGACTTCTCTGGTGGATACTAGGTCTTCCTTGAGTCCCAGGACCTTGGACTTTTCCTAAGGTCGGAATTTGGATCGGATCTGCTTTACCTTGGTTTTCACCAGAGCCTGGAATCTGGTTGACTACTAAGGATTTCTCTTGATTATTATTAAGTCCATCTATGACATGTGAAAGCTGCCCTCTTTCGCCTGTTTCTTTGTTAGGTAAACCTATATCTGGAGTGCGGTCGACATTTGGTAAAGCACTTTGTACCACGGAGCTTATAGAAGGCTTCTCTTTGGGTTTTTTGGTTGGCCTTCCTAAAATCCCCATTCTCGAGGGGGTTTCATAATCTGTAGCATGTGAACTCGGTGGGAACTTCTCCAACTCATCTTGACTGTTAGTCTCTTCTTCCTTATTTGTTTCAGAAATTGACTTTTTTTCATCTTCTTTCCTCTCATTTTTTTTCTGTGGTGTGATAGGCCTTTTTGGAGATGGTTTTTGTGAACCTTTACTTTTATCTAATACTGGCTTAGAAGGAACAGGTTTAGATGAGTCTGAATCAATCACATTTGTTACTTCATGTTTTGGTTTGTGTTGTACATCCACATTTTTTTCTGTCACTTCAGAAGAAGAACCGTCTATCTCTCCAACAGCTTCTACTCTTCCTAGTGTCTTTGCAAGTGGAGGAAGCGAAACAGTTTTCAAAGAATCTGGGTTTGGCACTAATACTGCTCCCTCTTTTGTTTGATGTGTAGCATTGCCTAAATTAGGCAAACTATTTTCTACTGCTGCATTTCCAAAATTGCCTTGCAGTCGTGATGCCCCAATGGGTTCTGAGTACCCCTTGGCACCTGGAGTCTTTTGAGGTAGGCGATCATACACCATTCCTGTAAAACTATCTGGTTTCCATTTTATTAAATAAAGAAATATTGCCTTGGCTACAGATTCAACTGTTTGGTTGCCTCTTAGTGGGAATGAAGTAGCCCTTAAGTAACTCTCCAAACGCTGAATAAATGTTCCATTGTACAAAGAAAGTTTCTCTGGCAAGTTCTCAATTACAGACTTCATATGTGGTCCCAATATCCTGGTTTTATTCTTCACCTTTCCTCCAGGTTCTCTGACAGCATCTTCACTTTCTACCACTACTGTTTGATTATGGACCACCTTGTCTTCTTCTCTACCAATCACTTTTCTTCTGTTGGTGTTAACAATTCTGTTTACCTTTACTAAAGTTGTAATCTGCTTTCTGGATTTTGTAGGATCAGTTTGATCATCTTCTAAATTATTTTCCTCATTAGCTCCTGTCTGTTCAGTTTCCAAATTGCTTTTTGTTGGTGTTTCTGGTGTCGATTCACTTTCTAAAGTATCCAGATGATCCTTATGTACAGTGGGTGGTAATTTATGAATAGTATCTTCAGTTTGTGAAGGACTAGATGGACCTTCCTGATAAATTTGGGTGGGATCTCCATCATTACTAGACTGACCTAAAGTTTTCTTTTTCAACAATTCAATTTCCCGAAGCTTTTTAGCAACACTGGACGTTTCTGGTAAACGTCCACCGCTAGGAAAGCGAACTTTAGAATGGGTGCTTGTAGTTCGACGTACATCTTCTATTTCTCCTTCTTGCAATTTGGTTGGACTTTCTTTAGACATTGTTGTGATATGAGTAATGTTCTTTGTAATCATCCATTTCTCTGCTTTTCTTCCTGGTAAGTTGTTATTACTATCTGATGGGTTTACTTTGCCTAAATCATCATCCACCTTCACACTTTTTATTACAATCTCCTCTTCACTGTGAGATGGTATGTTAGAAGAGTAATCTAAATCGTCAGTTTCATGGTGGACATTAACTACCCTTCCATTCTTAAGATGACGGGTTTGGTATATGGTTGTAATAATAGTTGTTATGTTTTTTGTTGTTTGTATTAGTTTGCTTCCTTTTTGTCCTTCTGTAACGATCTCTCTAGTTTCCTTGGTAAGAATACCATCATCCTCCCCTCCTAGTGAGAGGTCTTTTCTGGGTGCCGATGAAAAATGTTGATTTCTCTGTATCGTAGTTTCAGAAGTATCCACAGTATGAGAGGTTCCCAATGATCCACGGTCCTTGTCTTTCTCCTCAACATTCGAACGCTGTCTTTCTTCTCCAGCTAGTAAAGCACCAAATTAAGAAGATGACAGTTACCCTACTTATAATCAAATCTAAGATGAATTATATTGTTCAACATTTAAAAAGTTAACATCTGTAAAATTGTTTCAAGTCATGATGCGATTAACAGTCCTGGTTGGTAAGAAAGAGTTAGACTTTTATCAGCTGTGCTGCAACTGTGGTGACATGAAATGCAAATTGTTAGTTGCATAAACATTATTGCAAAACTTTAATGAAGTTTAATTATATTATTTGAAATTGTTAAAACATAACCTTCACAATCACTGGAAACAAAATGAATTATTAAATGAATACATTTGGTATGCAGACATGAATGGGCTATGTTCTCTGGAAGAAACTTTGTATATAACATCGCAGAGGTTTTTATTATTATTATTTGAATGTATTGTATCAAAAGTAAGATGTAAGGACATTGAAGTGTGCAATCAATATAATATTATTTAACATTGATTCACAAATAGGCTGTACAATTAATTTCTTTGTACTGGTATTTAAATGTTATCATGAATAAAATGTGACTAATTAATAGTTTGATCCAAATGAAAGGATAGCTAAACACAAAACAAAAATACTATTATAAATTTGACCTTAGGAAGATTTACCCCCTTCATGACCAGGCTGTTTTTGCTTTTTGGCACTGTGTTACTTTAACTGACAATTGCCGAGTCATGAAGCACTGTACACAGATGACATTTATATCATTTATTTCACACAAAGAGCTTTCCTTTGGTGGTATTTGATCACCACTGTGTTTTTTTTTTTTGCGCTATAAATGAGAAAAGACTGGAAATGTAAAAAAATATTTTTTTTTCTTTCTGCTATAAAACATATCCGATAAAAAAATTTAAAAAATCGAATTTCTTCATAACATTTTGCCAAAATGTATTCTGCTACATATTTGTAGTAAAAAAAATCCCAATAAACGTATATTGATTGGTTTACACAAAAGTTATAGCTACAAACTATGTAATGGAATTTTTATTTACTTTTTTTTATACTAGTAATGGCGGTGATCAGCGACTTATAGCGGGACTGCAATAGTAAGCAATTTGACACTGACACTTTTGACACTCTGTGGGAACCAGTGACACTAATATAGTGATCAGTGCTACTAATACACACTGACACTGTACTAATGTCACTGGCTGGGAAGGGGTTAAACATCTAGGGTGATTAAAGGGTTAAATGTGTGCCTAACCAGTGTTTATGTGTGTACTGTTAGGTGTTTTCACTATGGGATGTGCCGGTTTTTATTCTCTGCAATAACAAACAAAAATTGACACATCCCCACTGACAGGACAGGGCATTAAATTGGAGTTGGCCTACCCCTTTTGCAACCATAACAGCCCCCACTCATCTGCAAAAGGCTGTATACAAAACTATCTTGTATGTGTGAATATTTCTTCCATGTAACCAAAACAGCATTAGTGAGGTCAGGTGCTGTTGTTGGGCAAGAAGACCAGACTGACTGTCAGCATTCTAGTTAATCTCAAAGGTGTTAGTAGGGTCGAGGTCAGGGTTCTGTGCAGGTTACTTGGGTTCCTCCACACCAAACTCATCAAACTGTGCCTTTTACACAGGGGCCTAGCCATGCTAGAACAGAAAATGGCCTTCTCCTAACTGTTGCCACAAAGTCGCACATGCACCATTGTCTAGACTGTTTATGTGTCCTGTAGCATTACCAGTACCCTTCTTTAGAAACACCTAAATTTGATGATTTGGTAGAGTTTAGTGTACAGTGTTGGTGTTGTAGCTTACTTATAGTTTAAGTGAGTTTTAAATTGCAACCCAAGTGTGCAGGCATAATGTTTCTCTGTGACCTCTACACATATCCTAATATAGTCCCAAAAGAATATTATTAAAACTGGACAACAAAATGGATGTAGCTGAAAGAATAGAAGACCGCAGGACTAGTTTACATAACCGTTACCTTATAGGTTAGTGAAGACCCATGTTGCTAATTAAATATATGAGAATTTCAAAGATGATCCCAAAACAACTGTGGAATGCTCAATCTTGTTAAAAAAGAATCTTTCCATCTCCAAAATATAGCCTGAATCAACACACCATTTAGCCAACAGGATACTGGCCATCCAGCATAGTGTGGTGACATCTACAACTCCAACACTAAACAGGTCACCCAGCACTGAAGATGGAACTTCTACAACTGTGCACATTTTTCAAAACTTTAAACATTTACAGCTCAGAAATAAAAAGAATTGACAGTTCAGCAATGAGAAGGGTAGATTTTCTCCACTGTGCCTGGGGAGGAAATCCTGCAAGGAAAAGCGTTCAATGTTAAAAGAAAGTTAACAGCAAGTCTGGTCCAAAATCTCCGGCAAGACCCCTGTTCAGCTGTAACACAAGGACGCGTCATACAACACAAAATGTTGATCAAATGTTTTGAGTCACTTTTCATATTTCAGTCTTTCATTGCTATCTTAAAATGGAATTCAAATATGTTCTTTTATTCTTGAGTGGAGTAAATAATTGATATAGGCTTTGATCTACTGCCCATTCTTTCTGTCCAAGACCCTGGCAGAGAGACCACCCTACAGCCACAACTTGGCCAAGACAAGCATGGTTCTGCTGTGAACTGAGTTTTTTGGTTCCCCTTTTTGGAGTACATCCTCTACATAATGCTGTGGAGTATTAAAAAAAGATTCCCCAGAGGAACCACTCTGACTCAGCTGAGAGAAAGATATCAGGGCCATGTACAGCAAAAAAAGGAGCCGGTAATCAAGCCCTGTCTTTCTCCATCAAAACTAAAAGATTGAATAGGTGTTACCTAAATTTTAAGAGTTAACCCATCTAAAAATATATCTTTGGCTAGGTTTTAGTCATTTTAATTGTTGTTCACCTCATATCTCTGAACTTGAGCTTCCAGCTTTAAGCAAAAAGCATTAATGCTACAACAAGGTGTCACTCTCCCTGTTGGATTATCTCATTACTTTAAATCCCTGAGGAGAGAAGCAGTAGTTAGAATCCACTGTGGAGAAGACATACCCAGGAAACCTCCAGAGAATATTTTATAAAGGACAACGATCCATCACTCCACCCCCTCCCCCACCATTGCCCTTTTGTCACCTGTGGCTCCGTTGGCCTCTGTGTCCTGGCTCTGTTCCTGTTCCTTTTCTGCTCTCAGTATGATTCTGTATTCTGTATCTGCCTCCAGTCCAGAGACCTTGGCTCTGTCCATCTTTCCAGGTATCCTTATTTTCTTTTCCTTCCCATTTGGATGGATCAGAGTCACAATATATCGATCAGGTAGAATTTGGGGTTTATCCCATCTTATGAATAAAGAGGAGGAGGTGGTATCGGTCACACGGAGTCCACGTGGAGCTTCAATTCCTTAAAAATATAGTGAACAATGAGTAACGCAGAGGCATCAATAAAGAATAATTATAACATGTTACTGAAAATGTACAGCTACTGGCATTTCATTCCAATAACATGCAAAAAATCATGACAACCAAGAAAATAGAAAACAAATTCTCATAACAAAATGTTCTGCATTGGCCGTTTTCACTAAAGGGTGCAAACCTTATGTCTGGCTGTTTTTGCATACTAACTTTTTTTTCAGTTAAACCTGATTTACTTAAATTTTACTACTCAGATGTGGCGTCATCACACGCGGATGTAACGTCATCACGCACGCTTTGCCAGAAGTTGAACCAAACAGAGTATCTTTGCCAAACAATTTCGTGCTATGTGACATGGACTGGCAACAGTGAGCACTTGGAAATTAGTGTATACTATTTACATATGCAATTACCATTTTGTGGCTGATTCACTAATGAGTTTCAGGTGCTGAACTTCAAGCACATAAAAAAGACAAATTAATGTATACCTGTATTTATATATACAGCATTAAATGCATGCCAAAGACAAACAGTGTAAGTACCTGAACTTTTAAATCTACATTTCCTTAGAATCATCAAGAGCCTATTTCACTTCATTGATATTTGTTTTCCAAAGGACAAAATCTGGGAGTATGATTCAAGTTGTGTTGGGCAGATCCACTAATAAAGTTTCAACTGTACTGCAGAGCTCAGACTAAGAAAGGGGAAAGCAGCACAAGGAGCCAGTGTCAGCTGTGCTACAATGCTCATGTGTTAGAGAACAGACTGAGTGCGGTGCAGATTGAAGCTCAGGTTTCACAGCTAATTGATACAGTAGTTGTTCAGCGGTCCAGGTCAGGTTTACATCAGGCATAGGACAGGTTTAGATCAGATTCAGTTCAGGATTTTATCCCTGTTCACAACTGATGACATATGCGGTATAGAAACGGTTCCCATAGAAGACAAAAGCCTGTAATCTGCAACTGAGCCAGACCTCACTGCTCAGAAATTGGACATGACTTTTTTTTTAATCCACATTGCAGAACATATGTGAGCAGGCACCATAGGAAGCAATGTTATTTCACATGTCATGTGGATTTGATGCGGTTCAAACCGCTTCCAATCCACATATATGTGAACCAGCACTCACAGAGAGCTGAGCTCATCAGTCCACTGCTTTTCTTTTATTGTCCAGTTACAGACTGGTAGAGGCACAAAACTAAGCCTATTCTTTCTAACCCTGTAAAGGAAAGATCGCTATACTTACCTAATCTGAAGCCGCTCCAGTCTGGTCCCAAGATCAGCTGTCAGCAATGGCTTCTGTGTAGAGGAGGGGCAACCGACAACAGATGTCCCATTATAAGTCTATAGGTGATGTCATCTCCTAGGCATTCCCGTTGTTGTCGGTGATCTCTTCTCTACACAGAAGCCACTGCTGGAGACCAGACCAAAGCAGCTTCAGGATATGTAAGTATACAGATCTTAGGTTTTGCCTGAACTTCCACTTTAAGTAGCCTGTACAGGTCTTGTCCCTCCCCAGATTGTGACTGGACAGTGAAAGGAGAAGCAGCAGACTGTTGAGCTCAACTTTGTCACTCTCCATGTATGAGCATGTTCCTTGTTAGTGCATAAGCATTGTGCTGTTTCTTCCATTAAATTAGTCTAGCAATAATAAAAAACAATTCAAATAATTTTTTTTCCAACTGCACTTGGCACTCAGAATGCCAGCAGTTTTATTCATGAACAAAGGTGCAAATTGCAGTAACAGAGTCCATGTTTACTTCTTCCTGAAAAAAATTAATGACCTTGTAAATCTACATTTCCTTCGAATTCACTCTGTTTTGCCTCATTGGTATTTTTTTTCCAAAGGACAAAATCTGGGAGCTCGATCCAACTTCTGTTGGATGGAACCAGTATTTCCACTAATAAAGTTTCAACTGCAGAACACATAACTCGCTACTAGTCGGCCTGCCGATAAGAATTACGTCTCTTTTCTCAAAGGTTGGCTTTGAGCTCTGCAGAAGTGTGGAGGCACTATTATTCCCGGCAAGCTCTGCAAAGCCATAGCTGTCTCATAACACTTCTATAAACATGAAATGGACCATTTAAATAGTCTCGGGGAACACAGTCTGGGGGAAAAAGGCTATTGGCGCCATGAGGGGCAAACACCATAAGTCCATATTAGTCCAGCTCAAAGTCTATGCAATCCTGGTGGGGATACCAATCCACTTGTGGCAGCCACCTCAGAGTAAGAAGAAGACTCTGTAATAATAAAGGAGAAGAAAGAAAGAGCCCACCAAAATGACATCCAATTTATTAAAACAACAATTGGCAAAGTAAATGGCATCTCAAAACATAGGAACCACTGTAGCAATGTTCTGCTGTTGCATCAGCCGGCTTGGTGTGGTAGGGGCTGATAGATGCTGAAACCCAGAAGTCAAAAGAACCAGAAACAACCCTGGAGCCCACTTGGGATGCATGCATGGAAGGGACGTCACACTGAAGTGTTCCTATGGCCGTGGATACGTTTCGCCTGCTCTTTTCTCAGGCCAATCTCTCAATTCTTTTGGACTGAGAAAGGAGTGGGCAGCTCTGAAACATGTAGCTACACCCATAGAAACTTCCCAGTGCAATGTCACTTCTGCAAATGTGCCATGGATAAGCTCCAGGATGGTTTCCGGTTCTTCCGGAAACTGAGTGAACTGCCAGATTTGTTTTAACAAATTGGATGTCATTAATAATACACTTAGTGGGCGCTCCCTTTTTTCTTCTTTTCTATTATCACACGGGACACAATCTACCTGCACAGCACCTGTCTAATTTTCATCTCAGCAGTAGTGTGCCCCATGCCTACCTGCCCTGAAAACCCCTGTTCCTAATTTTTCATATTAAAAGCATGCAGGCTAAATAATGCGTAAAGCCTCTTTTACACTTGCAGCTGGGGGGGGCATAAAAATAGGTGGCAAACATATATCCTCTATGTCTCTTTCAGTGGGCAGTATCACCTCCAAACACAACTCATTCAACTAAATGGGGCCTCAAGCATTCACACAGCTGTCACAAATAATCCATGTATTTATTTCCTATGACCATCAGCTCCATTTTGTGGCCATAATCAAGTACTTTCCTGATTGAGGTAATTCACGAGAATATCGCATTATGGCTATAAGAAGGAGTTGATGATCATAAAAAATAAATATATTAGACACAGTATGGGGATTAGACTTGTTGGCTGTGTGAATATTTGATGCATTCACACAGCAATTTTTTTTATAACTAGAGCCCTGTGTGTATAGTGACTTGTGGCCTGCTTGCTCCACAGGCAACTCCTATGTAAGTGATACTATATTTTACATGGAATAAACTATACATATTTTATCTAATTTCTGCACCCTTGCATTTCTTTCTGCTCTATAGCACAGTTTAGGATTTCTGCTCTTTGCTCCTGTATTTCTGCAAGGTAAGTGTAAAGCCTACCATAAATGGCTTAAATTTCAATTAATTTCTTTTCCAACCATTTCTGTCAAAGGGGCTGAATGGAAAAATGTTGGCCAAACAGTGACCATGCATCTAGCAGGGAAGATTCCTTCATTCACACTGCTTAGCCTGGATCGAGGAATCCATCAAATTTCGCTTGTTTAAGTCACGGGCTGAACAAGAGAGATCTTTACCTGTATGGTCTTATCATGTGCACCATGCATTTATATCCAGAGATGCCACAAATTTAATTTTTTTTTTACTTTATGGAACAGTGGCAAAGTTTCCTTGACAGCATTTTATTTTCAGTAGCCTGCAAGGACGTAAATGCCCTTACTTGTCTTGGCAGTTATAGAAGTTTCCGGTCCTAATGTTGAGCCTTTGCGGGGTTGGATGTTCACAATATATTCTTCTCCAGGAGCCAACCCAGTCTGATGGTAGGTTATCAATGAGCCCTCAATTGTGGTGGTTATAATGCCATTTTCCTTCTGCATAACAACATAACATATTATTAGCTGGATTCAATGTAGTTGCATAAATGCTTGTTGAATTATGTTTAAATAAACTGATGTCTTTATTCAACCTTATTAACTGTGTAACTATATGTGCCCCAAAATTGCTTTTTTTTAGCTATAAATGCTTCAGATGTAATTTCTGTACAGAGACAGATATGCAAAATACAAAAACTCATAATAGTCAATCTGATTTTAAGTGAACCCATCAGTTTGCACATTCCTTATAGCCCACCTACGTTATAGGGTACTCTGAATTCACAGGTGCTAAGGGGCAGTCATATTCTGCCTGCCAACATACAGCCTTACTTGAGCTGACTAGTGTGGACTACTGTTCTTAGTCTGAATAAATAATCAAAATAAGCTTTCGATTGTGATTGTGTAAGCAGCCAAAACAGCACATGCTGTAGAGTCTATACTATGGATACAGAGAGGGAGCAAGTGTGTACTTGTATGTCCATGGTAGGAATTGTATGCTTCTCAGAACTCAGAGTACAGAACTGTGAGCTGCTCAGGGTAAGAGTAGGGAATTATAAGCTCTCCATAAACAGAGTACAGAATTCTAAGTTCAGGGGCAGGATAAAAAACTGTAAGCTCCTCGGAGTCAGAGTAGGGAATTGTAAGCTCCTCATAAACAGGGTACAGAATCCTAAGCTCCCCTGGGACAGGATACAGAACTGTAAGCTCCTCGGGGTCAGAGAAAGGAATTGAAAGCTCCTCATAAACAGTGTACAGGATTCTGAACTCCTGAGGAGTAGGGTGCATATTCATAAAATCCTTGGAGCAGGGTACATAACTGTAAGCTCCTCAAGAGTATGGTAGACAATTGCAAGCTCCACGAGAGTAGGTTAAAGAGTTCTAAGCGCCTCGGAAATTAATTTCAGAATTAAAAGTTATTTCAGGGCAGGATACATAATTCCAAGCTCTGCAGGGGTACAGTACAGAATCCTAAGTTCCTCAAGGGCAGAATACAGAACTGTAAGTTCCTTGGGGTCAGAGAAAGGAACTGAAAGCTCCTCATAAACAGTGTACAGAATTCTAAACTTCTGAGGGGTAGTGTGCAGATTCATAATATCAGTAGAGCAGGGTCCAGAACTGTAAGCTGCTCAAGGGTAGGGTAGAGAATTGTAAGCTCCATGAGAGTAGGTTAAAGAGTTCTAAGCTCCTCAGAAATTCCTTTCAGAATTAAAAGCTACTCCAGGGCAGGATATAAAATTCCAAGCTCTGCAGGGGTAGAGTACAGAATCCTAAGCTCCTCAGGGGCAGGATAACGACCTGTAAGCTGCTTGGGGTCAGAGAAAGGAAATAAAAGCTCCTCATAAATAGGGTACAGAATTCTAAACTCCTGAGTGATAAGATACAGATTCATAAGATCCTTGTTGTAGGGTAGGAATTGTAAGCTCCACTGTGGCAGGGCACAAAACTGTAAGCTCCTCAAGGGTAGGGTACAGAATTGTAAGCTCCTTGGGAGCAGGTTAAAGAATTCTAACCTCCTCAGGAATTACGTTCAGAATTAAAAGCTTCTCCACGGCAGGATACATGATTCCAAGCTCCGTGGGGGCAAGCTACATAATTTTAAGTTCCTTCAGGGCAGGGTAAAAAAATTGTAATCTGCTCAGGAATAGGGAGTGATATGAATGGTTTCCTTGTATTCTATAAACTACTGCATGATATTTCAGCAGCAACACATAAATACTGGACATACTGTAGGTAAATTAAAAAATACTACATAAAAAGAAGGACTGTTTGGTGTCATTCCTCCATAATTCTCAACAATGAACACAGTGATGGTCAATGTGGGAAATAATTTTTTTGTGTGCATACCTTGGCTTTGAAAGAGATGTCATATGAATCAGGGGCGGCTTGTGGCTGATCCCACTCCAGGGTGATGGCAGATTCTTCCTGTGATATAACCTGAAGACCAGTGACAGCAACGATGTCTACGAATTCTATAAAACACAGTATAACTCAGAAAACTTCAGGGAACAGTACATGTTGGATTTCCTTGTAAAGATTCAGTGGCAAGCAGCTCATTTATTAATAACCAGCAAAAACTCCAATCCACATGGGAGCAACAGCTCTCTACAGACACATGGCAGAGAGCTTTGTCCTGAAGTTGGTTAGATATGTACATGTCCTATTAGAGCACTTCCATAATTTAGAGATGGACGTAGGGGTGGACTGACAACTCATGGAGCCCCCGGGCAATAGGGGATCATGGGGCCCCTGAGTCCTTGCCCAAACTCAAAAAAGCCTTTGAAAAAGGTACCAGATGCATCTCATGGGGCCCCCTACTGACCCCAGGATCTCAGGTAGTGCCCGAGTTTCCAAATGGTCAGTCCGCCCCTGGCTGGACTAGACTTTCAAAGTATACTCTGAATCTGATGATTGCCTTACACATGTGTATATAAATATATGCACTGTGCTACTTTTAGGTGACTCTGTCACTCCCAAGGAAATTGAAAAAGATGCGACCTGGAACAAGGTTTTAAAGACTTTAACCCATCTTGTTGATAGACTTCGTTATGTTTATCCATATACAGTTGTGTTCAAAATAATAGCAGTCAGACATCACTAACCTGATCAATCACTGTTTTTGGTAGAAATGATATTTCTACATGGCAAATAATTTACTAGCAGGTGTAGTAGAGTAATAGAAATCCAACAGACCCAACAGTCATGACATGCATGCTGCTGATTCTGTGTAATTGAATCACTAATTGAAAGGGGCATGTTCAAAATAATAGCAGTGTGGAGTTCTATTAGTGAGGTCATTCATTCTTTGAAAAACAGGTGGCAATGATTGCCCTTATTTAAGGAAGGAAGGAAGGCAGCAAATGTTGTACATGCTGGTTACAGTGCATTTCTCTCTGAAATTCTGAGGAAAATGGGTCGTTCCAGACATTGTTCAGAAGAACAGCGTACCTTGATTAAAAAGTTGATTGGAGAAAGGAAAACATATAAAGAAGTGCAGAAAATGATAGGCTGCTCAGCTAAAATGATCGCAAATGCTTTAAACTGGCAACCAAAACCTGAAAAACGTGGAAGAAAGCGAAAAACTACCATTCGAATTGATAGAAGAATAGCCAAAATGGCAAGGACTCAGCCAACAATCAGCTCCAGGAAGATCAAAAGAAGGTCTAAAGTTACCTGTGAGTACTGTTACAGTTAGAAGACACCTATGTGAAGCCAAGCTATCTGGAAGAAGCCCCAGCAAAGTCCCACTGTTGAAAATAGGACATGTGCTGAAGAGGTTACAATTTGCCAAAGAGCACATTGACTGGCCTAAAGAGAAATGGCGCAACATTTTGTGGACTGATGAAAGTAAGATTGTTCTTTTTGGGTCTAGTGGCCGGAGACAGTTTGTCAGACGACCCCCAAACACTGAATTCAAGCCACAGTACACTGTGAAGACAGTGAAGCATGGTGGTGCAAGCATCATGATATGGGGATGTTTCTCATACTACGGTGTTGGTCATATTTATCGCATACCAGGGATCATGGATCAGTTTGAATACATCAGAATACTTGAAGAGGTCAGGCTGCCTTATGCTGAAGAGGAAATGCCCTTGAAATGGGTGTTCCAACAAGACAACGACCCCAAACACACCAGTAAACGTGCAACATCTTGGTTCCAGACCAACAAGATTGACGTTATGGAGTGGCCAGCCCAATCCCTGGATCTTAATCCAATAGAAAACTTGTGGGGTGACATCAAAAATGCCGTTTCTGAGGCAAAACCAAGAAATAGAGAAGAACTGTGGAATGTAGTCCAATCATCCTGGGCTGGAATACTTGATCACAGGTGCCAGACGTTGGGTGACTCCATGCAACACAGATGTACATCAGTTCTCAGAAACAGTGCGACTACAACGAAATATTAATTAAGTGATTCAAAGGAAAGCAAAATCTTCAAACATTTTTCAGTTTATATAGTGAATGTTTGAGTTTGTAAAGAAGAATACAAACACTGCTATTTTTTTGAACAGTCTAATATTCACTTTTCTTCAAATTTTTTAGAGGAACAACACAAATTTGATCTATTTTTCTTCATGTTTTGATTTGGAATAGAATGTTTAGTGTTCCCAATGCATTTGAGTGTATGGAAATAAAAGCTATTAGAAGGATTTTGAGCTTTATTCACTTTTTTCAACACACTGCTATTATTTTGAACACAACTGCAAGTTGAAAAGACCATACATTCTCTTTAAAACACCGCCTAGGTGAGTATAATTTATTTTCCTGAAACCCGAACATCTCTTTTAAAAAAAAATGCAGTAGACCCAAAACAACTAATTGGATTATCCCTTCGATGTTTCTAGAGCTAAGTAGCATCTTTCTGTACATCTACCTAGTAAAAGTTCCAACACTCACCCATTGCACAGTCTGGGCCGATGTACCCCTTCTTACATGTGCAGACCCCGTTCACACATTTGCCATTTCCACTGCAGTTCCCTGGACAGGCTTTTGTCCCGCAGACTGGTCCGGTGAACCTGGCATCACAGACACACTTTCCATTGACACACTGCCCGTTGTTGTTACAGTTTTTAGGACAGGCTTTGGATGAACAATCAGGCCCTGTAAAACCAGAGTTACAGATACAGACTCCATCTTGGCAGCGTCCATGGACATGGCAATTTTCTGGGCAAGCTTGAGAGTTACAGTCCGAACCGACGTACCCAGGATCACAGACACATTTTCCATTCTCACACCTTCCACGGTTATGGCAGTTCTCTGGACAAGTTCTCTCGCTACAGTCTGGGCCTGTGTATCCATAATCACAGATACATACCCCATCATCACATTGTCCTCGGTTCTGACACTCATTTAGACATGTTTTTAGTCCGCAGTCTATGTCTGTATATCCAGGATCACATATGCAAATGCCATCTTCACACTGGCCCTTTCCATTACAGTCATTGGGACAAGTTCTGGATCCACAGTTGGGACCTGTGTATCCAGAATAACAAATGCATTTCCCATCATCACAGGTGCCACGGTCGTTGCAATTTTCTGGACATGTTCTGAAGGCACAGTCCTGCCCGGTATATCCAGGTTCACAAATACATTCACCTTCCTCACACCTACCATGACTGTAGCAATCATTGGGGCAGGTCCTAGAACCACAATCTAGACCAGTGTATCCAAAATCACAGACGCATACCCCATCTTCACATCGCCCCTGACCATAGCAGTCATTGGGGCAAGTTCTGATGTTGCAGTCCTCTCCCCTATAGCCGGCATCACAAACACAGACCCCATTTTCACACCGGCCCCGGTTATAGCAATCATTGGGGCAGGTTCTAGACCCGCAGTCCTGCCCAGTAAATCCATAATCACAAACACATACACCATCTTCACAGTGTCCCCGGTCATAGCAATCATTGGGGCATCTCTTGGTTCCGCAATCCAAACCAGAATATCCGGGGTCACAAAAACACACACCTCCTTCACACCGACCCTGGTCGTGGCAATTTTTGGGGCAAGTCCTGATGTTACAATCCACTCCTGTATAACCAGGTGAGCAGACGCAAGTCCCTCTAACACAGCGGCCATGGTTGGAGCACTCAGCGGGGCAAGATCTGGTCCCACACACTGGGCCAATAAATCCAGCATTACAAATACATTTGCCGTTGATGCATTGCCCATTTCCACTACAGTTTTTGGGGCAGGCTTTGGATCCACAGTCCGGCCCAGAAAATCCTGGGTTGCACATACAAATGCCATTTTGACATTGTCCCCGATTGTTGCATTTGTTGGGGCAGGCCTTTAATGCACAGTCTGGCCCTGTATAGCCAGGATCACATATACAGTTGCCATCATCACATCGGCCCTGTTTGTGACAGTCATTGGGGCATGTTCTGATCTCGCAATCTGGCCCCATGAAGCCCGGGTTACAGATGCACTCACCATCTTCACATCTGCCCCGTCTCTCACATTCTGGAGAGCAGATTCTAGTGCCACAGTCTGGCCCGACAAATCCAGCATCACACACGCACTTGCCAGAAATGCACTGACCCTGCTCGTTACAATCTTCAGGACAACCCTTATACCCACAATCCTCCCCAGAGTACCCAGGATTACAAACGCAGACTCCATCAATGCATTTGCCATGATCATTACAGTCATGGAGGCAGCTTCTGGAGCCACAGTCCGGTCCGGTGAAACCAGTGTCACACACACATACACCATCTTTACAGTCGCCCCGGTCATTGCAATTACTAGGGCAGGTTCGAGATCCGCAGTCCACCCCTGTGTATCCCGGATAGCAAACACAAAGTCCCTTTTCGCATATTCCCCGGTTGAGACAATTTCTGGGGCAGACTCGCGAGTTGCAGTCTTCGCCTGAAAATCCGGGGTCACAGATGCAAACTCCATCTTGGCACTGCCCATTATTGTGACAGTTGTTTGGACAAGCTTGAATGCTGCAAGACACACCAGAATATCCTTCAAAGCAGATGCAACGCCCATTTTTGCACCGCCCTTGGTCATTGCAGTCCTCTGGGCAGGTCTTCAGCTGGCATTTGTCCCCCATGAAGCCTTCTTTGCACTGGCACTGCCCATCGACACAAATACCCCTCGCATCACCTCCACAGCCCCCTGGGCAGTCATCAGCGTTCGGGGGGCAAGGAATTGGCTTGAGACTGGAAGGGTCATCTGAAAGAAAATCAAAGAGAACTCAGGGAATCTATATAGTATACAACTAACATATACAGCAAAGATGTGCATAAGGGAAACATACATTTCATTTCAGATTAGTTCGTTAACTGAATAATTTTGTTTCATTATATTCGTTATGTTAGAATGATTTGTTTTTCAGATTTGTTTAGTATATTCATTATTTTTTAATCAATTTGAATTTGAAATTTGAATTCGAAATTCAAATTACAAACTTAGAATTTCAGAAGACAGCTGTATTAGTTCTATTATATTTTTTTCTATTCTACTTGTTTCTATTCTACACTTTTCTATTCTATTCTACTCTATTTTATTCCATTCTTTTATTTCCTATTATATTCTTTTCTATCCTAGTCTTTTATTTTATTCTGTTTTGTTTTATTCTATTCTGTTCTATTCTAGTATATTCCTTTATTTTATATGCTGTTTTATTCTATTCTATCTTATATTCTATTCTGTTTTATTTTATTCTATTTCTTTATTTTCTCTTATGTTCTATTCTAGTTTATTCTGTTTTATCTATTCTATTCTATAAAGCAGCCTAAGTATGAATCATCATCTTATGTCACATTTATACTTTACTGTATTTATTGCAATATGTTTACATTTCAAATTCAAATAAAATTTTGAATTCAAATTCATTTTCGATAATAATTAAATTTGTTATAATTTATTTATGATTCAATGAAATCTATTACCATTGTAATTCGGATTTTTGGATACATCCAAATCTCCAAATAAGTTTTTGTTCAAATTTCAATTCATAATGAAGAAACTTGCACATGTCTAATATACAGTATATCTATCCTACAGTCAGTAACAGCAATCAAAACCTTTCTGTTTGCCTAGAATGAAGTGGGGGAGAGACAGAAATTCTCACAGATTTTTAATCATGTCTGTGCAGGGGCGGACTGACTATTTGGAAACTCGGGCACTGCCCGAGGGCTTGGGGTCAGTAGGGGGCCCCATGAGATGCCCCTGGTACCTTTTTCATAGGCTTTTTTTGAGTTTGGGCAAGGACATAGGGGCCCCATGATCCCCTATTGCCCAGGGGCCCCATGAGTTGTCAGTCCGCCCCTGTGTCTGTGTCCTCTTTGGAGAGATTTTCTCTTTGTTCCTGTCCTGGTGACAACCAGCCACACCCTGGCTAACCAGGTGTCTCCAGAAATAGAAGAATGAGAACATGAGTCTACCAGCTCAAGGGTCGATCTGTCAAGGGTTCTAATCATTCTCCACTTTACTGTAAGCAAAAAAGATTTAGATGGAGTTGGGCTTTAAAGTTGAATTCCAGGCAAACAGCTAAACAAAGATATGAAAAATATGTATGGGAGCTGTTTTCCCTGCCAAAGGTTTTGTATTCCTGTCCATCCAATTTTGAGAGTGAAGCTGACCATACCTTCATCAGTTTTTTTCTATTCAGCTAGCGGGTTAATCAGTGCTGCAGCTCTGATCGAACATTCATTTTCCAACAAGCCCGTTTGTCAGAAGTCAATCATTAGATCGACTTCTCCTGAAGGGAAACAGCCATAGTTGGATTGAAATTGAAACTGAAACGGTTCCTGCTCAACTGGACACATTTCAATCCCTCTGTGGCCAGCTTTACACAGCTCTGTCATACAGCATATTCTGTCTGGCGGGGTAGGAGACCTGATTTTTCTCTGCTGCAGTTAAGTAACTCTTATAGTTCTCCACATCACCTAGACTGGAGAATCAAAGGAGAATTAGCAGACTGAGGAGCTCATCCCTCTGCTCTCTACTCCTTTCACAATGTTCTAGCAACACAGCTGATTATTTCCTTGTGCTGCTTCTCCCCCTCCCAGTCAGAGCTTTCATGCACATAGGATTGCAAGAGACTTATATAAAGTCAAATACAAGAACTTAGCCTCATTAGCCTCTTAAGCTCCTTTAACTGATAATTGCACAATCATGTAACTCTGCACCCAAACGAAATTTGTATCATTTTTTTCACACAAGTAGAGCTTTCTTTTGGTGATATTTGATCACCACTGGGTTTTTTTTATTTTTTGCAATATAAATGCAAAAGGACCAAAAAAAACATATTTTTATTTTCTGCTGTCTTTATATCTGCCTTGAGTTTAGCTTTAACCACTTCCCGACCGGCCGTTGTATATAAACGGCCGGACGGTGGCAGTGCAGGGTCGGTTGGACATTTATAAACGGCCTCCCCGCACCCTGCTTGTACGCACTTACTGGGTGCGCGCAGCACCGCGATCCGGTGCCCGCTGTGTCCTCCGGACACAGTGAAACATCGATCGTCGGACGGGACCTCTGTATGAGGTCCCGATCATGTGATCACTGATTGGCCAATCAGTGATCACTTGCAAAGTAGTAAGCAAGATGTCACTTGTGACATCATTGCTTACTACGTGTGAAATCTGTGAATGATCACAGAGCAGGGGCGGGCTGACAACTCATGAGGCCCCCGGGCAAAAGGGGATCATGGGGCCCCTGTGTCCTTGGCCAAACTCAAAAAAGCCTATGAAAAAGGTACCAGGGGCATCTCATGGGGCCCCCTACTGACCCCGGGCCCTCGGGCAGTGCCCGAGTTTCCAAATGGTCAGTCCGCCCCTGTCACAGAGGTCACATGGTACAAGGCTATTCACAACAGCCTTGTACCATGTGACAAGCTGTGACCAATCACAGCTCACTCAGTACTTCTCAATGACTGCAAGAATGCAGAGAGGGAGAAAGAGAAATGATTGCTTTTACATCCTATATTGGTGTAAAAGCAATCAGTGTAAAAAAAAAAAAAAAATCTTCATCACCCCCCACAAGTAGTACAGTATTACCATGGTGACACTGTACTGCTAGGGTGACAGTATGTAAAAAAAAATAAAAATAAAAAATAATAATATAAAAAAATAAAATAAAAATGTAAAACAAAATGTTTAAAAATTATAATTTTTGGTTATAAACTAATTTGGATTTTTTTTTTTACTAAAAAAATAACGGAATAAATTTTAGCCATGATTTATGATGAAATATTATTTATTTGCAAAATTTTATTAAAAAAACTTTTTTTCAAAATTTTTGGACATTTTCATTTACATAGCAAAAAAATTAAAAATCCCAGTGGTGAATAAATACCACCAAAATAAAGCTTTATCTGTCTCAAAAAAATGGTAAAAAATTCATTTAGGTACAGTGTTGCATGACCGCGCAATTGTCATTCAAAGTGTGATAGCGCTGAAAGCTGAAAATTGCCCTGGTCAGGAAGGGGGTAAAAGTGTCCGGACTGGAAGTGGTTAAGAAAGCACTTTTAATTTAGGATGACCCAGCTCCAACATATAGAGAACTAAGTTTGCTAGCCAGACATGAGATCGCTAAACTTTGGATCACTTCGACTATTCCCATGGTAGAAAAATGGGTAGCAACAGTAAATGTTATTATTCTGTTTGTAGCTTGTATATAACCACAGAGGGTTTCCTGTTAGCCTTGGCAGGAAAAATTTTACATTTCTCTGTTATTTGAGCTCTCATATAATGAAACGTAATTCTAAATGTGATCCCAAATGCGGCACGGTGGCTTAACACTGGAAACAGACCAAACAAAGGTGAATAAAGCACCTGGACTAGATGGTTTACACCCATGAGTCTTCAAAGAGCTGAGTTCAGTTGTTTCCAAGCCATTGCTTCTGATTTTTAGAGACTGGTATTGGGCTGGTACTAATGCATGAATGCAAATCAAATGTGGTATCAACATTTAAAAAGGGATCAAGGCTTTCAATCAGTAACTACAGACCTGTAAAAGGTAAATTCTATTGTACGAAAGATACATGAGGGGGTCTGAGAAGGGATCATATGCAAAACTAATATTAAGATCAGAAAAACAATAGTATCATGAGCCAGTAAGGATTTATTAAAGGCAGTAGAAACTTGGACAGAGGGATGGCTGTGGAAGTAATATAGTTGGACTTTGCTAAAGCATTTGACAGGGTTCCCATAGTCAGCAAATGTATCAAATTAAATCTACTGGTTTAAATGTTTAAATTTGTAAATGGAAAGAAAACTGTCTAAAGGACCGTATCCAAAGTCATGACTACTGATTAATACTATGAATGATCTAAGGTTTTAAATGCTGTACTGCAAGGTCCAAGGACTACTATGCTTTAGTCTGTGCACAGTATGTTGTCTACTCTGTGCCCTTATTCCCTGGCTGCCATTGTATAGACAAACCCCCAAGAAGATATTAAAAATGACCAGTCATTCGATATATTTATATATTCTAAGTGCATCATGCTAAGTTATGTGTCAGTGTAACACTTCTATGTATAAAATATCTTTCGTGGAGATCACAGCCCCAGACAATACCCTCAATTAGCTTTTCCTTTCAGGAGAGGACCATCTTTGTTCAGCTTCATCCAGAGTCACAGTCTACCACCTGGACTGAGATGCCAGCTCAGAGATGACACAACCATTGTAAATTCTAGTGCCTGTACAGTTCTTGGCTGTGTTCACAAATGTCTGATGCAGCTTCTCACCCTGTGAATTGCTTCAAAGTTACAATGTTGCAGTCTGATCTTTAGGGGGAGAGGAGAAAGAGGAAATGCTTTCTCCTGCTTGCAGCAGACTGATGACATCTATTCAACCTAGGCAAAATCACTGGAGCTCAAGGATGACTTTTTAATGATAAAAGGTGGCACTTTTCAGAAACATACTATTGTAACATGTCAGGAATTTATTGAAAGACACATAAAGATACTGAAAGGTAATCCCTTCCCTTCCCACTAAGCTCTACCCTTTTGCTAACCTCCGCTCATTGGGTCATGGCTGAAAATGGCTGTCATGTCCACCCCAATGCATGGTCAGTTCCCTCTCTGCCTCCTCTCTCCACCCTCTAGTCCATGCTTTGATCCTCCTCTGCATCCTTTCCCAATGGAATTTGAATAGCTGCCATGCTCCTCTCCCCTCCACCCCTCAGCAACTATTAGTTCTCGCTCTGCTTCTTCTCTCATTGTCTATGAACTGTTCCCTCTCTGCCTCTTTCCCCTTTGTTCATGAACTGTCCCCTCTCTGTCTCTTCTCCCCCTTGACCATGAACTGTCCCCTCTTTGCCTCTTTTCCCCCTTGTTCATGAATTGTCCCCTCTCTGTCTCTTCTCCCACTAGTTCATGGACTGTCCCCTCTTTGCCTCTTTTCCCCCTTGTCCATGGACTGTCCCCTCTTTGCCTCTTCTCCTCCTTGTCCATGAACTGTCCCCTTTTTGCTTCTTCTCCTCCTTGTCCATGAACTGTCCCCTCTCTGCCTCTTCTCCCACTTGTCCATGAACTGTCCCCTCTCTGCCTCTTCTCCCCCTTGTTCATGAACTGTCTCCTCTCTGCCTCTTCTCCCCCTTGTTCATGAACTGTCTCCTCTCTGCCTCTTCTCCCCCTTGTTCATGAACTGTCTCCTCTCTGCCTCTTCTCCCATTTGTCCATGAACTGTCCCCTCTCTGCCTCTTCTCCCTCTTGTCCATGAACTGTCCCCTTTCTGTCTATTCTCCCCCTTGTCCATGAACTGTCTCTTCTACACTTTGTCCATCACCTGTCTCCTCTCTGCGTCTTCTCCCCTTTGTCCACGAACTGTCCTCTCTCTGTCTCTTCTTCCACTTGTACATGAACTGTCCCCTCTCTGTCTCCTCTCCCCTTTGCTCATGAACTGTCCCCTCTCTGTCTTCTTCCCCCTTGTCCATGAACTGTCCCCTCTCTCTCCTCTCCTCCTTGTCCATCAACTGTCCCCTTTCTGTCTCCTCTCTCCTTTGTCCATGAACTGTCCCCTTTCTGCCTCTTCTCCCCCTTGTTCATGAACTGTCTCCTATCTGCCTCTTCTCCCATTTGTCCATGAACTGTCCCCTCTGTGCCTCTTCTCCCTCTTGTCCATGAACTGTCCCCTCTCTGTCTATTCTCCCCCTTGTACATGAACTGTCTCTTCTACCCTTTTTCCATCACCTGTCTCCTCTCTGCCTCTTCTCCCCTTTGTCCACGAACTGTCCTCTCTCTGTCTCTTCTTCCACTTGTACATGAACTGTCCCCTCTCTGTCTCCTCTCCCCTTTGCTCATGAACTGTCCCCTCTCTGTCTTCTTCCCCCTTGTCCATGAACTGTCCCCTCTCTCTCCTCTCTTCCTTGTCCATCAACTGTCCCCTTTCTGTCTCCTCTCTCCTTTGTCCATGACCTGTTCTCTCTCTGCCTCCCCTCCCCTTTGTTCATAAACTCTCCCCTCTATGTCTCCTCTGACCCATGTTCATGAGCTGTCCCCTCTCTGTCTCTTCTCCCCCTTGTCCATAAACTGTTCTTTTTCTGCCTCCTTTCTCCATCTTCTGGTCCATGGTCAGATCATATGCTGCGTTCTTTCCAAGTGGGAGATTAGTTATACCTCCTTCCCTTCACTCCTCAGCAACAATCAATTCTTGCTCTACCTCCTCTCCTACCTTGTCCATGATCAGTTACCTCTCTGCATCCCCCTCATACACAATCCCAGCTCTAACTCTCTTACTCTCTAGTCACAATCATCCAGTCAAATTCTCCTCCACTTCCCAACCACACTTAAACCCACTCTATCTGTTCTCCCAAAATGATATGATCACCTGTTTGTCCTCCCCAATCCATCTACATTCCCTCCCATGAAGAAGTCACATGGTTGTAGTGAAGTGCATAGAGGCAAGACCTTGGATGACATCACAACACTCATTAGAAGGCCGAAGTGCAGTGACCTTAGCATTGTATGGAGCGATAATGCACAAGATTGCCACATCTAAGAATACTAGCTGTACATATCTGGTGCAATCTGGCACCCATTTAATGTTAGTGTGTTTATACTCGGTATTTATGAAGAATAAATCTTATAAAGGATAAAGCACTATTTTCAGTGTTTCTGTTTACATGGTATGGAGGTAAAGGAGCAGATGGTTATAAAGCTGTGGAGATTTACATCAGCAGTACCCAGGACGTTATCGTGGTCCATCTAGGGACAAAAGCGCATTTTGACCGAACTGTATTATGAGTTGAAAAAAGGAAACATGAGAGTATATGCGGTGGTGGCTTTATGCATGCAGCTAAATTGAACTTGATTCTGAGCACGGAAAGTGGTATATATTTAAAGGCAAAGGACACTTGATTAACAATTGCGGAGGACTTTTGGTTTTTGTTGTATATTTTGCAGTTATTGATATATGGTTCTGATATAAGACAGTACTATTTGATGCTAGCGTTGCACTACTTCATACATTTTTTGTATTTATTTGCCAATAGGTATAGGAATGGTATTTAGTGTCCGGCTGGTGGTGGGCTTTAGTAATACTTTGGATACTATATTTACACAACTACAATATCTATGTAATTATACTATTTGTTATGGATGCACCAATACCAACACCCATATCCGTATCGGTGACGATACCAAGTATTTTGAAGATTACTCATAAAAATGCTCCTAATACCACAAACCAATACTTTGTGGTGTGATTAGCCTCAATACAAAATGCAAATTGCACAGCAAACAATAGCATGCGATTTGAATAGGAATGCGATTCCACTGCTTCTGTGTAAAACTAGACTTATCATAACCTGAGTTCACACAGGAGCCCTGTGGGAAACCTCACTGCACCGATCCCATACAGAGCAGAGAGTGAGGATGTATACCATGGAGGCAGATGCTCCAGATTCTCAGCTGTAGGAGAGGAGAGAAAGTCGCAGGGATTTGAAATCCCCGCAGCTTTCTCTCCTCTCCTTACAGAGATGATAGTTCGGGCTAGAGGGCCACATGGATGGTGCTAACCAATCAGAAGCCATCTAGCCCGTACTGTCATCCCTGCAAGGAGAGGAGAGAAATCTGTGGGGATTTCAAATCCACCGACCTGTGAAGCAGCTTTCTCTCCTCTCCTCTCCTTGCAGGGATGACACTTTCTATGTGAAGGTGCTGACCAATCAAAAGCCTTCTAGCCAAAACTGTAATTTGAAATCCTTGTGGCTTTCTCTCCTCTCCTACAGCTGAGAATCTGGAACATCTGCCTCCACCTGCCCCCAAGGTATACATCCCCACCACCAGGGGAGGACTGACAACTCATGGGGCCCCTGGGCAATAGGGGATCATGGGGCCCCTGTGTCAAAAAAAGCCTATGAAAAAGGTACCAGGGGCATCTCATGGGGCCCCCTACTGACCCCGGGCCCTCGGGCAGTGCCCAAGTTTCCAAATGGTCAGTCCGCCCCTGCCCACCACATGCCCTTCTATCCCACTCTCCGCTTCGGGAATCCTCCTTGCAACACTTCTGTGTAAACTCAGACTATGACAAGCCTGGGTTCACACAGGAGCAGTGGGGAAACCGCATGCGATTTGGACAGGAATGGCATTCCTGTTAAACTTGCATGCTATTCGTACAGTGCAATTTGCATCCATACATTTTGTATTGTCGCAAATCGCATTGCAAAGTATTGGTACTCAATATCTGCGAGTGCTTGACCAAAAGTATTGGTACTCAATATCTGCGAGTGCTTGACCAAAAGTATTGGTACTCAATATCTGCGAGTGCTTGACCAAAAGTATTGGTACTCGGTGCATCCTTACTATTTTTCATTATTCACTATTTTGTAGTTGGATGATAATTGGTGAAAGAGCCTATTGTAGCAACTTCATATTCATGTAAACGCGTCCAAACGCCTCTAAACGCTAGCCGTGTTTAGCACTTGGGCGTTTATTCATATCAGTGGAAAATACTCTAGCCAATCAAACAAATGCCCAAGTGCTAAACACATCTAAATGTGGGTAAACGCAGCTAAACGCGGTACCGCGTTTACACACTTTTTTTCATGTTTAGCATTTTTCTGCTACCAGGAAAGCTAAACGTCTAGGGAAGATCATGTGTACATGAGGCTTTAGATTGCAGGACAGTGTGTTCCCTGGTTCCACTAGAGCCCCCACTGGGCCCACTCTGATTTTAGCGTTCAAAGCATAAGCATCGGAGAGGCTGCACAGCAAAAATTTATAAAAAAAAAGAGACTGCAGACCTACTTCAGAAGCAATGTGAAAACCTGCTAAATCTTACAGTAATTCTTTTTTTAAAAGTTATTTTAAAGTTGAAATCCAAGTCCGGGCAAATGAAAAATTATGCCTAGCAGTGGGGCTGATTGAGTGGGTTATTTGCTTGTTTATGTCTGGGGGAACAACAAAAGGAGATTTACATACCCCACCCCCACCCCTCCCAGCTAGACTAGTCCCTACAGCCTGTGCACCCCCACATTCAACTAGTCTAGAGTCCTGATGTTATAAAAGACCAGAGTAGGGTCCAAAGCCCTGCATTGACACCAAGGGACAGTCCCTCTCCGGATCATGGGAGAGCGTCACCTGCTGGAGGTTATGGTAAATAAAACAGTTTCCCCTCTCCCCTAGACAAAATGAACTATTAACCCTTGCAGCTACTTTTTTATCTGCCCAGAGTTGGGCTTTCGACTGAACATCTGCAAAGGTTTTCATTTATCCAATTCATAGTACAGCCAACAATTGTTAGTCTTCAACATTACAAAACAAGTCATGTTGTATGTGACTATTACTAGCTACAATTTCATGGATTTTTTTTTTTGTACCTTAACACAGCTGCAAAGTTTCCTGCATTATCACTTCCCGGACTGACTTAACTCCTTGCCTGGAGTTGACCTTTAAAACCTTGAATTTGTTGGGCAAAATGCATTAACGTAAGACTGAAGGCCAAATGATCTTAAATAAATCCCCAAACTGTTTGAAACTATTTAAAACTGGCAGAGATTTTCAAACATGTTTTTATCTTCTACTCCCACAGAAAAGCGCTGAAACCGCTCCAGTTACAGAGAGTATTTCTACAGTCAGTGGATCTGGATAAACAGCAATTTTATGGGTCTGAAGGGAATACAGAGATTGTAAGTCACCTTTGCCAAAAATGGACTAAACCTCCCTCCTTTCCATCCCGAAAAAAAGAAGTACGATCATCATCAATGCATCTAATGGGCAAATATTTTAAAGACAAAAGCACCTGGTTCTGCTTGCTTTTGGCGTCATCCAAATCCAGCAAATCATTACCAGTCCCCACACTCTGATGGCTGATAATATCTCTGGCACGGTGTGAATACTAGGTGGCTACCCAATTAAAAATATCCATACAAACTTTATAAGACATCAAGGGGAATGAAGAATGCACTTCTGTTCTTGTATAAATAGGACCTTGGTATTTTGGTTCCACACCCGCTGGCTAAACGGAATTTGGAATTAAGTCTCTGGCTGGCTTTTTCAGTTCTTCAAAGAGACGGTCAGACGTACACGGCATATAGTAATAAATAGCTATTTACCTGGATCTGCTTTTTTGTTTTTGCAGAGACTGTTGACAGGAAAGAATACTATACTAACCCGGTCGGGATCAATGGCTTTCAACTGGGCTTTATGTTCAGACACAGGCATGGAGAAGTTTGGGCGCCGCTGCTCTTAGTATACAGTATAATGCAGAATGGGTTCATTTAGGGTTTAATTAATAAACAGCCATTTATTTACCCAAATCTGCTGTTTTGTTTTTGCAAGGAATGTTGATGAGAAATAGTATTATACAAACCCTGCCAGGATTAATAGCTTTGAATTGGGCTTTATGTTTGGAAAAATGCACAGTGAAAATATGGCGCCACTACTCTCAGAGCAAAAATACAGGATAAGGCAAGAATATCATGCAGAATGGGTTCATTTATGGTCTTATAAACAGCCATTTATAAAAAAATATATTTATCTGGCACATTGAGGTTGATTTACTAAAACCGGAGAGTACAAAATCTGGTGCAGCTGTGCGGGGGAGCCAATCAGCTTCTAGCTTCAGCTTGTTCAATTAAGCTTTGGAAAAAAAAAACTGGAAGCTAATTGGTTTCTATGTAGAGCTGCACCAGATTTTTCACTCTCCAGTTTTCATAACCAAACCCCATTGTGTTTGCAGGGACTGTTAGCTAGAAGTAACATTATAATAACCATGCCTAGATCAATAGCTTTCAACTGGGAATAATTGGACACAGGCAAAGGGTAGATATGAACAACAGAAATATTTCCTGTGCATAAGTGTGGAGGACAGAAGGCAGTGATCCTGATTGAGCACCAGTCAGTGTGTATCAGGATTGACCAATGGATAGACCAAGCCTTGTGCTCTCACACACGATCGGGGTAGTCCAGACAAAGCTGCAAAAAGACAAAGCAAGAGCGCACCGGCCTAGCGCAAAAGATTTATTATATTATAGATAAAAACATACTCACAAACAAGTGATGACAATTTGCGTATCTAATGACAGCTACCTAGTGCAATGATTGATAGGAACTAATAGACTCTGGAATATAGATGAGAGTCATCCCAGGGCCGACTGAAGTACGACTGAAGCGTTGCAAGGACAACCCTTTTCCTCAGAGCCCTCAAAACGCCGTCTGAGCCAGCAGATGCCCTGGGATGACTCTCATTTATACACCAGGCTCTATTGGTTCCTCCTACTGGTCTCCTCCTCCCATGCCCAACTGCAGGACTTCTCCAGGACTTCCCCCATCCTCTGGAACTCACTACCCTGATCCATCAGACTGTCACCTACCCTCCTCACCTTTAGGTGCACCCTGAAAACCCATCTCTTCAGGGAAGCCTACCCCACCCTCACCTAACAGCCGATCTCCTCCACTCCTCCCACCACTCCATCCCCCACAGCCACTTCCTCCTGTACCACTATCCCCTCCCTCCTAGATTGTAAGCTCGAAAGAGCAGGGCCTTCGAACCCCTCGTATATTGTTTTGTTACGGTATTGTCTCATGTACTGTCCCCCACTATATTGTACAGAGCTGAGCAAACTTTCTGGCGCTATATAAACACTGTATAATAATAATAATAATAATAATTGGTTCCTATTGATCACTGCATTACGTGGCTGTCATTAGATATGTGAATTGTCATCACTTGTTTGTGAGGATGTTTTCATCTGTAATATAATAAATCTTTTTGGGATAATGCGCTCTCGGAGCAGAAATAAAGGACAAGGTAAACATATTATGCAGAATGGTTTCTTTTTCTAAATGGTTTCTAAAAAAATATTGAGCTGCCGGCTGCCTCTGCTTTATTGTGCTTCCGGAAACTGTTGATGGTAATTAATACTATACTAACCCTGTCTGGACCTATCACTTAAATTGGGCTTTATGCTTAGATACAGGCATGGTTAAGGATTGACGCCATTGTTCTCGGAGCTGAAATACAGGGCAAGGTGAGTATATGTCCTGGCCCGATCGGTCCGGCCAGGAGACTGCCGGACCAATCAGGAGGCACAGGGTGACTCTCACATGCACAGTGGGCACCCGGCTGTGAAGCCGCAAGCTGTCACAGCCTGGTGCCCACAGCTGAGATACCAGCGCCGCAGAGAGAAGAAGAGAAGGGACGGTGCAGGTGAGCACATCGCTGGACCCCGGGACAGGTAAGTGTGTGTTTACTAAAAGTCAGCAGCTACAGTTTTTGGAGCTGGAACTCTTCTTTAAACTTCAGCTTTCAACAGTGTAGGACACTGCAGGCTGCACACTGTGAAATGCATTGTATAGAATTGATTGGTAGAATGCGAAGTGTGCATTGTGGAGAAAAATAAGCTGTGTTCAGCAGAAAGCATTATCCGCTCCCCCTATGTAAGGGCCTCTGTGTTACGGTTTAGGCTAGGGTTAGGTAAGTGTTAGGGTGAGGGATTATGCAGAGCTACAATAAGGTTTTATTTTTTTTAACTGCTATTAGCCAGGAGGCAGACATGGTCTATTGCAAGGGTGGACTGACAACTCATGGGGCCCCTGTGTCCTTGCCCACACTCAAAAAAGCCTATGAAAAAAGGTACCAGGGGCATCTCATGGGGCCCCCTACTAGCCCCGGGCCCTCGGGCAGTGCCTGAGTTTCCAAATGGTCAGTCCGCCCCTGGTCTATTGTACCTGTCAAGTGTTTAGGTTTATATAAGAAAATAATCACTTTTGCTTAAAGTAGGAGCAGGGGCGGACTGACAACTCATGGGGCCCCCGGGCAATAGGGGATCATGGGGCCCCTGTGTCCTTGCCCACACTCAAAAAAGCCTATGAAAAAAGGTACCAGAGGCATCTCATGGGGTCCCCTACTGACCCCGGGCTCTCGGGCAGTGCCCGGGTTTCCAAATGGTCAGTCCGCCCCTGAGTAGGAGATGGCAGAAAATGATGATTTTTTTTGTTTATATACCTGATAACCCTAAAGTTAACCTGTGCTTTGTCCATGTACAGCAAAGCAACAATTTTATTTTAATACCGGCCCTGGCGGCAGCCTACCCTTATCTACCCTTCACTGCCCTGCTGCTTTAGGCTGATTCAAATGGCAGAATAGTGACATCCTCCGGGCAAGGGTGTCTTTGCGTTCAGATCCGTGCACCCTCTTCTGCCCACATGACGAATATTGACATACAATCCTGTCTGTTCCAGTACTTCCTATGCATCCACCTCTATGGGCTGCCTGCATGCAGCTCCGAGGTGGATGCACACGCATCTACCAGTGGTTCTGCTTGGAGGACAGCTTTAATCTACTGTCTAAATTAGGGATGCTCAACTTGTGGCCCTCCACCTCAAACTGAATGCAGGAGTTATGATGCACTTTCAGAAGTGCACTATGCCCACAAGATATAATAGAAGTCAATGGCAAAGCACAGCTAACCTGTAGGAGAGCCACAGGTACACTGTGCTGCTCCCTGGGTGTGGGCATACCGCAGCACATCAGAGTGAAAGCAGCCTTATAGAGGACTCAGGACAGTAGGAGCTTTAGGGGGCAGTAAAACCCCATAGTTCAAACTTTTTTTAACCACACCCTCCCCAACCACTGGTGCAGCGGGGGCCCATGTGGCCTCCCTCTCACAATCTGTCTTACACTTGGAGCAGAACGGGTGGCGGGGGTGGCATATACAGGAACCGATCCTCTCCATTTTCCTCCTGTAGCTGCTGAAAGCTAGCTTCTCCTCCTCTACCTACTGCTGGCATTCAGGAGGAAAATGTTCATTATGCTATTCAAAATAAAAAGTTTGAAATTCTGAACCATTCCATTTCATTGTGGCCCACGACCGGTTTACAAATCCCGAAGTGGCCCTCGCTCTTCAAAAGGTTGAGCACTCCTGGTCTGAATAAACCCTTATTTGCAGTCAGGTGTCCCTTCAGGCACATGATGCTGTCACATGGGGATGATGAACAGTCCTCACACCTGTGTAAGCACCAAATAGGTTTGATATTAAACTTTCACATGACGTCTCCCACTTGACAATGGAGAAGCGGGAGAGCTTTTAAGTGAGTTACAATTTAGCCTAAGTTAGGTGCTGCCCCGGTAAGAAGGGTTTCTGGGTCTTTTATTTGGCAGGCTTTTTGAGTCCTCTAGACATAAAAAGTACAGTGGTCCAGATCCGGGTGCCGCCTGCGTGCTTTGGGATTTTCTCTGCTGGTCTAATCGCTGTCCGTCATCACTAAGGATTGTCTGCTCATTTAAGTCCTAATAAACTTTAGGCTATTCCTCCTCCTCTTGGCTTTGGTGCGTTTTGTTTTTAGTTCCATGAGGAACCTGCCAACATGTAGGAAGGACTACTGGAATCTGTAGTCCACCTGAAGACACCAGACACTGGACCCTGCCTAGCAATGGACCTTGCCATAGATGGACTCTACCTTTGCCGGTATGCTGGGGCAGCACACAAGCCTGAGTTAGGGATTAGGGACTTGAGAAAAGAACTGCTTCATTCGTGCTTAGACTCTGTAATGTTTTGGCATTTTCTAAATGAAAGCCTTCAAACTTTGCCTGGTCTGAAGTTTCTAAAGGAGTGTATTGCAAGTAACCGGCACAACCCATAGTCTCCAGATTTGGCTCACCAAGCACATTGGGGTATAAAGACAGCAAGTGGCTACAAAGCGCAAGAAGCCAACAGACAGTACAACAGCCTGCTGTTAAGTGTGTACCTGTCATAGGTGGGACAGCCTCTAGCAATGAGGGAGATGTTGTCGGCACTCCTTCCACAGCAGTCTGTCTTCTATAGCAACTGGAGAATATCAGCACTGCCGAGGTCCCCATCCTGTGCAGACGTATGGAAGGTCAAGGGTTAAGTTAGGTGCATGGATGGAGCCTGCGCTGGGTACACCCCGGTGTTCCATTCTGCTACTGAGAGTCAGGTTGTGGGGATACACTGGACAGGTGGAGTGGGCATAGGCTCTGTCCCTCCTAAATGCAGCAGTTACAGTAAAGGTGTACTTAGATTCGGGACCTGAGAGTGTTAACTGAAGGACTGTTTATGGTTACACGTTGCACTGCCATCTCTAATGTTAGAGGCCTGCCTTAAGGTTGAGTATTCCCTGAAAGCGGCCTCAGCCTTGTTCCAGGGCATTAATGGAGACAGCACAAGTAAAGGTACCCCATGCTTGAGCACTGGTCCTGTTCTAGGTTCCTAGTATAGCCCAGAAGAACCCACACCAGGTGTAGTCCTCTTATGTGACCCAGACTTGGTGTCCAATGAGGTAGAGGGAAAACATGAAGAAATGGTCGACCCACTACCCCCTTACATGCTGAGGAAAGGCAACTGCACTGGGCAGGCATTAAAGTGATGTTGCTACTCTCACCCTGCATGGTGCATGAGCATAGCACAAATTTGCTTTAAAGGGATATCCCAGTTTTGGGTCAGTTTTATCTTTTTCTATTTATGTTTGAAGCTTATACATTTTAAACTGATGATAAACTACGTTATTGAAATTGGGAAGAAGATATGACTTGCTGCTTGATGCTGTCTGCTATGTACCTTCATTGGAAGGTACAGATGCTCTCCGTTGCCCAGAGGCCCTCTGTGTACACTAGTGATTGGATGAGCTATCCACATTGATTTTAATACTTAGCTTACACTGATGAAAACTAAGCTGGAAACAACTGGATTGAAGCTGGATAAACTATAATATCAGTGTGTGTCTGTGCTATAAACCAGGCGTTCTGGATACATTGTGGGCCAGAGAGGCATAATGGAATGATTTTACGTCTTTGCCTACTATCATGAGAACTACACCCTGCGGGCTGGAGAGATGTGTAAATACCTTCAATGCTTCTACATACACTATTCAAAGGACTATAACCAGATTGTTTTGGGAGGGGATGAATGCAAGGGAGGGTGACAGATAACTGGTGGAATGAAAATATTCCATTTTAAAAAATGTTCCATTAGGAAAGGCCTTTGGAAAATAAACACCACCCTAAACATTACAACAGCCCTGTCTATAATTCAGTAATATGCATGCTGTAATGTCTAATGATAATGTATGTTAATACACTGGTATGGGTCACGTAATGCTGTGTAAAGTGTTAGCTGTATTACTGTTATATATGACTGAAAATTCTCAGATGGAACCAGGGGCGGACTGACCATTTGGAAACTAGGGCACTGCCCGAGGGCCCGGGGTCAGTGGGGGTCCCATGAGATGCCCCTGGTACCTTTTTCATAGGCTTTTTTGAGTGTGGGTAAGGACACAGGGGCCCCATGATCCCCTATTGCCCGGGAGCCCCATGAGTTGTCAGTCCGCCCCTGGACGGAACAGCGATGACCAACCAGCTACTCAGAAGCCCCAAGTGGCCCTCCAAGCATGTCTGTCACGAGCAGGGGTCAGGCTCAGAGACCAGTAGCTATAACATTAGAGGTCACCCAAACAGATGACGCGGGTGCATCCAAGGCGTGGAGTCTAAACACTTCTAAGTGCTAACTGTTCTTCACCAGAGCTTCTGATGGTGGATGGTTTTGCTGCATGCTAATGCCAGGTTGCAGTCCTCAGGTTCGCTACTCCAAGTGGTGAGCAAGCTGGAGTCCGTTAGCAGATATAGCAGGTAAGGATCAAGCAGAATCATAGTCAGTAAACAAGCCAAAGGTCAGTAAGAAGTGGTTTCAGATTGGGATCAAGCGGAAGCTTAGTCAAGAAACAAACCAAAAGTAGGTAACATGTGGTAGTGAAGATATGGACAGCAGCAGGGGCAAAAAGAAGCAATATATTGGCTGAAGAGCGCACAGTATTCTAACAAATCAGGAAGCTCATGAGAGGGTCTAAGGGTTCAAGGTTCACCAGAAACAAGGCACAAAGCAAGGTTGACCAAGAAATCAGGCTGAGAGCTGTCCAGCTTCTCAGGTGGTACAGTGAGAAGAGACACAGCCAGACACTGAAGAAGTTCCAAGTTCAGATCTGTTCCTGACAATGTCCCTGGGTAAAGATATACTTTTCCAAAGTATTTAAAGCTTATCTAAAACCAATAACAAAAATACAATATTTTGCAGTTTGTTTTTGTTTATTTATACTTGGTCATCTTGCCAGTAGCACTCTTCCTGCCCTAGGGTGACAACACCCCTTTACTGAACTGTATCTATGGTATATCAGCATTGTCACCCTAGGTGCTCTCCTGATTTAGACTATAAATGTCTCCCCTTCTCTTTAATTCCATAATATATAGAGGGATATTCCGTTGTCCAGGAGGAGGGATGTTAACTTTGTTTAAGAAGAAAATGACACTAGATTTCTGGCAGGATCAATACATTTTTTTGTGCTCAAAGAAAAGGTACTTAGTCTGAAAAAAAAAAGAAAATGAATGAGGCCACCACATCTAAGGACTGTTAAGTTACCAATTACCGGAAGAAAAAAAAGAAAAGGTACATATAGTTATTGGTATAAACCATTTCTTCTCTCCTTTCCTTCTCTGGAACTTCCATCTAGATACCATAAGTCACTTACCAGCTTTTCATATCCAGATTTCTCACAAGTACTGTATATCATCTGAGCCAGAAGGTTCTACTTAGTCACTGATCCAGCAATACTTTTATCTCCACTATGGCAAGGCATACACTGCCCTCTCTTGTATAGTTTAAAGCATAAGTAGTAGTAAAAAATAGTTGCTAGCTCAGCAAGTAAATGAATAAACCTCCCAGAAATGCTATAACTAGGCTGACGCTAGAGGGAGCTCTAATGGTTTGTAGTGCGGTTTCAGGAGCCAGACAACAACAAGCTCACATTAAACTCGGAATGAGCAAGTGAGCATGTTTTTTTTGTTCTCCTCTTGATACAAATAAGTTCCACTTGATTTATGCTATTTTTGTTCAGTTTTGTGTTTGTTCTGACATTCACTTTCTCTGTTTAGTATCCTATATTCTATATGTTAGTAATGGTAACTCTCTAACACAAATTGATGCGCTTCTCCATGTGGCCTGCACTGGCACTATAAAGAAAGTAATTATCTGTATAGTGTGATTCATTTGTCATACTAAACTCGGAATGAGTAAGTGAGCATATGTGTTTTCTGTTCTCCTCTTGATACAGATACTGCAGGCTGCTTCTCTGGTCATAGCTCACACTCAGATCACCGATAATCCTGTAGCACTAGCAGGTAGAGGGTTTTTTTAGGAGAAGAGATTTTATAGGTCTCCTGCTAAAAGAAAAAAGACTTTTATCTGTCTGCTAGCAATTTTTTTAAAATTGTACAGTAAACTAACTCGGGAGCATGTTCAATGCAGCGTACAGTCCTAGCCCATACCATCATGTGCACCTATGGCATACACAGTCTTTTGGCTATGATCACAATCTCCCTGTAGATTTTTTTATTTACATTACATGAAGGGTTGAGATCCTTAAACCCTTCAAGAGGCCATTGGGTGATGTTGGGATTGAATATGAAGCCCTGTTAATTTATCAAGTTGCCGATCAGTGATATCAAATCTCACTTACCAGCACCACTCTGCACATTGCCACAGCAGGGTGGTGAACATTGTCCCTTTATGTCCCTCACCAACTTTTCCAAAATGAGCAGGCGTTTCAGCAAGTGCTGGATCCCTTCTGCCTCTGGACACTGCGGTTGGGTGGTGGTTCGAGGTGCCGAGAGCGATCCCCCAAACAAGATGATTATGAGAGACAATGAAAGGAGGGACATCATTAGTAGATCTGGAGAAAATCTGAATCACCTGTGAAGAGATAGAGGAGGTATATACATTAAGAGGAAACATATGGAACAAAAGACAGAATATGAAGGATGAGATGAAGAGAAAAGAAAAGGTGCAAAAGGAATGCAAGCATAGAGACCAAGATATGGAAGGGGAGACATGTGGGGCACATGAAAGAAAAGAGCAGATGAGGCATAAAAGGAAAGAGCAGAGATGGAAAGGCTGATGATGGAGAGGAAGAGAAGATGGAAAGAAGAACCTAGAGGAGACAATGAGAAAAGAAGAGATGGAATGGAAAATATAAAAGTGGAAAAGAGAACAGGAGAGATTGTGTGGGCAGGAGAAAAGAGGTGGAGTGTGAAGGACGGGAGGGATGAAGTGATTGGAGAGGTGGAGTGGAAGTAGAGGATAAATGGAGTGGGCAGAAAAGAGAGGTGGTGTGGAAGAAGAGAGGTGGAGTGGAAAGGAGAGAAGTAATAGGAGGAAAATGATGAGGTGGGGTGGAAAGTAGATCAGAGATAGAATAGGAAAGATGCATTGGGCAAAGAGGAGAGATAGACAGGAAAGGAGAGGAGGGGTGAACTGGGAAACAGAGATGAAGCAGGAAGGAGAGAGGAGGTGAAGTTGGGAGGAGAGATGGAGTTGGAAGGAAAGGGGAGGTAAAGTAGGCATGAGAAGAGAGGAGAGATGGAGTGGGAAGTAAAGGAAGATGAAGTGGAAAAGAGAAGAGAGTTGGTGTGGGAAGGAGATGGGCGAGTGAGTTGGAGGGAGAGGAGAAGCAGAATAGGAAGGAAAGAAAAGGAAAGGGGAAAGGAAAAGGAAAGAGAAAGGGAAGGGGAAAGGAAAAGGAAAGAGAAATGGAGTGGGAAGGATAGAAGAGGTAGAATGGGAACTAGAGGAAAAATGAAGTAAGAAGTAAAAAGAAGAGATGGAATGAGAAGGAGAGGGAAAGAGATGAGATATGGAGTAGGAAGGATAGAAGGTATGGAGTGGGAAAGAAAGGAGAGATGGAGTGGGAAGGAGAGGTGAGGTAGAGTTGAAAGATAAATATGGAAGAGAAGGAAGAAGAGGAAGAAGCAGAAGAATAGAGGAGGGGAGAGGGATACAACTGAAAACAAAGGAAGAAAAGAGGATAGAATTAAAATAAATACATTTATGGCTGTTTCATAGTGCAGAACTAATAGGGTCATAAAAGCAGAGTGTGAGAAATAGTGACAGAGGGAATAAGAGAATTCGGAGAGTTGGAAGGGAATAAGAAATGAGGCAATCACATTGGAGAGAGAAGAACAGAGAACAGCATACATGGATAAGTAAAGACAGGTGAGAGAGCCATGGACGTAAGAGGCAAGGGGGAGGGAGACGAAGATGATTATGGACAATTAGAGCATTTGCATTGTATGAAATCCATATGGTTTATTATAGCCTGCACAATATCAGTGCAAAGCCTGCAAACAATCCACGTCTGCCCCTAGAGACATCACCGACAAGGTCTCTCAATCAAGCCTTGCTGGAGGATCATGTACAGGTCCCCCTCCCCCCCCCCCCCACACTGGAGATCTCGCACAGAATCACATCATTAGACAGCAATTAAAACTGAGTTTATGTAAATATGGAGTACATCCAGCCAAAATCTAAACATCCTTCTTTATACACAGCAGGTTCCTCATTATAATAGTATTAAACTTCATACCTCTCATGGCAGAATGCTGTGATCTCCAGATGGAGTTAGTGGAATGTCATTATAGCTGGATATGTAATCATTGTGCACCATTGTAACATAAAAGGGTGAATTACAGGGTTTCATGTTCCGGCATTTCCATCAGGTTCATTCCAAATTCTATTTGATTATCATTCGATATCTATGCAGGAATGACGTGGGACTGGAAAGTCACAGTGAATCGATTAGAGCCCGATGAATCACCCAAGAAATTGCTGGTAACACTTAAGCTTATTAATATTGTAATGAAAGGGGTTCGCCACATTAAAGATGGTCCCTGCTTTGGATGTAGATTGGCAATATTGTGTCCATGTGCTGTTTATTTAGATTGTAGATCAGACAAAAATGTGTAGAAAAAAAGGTATAAACACTGAGTGATTTCTGGAGGAAAGAGAGGAGAAACTAATGAATGGTGAATATGAAAATATACAGATGCAAGTGAGTGACAGATTATAGATAGACATTACACATGCTGTCTTTCAGGTGTTTGGCTTTCACTTGGGTAATCTGTCTACTGGAAAAATGATAAGACAAAACTCAGACAATGCTCCAGCAGTCTGAAAAAGTGGAATTAATGTATCTTCATAGATTTCTTGAGGGAGATTGTTGATAAATATTTCTGTTGAGGGGCTTTTCTAACCCAGTCTACAGGAGGGCCACCTTATTTCCTCTGATCATTAACCTGTACAAGATTAATATTACACCAGTCCATCCACTCCAGAAGGAGAGCTTTATTGTCGTTATTCGGAGAATAAATCCAAGGCTTGCTCTCAGCGTTCATCATGTTGTTGCCCATCATTAGAAAATGAGCTGCTCTCTCCATGAGATCAGAGGCTTAACTGAGCTCTTTTCCATGTAGACAAAATCCCCGGTCTCCTCCATAGGTCATAATCAGTTGGTAGAAAGCTAACCCCTAGTCCCCATAGTCACATTTCTTCCCCCTCAAAAGTAGATTAACCAGCTGGGGGGTCTTTACAGTTCTGGGGCTTGATCTGCTGGTGGAGAGAGGGGCCAACTCCCCTGACTTCCTGGAGCTGTGAAGACACATGAGGTGCTAGGCAGAGGCCAATGGCACTTTGCCCTGTTTGTCAGTGCTTCAGCGAGGATCCCACATCCTCTGCTCTAGGTGACTGTTGGGGAGGGACGGCAGCTTCCTCCGCTCCCAGACTGTGGATCTGCCACTGGAGAGGGATGATGATCACCTCCCCTCCCAGATTGTGGATCTGCTGCTGGGGAGTGAAGATGGCTTCCTCCCCTCCCTGGACCTTGAACTGCCGCTGGGTAGATAAGCCGGCTGTTCCATCTCCCATATCCTGATCCAACTGCTTTGATGACATTTCTCTGGTACTGTCTCCTAGATGCATGGATCTCTGCTGGGGAGGGAAGACAGTTTCCTCTGCTCCCGGGCCATTGTACTGCCGCTGGGGAGTTGGATTGACTGCCCAATTTCCCGAAGCCCCCTCCAGCCACTGGGGACGAATGCAAGCTGCATACTCTTCCTGATCCTTACACTGCTGCTGGGGAGAAGAAACAATGACTACTTCTCCCTGAGGTTCCTGTTCCTGTATGTGTTGGGCAGAAGTGGTAGACCCTCTGCTTTGATGCCAGAACTTTTGCTTGGTGTAAGAGCTCTGCTGCGACGGCCTGCTGTTGGGGTGAGGGGTTGTCTTCTTTGGCTCCCTGGAGATCTGGAGGTATTGCCAGTGCTGGACAGACACCAGTGGTGCTCTGCGCTGATGACAGCTCCTCCACTGGGAAGTAAAATGAAAATTCAGTGGCCTTGCACAAACCTTCCTGTGCCACTGGTTGTTGTAGGCAGAGATTAGCAGTGCCAGCTCTTCTGCTGGAGGCTCACTGAGTTGTCCCTCTTCAGCAAAAAAGTCTATTAAGCCCCCAATCTTTGGAGCTGGTGACTGAAGATAGAGTCTCACTATCTCCTGTCCCTGGAACCTAAGAGATATTACCGGTGCTGAGCAGAGGCTAGCAGAGCTCTGCCCTGTTGCCAGCACAACAGTTGGAAGCTCAGTAAATATTACATCACCCAATGAAAAGTCAATTAAACCCATGATTTCTGGGATCTGTGGCTGGGGAAAGAAGTCGCTGGCACTCTCCCCTTGTAGCAACCTTTTTCTGCTGTTCTATGGTATGAAACAATCTAACATAGACTTGCTCCAACTCCCACTCCAAGCTGGCCAAATGAGTCAGATCAAGCGCCAGTTTCGTTGCAGCAGATACTCTCAATTCTCCCGGATGTCCCAGTAGCAAAACTCCTCAGTACTCCCAAATTCTTTAATGTCCTCAAAGGTTTCCCACAGTAGACCAATAGGGCCACCATAATCCTCACCCTCTGGAGGGTCATCATCTGCCAACCATGTGTACTCCTGTACTGCATACCATTGTAAGGTCTGGTACGCTTCATCCATACCTCCTTCTGCACCAACTTTTCTAATTCTGACACCCATTCATCCTGGGAGTCTCTCTCCCAGAAACTGCATCTGCAATGCAAGCTGATCACAAAATCACTGATCTGTTGTTGGAAGTATTTCTCCCTGGAGAACTTGAACCTCCTCAAGGGCCTCGTTCCTCAGTTCTTTTTGAATCATATCTTTCTAGTATAGCTCACCCTCTGCTGAGACATGGGCCATTGTACTGGGCCAGAGCTACCTGCAGTCTCCACTGAATTGCAGCTGCCATTTACTGTTCCTCTTTAACAATAATCCCAGTGGTAGTTTAGATTGCTCCGAAGGAAGGAAGCAAATCCCACTGCTGCCACCAAATGTGACGGACCGTCTGGCACACCACTCGGATGGCTCCATCAGAGAGCTGCTTCCTCTCCACTGCAATGCAGGAACAAGGTATTATATTTCAAAAGCCCCTGTCCCAGCCTTCATCTCATTTTCTCTCTTGTTCAGATAACATCATCTATGGTCACCATATACTTTCTGAACTGAGATGCCAGCTGAGAGTTGACGCAGTTATGTAACTCCTCATGCCTATGAAGTTAATGGCTGTATTCACAAATGTCTGTCACAGATCAGCCCCTGCAACCATACTGTTGCTGTCTATTGTGTGTTAGAGATTCTGCATATAGCTCTACAGAACATCCAGTGCACAGTCCAGATGTGTTTTTCTGCTGCTTCTCTGCAAGCAGGAAGTTTATTATAGAGAAAAAACATAGAGTTTAACAGTATCATAGATGCAGCTATAAACATTGCCATCTACTAGTTGAAGAATATAGCTCTGCTGAATACCGAAAGTGATGTACATTAGTTGTTATACAAAAATACCTGAACACTATATTCCAACACCTCCACTCAACAACTACTCTTTATGTTAGTCCCATTTCAGCTCTTAGTTCTATAAATCTATTTCTTGTAAGCGGTCTTGTCAAATGCTCCCATCCACTTTTGTTTCTCATGGTCTGGAAGTCTTTGCATCTCATCTCCTGAATCTGGCTCTGGTTTGAATGCTACACGAGCAACATAGGGCAGATGTTTGGCTTAGATGCCTTTATGGCTTCTGGTGGATTTCCTGATTGATTCCTGGTTTCTTCTTTTAAAGTATTTGGGTTGTCTGTGTTAATTTCTATTTCTGTGTCACTTTGTTCCTTATCTTCATGTGACACTGATTTGGAATTTCTCTCAGTTTGAAGCACTTGTGTTAGTTAGAAATTTGAATCAGTAATTTTAGCCTTTGCAAATAAGAAATCCCCTTTTGTGATGACACAACTGTCATCTTGGAAGGTACACTACATTGCTTTGTTTTGTGAGCTTCTTCACTGACAAAAGATTAGTTTCAAGAGCAAGGACATACAGGACATTATCAGGTATCTTACTGGTGACACTATGAGAAATAGGACAGTAAAGAAAAACGTCTCCTTATTTAAGAAATAAATAAGAAGAACGTTCCATTATTTCATCATTTGTCATGTGACTTGTAGCCCCTGAATCAACACACCATGCCTGAAAAGATGAGGTGCAACTTTTGGATTGAAAACATATTCATTATATAAGTAAAAATCAGTTTCTTCCATCAAACCTTTGGCCTTTTGTCGTTTAGTTTGTTTTTGCATTCTAGTTTCCAGATTCTGCAATCTGTTTTTAAATGGACTTATTTCTTGTTGCATGTTACTGGTTTTATTCCTACTTTTTGTATGTAAAGCAGACTCTGCAACAGAGTCATTGTCACTATTAACGCTTTCTGTTTTACGCTTATATTCCTCCACAAGCTTGCCCTTAACATATTCCAATGTCAGTTCATCATCTGAAATGTGCATCAAATGCTGTGACAAGTGTTTTATTTCTGGTAAACCACTTAGTAATAGTGCTGCAACATGAAAATCTTTTATTTCTTCTCCTATACCTCTCAGACGTTCAACCATTTCTAAGGTGTGCCTTATGTAATCCTTCATACCCTGGCCTTTGGATTGGTATAGCTTTCTAATCAAATACAGTTTATTGCCGAGATTTGCTCTTTCTTTTCACCTTTTGTAATCCTTCCTACATTTCTTTAGCAGTTTCACACTTACATATATGATCATCTTCCATGCAGGAGGGATTGTGTTCTGAGCTTACTGATCTTTCTCTATCCACTCATCTGAAGGCTGTTCTGCCTTGACTTCATTTATACATCTCTCCCATTAGCAGCATTTTCATCTTGAATTTCCAATACTGGTAGATCTTGTTTGTCAGGTTTGCAAATGAAAGCCTTGTTGTAGCTGTGTTACTTGCCATTTTCTTTTATTCTGTTGCAATCTTCTTTCTGTTGCTGTATCTTGTGCTTCTTTTGCTGTAGCTGGCTATGACTGGGAGTCTGGGCCATAATCTGTTAGAGATTCTGTATATAGCCTTACAGAGCATACATTGCACATTCCACATCTGTTTAGCTGCTGCTTCTCTGCAAACAGGAACTTTATTATAGAGAAAAGACATATAGTTTAACAGTACCACAGATGCAGCTGCAAACTTATACACATAATTTAAACACATGGTTGAAGAATATATCTCTGCTGAATACTGGCACTAATGTATAGTAGTTGTTGAACAAGAATACACGAACACTGTATTCCAACATTGTGAGATGTCAGGGATGTGGGAAGTTATTGGCTAATCCACTTAAAAGATTTTGGCTGCAATTGCAAGAAGGAGGTAATGAGGTGATTCAAGAAGAGCGGTAGGTTGTGCAGAGCTGTGTCACCTTCAGGCTACATAGTGTGACAGCAAACTGGCTGGAGGTAAAGCTGTTCACATGCATGTATTGTATTTCAAATGTGTATTTAGCTTCCTGGCTGGAGCTTTTTCTTTTTTGTAATGACTCTTATCTTACATCAAGAAGGGGCTTTTTACGTTCAAAGATGATTCTGGCTCCGTTCTGCGGTCAGATGCTTTTTTATGTTGTTCTTGGATAAAAGAAGAGCAATCTTCTCTCTGCACATTTCTCCAAAGACGTGACTTTATCTGTTTGTCTGAATTTTCACTTCACTTACCATTCAATAATTATCCCCACAACCTCAGTCAGGTTCAGGCCAAGATGCTCTACAGATCTGGGTGGAAGCATACAAATGGCCGAGGGTATGGACAGGTGCTGATCACATTATGTGTAATGTCTCTTCAGCTACTAAGAAGGTAATAAAAACCCAAGAGCAACAATGATTGTCCGGTGACTTCTTAAAGGAAAACTTTACTGGTTATGGGTACTATTTACCTAACTAGAACCTTTCAGTAACTTTACATTTCTGGATGAAGAAATTGCTGACTGGTCAACAGTGACAACATATTTTTTTCTGAAAAGGTGAACTTTTTTCATTTAAGAAATAATAAAATAAAAAGGAGTCAGTGACTTCCAGTGCCTTTACTTAGGCTGATCCTGCAGGGAAGATGAGGCATTTCCTCAGTCTCCTTTTTCCCTGTGATTTGTCAGGAGGTGTACTGTGATAAATATGAGAGGTAGTAAATAACTGGAAGTGTTAAACTTACACATTACCTGCATGCATGTTTGCAGGTGTGGTGAACCTGATCATGTATGATGGAGGTTACAGTGGCCTGTTAGGATCTCCCCGGGATGGTGCCCTACAGCTTGGCACCTGAGAGGGTCACAGGATTTTCATATACCATTATCGACATTCTGCTCTGGACTACATGTGGTCATATGTTAAGGATCAGTTGCTGTTGTGATCTTTATGCCTTGGTGTCTAGTGCATGAGGGGGGTTTCTGCTACCTTTCCTGCATCCCTCCCTGTATTACACTAATACTTACACAAGTTTCCTTGTATGATTGGTCTGGTGCTGGGTTATCCTGGTGCTTATGGCTGTTCAATTCTAAGTATAGAAGTTTTTTGTTATTATGCCTTTGCACTCTTTCCTGCATGGAACATGTTAAAGCTTACAAATGAGTCTTACAAATGAATCGTCCATACAAATACCTTTGTACTAATGAGTTTTCCCCTGACCGGGATTTACCTACTTGGGACCTGTAAAGTGTGGTATGATTTTTTGTGTTTGTTTTATACTTTTAATTTTGTCTGTAATAAAGAAGTTTTCGTGCGCCACTGATCACCTTCAAATTTGTTTGATTTATTATTATTCAGTATTTACAAATTCCCTATTCCAGTTAAGTTCACAACTAGTTCTTTTTCTGTTAGTTTCTCATTGGCTTGGTGTCTAGGGACTCCCGAAATACGTATTTTCTTTTGATCATATATTTTTAGGTACCTTGAGGCCTCTTTTTGGAAGTTTTGCACATGTATGAATTACGGTAACAGGGAAGAGTTAGAAGCCATACACAGATTTAGTTTTTACATCTGAACAGGCTAATGTTGGACCTAAGAAACAGCTGGGAGGGCTTAAAAAGAAAAATACATTACAAAACACAAAAGAACATAACAATCTCAACTACAGGGAAAGGAGAGGGGGGCTGTAAGGATATCCCATATAAAACCAGGGAAGACAGACACATTCAGTTCTAGATAGTACATCATAGGGGTTCTATAAATTGCTCTACCATTAACAGTTAAGAGAAGTGGCCAACGACACACATATAGCAAAAAGCAGGAGGCAGTATTAAGTGAGGAGTTTCCCAAAAGGTTGTAGTATCACTATATGCCCGCCAACAAGTCCAGGTCATACAGACTTTTTCAGGGTCCGCACTATTCAACCACCACCAACATCTCCATTATCATAATGTCATTGAGAACCTGAGCCCATCCCAGGAGTGAGGGGTAAGAAGTAATCTTCCAGTGATGGGAGATGGCAACTCTGGCTGCCAAAAAGCAGTGTGTAAAGATACCTTTTTTTTATATTTGGATATGGGCCCAGGAATTATGGACAAAAGAGCGATTTCAGAGATAAAGCAGGATTTGTGATCCCCTGAAATGCATTGGATTGATCTTTTATTGTTTATTAAGATGAATAAACTTACATTTGCCTAGTTTGAAACTTGTTGTGGTCTCATCCTTACTGCATTAGTTCAAGCAATGAAGGGTCCAGAACTGCCCCAGCTTTACACTCTCCAATCTGCAGGCCATGGCAGGATCCTGCCCAATAAACCCAATAGCCACCAGGATTTCTGATGACAAGGCATGTGATCTTATTAGGGAACCTATCTAACCACCGCTAAGGTGGTCAAAACGCCTTCACCAGACCACCACCGGTTTTCTGGCAGAGCGTGTATCTTTCCTCCTCAGGTGTAGGCTTACCCTCTGTTCCATAGGATTAAAGAGACTCAGCCCACATTTTCATTTAACTCCTCTTTAATTGTGTGGACTATTACATTGTCTTGGCTCAGGCCCTAATTTTCCCACAAGGGCTCCAACCAGGATTCTTCAACAAAACCACAAACGACTCTACTCTTCACCACCCTACACCTTGCCTGGCCCACCCCAGCTACACACCCATTTCTGTCTGCCTAGCACTACATAGTTGCATGGTTAGGTTTAAAAAAGACATTAGTCCTTCTAGTTCACCCAGCATGAAAAATAAATAAATAATGAAAAGCCTCCATATACAGAACTCTATACACAGAGGTGGTCCAGAGGAAAGCACCAAAAATAAAAACTAATAAAGCATGGTCCAATTTGCTCCAGCAGGCCTTACAGACTACTCTGGGGATCCATAGGGATACCCCATATGATAAAGAGTTGCTTCTTAGAGCTGGATAACATCCTGGATTATACTTATCGTTTGCTCTATCACGCCATCATTTACTACTTTTATGAAACAGAATGGTGGGGCAGGAAAGGGAAAGTACAAAGAAGCAGCACCCGTGTGCTCAATTATGTGACCCCATTGTTTGCCATTCACGGCCAAAGCACAGGTTCACTTGAATTTTCTTTCTGTGTCTTTGCTGAGCAAAGCCCGTTGCTGGGCTTCATTTTTAATTGGTATGCCTTTGCTTCTCATCAGTGAGATTTTGGCTAAAGTTGGGCTTGAATGGAACACTAACAAGGTGCCATGTATCCTGTATAAACAATTAAATTATGAACTCCTTTTTCCTTGTAACTAACACATTCCTCTTCCTCCAATACTTTTCTGGCTGTCGCTGAACTTTCAGTTACATAACTTGTGTCCGATGTCCAGAATCACCGAATGATGTTATTATAAATATGGAGAAACCATGGAATTACAGAGCCTGTCTGTTTATAGATCACCAACTTGAGCTGACATATGAAAAGTGGTGCAAATCGGAGCCAATACCCACATTAACCAGTCACATTGCTCCTGTTGTTTGAAGTAATGAGGGGTGATTGGCCCCGTGTGGGCTAAGTACTTGGTGGTGAATGACTCAACTTCATGCCTGCCTCTTCTTAGCTTCCATAATTGTCAGGAATCAGAACTAGGTAGATTGTAACATTATGACCAGGAATATAAAAACAATCAAAACTGGTATTTCACATTTTCTACGAGTACTACACCAGCGTCTTATACGCCTCCAGGATCCTAGTGTGAGATTTTCCCATAATAGCTTGTGTCTCTACTCTTGCAAAGAAGATAAAACTCATAATCTGTCTAGCATTTCTTTATTTAAGTTTAATTTTTTTTTAGTATGAGGTTAGGATCACCACTAAGGTCAAATATCTCACTAATTATTAACACATTAATTGATTAACAATGTCCAATGCTTTCAGGGGGAAAAGGCCTCCCCTTCTTCAGGGCTAAATAATAATATTACTGATGTCATAATGATAGCAAAAATAGAGGTAGTTAATACAGTGACAATAAGGCCTAGTTCACAGTGGCATTGAAAGCAGGCGTTTGAGGGACATTTCAAACACTCCTCAAACGCCTATGCAAATGATACTATGGGCAGCACTCAGTGCTGTTCACATTATCAAAACATGCAGTTTTAGCATCTTGTAACTTCAAAATTGAAGCCTCATGTAGAGTCAGGAGGAGTTTGAAGCCTTTCAATGCCTCCAATTCAAGTCTATGGCAGGGGCGGACTGACCATTTGGAAACTCGGGCCCGGGGTCAGTAGGGGGCCCCATGAGATGCCCCTGGTACCTTTTTTCATAGGCTTTTGTGAGTTTGGGCAAGGACACAGGCCCCATGATCCCCTATTGCCCGGGGGCCCCATGAGTTGTCAGTCCGCCCCTGGTCTATGGTGATGCTCCTCCAATGCACAGGCAGGCATTTGCAGTGCGGTTGCAGCGTGTTAATAACATTACAGTTTATTTAGTTTGTAGTGTGGTTTTAACGCTTGTCAAACGCTTATAAAACGCTTCAAAACTGCACATAGGGTGTTTGGGCAGCATTTTTAATGCTTGCAAAAAGCCGCCCATACTAAAGCTCGTTAATGCCTGTCTAGCGCCCATACTGAAGCTTATTAACACCTGTCTAACACCTATACTAAAGCTATAGGAGCATTTGGTAAGAGTTAGAAGTTTAGTCAAGTGTGAGCAAGCCCTTAGAGAGGTGGGAAACTACATGGCAAATGAGGTTCAATGTGCACTTAGGAGCTAAAAACATGATTGCAAGTTACACATTATGGGGAGAACCTCTGAGGGAATCGAGGCTGGAAAAAGATCTGGGGGCCCTAGTAGATGACAGACACAGCAATAGCATTTAATGCCAAGCTGTAGCAAGCCAGGCCAACAAATATTAGTATTAAAAAGGGTATTTACTCTAGAGATAAACTTAAAATTCTACTGCTCTACAAAACTTTGGTTTGGCCAGATCTTGAGTATGCCATCCAGTTCTAGTCACCAGTCCTCAGGAGGGATATTCTAGAAGAAGGGCAACAAAGCTAATAAGGGGACTGATGAACCTCAGTTATAAGAAGTGCCTACAATCATTAAACGTATGTTCATTGGAGAAGAGCCACTTAAGAGGTAATCACAACATAAAAATATCTTACTGGTGACGCTAGCATAGGGAAATAAAATATTCAGTCTTAGGTCATTTAAGAAGACATGAGGCCATTCAATGAAGTTGGACGAAAAGTGGTTTAACCATAATCTGTGTAGGGTTTTTTTTTACTGTTACTGCAGTTAAGATGTAGAACTTTACAATTGGTGGTCTCAACGGGTAGTGTGGATAATTTAAAAAAAAAAAAAACAGCTTAGATGGGCATCTTACTGCACACAATATACAGGGATATGGGAAATGTTATAGACACAATTATATACACACACCTACATCCACACAGGTTGAACTGGATGGACCGGTGTCTTTATTCAACCTTACCAACTACGTAACTAATAATAATAATAATAATAATAATAATAAAATAGTAATAATAAAAGGCATGTATCAAAAAAATATGGTGGAAAGTAGTGGTAAAATCTCAGATTAAATCATTTTTGAAATTTGGTATAGCCATATACTGTATATTATATAAAAAAACTGGTAAAGACAAAGAGTTTAAAAAGAAAAAAAAACAGAAGACTGGTATTTTCGTTGATGATTATTCTAACACATTTATTGATTAAGAATATCCAATGCATTTCAGGGGAAAGGTATATAAAATATCATCAAATATTATTGATGGTAACAATAATAGTAATAATAGTGGTAGCTATAATATTGATAATAATAAGAGAAGTAGTAATAAAAATCGTGTATCAATAAAATATGGTAGAAGGTGAAAATAGTTGATAAATCATATATTAAATATTTTTTTAAATTAGTATAGCCACATATAATAACAAAAAAAAGATAGTATAAATAATTTAGTTGCTATTGTCTCATAAGGTATAGTACATAAAGTGTAGAAAAAGATATTAAAAAAGAATAAAAATCTGTTTAAGAGAAGAAGAGTTAAAAGATTAAAATAAGAAAAGACTGGTATTTCAGTTCTTCTAAAATGATACTTCTGAGACCCTAGCGTGAAATTTCCCATCATTAGTTTGTCTCTGTTCCTACAAGGAAGATATCACACTTAATTATTTAAGTTTTTCTTTGTTTCATTGTATGGAAAATTTCATCAGGTGGGTGTGACTCCATTATTTGGTTTTGCAAGGGCCATGGCAATCCGAAAGGAACTGGAAATTTTGATGGAGATACCCAAGAGACGTGCAAACCTGGCATTCTACTCAAGATGACAAATCTTGCATGTCAATCACACAATTACCATCAAATCAAAGGTTCAAAAATACAAAATTCTATATTACATAAAGAGGTAGGTGGTTGCAGCTATGGACACTAGAGACTGGTGAACAACATAAACCAAATAACAAACCAAAAGCACAAACTGAGTCAAAGTTGTATAGCAACTAAAAAATAAATACAATATAAAACAAAAAATTAAAGGGAAAAAGATATGATGCACCATTTAATAAGCATGAGGTATATCAAGGGTTAGACACAAGGAGCTTCCAAGGGACATATATTGCAAGTCCACACAAAGTCCACTCTGGTGTACTTCAGAGACCATTTGAGTATCTGTGTATGCTGGTTGGATCAGCAAACTCTGAACTCTGACTGACTCCACAATCCTAACACAGCTCAAAGCCCCTACTGACTGCTCGACTATGGGCATTCATATGGTATAACCTAAACAAAAATGCTGCTTATCTATGTTTTTTACTTGCTAAAAATCCTAACTAGCTTTTCCCTTCCACATAATGTTAAGAAAGGGACTAGGGAGTTATGTTTACCATCGTTAACCCTGTCTGCACTGTGCTGGCAGATCTCATTATCAGTTGTAAACCAGATGTGCACACTGACTGTCCCGACAAAGAGTTAAAGATCTCAAGTCTTTGGTGGTGCATTGTATGTTGATGCACTTTCAAAAAAACTGTCCAGCAGTCTGTCCCTAAATGTATATTGTAAGATATTCTGAACAATATGAGCTGCCTGTAGGGTGCTCCAAAGAAGCAACTAAAAGGGTAAGAAATATTTTAAAATTAGTTTTAAATACGCCGTGTGAAGGGGAACATATAAACATCCATTTTTTAATGTTCTGGACCACCTCCATCCTTCATTTTCACCTAGGCACTAATCCCAGGAGTCATTCATGGAAGGAAGAGAAGGGTGGGCCTGGTGGCACGTCATTGGGGACCTAAACATGGAAAAGACAGCTGCCTCTTGAGGACATGGCAAAAGAGAATGGCTGAGTTGGACGCAGGCGGTAGGAGTGCAGAAGCCGATCACAGCAGAACAATGCTGGATTTGCTGGGTAAGTGAGTATGTGATTTGAGAACAACACAACATTAGGTAAGAGGGGGCAAAAAAAAAAACTGAGGTTCCTCTTTAAGCTATGTGAGAAGTGGCAGACCAAGGACAGAGCTGCGATGTTCTCTGTACACGTCCAAGTGGAAGATGTCCTTTTTGGCCAACCTTCCTCAATAAAGGCTGCAGCTAATTTTCTAGCCGAGTCAAACTCTCCCAGATGACTTGTATAAGATGTATAATGACCTCTCGCATTCAACTGTAAGAGAAAGTTTCAGAACTCCTCATTGTTAAGCTACAAGTAAGACCAATGACGCCCTCAACTCCCAAAGTTACTTTTTTTCCACATTCAAATGTTTTAAGTAAATGATTACCTTCCACAAAAGCGATATATTTCCACAGCTGGGGTGGGGGAAGAGCCAGGAACAACAGCTGGAATATCAACCCTCTGGGGCCCCTGAGGGATATCAGTTGCTAGTGGGTAATTCAGTTCACCAGCATTCACCCATAACTGGAATATCCATTTTGGGTGGAGTGCTTATTTAGCTCCTAAGAGAGACTCTGTCACCACATTCTACCATATTAACACAACATATGCTGACAATCTGTAGTACATGACTACTGTAGGTCTCCATGGAAATAAGCAACAAATGCAAGGCCAAATGTTCATTGAATGCTTTATAAATATGAGGGTTTTTTTGGTGTTGCTGTCATGTGATACAACCGAGGGGAGGACTCTCTCTCTGAACTGCCACTGATCAGTAAGCAGGTGCACACTAAAGAGGGGTATGTACTGGGGGGATCTGCATTAAGGGTACTGTACTGGGGATTGTCTGACTAGGGGTGTTGTCTGTACTGGGGTTGTCTGTACTGGGGGGGGGGGGAGGGGTGCCTGTACTGGGAGTCTGTACTGAGGGGTTATGCCGGGGGGGTGTACTGGGGGGAAGTCTGTACTGGGGGGGTTTATTTTCCATTCCATTCTTTTCAATTCCTTTTATTTTATTTTCTATTCTATTTATTTTCTATTCTATTCTATGCTTTTATTTTCTATTCTGTTTTATTTTATTCTATTCTTTTTCGAAATTTGAATTTTGGAAGATGGCTATATTCTGACACTAATACACACAGTCTTTGAAGGAAATCAGCAATAGTCAGCAATAGGATTACAGTTCAAATTTGTTTTTGAATTCGATTTTGTTCTTGAATTCATTTCAAATTTGATTCAAATTTGCATAATTCATTATTCTGTTATTTCGCATTCATTCAAACTCATTACTTGTAATTCCAAAATTCGGATATATCCAAATCTCTGAATAACAAAAATTTTGTCTGAATTTTGATTTTGAACGAAACAAACTGAACATGTCTAGATACACATACAGCACTATCACCCTCCATATAGATGGTTTGGGTATACAGGTAGTAATGTTGACATGATCCTTGTATACACAGACAGCATTTTACTGTTCCCATCCTATAGCAGATGGTTTGGATATGCAGGTAGTAATGTGGATGGGACCCCTGTATATACACACATCCGTGTACCGCCACCCACCTGTAGTAGATGGTTTCATCCAATCATTAAATCCTCCAAGCTACAGTGACGAAGGAGCCATTAAAGGCGGGGGGATATAAAAGACTACTGACCACCAACAATGTAGGAGTGGGGGTTTCCACTGGCCACCATTATTTGTGAGATTATTTTGCAGGAATTTTAAAGTGTTTTGGGTTTATCCATGAAATCTAGCTATTGCACACAATGCACTTTTATCCTCTAAGGAACTTTCTTCCACTAATATCAGAAAACTTACACTTGGTTTCAGTGGATGACTTTTAAAGACTTAGTGCACCTAAAGTTCTTTTGTAACCATTTCAATACCAGCATGTTTCTTCACGGCCCAATAATTGTGGCAAAAAAAAAAAGAGATCACCTTGGGTGTACAAGCTACAAAAAAGTAGATGTAAACCCCAACTGGAGGACATTTAAATTGCTCTGTGCTCCATGTATCATAAACAATTGTAATTTTTCCAATAATAATCTATGATTTATTGGATTTCTGTATATATACACAGCACTGTACTATCCCTCTCCATCTCTCTTTCCATCTCTTCTACTCCCTGTGCCAGAATAGAAGGAAACCTAGCTCTGCCCTCTAAGGATGCACATTCCTGGCTCCAACCACAGTGCTGACCAAGAGCGGGCAGGATATCAGTCAGCAGAGCACGAAGGCTCCATTCACTTGTGCGACTCCAAAGTCGTATGATTTCCATTGTGACTTTACATTGCAACTTTGAATGAGTGTGAGTTGGATGCGACTTTGGCTTTTGACTTTGACTGTTGCACAACTGTTGCATTAATAGCATTATGATGCGACTCATGCGACTTTTGAGAGTTTACATTGCAATCTATGACACTCAAGTTGCACGAAAGTCGCATCAAAGTAGTGCAGGAACCTTTTAAAGTGGAAGTAAACCCACTTTGTATATTTTCACCTGCAGGTAAGCTTATGATAAAGCTTACCTGTAGGTAAAATGAATATCTCCTAAACGTGCACCGTTTAGGAGATATTCAAGTTTTTTTGCAGCCGGCGCATGTGCTCTTGAAAGAACGGAATACCCGTGCCATTTCTTCAGAGCACTGTGCCGTGTCCAGGGGTGGACTGACCATTTAAAAACTCGGGCACTGCCTGAGGGCCCGGGGTCAGTAGGGGGCCCCATGAGATGCCCATGGTACCTTTTTCATAGGCTTTTTTGAGTTTGGGCAAGGACACAGGGGCCCCATGATCCCCTATTGCCCGGTGGGCCCATGAGTTGTCAGTCCGCCCCTGGCCGTGTCCCAAGACTCCCACGCGCATGCGTGGGAGTGACGTCATCGCGGCCCAGCAATTCAGACAGCTGGAGCTTGCAAACCCAGAAGGAAGGCCGGGTAAAGATGGAAGCCTCTACAGCGGTGACAGCGCACCGCTGGAGGGCTTCGTTTAAAGGTATGTTTTGCATAATGTGCTAGTATGCGATGTGCCTTTACCTTGCATGGGATTTTTTTTCTATTTTTTAATGGACGCGGTTTACTACCGCTTTAAAAGTAGCTGCAACTTCCCACAGATTTGCATAGATTTGAATGGCTTCCATTGAAATACATGGGTTGCAACTTCTCATGCAACTTTATGTGTCCAAAGTCGCATGACAAGTCACACAAGTGTGAATGAGTTATGAGAATTACACGCAACCCCCAGGGACTCGTCCCAGCTCCCTGGGACACAATAAAGAACATTTTTTTTCCAGGGACAGCCTCCTGAAATCAGGGATTGTCCCAAGAAATCGGGGATATCTGGTCACCTTATTCTAGCACGTCCTCCAGGTTATTAAAAATGTGGTTTTGTATTTGTCTGTGTTTGCTTTAGAGAGATTTATCACCACTTCCTGTTCTAATCCAAGAACATAGACAGCAATAAAACCTGACAATGGCTCTGACCCTTCACTGTTCTATCCAAAATAAAATAAAATGTTTTACCCAAAGTTGGACTTCAAAGCTGAACTCCAGGATCATTCAATTATATTCCTCAATAGCACAATATGGATGAAAATCCATACTGTGTGCACCAAATGCTTTTGCAAACCCAGCAGAGCTGTGAGAGGGTCCCATCTACTCTGCCCACTATACGCTACCTGCAGAGAAGTAAAGGAGGGGGCGGAGACAAGACCAGTCACCCTGCACAAGGAGAGACCGCAGCACTGACTGGTCTTTAAGAAGCTCCTGCACAGAGACAAAGTTTCACCCAGGATTACTGCAGAGATCTGGAAGAAATATACAAATCACACCAAGAATACACATGGCCAGGGGCGGACTGACCATTTGGAAACTCGGGCACTGCCCGAGGGCCCTGGGTCAGTAGGGGGCCCCATGAGATGCCCCTGGTACCTTTTTCATAGGCTTTTTTGAGTTTGGGCAAGGACACAGGGGCCTCATGATCCCCTATTGCCCGGGGCCCCATGAGTTGTCAGTCCGCCCCTGCACATGGCTCTTGTATTTAGATGATATTTGCTTATACCAGAGTTCAACTTTAACAAACAGAAGCAGCTCTTGAAATTGTCTATATTTCCCCCTGGAGCACTTATACCACCAGCTGAGAAACTCTCCCCTGTGTCACACATAACTCTAATAAACATCAAATTTATAGGCAGTAGACCACAGTAATATTTAAAGAATGAGCCACGGTCCCCAAGAGAAGCACCAGATGTAACTAAATCCCATGTCAGCACACTGTAAGCATCCCTGTGATTAATTTAACAGATATGTTTATTGTACTGGTGTGGCTGCCGAGCGTCAAATTTTGGACACGGTTCTCTAATGTTCAAAACAGAATGTCATCAACCAGACAGACTTGGCACAGTAGCTGCCCATCGCTGCATTGAGCTGACCTACAGGAGAGCTGGCTGTCCATGGCTGGAGCCCCTGGTGATTCTTGGGTTTAGATGGGGTCTTGGGACAAAGTGGCTGGTGTGATTCCAAAGTAGGGATCACCAGATCAGATGTACCCATTGAAATATATACTCTAACCCAGGGGCGGACTGACAACTCATGGGGCCCCCGGGCAATAGGGGATCATGGGGCCCCTGTGTCCTTGCCCAAATTCAAAAAAGCCTATGAAAAAGGTACCAGGGGCATCTCATGGGGCCCCCTACTGACCCCGGGCCCTCGAGCAGTGCCCGAGTTTCCAAATGGTCAGTCCGCCCCTACCTCCTATTACAGTGACAACTGAAAAACCTTGAATTTCTCATCACTCTCTATTCCAATGGTCACAGGGAAAAACGAAGAAGGTAAATCTCCCCAACAGGGATGCAGACAACAATAAAAACTTGCTACTGGCACAAATCATGGCACTTCGAGAAATAGACTCCTATGACCTTTTATATCCAGTCTATACAAATCAATATAATAAAGCCTGCACTTGAGTCCATTTAAACTTCTGATTTGATATTACAGTGTTACTAAACCCACAACAGTAAAATCAGTCTGTATATGCAGTAAAGCATGCTTGTTATACTTACTGTGGAACATAACTGGTTAATACTCATGTTATGTAAAAAGGCTGTTTGATCCTGTTTTCGCTGATCCTCCCCTTCTCCCACAGTCCCCAATCCATCTGCTGATAGTACAAAGTTCCAGGTTTCACTCTGCACATACTCAGTTTGGTGTGTATTGCTAGAGATCAGCACAGGGCCAATCAGCACTGTCCAAACAGAAGGTCAGGGGTCATGCAGCCTCATAGGACAGTCAAAGGAGAATGAAAACTCCTACAAGATTAACCAGCTGGACACTGATTGAAGTCACAAGACTGCTATATACTGATGAGAGAAGGTATTTAGCAGTCTATATTTACTAAAATAATTGCATTTTCATATTCTGTGCAGTGTGGGAGACCAGATATAGTGAATGCAGGGTCCTGGGTTTAGTAACACTTTAAGCCCTGGTGAAGGGGAAGTGGTTTGGTTCATTGAAACGTGTTGAGTATTTTGTGTCATCCTGATGTGAACCAATTTTATATGTAAAGTTTTTGGACTATTGGACACTCTCATTAGACTGTATATATGTGGATTCAACAAAAGAAAACAGGGGTTCTAATACTCCCCCCCACAATGATATAAACAGGTTTTATTTATTGTATATATTTCAAATGATGCCAGTATGAGTACCTATATATGTTTTTACATTGGTTTCCTTTAATTCCCCCATAAAGCAGGGCTCACATTGCAGAGAGCTCTGCTGTGTTACATGTTTCTATCAGTTATACAGAGGTAGCTTGCATTCCAACAGTGTCTTTAGCTGTATTCTTGGAGTTCAGATTTAATGTGAAGAAATTTCTTCGCTCACTTATGTAAGACCACACAGCTTCCATCTGGACGTTTTCTTTCATTTAAGCCGCAATCGATCAAAGAGGAAGAGTTATTGTTGTGGGTTTGTGCATATCACCCGTTAATAATCCTCAGCGTCAGCTCTGGATTACATTACTGTTAAACTGCAAACCCATCACAACGCACACATTATGATTAACGTATTTACAATATTCCTGAAATAAGAACCATTCCAAAAACATGAACCGAGAAGACTCACATCAGGTGTCCCCCTCGTAGCTCCCCATTACATCAGGTGCCTCCATCACAGTGTCCCCTTACATCAAATGTCCCCATCACAGTGCCCCCTTACATCAAGTGTCCCCATCACAGTGCCCCCTTACATCAAGTGTCCCCATCACAGTGCCCCCTTATATCAAGTGTCCCCATCACAGTGCCCCCTTACATCAAGTGTCCCCATCACAGTGCCCCCTTACATCAAGTGTCCCCATCACAGTGCCCCCTTATATCAAGTGTCCCCATCACAGTGCCCCCTTACATCAAGTGCCCCTTTATATCAAGTGCCCCATCACAATGCCCCCTTATATCAAGTGTCCCCATCACAGTGCCTCTTTACATCAAGTGCCCCCATCACAGTGCCCCCTTACATCAAGTGTCCCCATCAGAGTGTCTCCTTACATAAGAGTCCCCATCAGAGTGCCCCCTTACATCAAGTGTCCCCATCGCAGTGCCCCCTTACATCAAGTGTTCCCATCAGAGTGCCTCCTTACATAAGAGTCCCCATCAGAGTGCCCACTTACATTAAGTGTCTCCATCACAGTGCCCCTTTACATCAAGTGTCCCCATCAGAGTGCCCCCTTACATCAAGTGTCCCCATCACAGTGCCCCCTTACATCAAGTGTCCCCATCACAGTGCCCCCTTACATCAAGTGTTCCCATCACAGATCCCCCTTACATCAAGTGTCCCCATCAGAGTGCCCCCTTACATCAAGTGTCTCCATCAGAGTGCCCCCTTACATCAAGTATCCCCATCTCTGTGCCCTCTTACATTAGGTGTCCCTATCACAGTGCTCCCTTACATCAAGTGTCCCCATCAGAGTACCTCCTTCCATAAGAGTCCCCATCACAGTGCCCACTTACGTCAAGTGTCTCCATCACAGTGCCCCCTTACATCAAGTGTTCCCATTACAGTGCCCCCTCACATCAAGTGTCCCCATCTCTGTGCCCTCTTACATTAGGTGTCCCTATCACAGTGTACCCTTACATCAGAGTCCCCATCACAATGCCCCCTTACATCAAGTGTCCCCATCACAATGCCCCCTTACATCAAGTGTCCTCATCACAATGCCCCCTTATATCAAGTGTCCCCACCACAGTACTCTCTTATAGCAAGTGTCCCCATCACAGTGTTCCCTTGTATCATGTTTCCCCATCTCTGTGCCCTCTTACATTAGGTGCCCCTATCACATTGCCCCCTTACATCAGAGTCCCGTTCGCAATGCCCCCTTACATTAGGTGTCCCATCACAGTACCCCCTTACATCATGTGTCCTCTCACATCAATTGTCCCCATCACAGCACTATAAACCAATTAGGCTCTGCTGCATTGCACGTTGCTATCAATCACACAGAGGTAGCTTGCAGTTGGAGAAAGCAGGGTGAGCAAAGAGATGATGTCCTCATAGTGGAGTTTCCCTGTCTAATCACCATGCTAGGGGGCATGTCACTGACCAAACTCTACTGCCTAACTACACTAGAGAAATGTTAGGTCGCTGTATTGTCTGACAGGGGATGCCTGAATCAAAACATCAAGCATCAGAACCAAAAATCTTTCGGCAGGTAAAATATTTCAATGCATTCCCACAGTGTCTTTAGCTGTGTTCCCGGAGTTCAGATTTAATGTGCAGAAATCTCTTTGCTCACATGTGTGAGACCACACAGCTTCCATCGAAGCATTTTCTTTCATTTAACCCGCAATCGATCAAAGTGGAGGAGTTATTGTTGTGGGTTTCTATATATCACCAGTTAATAATCCTCAGCATCGGCTCTGGATTACATTACTGTTGAACCGCAGACCTATCACGATGCACACATTATGATTAACCTCTTTAAAATATCCCTGAAATCAGAGCAATTCCAGAAACACAAGCCACGTGGACTCCCTCTGCATTCACATGCATTACGTTTATTTATTCAGAAAGTTGCAGCTGTTTTCATGCACAATTTGTAAAATCCTTCCTGGCACCTGCATCGTACATAAATCACCAGCACATCTGCATTCAATGTCAAGACGTAAACCTGAGATCATAATTGAAAAATTACAGCCAAATCTGTAATGTTTACTCTACACATAAGCGGGCTACATAGGTTATGATGGCAGGGGGTGATTATATAGTACAGCAACCCGCGGTGAGCAAACACCATTATCATTCATTTTCTGCACTGTGATCAGTGTGACATTTGTTGTCCTGTGCCTATAGGAGGCAGAGATCAAGGGGTGGCCTCTATGCATATAGTTATTTCAGCAGACATTTTTTGCCATCATCAGTAAAAATATATTCATCAAATTCAAAGAGGTCCAGTCAATGAAGTTTTCTTCCAGCAGAGGTACAAATCCAAATTTTGTGCTATAACTAAGACTGGATACAGTCAGGTCCATAAATATTGGGACATCGACACAATTCTAACATTTTTGGCTCTATACACCACCACAATGGATTTGAAATGAAACGAACAAGATGTGCTTTAACTGCAGACTGTCAGCTTTAATTTGAGGGTATTTACATCCAAATCATGTGAACGGTGTAGGAGTTAAAACAGTTGTGCATCTTGTTAGTTTCATTTCATAGAGCCAAAAGTGTTAGAATTGTGTCGATGTCCCAATATTTATGGACCTGACTGTATATGTGGTCACTGTATATCAAAACATAGGCTGCTGTCATACTGCTCCCTTACACCAGGTCTCCCCATCACAGTGCTCCCTTATATCAACTCACAGATGTTCCTAGCAGAGTGCCCCCTTATATCAGGTGTTCCCATCACAGTGCCCCCTTATATTGGATGTTTCTAGCAAAGTACCCCCTTATATCAAGTGTTCCCAACACAGTTCCCCATTATATTGGATGTTACTAGCAGAGTGCCCCCTTATATCAAGTGTTCCCATCACAGTGCCCCCTTATATTGGATGTTCCTAGCAGAGTGCCCCCTTATAACAGGTGTTCCCATCACAGTGCCCCCTTATATTGGATGTTCCTAGCAGAGTGCCCCCTTATAACAGGTGTTCCCATCACAGTGCCCCCTTATATTGGATGTTCCTAGCAGAGTGCCCCCTTATATCAAGTGTTCCCATCACAGTTCCCCCTTATATTGGATGTTCCTAGCAGAGTCCCCCCTTATAACAGGTGTTCCCATCACAGTGCCCCCTTATATTGGATGTTCCTAGCAAAGTGCCCCCTTATATCAAGTGTTCCCATCACAGTGCCCCCTTATATTGGATGTTCCTAGCAGAGTGCCCCCTTATAACAGGTGTTCCCATCACAGTGCCCCCTTATATTGGATGTTCCTATCAGAGTGCCCCCTTATATCAGGTGTTCCCATCACAGTGCCCTCTTATATTGGATGTTCCTAGCAAAGTGCCCCCTTATATCAAGTGTTCCCATCACAGTGCCCCCTTATATTGGATGTTCCTATCAGAGTGCCCCCTTATATCAAGTGTTCCCATCACAGTTCCCCCTTATATTGGATGTTCCTAGCAGAGTGCCCCCTTATAACAGGTGTTCCCATCACAGTGCCCCCTTATATTGGATGTTCCCGGCTGAGTGCCCCATTATATTAGATGTCCCCATCACAATGCTCGCTTACATCAGGTGTCCGCATCAGTGTGCCCCCTTATATCCAGTGTTCCCTCACATCATCTGTCCCCATCAGTGTGCCCCCTTACATCAGGTGTCCCTATCAGAGTGCCCCCTTATATCCAGAGTCCCCTCACATCATCTGTCCCCATCAGTGTGCCCCCTTACATCAGGTGTCCCTATCAGAGTGCCCCCTTACATCCAGAGTCCCCTCACATCATCTGTCCCCATCAGTGTGCCCCCTTACATCAGGTGTCCCTATCAGAGTGCCCCCTTATATCCAGTGCCCCCTCACATCATCTGTCCCCATCAGTGTGCCCCCTTACATCAGGTGTCCCTATCAGAATGTCCCCTTACATCCAGTGTCCCCATCACAGCATCTCCTTACATCATATGTCCCCATCACAGTGTCCCCTTACATAATGCTTCCCATCATAGTGTCCCCTTACACCATGTATCCTCATCAGAGTGCCCCCTTACATTGAGTGTCCCCATACATCAGGTGTCCCCATTAGAGTGCCCCCTTACATCAAGTGTTCCCATCATAGTCTCCTCCTACATCATGTGTCCCCATCAAAGTGCCCCCTTACATCAGTATTCCCATCAGACTCCCCCTTACATCATGTGTCCCCATCATAGTGTACCTGTTCATTATGTGTCGCCATCAGAGTGCCCCTTTACATCCAGTGCCTCCATCACAATGTCCTCTTACCTTTTATGTCCACATCACAGTGTCCCCTTATACCAAGTGTCCCCATCAGAATGTCCCCTTGCAACTAGTGTCCCCATCAGAGTGCCCTCTTACATCCAGTGTCCCCATCACAGTGTCCCCTTTCATCAGATGTCCCCATCAAAGAACTCCATTACATCAGGTGTCCCCATCAGAGTGCCCCCTTACATCTAGTGTCCCTATCACAATGTTCCTTTTCATCCAATGTCCCCATCAAAGAGCTCCCTTACATCATGCGTCCCTATCAAAGTGTCCCTTTACATCCAGTGTCCCCATCATGGTGTCCCCTTACATCAGATGTCCCCATCAAAGAGCTCCCTTATATCACGTGTCCCAGTCACAGTGCCCCCATACACCAATGTCCCCATCACAGTGCTCCCTTACATCAGGTGTCCCAATCAGATTTCCCCCTTACCTTGGATGTCCCTATCACAGTGCTACCTTACATCAGATATCCTCATCTGCAGTGCACTTATATCCTGTGTCCCAATCTGAGTGCCCCCTTACTTCAAATGTCCTCATCAGAGTATCTCCCTACATCAGGGTCCCCATCAGAGTTCCTCTTTACATCAGGCTCTCCCATGACAATGCTCCCTTACATCAGGCGTTACCATCAGAGTGCCCCTGTACCTTTTAACGCCAGGCAGGGGTCAGGAGCTGAACAGAGCAAATTGTACTTCCGTCCACCTGTGGTGTTGGGGGCAGGGCATACACATGGCATCACTGGTTCTTAGCACGCCAGAAGTCCTGACAACCAATGACTACAGAGGATGGGGGGATTCTGCAAGGTGGACTGGCTGGCTGGCGGTCTGCCATTTAGTGATGGCTGTCTTACAAGTTCATAAAAACAACCAGACCCTGTCACCTTGTCCAGTACAGATCCCTGTGTATTTCCATGCCTGGGAGAGACACCTGCAGTGCACAGCCATCCATATTAATGAATGGCTGTACGCAGGTGTGCTTATGTAAACTCACATACAGCCATAAATACCAGAATGCACAAGAGCCACGTTCCAGGATTTATAGCTGTGCATGTAATTTAGACAATGTGTGTCAGAAGCCTCAACCATCCGTGTGAATGAGGAGTTATACAAACAAGTGGCAACCACTCCATCCTATAACTAGCCTTTGCAGCAAGGAGCATATGGAAGGGCAACACAAATCAAAAACAAACAAAAATTCCTAGCTCACTTACCAGCAAGCCTGCAACAAACCAAACTGAGCCTGTCTAACTGTTCACGTTCAATTTGGTTTTGTTGCAGGTTGGCTGGTAAGTGAGCTGGAATTTTTGTTTGTTTTTGAAGTGCATTGCCCTTCCTTGTGCTCCTTGCTGGAAAGGCTACTTAAAGATTGGAGCCATTACCATTTGTACAGTTGGTGAACTGGTTCGGGGATGCACTGGATACCTTCATCTGCATTGTGTTCTTCTTGGGTGTCCCTGTAACTTTAAGGAGGGGTGGGCTCCCTCTAGGCAAACCTACCCTTAACCTATCCACTGCTTTATGTGCTCCTACTTGGGAGACTCTTAAATTATAGAGTTAGGACTACAGTACACCGGGGTGCCTTGATGCAGCCACTGCAGTTTACACATATATTTGCGAATAAATATTTTTAATGTGAACTGTTAGACAGGGTCAGTTTGGTTTTGTTGCAGACTAGCTGGTAAGTGAGCTGGGAATTTTTTTTTCATTTTTGATGTGTATTGCCCTTCCGTGTACTCCTTGCTGCTAAGGCTAGTTATAGGTTGGCATGGTTGCCATTTGTTTGAATAGTTGGTGAATTGGTGCAGGGATGTACTGTAAACCTTCAGCTGTCATTTTGCCCTTGCAGGATGTCCCGTGAGTCCCAGTACCTTTAAAGCGTTACTAAACCCAGGACCCTGCATTCACAATATCTAGTCTAAGCAATCAAATCCTAATGCGCTGCTAAAAATAGTCCAAAACCCTATTGTGCTATATACACATGAAATATAATCCAAATACGTGCAAAATAGTTTCCATCTGCAGTGCACTCAGTGAACTCTCATACTCTCATGAAGAACTATAACATATCAAAAATAGTGCTGCGCTAGTCCCACAATAGTATGTGTGGTTTTAAACCCCACAAAAAATGTTCCACATAATGTAACTACTAATAACATAATATACTCCTGTGCATAAAAATCAATACATATATATATATATATATACAATATATACATAGAAATAAATAACAATGGGGGTGAAGAAATGTCCCAATCTCAAACCACAATGTGCAAATAAAAGTCCAATTATAAGCTGAAAAAAAACCCAGCTGTGCTTCAAAACAAGACTTCACCTCTGTGTGCCAAAATTCACCATAACTTCCAATGCTCAACCATCACCAGGTGGATTATCACTTTAAAAATATGACCTTCCACCAAGTGTTCGGTCAACATCGTTTTTGGTCCTACCAGCGGGACCGGGATCGGTTCCTCCTCTCCAGTTAGAGTTCCAATATTACACGCATATCTCCTCCTCCACAAAACTCCGCTCCATGACATGCAAAGAATATTGCAAATAGTGCCTTATCCTTAAAATAATTTATTTGACTTAAACAACATAAGTATTGCACTCACGTGTATGAGGTGCCAGCCCGCACCAAGGTACACAGCCAATATAAAAAGGTGTTGCAGTGTTCATAATTACCGCTGTGTACTATCCAGACTGCTTTTGCTGGGCTCCGTGTGGATGTAGTGACGTCATCCAAGCCCCGCCCCGACGCGTTTCATCACAGGGCATGTGACTTCTTAAAGAGGAATGGTTTTTTCAGCTTATAATTAAGGTTTGAGATTGGGACATTTCTTCACCTGCATTGTTATTTATTTATTTGTGTTGATTTACATGCACAGGAGTATATTATGTTCAGTAGTTATACTATATCTGGTCTCTCACAGTACAGAGAACATGGAAATGCAATTATTTTAGTAAACATAAACTGCTAAATACCTTTTCCCATCAGCAGTATATAGCAGTCTTGTGACTTCTATCAGTGTCCAGCTGAGCCATAGTTAAAGCTTGTGGGAGGAGTTTACACTCTCCTCTCACCGTCCTATGAGATTGCATGACCCCTGAACCTCTGTTTTGACAGTGCTGATTGGCCCTCTGCAGATCACATGCACCTTCCCAAGAAAAAGAAAAAACTCTCTAGCAATACACACCAAACTGAGCATGTGCAGAGTGTTCCCGAGGCTGTGTTCTTTCAGGAGATTAAATGGGGAATATGGAAGAAGGGGAGGATCAGAGAAGACAGGATCAAACATCCTTTTTACACAATGCAGAGGACTAACTTCCACAGTGAGTATAACAATCATGCTATACTGCATATACAGACTGATTTTACTGTTGTGGGTTTAATAACATTTTAAGGAGGGGTGGGCTCCTTCAAGGCAAACCTGCCTTTAACCTCTTCACGTCGGCCGAACGCAAATGTGTGGTCTCCCGGCATCTGGGCCTAGACGCCGAGCGGCCGCACATTTGCGTTCTATTAAAAAATAACATACGTGCTGAGAGCGTGCGCCCTGCACGCTCCCAGCACACATGTCCAGTACTCACGGAAAGGTCCCGATCTCCTCTTTCGATAGGGACCTTTCCCAATCATGTGACAGCCGTGACGGCGTGTCATGGCGGTCACATGACGCTAAACCCTGAACCTGTAAAGGGTCGGGAGGCGCCGCCGCCAAGGGGTTAACCTATCTGCTGCTATATGTGTTCCTACTTAGGAGGCTCCTAAATTATAGAGTTAGGACTGCAGTACACCAGGGTGTCTTAACATGGCCACTGCGGATTACATGTATATTTGCAAATGTTTGTGACTAAGACCCTTGTTTTTAATGTGAACTGTTGGTTTTGTTGCAGGCTGGCTGGTAAGTGAGTTGGGAATTATTGTTTGCTTTTGATGCGCATGAGGAGTTATAGTCAACTTCACAGAACTCCCTCAACACTGCTTTCTTTGTTACAAAATATTAGATGTTGGCTGGTGTCAGAGCTTACTGTATAGGGGGCAATCATGTCACTACCATCTGTGACACTGTTTGGGCCTAGTATTTGGCCACTAGATCTGAGCAGTACATCATTAGGGGAGATCACATGCTGCCCTATACCCAGAGCATTGAGCATTTTGCAGCAGAAAAGTATATATCTAGTATATATCTGTGCAAGGAAGCCTTACCTGCAAAGTAACAAAGGGCATTCATCTTGCAGCCTTGATGAAGGGTGGGGTTGCCCATCACTGTCTTCTGTTGTACATACTGATATACTGTTTATCATGGAGTAAAGGCATTTTGAGCATTTAAGGAGTGCCCCGCTCTTATATGTATTTACTGTATATATACAGGGGCGGACTGACCATTTGGAAACTTAGGCACCGCCCGAGGGCCCAGGGTCAGTAGGGGGCCCCATGATATGCCCCTGGTACCTTTTTCATAGGCTTTTTTGAGTTTGGGCAAGGACACAGGGGCCCCATGATCCCCTATTGAGGGCTCAGGGTCAGTAGGGGGCCCCATGAGATGCCCCTGGTACATTTTTCATAGGCTTTTTTGAGTTTGGGCAAGGACACAGGGGCCCCATGATCCCCTATTGCCTGGGGGCCCCATGAGTTGTCAGTCCGCCCCTGTATGTATATATACTGTATATATATATATACACAGTATATGTATATATCGCTATGCAGGACAGGATCGCTATTAGAGACCTGCATTTTATGCTCCCTCGCTGGCTCGATGAATAAGGCACTGCTGTCTAGCTCAGCTTTTCTCAGCCAGGGTGCCCAGGCACCCTGGGGTGCCTTGAGGTTGCTTCAGGGGTGCCTTGAGAAAAAGTCTAAAAATTGCCCAAAACTTGTATACAAGCCAGCGGGTGGAACAAGCCTGCCTTTTAGTTACACAAAGCCACAGGTTTTCATTGTACACCTATACGACCGTCTAGCCGCCGGCGTCCTGACTACCAATGACATCACCAATTGATAAGGAGGATGTTGGTTGCCTGCACAGCTTGCTTGTTTGACCCTCCCCTCCCCCTCTCCATCAGTGCCGGGGTCACATTAGCTCAGTGTTGGAGAAAAACTGAGGGAGAAGGGAAACATTGGAATACTAGTCAGTACCAGTGTGCAAAAGTGTATTTGGTTTGGAAGAATAAATCACCTCTATTATTGGGTGTCCTACATGTGTGGCTGTTGCTGCGTTATATTAAACTATTACAATAGTTTTTCACATTTTAGAATGGGGTGCCTCAAGACTGTCCATAATTTTAAAGGGTGCCTTGACTGAAAAAAGGTTGAGAAACACTGATCTAGCTAGTGACTTATGTTTTGCAGAGATTTTGTCACTAAGAGAGCAATGCTAGGGAGTGCTAGGGAGTGAAATATACAAGCAGGTGTGTGCAATGTGTTCCCTGCACATTTTACTGACAGGATCTCTATTGTGACATTGGCCTTAAAAAGGAGATCTTTCCATTTATCCCCCAGTGTGTGGCTGTTTTCTCATGTATCCCCCCGTAGTAGGTATACTTGCTGGAGCGGCCTCCAAAGCGTGTATAAATGTAATGTATGTAAAGTTCTGCTCACAAATACCTAAAGCTGGCCATATAATGTTAGATTTTTGTGTGAACATTCACAAAAAAATCATTTGTGAGAACATTTGATAATACTTTCAGCAACTATACAAATTTCTTATGAAAGCCCTGAAAATGTTAATTCAATTGCCATGAAAATGTTGCAAATTTTAACATTCGATTTCAGGATAGACAGAAGTGAATGTGACTGTAAACGAGAATTACATTCACAGTTAGAATTTCACTCAGTCAGAGAAAAACTTTCCATCCTTCCCCTTAAATTCTCCTTAATCATTGATTTGGCCGCACTGACCATTGGAAAATTGAATGAATGTTTTGAAAACGATAATTTTCAAACAAATTTCTACCACAGTAGGCTAGCTTTAGTCTTCGGTCACACCGAATCCGACTTTGAAATCGTCCGACTTCACTTGAATTCGCATGATTTCAAAGTCGGATGTCAGTCCGACTTCAGATGCGCCTTGGAAGACATCTGTAAGACTTCATGCACAGATGTCTATCCAGGTTGCACTTGAACTTGCAAAAAGTAGTACATGAAGTACTGAGAAAACCGGTGCGACTCCGATGGAGTGACCAGGGACTTACAGACAGAAGACAGAATTCTGTTCAACAAACTTGCAATATATATATATATATATATATATATATATATATCAGGGGCGGACTGACAACTCACGGGGCCCCCGGGCAATAGGGGATCATGGGGCCCCTGTGTCCTTGCCCAAACAAAAAAAAGCCTATGAAAAAGGTACCAGGGGCAACTCACGGGGCCCCCTACTGACCCCGGGCCCTCGGACAGTGCCCGAGTTTCCAAATGGTCAGTCCACCCCTGATATATATATATATATATATATATACTTGCAATCATCATCATAACATAGACACAGAGTATATCCAGAATCCTGACACACCAGATAGAACTAGCGGGGGTTGATTTAGTAAAGACAAATAGACTGTGCACTTTGCAAAGTGCAGTTGCATTCTGCAAGTGTAGTTGCTCATGAGCTTAGTAAATGAGCTAAATATTAACTTTGCAAAGAATATCCAATCCCGAGTGAGGAAAAAAAAAAAACCAGCACTCTTGCTTGAATATGATTGGCTGATGAAAGTTAGGAGAGCTTCTGCTCATTACTAAGATCTGGAGCAACTTGCAATCAACACAATTTTGTATAACATTTTTGCCTGCAAATTTTATTTCTTTTTGGGATATAATTATTTGTGTACAATACATTAATTTTAGTCTAAAAATATGTTTATTATTTATGAATTATTATTATTTATTATGCCTGATCCACACCAAACATTTTCACCAACTCCTGTAGAAAAATTAGATCCACCAAATTAAAAACAGTTCTGTTTTTTTTACATATTTTAGTTTGTTAAATTAATTAATTATCCCAACTCTTACCTGTTCTAAAAAGTGGAGATGTAGAAATGGAGTGGTGTCAATGTTTACACCATTGTTTTACATTCTGCCACCTTATAGGAACTTTACACACACTGCAATTTTCTTAAACTTTGAGAACAGTTTTTATAGCAATTATAAACTGCGCTTTAGCTAGAGGCGCTGACTCATGAAGAATTAAAGGACCACAGCTGTGAACAATCTGGTATTCTGGTGACTATATGTGGTTGATACATGGAATGATAGCAATTGTTAATTCCTTTTTTTTTATTAATGTGATACACCTTTGTTTATGTTTTTCTTCACATTTACATGCACACCAATCTGTCCAGAAAAAGTGACAGTTACAGAGGACAGGACAAACTGCCACTGCCAAATGTGATAACATTGATCACTGTTTAATCCTGTGGTTCTAGTCTTGTTTATAAACCACTGTCATTGTCACTTTTGCTGAACATAATGATCTGTTTATAGATGTTAAGAAGAATCTAAGTAAAGGCATATGACATGAAAGAAATCAATATACAAAATACTATCATTTTAATTATCAACTTCAAACACTTATCAAAACGCAAGCATTTTAACGATAGGCCAAGATACTGGCTTTTTCAAAGCAATGCATTAGCTCCCAACTGTCACATTTCTAGAGCAACTAAGAAGATGAGATAAAAAGCATCTGATTGGGTGTTACAAGCACCACAGAAAACTCATATTGCACATCCAGTTGCTCTGTACTGAGCATTGTAACAGTTAAAATAGATCCATCAGTAATAGTCTTGATTATTCAGTTTAATATTTCACTGTAGATGAGGCAACAAACAAGTGCAGTAAACCATAACAACCAATCAGAATCCATCTTTCATTTTTGTGATGAAGAAAATACAGATAAAGTGTCTTTAGACTGGATACAGTACAAAAAGCATTCTGCTGCCTATTGCAAGGAGAAGAGAGTCAATTAAAAATAGTGTTAAGAGCAATTTGTGCGCGTATATATATATATATACAGTATACTTATGTTTTACTTATTACTCATAAGATAGATAGATAGATAGATAGATAGATAGATAGATAGATACTGTAGAAAGAGATAGAGAGATAGATAGAATGAATATTGATTGATAAAAAGATAGATAGATAGATAGATAGATAGATAGATAGATAGATAAAATATTGATTGATAAAGAGATAGATAAATAGAAAGATAGATAGATGGATAGATGGATTGATAGATGGATAGATGGATAGATAGATGGATAGATTGATAGATAGATAGATAGATAGATAGATAGATAGATAGATAGATAGATAGATAGAATATTGATTGATAAAAAGATAGATAAATAGACAGACAGACAGAATGGATATTGATTGATAGATAGATAGATAGATAGATAGATGGATAGATAGATTGATAGATGGATAGATGGATAGATAGATGGATAGATAGATGGATAGATTGATAGATAGATAGATAGATAGATAGATAGATAGATAGATAGATAGATAGATAGATAGATAGGATATTGATAGCTAGATAGATAGATAGATAGATAGATAGATAGGATATTGATAGATAGATAGATAGATAGATAGATAGATAGATAGATAGATAATAGATAGATAGATAAAATATTGATTGATAAAGAGATAGATAAATAGAAAGATAGATAGATAGAAAGATAGACAGATAGATAGATAGATAGATAGATAGATAGATAGATAGATAGATAGAATGAATATTGATTGATAAAAATATAGATAGATAGATAGATAGATAGATAGATAACATAGATAGAATGAATACTGAGAGAGAGAGAGAGAGAGAGAGAGAGAGAGAGATTGTAATTTTCATTGCATACAATAACATACAGTGAAATAGTTGTACTCTTTTAGAACAGTATTAACGATGAACAAGACTTTAATATATCACAACTACATATACATTATATCAAAGTACTTCTGTATGAATTTGTCGCAGTGATAGCGCTGTTCAGTAACTACTTAAATGTGTCATGTGCCTGTGTACTGACAACACAAATGTCGCAGGGTTTTCAGGAATTTGCAGCAAGTCTTCCAATTACATCCACGGTGTCAGAAATGTCCCCCAACTACCCTATTGAATCTCTCCAAATGACCTGCAGCAACCAGTCAGCAATCACTTCTCATCATTCTGAGAACTATAAAGTAGTGAATGGTAACATCCCTTTATATTGTAAAGTGCTGAGCAAACTGCTGGCGCTATATAAATCCTGTATAATATAATAATAATGTGAGTCATTATCACTGTTGATAGTATATTAGAGAAGTCCAGCAGTGAACACTTTGCATTTGGCAATGAGGAATATTTTTCACAATGTATGATGTTCTGTATAGTGCAGATCTTCCATGTGCCTTACCTCTGTACAGTGCTGGGGAGAAGCACAAGCCCCGGAATTGTTGAATGACGCGGACGCTACCACTTGCTGTCACTGGTCTCAGAGACTGGGGTCCCTCCAGCTGCCGGTGCTGTGTGTATGGATGGAGGTGGCTGTTATCCACTGTCTGACTCCTTGTGCTCTGATGACTGACAGATGGAGAGAGTGAGGAAGGGAGGGAGAGACAGGTCCAACTTATGATGTCATGCTGAAAGTTCTGATACACATCTGTAATGACATCAATGCTTCTTACACCCCTCTCTCCTCTGGCTCCTTCCCTCCTTTCACCACTTTCTATTCTTCCCCCTCCTCTCTCTTCGTTCCCTTGTCCTCCTCTGTATTTTTAAACTCTCTCCATCTGCCCCTTCATGCGTCTAAATCTACCGTCCTCGGAATCTTGTAACAATTTTATTTGTTTGTATGATCTCACTTGTATATTCAGCTCTTTAGCAATTCTTTGGAGCTGATTCCTCTAGTTTTTTTTCTTGTACTTGTTATTAGGACTACTAGTTTTATCTTCCTCTTTACAGAACATTGGATTCACACTCAATAAATTCATTGATGTCTAAACCACTTGTTCCCAACATGTGAAACGGGGTGGATTTACTAAAGGCAAATAGACTGTGCACTTTGCAAATGCAGTTGATACAAAACTTAGTAAATGCGGGGAAGCTCTGCTGACTTCCGTCATCCAAGCATGTGTAAGCAAAAGTGCAGTTTTCTTATTTTCCTTGCACGTGATTGGGTATTCTTTGCAAAGTGAAGCTTCACGTCATTTACTGAATTCTGCAGCAACTGCACTTGCAAAGTGCACAGCCTATTTGCCTTTAGTAAGTCAACCCCATGGTATCCAAAAATTGCAGTGTTCATGGCAATCAAACGTTCTTTAAAGTGAACCTATGCTTTGCCGCCCTCCTCTGCACCATACTCTTACATTTATTTCTCTCCTGCACAGGGGCGGACTGACAACCCATGGGGCCCCCGGGCAATAGGGGATCATGGGGCCCCTGTGTCCTCGCCCAAACTCAACCACACCCAAAAAAGCCTATGAAAAGGTACCAGGGGCATCTCATGGGGCCCCCTACTGACCCTGGGCCCTCGGGCAGTGCCCGAGTTTCCAAATGGTCAGTCTGCCCCTGCTCCTGCATCACTCCATTGAGCTGCTGGGAGTGAAGAAAATCCTGTCTGAGCTACAAGTTGTCAGAGTCATAGCTTACACAGAGATATGGACTCACTAGCAAAAGGATATGGATAAGATAGAACAAGTCCAGAGATGAACAGCAAAAACAATGAAAGGTCTGAAGGATAAGACATATCAGAAGAGATTGCAGGCAGTTCGTATATAAAGCTTTGGGGGAGGAAGGGAAAAGGAGACATGATTGAAAGCTTTAAGGGTTAAATTAAAGAAGAATTCCTGGTATACAAATTTAAACTACCCCCTTAGGGGCCGCTGGACTTAAATTGGGTCTCTCTATGCTCTGCACGTCCATGCAACACACATTTTTACACTTTGCACATTGGAGACAATGAACAATCATTGAGCTTGGTTTTGTGGTTTTTATTAAGGGGTTAAACTTGGATGGGGTCTAAGGGTATATAGGATGCCTGAAGAACTGTAGGAATTGAGGACAACTCCTTAGCAACTATGTACAAAGATTCAGTTAAGCAACAGTCTCTTCTTGAGGAGCACTAAAGGCTCTTAAGTGTACCTCTTCAGACCCTGGATGATAAATTTTCTTCATCCAGCTGCCTGAGGGCATCCCTGAGCAAGTGGGCCCAAGAGCTGCTAAATTGAACAGTCCCAGATGAGAAGCTAGTTGGGTATTGCACCTGACTGCCCTCTTCTCTTGTCCTTCCCAGGGGGTTTAGGAGTACTTACACTGTCCCCTGATGTTAGTTTAGTGGGTTGGGGGCTGCTTTCAGGCCTTACGCTGGGCTGGCTCCTTCCCAGCTACACAGGCTGACCTCTCTTGGAGACATTGAGGCAGTGGAAATTATCTTTCCTAGTGACGTGCCTGTAGATAGGCTCCCCTTCCTGGGGCCCCCTCCCAGGCTCCTCACTCCAGCCTTCCTCAAACCATCGTCCACCCAACACTGCACACTTCCCCCCAGGCTCTGCCACATTTGAGGGTTTCCCTGGTCACCTTGCCCAGCCTCCTGCCAGGAGATTGGCCAAGGTCCCTAAAATGTGCAGCTCTAGGCCTCCTTCTCCTCCTCCACCCCGCTTCCAAAACGTTTTCAGGTTTCTGGAAAGGTGTGAGGGCTCCAAAAGCCCTGACCTGTTAGAGCCTCTAAGCCTGTACTGAGGTAACCTCAATACATCACTCCCCAGGTTAACTTATCCCTGGATGCTACTCAACCTCTATCTGACAAATACTATCTAACAAACCGGGAGTTTTACACATAGTTACATTAGTCCAGCTTGGATCAATATAACTATGTATATACCATACCTATGGGATCTCTGTAGAAGCTGCGAATCAATATATTAGACACCATTGCTATGGTGACCACCACTAGTTTTTCTAAGTCTTGATCTAAATGAGGAGGACTGGTTGGATGTATGGGACATACCTTTAAAATATATGGCGTCTACCATGGATAAATCTATCCCATTTAAAATCCTGTATTGTGCACAGGGGCGGACTGACAACTCATGGGGCCCCTGGGCAATAGGGGATCATGGGGCCCCTGTGTCCTTGCCCACACCCAAAAAAGCCTATGAAAAAGCCAATGAAAGGTACCAGGGGCATCTCATGAGGCCCCCTACTGACCCCGGGCCCTCGGGCAGTGCCCGAGTGCTCAAATGGTCAGTCCGCCCCTGATTGTGCATATTTCATCCCTGCCAGACTTATAGGATGAACCAGGTCATCTCCCTGGCCTGCTGGGGGCGTACTCACATGGCTTTTTCCACATATTCTCGGGCCTGCCCTATGATCTCCTCTTATTGAAGTGGTTTTGTCAACACTATTAACGCTGTGGCCCAGATATCTATTTCTCTGTTGCCCAGACTCTGCTTGTTGGGTCTGGTAGACAACCTGGAGCCTATTTATCTCAGCTTCCTTGCAATGTCTTTATTTTTTGTAAGACAGATCTGTGTAGAATTGTGTAGATTTATTATCTGTATTGTAATGTTCTCTATACAGGTCTGTAAAACATCAACCAGGCCCATTAAAGAGGTTGCTACTGCATAAACAAGGAGTTTGCCAAAAACAATCCCATGGCAGTCTTAGCTACTCCTTCACACATGGGCTTAAAGTGGTAGTAAAGTGCAATTTTGTACTTTTACCTACATGTAAACGTATGATAAAGCTGTAGGGAAAATTAATATCTCCTAAACATTCACTGTTTAGGAGATATTCCAAGGAGCAGCAGCAGCTGGAGACATCACCAGCGCATGTACTCTGGAGGAACGGCATACCCGTGCTGTTCCTTCAAATCTGTGTGCTGTGCCCAGGGCTCCCACGCATGCTCTAGCCACTTGCCCCCCAGAGGATTTACCCCCCTTTCTGACCAGGACATTTTTTGCAATACTTTAACTGATAATTGCGCGTTCATGCAACACTGTACATAAATGAAATTTATGTATTTTTTTTCCCACAAATAGAGCTCTCTTTCAGTGGGTTTTTGATCACCTGTGCGGTTTTTATTTTTTGCGCTATTAACAAAAAAAAACAACAATTTTGAAAAAAAAAACAATATTTTTGACTTTTTGCTATAAAACATATATAATAAAAGAATTCATTCAATACATTTCTTTGGTTAAAAAAAATGCCAATAAGTGTATATTTATCCATTTATTTATTTCAGGTACTTATATAGCGCCGTCAATTTATGCAGCGCTTTACATATATATTGTACATTCACATCAGTCCCTAACCCTCAATGGGTGTACAATCTAAGGTCCCTAACTCACATTCATACATACACATACTAGGGCCAATTTAGACAGGATCCAATTAACCTACCAGCATGTCTTTGGAGTGTGGGAGGAAACCGGAGTACCCGAAGGAAACCCACGCAGGCACAGGGTGAACATGCAAACTCCAGGCAGGTTGTGCCGTGGCTGGGATTCGAACCAACGAACAGTACTGCCAGGCGGAAGTGCTAACCATTTAGCCACTGTGCTGCCCACTTAATTGGTTTATGTGAAAGTTACAAATGGCGGTATAGATACTGGAATTTTTATTCATTTATTTTTTTATATTAGTAATGGCGTTGATCAGCGACGTATAGCGGGACTGCGTTGGGCATTCTGACACTGGGCGGGAACTGACTAACTGCCACTGACATCCCCAGTGACACTAATACAGTGATCAGTGCTAATAAAAAGCGCTGACACTGTACTAATGACACTGGGCAGGAAGGGGTTAACATCTGGAGTGACCAAAGTGTTAACAGTGTGCTGTGTGTGTTTTACATTGTGTGCTGTGTTGTGTTTTACTTGGGAGACATGCTGTGGAGAGATACAAAACAGCATGCCCATGCTGAGAGGAGAGAGACCTGTATTGTTTACACACAGGTCTCTCCCATGTCAGCTTTGCCAACAATCATCGAGTGCCAGACAGGAATCACCGGGTGGGACCCGGTGATTGACATCTTCAGCAGCCAATAGCGTCGTGGGTAGGGCAGAAATACCTACCTGGAAATGCAAATCATGTATATATACCAGGGGCGGACTGACCATTTGGGAACTTGGGCACCGGGGTCAGTAGGGGGCCCCTTGAGATGCAGACCAAAAAGGGATATGTGAAAAGAGATTCACAGGAAAGCGGCTACATTATGAACAGAATGCGATACTCAGAAAAATTTCCAAAAATGATGCTTTATTACACATTAATGATTGACACACGGGCAATCGCCCTGGTTTACCATCACCTCAGTATGAGACAATACACACAGACCTAAAACCATTAAAATCACACCAAGACCGGTCTGGATATATGTGCTGCAAAGGCTATGACCACCATAGTCTAAAGCATTTGCAGCACTTGCACATTGGTTACACTCCCCTTGAGATGCCCCTGACACCTTTTCATAGGCTTTTTTGGGTGTGGTTTGATTTTGGGCAAGGACACAGGGGCCCCATGATCCCCTATTGCCCGGGGGCCCCATGAGTTGTCAGTCCGCCCCTGATATATACGTGATTTTGCGCAGCTGTGCCGCCATGTAGCAGTACATCTGCTATAGTGCAGCGGCTAGACTAGTTATAGTATTCTTATTCAGATTGCAGATAATGCTTACATGCACTGTTTATTGCTGACTTTGCCCCAGTCTAGTGGTACAGAACTCTGTTGTAATTTACCTTGGCATAGTGATTATACTGTCTAGCAGACTGTGTCTGAACCTACCTTCTGTGGAGGTGGAGAAGTATTAGAACCCCTGCCAGGTTTTTATTTTGCTATCTGTGGCCCTGTTAGGGAGATTCTTCTCTCTATTTGTAATGTTTACCATTATCAGTGAAAGTAAAAGAAAATCCCAAATTTTGCATTGCCCCCAGCACAGGAATAGAGGGGGGGAAATCTTCCAATGGAGGCACTGGTCCTGGTGACACCACAGGATTCCTCACTTTGGAGGGATTTCCTCTTATTTCCTGCAGTGACTATGGGACAGAAAGTGAAAGGAAATCTTCCCAATGGGACACAGGTGGCAAAAAATAAAAAAAATGACAGGAGTTATAACCTTTCCACTTTGTAATCTGTGTAGATGCAGGTCCCCAACTGCAGACAGTGTGAGTTCAAGGATCCGCACCCACATGGCTGTCAAATTTGGAACGACAGATACAGGGGCGGACTGACAACTCATGGGGCCTCCGGGCAATAGGGGATCATGGGGCCCCTGTGTCCTTGCCCAAACCCAAAAAAGCCTATGAAAAAGCCAATGAAAGGTACCAGGGGCATCTCATGGGGCCCCCTACTGAGCCTGGGCCCTCGGGCAGTGCCCGAGTGCTCAAATGGTCAGTCCGCCCCTGGACAGATATGTCCATGCAGCAGATGCATCCCAACTGACATGAATGGGACTGTCATAGTCATGGGCAAAACATGGTCTCGCACGGGCGTATGCTTAAGTCTACTTGTATAAACGAGGACCTAATGGCACTCCAAAACCGGTGCAAAATGCACTTTTTCAAGTGGAAAACTGCGAGGTTAAAAACGCTGCAACACTTGACGTTCACAAAGGTGCATATTATAGTTTTCCTGCACCTTTTTTCATGTGGCCTTGGAAAAGCCACTCTCTTGGCACCGCCGAGGAACACAGCCATGGATCCTCGTCCCCAGGGGGATCACATCATTTAGGCTCGGAGCCATCTGCCAGCAGGAGCAAGAGGTATCCAGCAGCCCAGCATTACAGTTTCTGCTCTCACTGTTGCCAGAGAATGCCCAGGGTCATTGCTATAAATCACTGGACTTTACCTACATCCAACCAAAGCTGAGGGGGCCCCCCATATCTCCAGAGACTGCCGCTTAGCCCTAGGAGTCAGGGAAAGGGCCACGGGCTCAAGTTTCTCTGTGTCATTTCTCACAGAACCGCTGAGAGCAGGACATTAAGCTTTAGGCATCCGAATCCCAGTACTCCTGACCTAATTCAGATTTTTTGAGGGAGTGCAGGGGATATTTAACAGCAACCGAATCTGACTGAAGACACCAAGTATTCCACTGAGACAAGCTAGCTCTCACTGAATATTCACTGCATACAGGTTCTCAAGGGGATTTTCATCAAGTGCATCAACATTCTTCAATGGCCCCAACGATAGTCGGCAGATAGATCATATTAGAGCCTGCCCTTCCTGTTATCCTTCACTATACCCCTGTTAGTCCCTTTCGTTCATTCTCTCATTAATTTTTTTTGTTTAGTGTTTTTCCAATCAGTCTAGACCTAGCATAGCTGCTATCATTGCACGTGTGCAGTATAGTCCTACCTGTTTTTAGTTCAAATTCCCTCTCTACTCAAGGCTGCACTACTGGTGGCATTGTTACTATTTAAGCTGGATTCAATTCTAACAGCACCTCACATCCTGTCAATTAATAACTTGAATGTCAATCCATTGCCAATCTTGTATTCAATCCAATTTATGTTTACCCGGTTACCTATTGACATAACTTACAATATACAGAGTTATTCTTGTATTCTCTGACTTGGTGTTTGCTGCTTGTTCATTCGTATTGTTGCTGGGTGTCAGGTACAAGTTCAGCAGGCTTTATGGTACTATATGTACTGTATATATATCTATATAGGCCTACACTCTCCAGATGAGTCAGTAAGGTTGAGATTCTTAGAAAAGTGAAGGCAAAGAACAACAGGACCCATCCTTTGCAGCTGCTTCCGCAAAAAAAATGCATATGCAAGGTGCATGTAGGCAGGTTCAGACCGTTTAGGCAGGTTCAACACTGTAGGTTGCACTTATCTGCAGCGGCAGTGCAAAGGGGAATGGAGTCAAGAGGAACATCTTTTATGGGTTTCTGAGCCACTGGGGCAGCGATCTGACCCATGTGACTCTGGCGGCCATCTTAGGTGTGGCAGAATCTATGTAAGACCCTGGCTCCAGGGTTTTGTGTGCATTTGCATGTGGGTAGTATAGGAACAGGTCACCCATCTGTCAGGGACAGTATTAATGGTGGGGAAAGGCTCCAGATGAGTAGGGAAAGCATAGGACTCCACATTCTCCTTGGACATCTTCCTGTTTGGGCTTGGACCAGCCATGCTGCATTCATGAGTGTTCCTGGTTGGGTCTCCTTCCACCGGGTTTGTTGTGAATTGTTCTGCCTTTGGTTCAATACAAGTTCCATTAATTGCACCATGTGTGTGTATTGTTGCCGCTGCACCACGCTGTACCCACCCACATGCAATTTTGTGCACATTTACGAACTTCAGGGTTACCAGTTCATCAGGGAACCTGTCTGAGTACTAATATGTGAGCTACCAGTGCTTACTGGTTTGGGGGGGGGGGGGATGTACAATGTCTGGGCACTGAACCTAAATTGTGTCAATATCCAAATTTTGTTTTGATTGTGGAGGTGGCTGGGAAGAATGAGGACCTCTGTTGGGCTTTTATTGCCAACTGTGATCTTCTGTCTCTATATGTTATGGTGGTCATTCTCACTGAGACTGAAAGTGATGGAAAATTTCACGCTTTTTACTTGTCACTGAAACAGTAATAGAGGGAGAATCGATCAGTTCCTCTTTGAGCAGCTGAGGAGGCGGTAAAAACGCAGCCCCCCCCTTTACCTGAGGAGGCAGCAGCTGGGGGGTTGTACACAGGGGCGGACTGACAACTCATGGGGCCCCCAGGCAAAAGGGGATCATGGGGCCCCTGTGTCCTTGCCCAAACTCAAAAAAGCCTATGAAAAAGGTACCAGGGGCATCTCATGGGGCCCCCTACTGACCCCGGCCCTTGGGCAGTGCCCGAGTTTCCAAATGGTCAGTCCTCCCCTGGTTGTACACATGATGCTGCAGCAGAAATTATACCCCCTGTCGCACTCGGCAGCAGGTACCGCCTGCTGAGCTTGACCCGTTCAAGTGAATTAGGCCACGCCACAACCACCCTGCAACTGCACACGGTACGCATGGTTGCAGCGCGGTAGTCCAGTACTTAGGTTAAAACAGGTGGTGAGGAGAGAGTACAAACCCTCCTCACTGCCTGTCAAATGCCAGGAAAGCAAGTGTAAATGAGCCCTAAGAGAAGATTTCCCTTACTTTAGAGAGGTTATGTCTCCAGACAGGAAGTGAATAAAAATCCCTTTTTTTATATATAAAGTGCTTGTGAGCCACTAAAGTGCTAATTTTATTGTGATAATAAATTGTGATATTTAATTATGCTAATACGGTTCACTGACACTCATGCACATACTCATATTCATGTGTAAATAAATCCAAAATTAAAATACAACTGTGTCACACTTAAAATGTATAAAATTAAATTACCGTATAATTAAATACTTCTAAAAGTGCTTAATTAGTAATAAAATTAATTTTATTACTTTTTATTAATTTTATTTCTAATTAAGCACTTTTAGAGGTATTTCATTATAATTAAATTTTTATACATTTGGAGCGTGACACAGTTGTATTATAATTTTGAATAAAAATCCCTTCAATGGGAGAAAGATGGCAAAAAAAAATCCAAAACAGGTGTTTCAACCGAAACCTACTCTATCGAAAATGAAATAAAATGCTTTCGTTTGTGACATACTTTTAAGCCCCTCTCCTGAATAAAAATGTCCCGCACCCCACTGTAACTTATTTTAGTTAAAAAAATGCCCTTTTTAAAGGGTTAATTCACCTGTGCAAAACAAACTGCCCATGCAGAGACACCAAGGGGCTGTGACAGCGTGAGGAAAGTGCAGCCGATAAACGGCAACTGCATTTACCAGTGATCTGCTGCGTCATTGGACGCAGCTGATCATGTGGTAAAAGGTCTCTGTGATTGGCCTTTTACCACATCACGTGATCAGCTGTGTCCATAGGACACAGCAATCATGGAGATACCCGGGTGCACGCCTCCGTGGGCGCACGGGAGTGTGTCTTCTGGGAGGACATCATATGACACTCTCCCAGAACTGGACAACCACACTGTAGCCATCATTCGGCTATAACGCGCTTGGCAAGTTGTTAATATCCAAAGCAAACTCCCCCCATCTATCCAAGTCTCCATGCTTTATTTTGTTAAGAAATCAAGTTGAAAAACACCCCCTGGCATTTTTAGGCCACCTAGAATAAAGGCAGATAATTCATGCAACAGTTGCTTCCTGGAATTCATCTGCCCTTAGCTCAGGCAGGAGGGTGTTCTTAGCTGAAAAACCCCTCCTCCCCCCAGAAGACTCCTGGGATGTATGACATTATTTGCCTAGGCCTGGAAACCAGAAATTAACTGAAGAAATGTAAAAAAGTTTAAAACAAGTAAATATGGTGTACTTTTCTATCTATTTACTAATGCTAGCAGCAGTAAAAATAGTCAATGTTGTTTGAGAGAGTTTAGTTCCACTTCAAGTGTACATTCACTATTACCTAAATAACACTGGCTGTTTGCCAAATGATTTCCCCTGTTGCCAGGAATCACAGTTTATTAAAGGAAATGTATAGTTTGATTTTAATTTTAGTGGACTTTTAGTATTTATAGTAGGCCAAGCTAAAAAAACAGAGATTTCCTGTACTGGTCTCCGGCAAAGGCTCTAGCCAGGAGTTCTTCCTGCAGTTCATACTTTTGAGGGTTGATTTATAAAGAATTTGAATAGCAAAAATGCATGTACATTCATTCTGTGTGAATTGGGCAGAAAAAAAAAAAAAAAGATGAATGTACGTATATAGGCTCGAATATAAATCATTGATATCAATTGTAAAATACTGCATTTGGTCCCTAGATGGAGCACATTTTTATAAGACATTTCTATGACACTTAGCTCCATCTAGTGGACAAATGCAACTTTTTCCATTTTAAAGATTTGCATTTGAACAGCACAGGATATATCCTTTTATACATTCGGTTTTAGCCCTACCCACATAGAAGAAAAATATTTTTGAAATATGTTTTAAAAATATTCTTCCCAAATATATTGACATAGATTTGAAATGCTACAATTTCAGCCATATTCAATATATTTCAAAAGATATTTTAATATATATTTATATATATATATATATATATATATATATATACACACACACACACACACTGTATGGTCGAAATGCATTTTTATTACAAAATAAATGAAAAATATTTTTAAAAATACATTTCAAATATACTGTATGTCTTTAAAAATACAAATCTACATTTTTTGGTATGCATTTACAAATATATGTTAAAATGATTTTTTCTATGTTAAAAAAAATCTGAAGAATACATTTTCAAAAAATATATTTTTAAAAATATATTTTTAAAAAATATATTCTTCAGATTTTAACATATAAAAATTAAATTTTAACATATATTTTTACATATATTTGTAAATGCATTCCAAAAATGTAGATTTGCATTTTTAAAGGCATACAGTATATTTGAAATGTATTTTTAAAAATATTTCATATATTTTGTAATAAAAACACATTTCAACATACAGTGTGTGTATGTGTATATATATATATATATATATATATATATATATATATATATATATTTGTTGAAATATATTGAATACGGCCAAAATTGTAGCATTTCAAATATATGTCAATATATTTGGGAAGAATATTTTTAAAATATATTTCAATTATTATGGGTATATTTGCACAAGGTGAATGAACATGCAGCTTCATAGGGTGAATGACTTTGAAAATTCTTTGTAGGTCAACCGCTTAAAGTATATTTGGAGTAGATGAAAGAAAAAAAAAAACAATGAAAGTGGCTGCAGCAAAAGTGGATGGGTTTTAATAGAGTTTTATTAGGGTTATTATGTATTTTTATTATGGCTCTTGCCATCCCTCTGAAAAAGCTATCTATGGTAGATCGCATTCAAAGGGTGTTTGACGAGTGATATGTCAAGAGGTGTATATAAACCCTAACAATGAACTCCCTTTTGGTCAGATAAATACACCATTGAAAGTGAAATAAGTTAAATAAACAACCTGATGATTGTCCTGTGTTCTCCTGTGCACAAGCAGGGGTTATGAAGATGAAGAGAGGTCTGTGTTCTTTGTAATCCATGCAGGATGTAGTGAGCAGGGCTGACACCACGTGCTTTAAGTGTTACTAAACCCCAGACCCTGCATTCACTATATCTGGTCTCCCCGGACCCTGCATTCACTATATCTGGTCTTCCCGGACCCTGCATTCACTATATCTGGTCTCCCCGGACCCTGCATTCACTATATCTGGTCTTCCCGGACCCTGCATTCACTATATCTGCTCTCCCCGGACCCTGCATTCACTATATCTGCTCTCCCCGGACCCTGCATTCACTATATCTGCTCTCCCCGGACCCTGCATTCACTATATCTGCTCTCCCCGGACCCTGCATTCACTATATCTGCTCTCCCCGTACCCTGCATTCACTATATCTGCTCTCCCCGGACCCTGCATTCACTGTATCTGCTCTCCCCGGACCCTGCATTCACTATATCTGCTCTCCCCGGACCCTGCATTCACTGTATCTGGTCTCCCCGGACCCTGCATTCACTATATCTGTTCTCCCCGGACCCTGCATTCACTATATCTGGTCTCCCCAGACCCTGCATTCACTATATCTGTTCTCCCCGGACCCTGCATTCACTATATCTGGTCTCCCCAGACCCTTTATTCACTATATCTGGTCTCCTCAGACCCTGCATTCACTATATCTGCTCTCCCCGGACCCTGCATTCACTATATCTGGTCTCCTCGGACCCTGCATTCACTGTATCTGGTCTCCCCAGACCCTGCATTCACTATATCTGGTCTCAATGGACCCCACATTCACTATATCTGGTCTCCCCAGACCCTGCATTCACTATATCTGGTCTCCCCGGACCCTGCATTCACTATATCTGGTCTCCCCGGACCCTGCATTCACTATATCTGGTCTCCCCGGACCCTGCATTCACTATATCTGTTCTCCCCGGACCCTGCATTCACTATATCTGGTCTCCCCAGACCCTGCATTCACTATATCTGGTCTCCTCAGACCCTGCATTCACTATATCTGGTCTCCCCAGACCCTGCATTCACTATATCTGGTCTCCCCGGACCCTGCATTCACTATATCTGCTCTCCCCGGACCCTGCATTCACTATATCTGGTCTCCCCGGACCCTGCATTCACTGTATCTGGTCTCCCCAGACCCTGCATTCACTATATCTGGTCTCAATGGACCCCACATTCACTATATCTGGTCTCCCCAGACCCTGCATTCACTATATCTGGTCTCCCCGGACCCTGCATTCACTATATCTGGTCTCCCCAGACCCTGCATTCACTATATCTGGTCTCCTCGGACCCTGCATTCACTGTATCTGGTCTCCCCAGACCCTGCATTCACTATATCTGGTCTCAATGGACCCCACATTCACTATATCTGGTCTCCCCAGACCCTGCATTCACTATATCTGGTCTCCCCGGACCCTGCATTCACTATATCTGGTCTCCCGGACCCTGCATTCACTATATCTGGTCTCCCCGGACCCTGCATTCACTATATCTGGTCTCCCGCAATACACATAACATGGAAATGCAATTATTTTAGTAACTATAAACTACTAAATACCTTTTCTTATCAGCAGTTAGAGCTGTGGCTTCTATTGGTGTTCAGCCAAGCACTAGCTACAGCTTGTAGGAGGAGTTTTTATTCTGCTCTAGGAGAATGCAGTACCCCTGACCTCTGTCCGCACAGTGCTGATTGGCCCTGTGCTGATCACATGCACTCTCCCAAGCAAAAAAAAAAATATCTCTAGCAATACACACCAAACTGAGCATGTGCAAAATGCCTACGGTTCAGTCTGTCTTTTCAGGAGATAAGAGGTGGTCGTTTGAACAAGGGGAGGAACAGAGAAGATGGGATCAAACGTCCTTTTTATATAATGCAGAGGATTAACCCCTTAGGTTCCACAGTGAGTATAACAAGCATGCTTTACTGCATCTGATTTTGTTTCTCTTTTTTTAATTATTGTCTCAAAATGCCACTTTGTTCAACTCTATGTACTACATCACATTGCAATGTGCTTAAAGCGGTATTAAAACCAAAATTGTAATATATTGCAGCTTACCAATCACTAGATGTGGCTGCATTAGTTTTCCTTTCTTTGGCTCTTTCCCCTCTGTTTTCACCTGGTGATCTGACCAGTAACACACCTCCTGTTTTAGAGTGCCTTGACTCAGGATGAAGGAGCACAGGAGGCACAGCAGACAGGGGCATTGTCAGTCTGGATTTTAGTTCCTGCATGACTATTGGACCCTTATATAGTAACTTGTACACCTCTCCCTGCTGCCCATAATTGCGGGCAGTTGGTGAAATGGCATTAGGATATTTGGTCACAGATTTTTGTTTCTGTATACTGTACTGTATTTCTTTGTCTTTTTCTTTATTGTATTTGAAAGTCTTCTTCCAATAAAAAGATGGATAAAGTTTAGGATAAAGTTTTTACATGAATAAATAAAGCCCGTCATTTTAAGCACCCCTGCCAGTGTAAAATGGTTTGCCTCATCAATGTAAAGCGATACATTCTTCTGGAGAGCTTGTGCTTTTGAAAAACAGCAGACTTCAGGCTGGATCACCAGATGAATATATAAGAAGGAAAGCTTAAAAAAGAAAATCAATGCAGCCATCACATCTAAGAATAGGTAAGCTGCAATATAATAAATGTTTGCTTTTGGGTTTAATACCACTTTAAACACCGTGAGCTGAAGTGAAGACATGTACTTTTATGCAACGCAGAATTATGGCATAGAAAACAATTGTTGAACCTGTAATGATCTAAGCAGATTAATGCACACAGTGTGAATGAGCCCTAATGCAGACCATAGACGGGTCGAAAATCGTCCGATTTAAAAAAAAAAAAAGAAAAATCGGTCGTTCGATTGGCCAACGTTACCACCAAAATTAAAAAAATATCGGCTGATTTTCAACCCGTCTATGGCCGGCATTAACCCCATAACGTCTGTTCCTTGCAGAGACAGGGGAGCACACCATACAATGTGACAGCAATACAAATACATTATTTGGATACAGATGTTTTTATTTGGATACAAATGGATACATTTGTTGCAACTGCAAGACTTTAATAGCGGACTTCGTTGTTGCAACTGCAAGACTTTTTCATAAAAAATATAATAGCGGACTTCTTCTTATTATTATTATTCATATTTTTATTATTATTATTTTTACAATGTTTTTATTTGGATACAGATGTTTTTATTTTGATACAAATGGACACATTTGTTGCAACCGCAAGACTTTAATAGCGGACTTTGTTGCAACCGCAGGACTTTAATAGCGGACTTCTTTGTTGCAACCGCAGGACTTTTTCATATAAAATATAATAGCGGACTTATTATTCTTATTATTCTTATTATTATTCTTCCTTGCAGGTCATGGCTCATGCGCAGATTTTTTATCGGTAAAACGATCAACCGATTTGCCCATAATTGCCGGGAAAATCGCCCGATCGGCAAAATCTGCTGCAAATTTTCCAACATGACCGATAAAAAAAAATGTGCAAAAACCTTGAAAAACGGCCAACCAATTAACCCCCTAATGGTGCGAAAATCGACCGATTTTTTCATTGGCTGAAAATCGTCCGATTTTCGACCCGTCTATGGCCGGCATAAGGACCGGTTCACACTATGCCCTGATATGAATTGCACAAGAACGCGCTGTGCAATTCATGTGCAGTTCTATGCGGTGCAATTTCATACCCATTCATTTGAATGGGATGAAATTGCACCGCACTGCGCTAAACGTAGACGCATGGCAACCTCATTGCATGGTACTTTGTACCATGCAGTTTGGTGCAGGTCGCTGCGGGCAAACACAATGCGTTTGCGACCTGCATTCAGGGTCTCGTTAACTTTAACTGACTCCCACAAAAGATCGCCCTAAGGGCATTGCGATTTGCATACGGTGTGCATTCCAGTGTGAACAAGCACTAAATCTTTGCCCGGAGCTCATCTTTCAGTATAGGTGCTTACTGCCGACGTCCTGCATGCAGACAGCGACTAAAGGAAGACGCTTTAATTGGTACAAATATCACCATGAAACTATGGAATGGCAAATGTCAGCATCGTATCATAAACGACTTTCCTCCAAACATTTTACAATGATAACTCAGACTGGAAACAGAATACGGCGTCCGTTTAAAAAACGAGAGTAAAACATTGTTTATTAAAGGATTTCCGACAAAATTGGACGCGCCCTCGAATCTCGTCCTTTTCCTCGCTATCTCCCTACGGCTCATCTTTTCCATTTGGTACATTTCTATCATTCGTCTCTGGAACACAATGGAAACAAAAAAACGTCCGTCAGCAATCTGGAATGACAATCTCACACACGCACGTTGTGTGTGAAACACACACACACACACACACACGACTTTGCATGCCTCATCTCCCCCGAGGGTCAGTTGGATGGAGAATGGGTAAGGGGTGGGGGGGCGGTGGAAAATGTGCGTCTTCCATGAGAGACAAGCTGATTGCTGTTTGACATTTTAATTATTATAATTGAGAGGAAACTGAGGGGGAGCGGGAAAAGGATCAGGATGAATGAAAATGAGTAAGAACGGGGAAAGGACAGTGACTCTGCACAACAGATAAATGGCCTTATTGAATGTCGTGGTGTGTGATAACATGACAACCAATCAGAAATCACGGCTCGTATGTTTTCCCATCCTATGGTGCTGAAATTGAAATCAACTTTAACTGCTGCTTACAGTAGTCTTGTACTTTGTGAACTGTCAATGGATATAGGAAATGTTCTGTCTATCCAATCTAAGCATTGATAGTGTGATCTCTGTAACTTACTGTTGTGATGAGATAGCGATAACTCCAATCTCAGTTGGATACCACAGTCAGTGACTCAATCGATAAGACATCTTGTAGATCTTGTGATGTTTATTCCATAAACTGAGAGAATCTTAAAACAATGAACATTCGATAGGTGAAAAGATCATAATGTGTCCTGCTTCATGACATGAGACTAGAGCTGCAATGCATTTCTGGGAAACAGGGAGGGCTATCTATACAGCATTAACTAAACCAAAGGAAAAGGAGGAGCAGAGACAAGATATAGAAAACACTTAAAGGCATATGATAGTCATGTAAAACATGACAGGAAATAATGGAGATGAGAGATATCCTCACCTTCATCTCAAGTCAAGGAATGTCCCACTTTCATGATTGCCACAACTAATATTGTAATATACTATATGCCCCCATCATATCCCAGCTTGACTATTGCAACAACCTTCTCCATCATCTACCAATGAATGGACGGGCACCATACTACTTCATTTAGGCTGTCTGACTCCCTCACCTATCTTCTCATTCCTCTTATGCTGCAGGTCGGGTCTAGAGGAATGCTTGGGTGAGACTGCATCCACCAATCCATGAGACCTGATGGGGACAATTTATGTAAGTGGGTACTCTTATGGGGAGATCTGATGTAAGTGGGACGCTGATTTGATGTACGGGGGCACTCCATTGGGGACAATCTATGTAAGGAGACACTCTGAGGTGCAATTTATGTAAGGGGACACGCTGATGAGGACAGTTGATGGGGACATTTGATGTAGGGGGCACTCTGATGCGGACATTTGGTGTAAGTAGGACTTTTGACGGTGACATTTGATGTAAAGGAGCACTCTGATGGGGACATTTGATGTAAGGGGCACTCTGATGGGGACATTTGATGTAGGGGGCACTCTGATGGGGAGATTTGGTGTAACTAGGACTTTTATGGGGACATTTGATGTAAAGGGGCACTCTGATGGGGACATTTGATGTAAAGGGGCACTCTGATGGGGACATTTGAGGGAGGGGGCACTCTGATGGGGACATTTGATGTAGGGGGCACTCTGATGGGGACATTTAGTGTAAGTGGGACTCTGATGGGGACATTTGGTGTAAGTAGGACTTTGATGGGGACATTTGATGTAGGGGGCACTCTGATGGGGACATTTAGTGTAAGTAGGACTTTGATGAGGACTTTTGATGTAAAGGGGCACTCTGATGCGGACATTTGATGTAAAGGGGCACTCTGATGGGGGCATTTGATGTAGGGGGCACTCTGATGAGGACATTTGTTGTAAGTGGGACACTGATGGGGACATTTTATGTAGGGGGAACTCTCATGGGGACATTTGATGTAAGGGGGCACTAATTGGGGACAGTCTATGTAAGTGGGCACTCTGAGGGGGCAATTTATGTAAGGAAGCACACTGATGAGGACAGTTGATAGGGACATTTGGTGTAATTGGAACTCTGATGGGGACATTTGATGTAGGGGGCACTCTGATGGAGGCAATTGATGTAAGGGGGCACTCTTTTGTGGACAGTTTATGTAAGGGGGCACTCTGAGGGGGCAATTTATATAAAGGGGTATGCTGATGAGGACTGTTGATGTAAAGAGGCACTCTGATGGGGACACTTGATGCAAGGGGGGACTCTTACAGGAACCCTAAAGTAAGGGGGAACTCTGATGAGGAACCCTGATGTAAGGAGGGACTCTAATAAGGACACCTGATAATAAGGGGCCACAGGTTCTGTTTGGTCATCGTAATCTAATGGCAGCCTAGGTGTTCCCTGTTAATGCCTGCACCACTTCTGCACTACCTATCAGACGTCACTTCCAGTTGTGACTTGTGATACATAAGCGTGCCGAGTGAACAGGGAATACTGGTTCCATTCATCTTTGTCACACTGCTGACATTAAGCCCCCTGACTTATTTTACTGCACCTCCTGATCAGATAGGCTAGATCCGGCCCTCTTAATCTGCCCCTCCTGTCATTCTTTTTGTACTGTCAGTTACAATGAAAATAATGTTCAAACGTCTAAAAGCAACTCCAAAACTCCAGCCAAATATGAACAGCCTATTAAACAAAACCAGCTCATGCTGCAAAGTTCAGCTTCAGTTCAGAGATTTCCCTGTAGCACTTTTTTTTTTTACTTCCATTGAGCCCAGGTCGTCAGGGACCAGCCACCAGCTGGTGACTGAACAGTGAAAGGAGAAGCAGCACAGGGATGAGCCTATTGCTCTGTCATTCTGATGCCTCCTTCTATCAGCATGCTTCTTGTCTGCACATAAACTGATTGACTTCTTGTGTCTCTTCCTACTCACCAACTCCATCATTGATGTACAAGGACTGCAAGAGGATGACACCAGGACAAATTCAGGTACTTACACTGCTTGCTTACTCTCCTCCATCATCTGACATGGCTAACGTTGCCACCATATCTACAGCTTGTTGTACCATTAATGCTTTCACCTTCACTATCTCACAAGGCACACACTGTCATCCCTCATACTGATCACTTGTCCAGCACTGCTTCCTCCTCCACTATCTGACAAGTCACACACTGTCATCTTGCATACAGATTACTGATCCAGCCAGGGACAGACTGACAACTCATGGGGCCCCCGGGCAATAGGGGATCATGGGGCCCGTGTCCTTGCCATCACTCAAAAAAGCCTATGAAAAAGGTACCAGGGGCATCTCATGGGGCCCCCTACTGACCCCAGGCCCTCGGGCAGTGCCTGAGTTTCCAAATGGTCAGTCCGCCCCTGGATCCAGCTTTGCTTCCTTCTCCTCCACTATCTGACAAGGCACACACTGTCATCTCTCATACTGATGACTTGTCCAGCACTGCTTCCTCCTCCACTATCTGACAAGTCACACACTGTAATCTTGCATACAGATTACTGATCCAGCTTTGCTTCCTTCTCCTCCACTATCTGACAAGGCACACATTGTCATCTCTCATATACAGTAGATGACTGATCCAGCACTTACTCCGAATATCTAACAAGGCGCACACTGTCATCTTGCATACAGATTACCGATCCAGCTTTGCTTCCTCCTCCTCCACTATCTGACAATTCACACACTGTCATCTCTCATATAGATAACTGATCCAGCACTACTTACTTCGAATATCTAACAAGGCACACACTGTCATCCCTTATACTGATCACTTGTCCAGCACTGCTTCCTCCTCCACTATCTGACAAGTCACACACTGTCATCTTGCATACAGATTACTGTTCCAGCTTTGCTTTCTCCTCCTCCACTATCTGACAAGGCACACACTGTCAACTCTCATATAGATGACTGATCCAGCACTACTTACTTCGAATATCTAACAAGGCATACATTGTCATCTCTCATATACAGTAGATGACCGATCCAGCACTTCTTACTCCGAATATCTAACAAGGCACACGCTGTCATCTCTCATATACAGTAGATGACCGATCCAGCACTTCTTACTCCGAATCTAACAAGGCACACACTGTCATCTCTCATATACAGTAGATGACTGATCCAGCACTTCTTACTCCAAATATATAACAAGGCACATACTGTCATCTCTCATATAGATTACTGATCCAGCACTGCTTCCTCCTCTATTTCTGATAAGGCACACACTGTAATCTATCATCACTCATACAGCTTACTGATCCTGATTTTGATCATACTTCTCTTAGTTTACGTGGATTAAAAATGACATTCTTTTCCCTGAAAATATCCCCATTATCTGACACGGCTAACGCTGCCACCCTATATACAACTTATTGTTTCATTGAAAGAAAGGAGAAAGGCGCCTCTAAGTGTACACTTATAGTACAGGATTGTAGAGCTGAAAAGCACAACTTATCCGTCATGGGGAAAAAAGTTTGCCACGGTGAGGAGATGGATCCACAACTGCTGCTGTGACAGACTCTCGGTCGGTGTTCCAGGTGAACCGGTGAAGATGGAAGAGGCCTGGAAGCAAGCGCTGAACTGCACGTGGAGCGTAATATATATGCGCGATGACGTCACCAGGCATCGTAGTGACGCATTTCCTGAGCATGCACACTGAGGTTGTTAATGACAGGCACACTCCTTTGTCAAGTGATTGAAAGGATAAAAACTACTAACAACGCCACCATCTCTCCCACCCCACATGCCAAAGTCCTGGGTGTCACCCTGGACTCCCACCTCTCCTTCCTACCCCACATCCAACTGCTATCTAGATCTTGCAGGCTCCACCTCCGCAACATCTCCAAGATACGTACATTCCTCACCCCAGACACCACCAAACAACTCGTACACTCCCTCATCATCTCACGCCTGGACTATTGCAATTCCCTTCTCACTGGCCCACCCAAACAAACGTTATCCCCACTCCAGTCGATCCTAAACTCAGCGGCTAGACTCATCCACCTCACCAACCACTCCACATCTGCCTCCCCCGTCTGCCAATCCCTTCATTGGCTCCCGATTGCCCAACACATCAAATTCAAACTGCTAACTCTGACCTACAAAGCCATTCACAACGCCGCCCCAAACTACATAACTGACCTGATACCCAAATACTACCCTACCCATGCCCTCCGCTCCCCACAGGACCTCCTACTCTCTAGCGCCCTGGCCTCCTCCTCCCACGCCCCATTGCAGGACTTCTTCAGGACTTCCCCCATCCTCTGGAACTCCCTACCCCAATACATCAGACTGTCACCTACCCTCCTCACCTTCAGGCGCACCCTGAAAACCCTCCTCTTCAGGGAAGCCTACCCCAACCTCACCTAACACCCGACCTCACCTAACAACTAATCTCCTCCACTCCTCCCGCCACTCCATCCCCCACAGCCATCTCCTCCTGTGCCACCTTCCCCTCCCTCCTAGATTGTAAGCTCGAAAGAGCAGGGCCCTCGAACCCTCGTGTATTGTATTGTTACTGTCTTGTCTCATGTTCTGTCCCCCTTGCTATTGTACAGCGCTGAGCAAACCCTTTGGCGCTATATAAATACTGTATAATAATAATAAGAACAAAAAAACACCAGCCATCCCCAAATAACTAAAAAAACTAATTAAAAAAAAGTCAGAAACCACTTAGCAACCAGCACCTTGCTCTGCACATGCTCAGTTGCTCTCTATTTTTAGGCACTACATGCTCTACATACAGATTACTGATCCTGATTTGGGGTATACCTTACATGTATTAAAAATTACTTTATTTCCCCTGCAAAATATATATGGTAAAATAGTTTTGGCACTTTTTGTGGTTTGAAAACAACATGGTGAAAACCGGAATTTTCCTTTAACTCTGAAAGGTCAACAGACCAAAGTTTTCACTAGGAACAAAGAGTTGCTATGTAAAAAATATCCTGTTTAATAAATTTGTGTTGTGAAAAATGTTAATCTGCTTTCCATCACGCTGCTCTGGGTCTGCTAGCGAGCCGCTGCGCTCTGCCATAAAGTCAGTGGCGGAGTGCAGGGTGCAGTGATTCATCCAATGGCCTTGCCAGTAGAGGTGACCGGGGCCAGCGCCGGAGGAGAATGGAGAAATGCTTGGATTCAGTTCCTTCCCACTCCTAAAAAACAGCACGGCTCTACAGACAGGCAGAGAGCAGAGGGAGCGCACCAGCAGGGAGGATCAGTCATACAATTGTACTGTATAATAGACTGTGGTCAAAGGTAAACTCAACACAGGCGGGCCCTGATGGTGAGCTCGCTCAAGTAGCACATACAGCGGATAGGAAGCTGAATGGGATTACTTGGGAGCCCGTTAGAGTCAAACAGCATGCTGACAGCACAGTCAGCATCAGGAATTGAACAAATCTGTTCCTATCAGTCCAGTGTCTTTCTCGATTCAGTAAGATGGCTGATAGCAATTCAGCTTTTATAGCCGAATTCCAGACAAACAACTAAATACTCAAATTAAATACATACTGTATATGGGAACTGTTTTAGCTACCAAAGTATTTGTATCCTTCCAGTTCTGAGATTTACACAGCTCTGCAACACAGTACAGCCCTATCTGTTCTCTGCTGCAGTTAGGTAACCCTTAAAGGTCTTGTCACTCCCCCAACTGGACAATGAGCCCGGGTTCACATTATTTCCGCACCGAATCATAATCGCACCTCATTTATGCAAACCGCTGAAGGTTCAGTTAACACCCTGAAATCGGATTGCAAAACTCGGTGCGATGATGTGCAGAATTGGATTGCATGGTGGGCAGCACAGTGGCTAAATGGTTAGCACTTCCAGCTGGCAGTATTAGGGTCATTGGTTCGAATCCCAGCCACGGCACCACCTGCCTGGAGTTTGTATATCCTCCCTGTGCCTGCGTGGGTTTCCTCTGGGTACTCCAGTTTCCTCCCACACTCCAAAGACATGTTGAAAAGTGAATTGGATCCTGTCTAAATTGTCCCTAGTATGTGTATGAATGTAAATTAGGGACTTTAGATTGTACATCCCTTGCAGGTTAGGGACTGATGTGAATGTACAATATATATGTAAAGTGCTGTGTAAATTGACAGCGCTATATGAGTACCTATAATAAACAATAAATAGTGCAGACAAAAAAGGGTCCTGCACTATTTTGGTGTGGATGCGGTGTGATCTGAGCCATACAAAATGTATGGCTCAAATTGCACCGTATAGAAATCACATGAGATTTGAACAGGAATGCGATGTGCTGCACTGCATCAGTATGAACCTGGGCTAAAAGAAGAAGCAGCAGACTGATGAGCTCATCTCTTTTTCACTCTGATCTCTTCTATCAGCATGTTCCTTGTTAGCACATGAGCACTGCAGCCTAAGTGATTGGCTACTTGTGCTGCTTCACCCTATTCCAGTATAAGCTCAGTTGCACAGAGAATTGCAAGATGCAAATAGCAGGTCATACTTATGTACTTATACTACTTGCATAAAAACAGTAAATTAGGCATTATTGGATACAGAACTGCATTAGTTTGTGTTTTTCAGTGTTAATGGAAATTAGTCGGGATATAATAGTGGGAGATGGTGGTTTGTTTTTAAATCCTGATTCTATCTTAACTAGCTAGTGACTCACTGACCTGGAACAAGCATGCAACCAGTGAAGTTAGACTCTGGCCCTGCTGGATCTGCTATAAGGCCATAATCGTTTGCTTGTGGGGTCCTATAGCAAAACCACTAAGCCCCTTATCCCCCATCATCTTCTTTCTGTCTCAAAGACAATTAGTCTAACAAAACAGAATACTAATTATTTTCATAACAATCATAAAGAGGTCTCCATACTTTATGTACAGTTATTTTATCCAGATGTACTTTACAAAATCTTCTGCCTCCTGAATAAATCACAGTTTAGCCTGACAGCACTGGGCCCATAGTAATTGACTGCTCTGCTATGGCTATAGCTATGCTGTTGATCAGAGTGATGGCCCTAGAGCCCCAGCCTTTAAAAACATGTCAGAACTGACAGTTCATGCATTCCTATCCTTTCAGGTGTCCTTTCTGTACTCCCTGAACTGCCCTTCCTCTTTGTTTCTGGAGAATGTTTGTATTCTCCTCTCTTACTTCTTCACTAAAGCACTAAAGCGTAGAGGGTAACATAAAACTACCACTGCTATAAACTACACTTTCTATATCCCTTCCTTATACCATAATAGATTGTAAACTCTTATATATTCTGTATCCCTCCCATACACCATAATAGATTGTAAACTCTTATATATTCTGTATCCCTCCCATATACCATAATAGATTGTAATCCCTTCTACATTTTGTATCCCTCCCATATACCATAATAGATTGTAAACTCTTGTATCTTTTGTATCCCTTCCTTATGCCATAATAGATTGTAATCCCTTCTACATTTTGTATCCCTCCCATATACCATAATAGATTGTAAACTCTTGTATCTTTTGTATCCCTTCCTTATGCCATAATAGATTGTAATCCCTTCTACATTTTGTATCCCTCCCATACACCATAATAGATTGTAAACTCTTCAACTTTCTATATCCCTTACTTATACCATAATAGATTGTAAGCTCTTGTATCTTTTGTATCCCTTCCTTATATTATAATAGACTGTAATCCCTTCTACATTTTGTATCCCTCCCATACACCATAATAGATTGTAAACTCTTGTATCTTTTGTATCCCTTCTTTATACCATAATAGATTGTAATCCCTTCTACATTTTGTATCCCTCCCATATACCATAATACAGGCATGTCCAAAGTCCGGCCCGCGGGCCATTTACGGCCCGAGGGTCGGTTTAATACGGCCCTCCATGTCAGTGTGTCAGTATGTCTTATGGAGCGAATATGGAGCGGCCGGTCCAGTATTTCCACCGCGGCCGTGTCAGAATACCGGGCCGGCTGCTCAGCTCTGCGGCGGGACCTTACCTGTTCCTCTATCCAGCGGCGTGCTGTCTTCCCGGCTTCTGTAGTGTGGGCGCTGGGCATGACAGCCGGGTGCCAAGTGCGCATGCGCAAGAAGCGGTGCTTTTTGTGAATGGTAAGGCGGTACCTGGGACACATGACAGATCCCAGAAGCCGCCGGACCAATCACAAAGCGCAAGTGCTACTCGCTCATGCGCACTGGGCACCCGGCTGTCATGCCGAGCGCCATTACAGAAGCCGGGAAGACAGCGCGCAGCTGGATCGAGGAACAGGTAAGATCAAAGAACAACTGCGGAAGTAAGAGCGGGTACCTGTCAAATTCAGGTACCCCCTTCCCACCTCCCCAAAGGTCAGCAGTCATCTGTACTGTCCGCAGTCTCTGGTCATCCCTGTGCTGTCCGCAGTCTCTGGTCATCCCTGTGCTGTCCGCAGTCTCTGGTCATCCCTGTGCTGTCCGCAGTCTCTGGTCATCCCTGTGCTGTCCGCAGTCTCTGGTCATCCCTGTGCTGTCCGCAGTCTCTGGTCATCCCTGTGCTGTCCGCAGTCTCTGGTCATCCCTGTGCTGTCCGCAGTCTCTGGTCATCCCTGTGCTGTCCGCAGTCTCCTGTACTGTGTCTGCAGTCCATTAGTTCAGAATTTTTTTTTTCCTGTTTTCTGCCTCTAAAACCTAGGTGCGTCTTATGGTCAGGTGCGTCTTATACGGCGAAAAATACGGTAACTTGGCATAAAATAATTTATTTGCATTTAATTGTAATGGTTCAAAGAATGTTTAGAAAAATGTTCGGCCCTCCACCATGTTCACTTCATCCAATCTGGCCCTCTTTGAAAAAAGTTTGGACACCCCTGCCATAATAGATTGTAAACTCTTGTATCTTTTGTATCCCTTCCTTATGCCATAATAGATTGTAATCCCTTCTACATTTTGTATCCCTCCCATACACCATAATAGATTGTAAACTCTTCAACTTTCTATATCCCTTACTTATACCATAATAGATTGTAAACTCTTGTATCTTTTGTATCCCTTCCTTATATTATAATAGATTGTAATCCCTTCTACATTTTGTATCCCTCCCATACACCATAATAGATTGTAAACTCTTGTATCTTTTGTATCCCTTCTTTATACCATAATAGATTGTAATCCCTTCTACATTTTGTATCCCTCCCATATATCATAATAGATTGTAAACTCTTGTATCTTTTGTAACCCTGCCTTATACCATAATAGATTGTAAACTCTTGTATCTTTTGTATCCCTTCCTTATACCATAATAGACTGTAATCCCTTCTAAATTTTGTATCCCTCCCATACACCATAATAGATTGTAAACTCTTCAACTTTCTATATCCCTTCCTTATACCATAATACATTGTAATCCCTTCTACATTTTGTATCCTTCCCATACATCATAATAGATTGTAAACTCTTCAACTTTCTATATCCCTTCCTTATACCATAATAGATTGTAAACTCCTCCACCTTTTGTATTCCTCTCATATACCATAATAGATTATAAACTCTTCCACCTTCTGTATCCCTCCCTTAAACCATAATAGATTTTATCTCTCACTTATATCCTAATAGATCATAAACTCTTTCACCTGTATCCTCACGTATACCTTAATCAGTTTTAAGCTTTTACACCTTCTATATCCTTTCCTTATACCATAATAGATTGTAAACTCTTCCACCTTCTGTATCCCTCCCATATACCATAACAGATTGTAAGCTCTTCCACTTTCTATACCCCTTTCCTATACCATATTAGATTGTAAGCTCTTGTATCCTCTGTGTCCCTCCCAAAAAACATAATAGATTATGAACTGTTCCACCTTCTGTACCCTCACTTATACCGTAATCTGTTTTAAGCTCTTCCACCTTCTACATCCCTCCTATGCACCATAATAGATTGTAAGCTCTTCTACTTTCTGTGTACCTCCCTTATACCCTAATAGATGGTAATCTCTTCTGCCTTCTGTATGCCCCCTTATACCCTAATAGATTATAATCTTTTCTGCTCTCTGTATACCTCCCTTATACTATAATTGATTGAACGCCCCTCCACCTTCTGTACCCTCTCTTGTACCGTAATTGATTGTAAGCTCTTCCGCCTTCTGTAACCTCCCAATAACCATAATAGATTATAGGCTTCTCTACCTTCTGAATACCTGCTTTATAACATAATTGATTGTACGTTTTTCTACTTTTTGTATCCATCCTTATATCATAATCAATTGTAAGCTCTTCCACCCTCTGCATCCTTTCCATACATCATAATAGATGGTAAGCACTTCCACCTTCTATATACTGTACCTCCCTAATACCATAAGGGAGAGAAGACGGCCGGTGAAACCAGCGGTGGTGAAGACACCGCTGGACCAAGGGACAGGTAAGTGGCTTTTTTTAGGTGGAACTCCGCTTTAATCAGTTGTAAGGTCTTTCACCTTTTGCATCCCTCCTATATATCATAATAGACTGTAAGTTTTTTACTTTTTGTGTTCCTCCCTTATAACCTAATAGATTATAATCTCTTCCACCTTCTGTATCCTCCCTTGTGTGTTTATAGACTGCAACCTCTTCCACCTTCTGTATCCTCCCTTGTGTTTATAGACTGCAACCTCTTCCACCTTCTGTATAATCCCTTGGGTGTTTATAGACTGCAACTTCTTCCACCTTCTGTATAATCCCTTGTGTGTTTATAGACTGCAACCTCTTCCACCTTCTGTATAATCCCTTGGGTGTTTATAGACTGCAACCTCTTCCACCTTCTGTATCTGTGCTATATATATATATTAGTTTGATTAGATTGTAAGCTCTTCTGCATTCTCTTTCCCTCTGACTTTTCAGAAATATAAAATTTGTTGTAACACCCTTCCATTTTCCATCTGTTGAGGCACCACAAGACCAAGCATACCCCAGGCCATACTTGCACTTGTACTTCAGCCCGTCCTACAGACTACCAAGCTGTGCACTAAACAGTAGAAGTGAAGGGCGTAGGCACTACAACTCAAGGTCAGAGATAAAGTCAGTGGCAGAGCAGAGCCAGGCGCCTTCCTCCGTACATATTCAGATAAATAAACATTTAGCATAGCGGAGAGATGACATCATCCCCCCGGAATATATGAGAACTCTTATCGACCCCCTCCCCTTACTGTCAAAGGGGGCAGAGTGGGGACCGCGGGGAGGAAGAAGAAATTATTCTAAGCACTACTGGAACACTGTGCACCTGTGTGTGCGTATTGTGTAGTCATGAGTGGAATCCCACAGGATAAGAGGGAGCAGGAAATAAAAGCAGCGGGGGTAACAAAGGGGGACGTAAATGCGCCCCCTCCATGTTCCCACTTCCCTTATCCCCTTTGTCATCTTGTTGTTCTCTCCCCGAGCATTTCCCCCCCACCTTGTCTCTTGCCACTGGTCATGGAAGCAGTGAATGCGAAAGGAACAGAAGGAGAGGTGCGAGGAATAGATGACTGAGCCGTGAAAGAATGGGTAGGAAGCAGCAGCCAGGGAAGAGAAGGAGGCTCTGGACACAGGAACAGAGGATGTGTCACAAACAGATGTGCAAAAGCATTACAGCATCACAAGACAGGGTGAGCGGGAGACGGGGGTGCTGAAGGAGAGAAGAAGAGAGAGGGAAAGGAAGAATGCTGGAGGGAGAGAGATAGAAAATGAGAACAAGCCTCCCTGCCCCACGGTCCTTTTACCCCTTTTATATCTTTTTATCTATCTTTTCTTGACTTATGAAACTCTTCTGATATTCTTCAAGATGACAATGACTTGGCAGTTGGGTTACCCCCAAGAGAGTTGGGGCGTTGATGTATCATATGTGTAGCGCTACCCCCGTAGGAGCCACTGCATGGGTCCTCTGTTCTTTGCTTCGACCTTCTCAAGAACCTCAGGACCTCTGACACACTAGGCTGAGTGTCAAACATACAATATCACAGGAAAGTAAGACTTAAAGTGGTAGTGAACTCTTTTTTAATTTTACCCACAGGTAAGCTTATAATAAAGGTAAAATGAATATCTCTTAAATGTGCACCGTTTAGGAGATACTAGAAATTCTGAAGGGCCCTCTGCACACTGGTATATACCAGTGTGCAGAGGGCCCTTCAGAATTTCTAGTGTTAATATGTGGTTGCACCCCTTTAGCACCTGATGGATAAATGCATGCACTAGCTGTTGGGATTTGAGCACAGGTATATCTTGTTTGCTGTTTAGGCGATATTCTCTCTTTTGTTAAGCCGGCGCATGCGCTCTGAAGGAATGGCATATCTGTGCCGTTCCTTCAGAGCTGTGTGCCGTGGCCTGGGGCTCCCACACACGTGCTCGAAAGTGACGTTATCGTGGTCTGGCCTGTCAGAGGGCTGGAGCTGATGAACCCAGAAGGAAAACAGGAGAAGATGGAAGGCTCTACAGCGGTGACAGTGCGTCATTGGAGGGCTTCGTTTTAAGGAAAGTTTTACATAACGTGCTAGTATGAAATGCATACTAGCACATCATGACATTACCTTGCAGGGGACTTTTTTTTACCCTTTATTGCGGTTTACTACCGCTTTAATACCCAATAGTAGTGCTATATCAAAGAAAACAGGACCAAACCAGGTAGTAAGGGCAACCAGGCAAGCATGAAATTGATTAATAATGGTAATAACACAATTTAGCATACAAAGTGATTAACAGTAAGGACTAGGCATAAGATGACATTTGGCATCCAGATCAGCATAAACAGTAGAAAGACTAACTCAAGTGCAGCAGTTAGCAGTGGTAAAGTTTAATCTACTGTGCTGAAATTATATTGCCAGAGTGCTTTTATGGCGGCGATGGTAGTCCTAAACCAACTGGGTATGCACTGTCCAAAAGAAAGGACAGTGCATACCCAGAAGGAGGATGGTAGTGGAGGGGGCAGGGGAACAAAGGGGGCTTGCAGAATAATTATTACGGGAGGGGAAGTCCTTTGAGATTTTCTTCTGCTGGCTATCGTTGGGGCCATTTAAGAGCATCAGTGCTCTTAAACAACAATCCCAGTTAACCTGCATGCAGTATAGGTACAGTATAGGTATGGTATATTCTTGGCACGGATGCAAGGCAGATGTGGTTCAAATGCAGTAAAGATTCCATATAATGCAGTATAGGGTTGGTAAACGTGCAGTCTAGGTTTGGAATAAGGGCTTTATACAGTGCAGTATGAATGTAATATGGATTGGGTACACTTAGAGTCCTACTCTCAGTAGCTCAGCCCCTGCTAGCAGTATCAGCAATGGGCAAACAGCCCTCTCATTAGTCCCTGGGATGCTGAATTGACCTCTCACTGTGAAAGGGGGGCCGCCACAGAATGCCTCTGGAGATTCAGTGGTGGGAAGAAGAGGGTGAGAGGATCCTCTGGTCTCCCTGCAGCAACAGTGCAATATGTGCTCACTGCGGTGTCTGCTGTGCTTCCTCAAGTGTCTCTGCTGGTCTGGCCTTTCAGCAGTCTGGTCAGTATGCAGCAAAAATGCTCTCCTCGGTTCTCTTGGCTCCAAGAAGAATAACCTAGTTTAGTGTTCCCAAAAAGCAGCTCCACTCCTGCTCCTTGCCCCAGTGTCTCTTGGAAATTACAGTGTAAGGAGTCCATCCGTCCTACTATATGGCTGTCATCTCAAACCACAACTCCCAGGACTCCCATCACTCTGCATAGACGTCTATGGGCTTCCTTGGCTTTAGCTCTCCCCCTGCTTGCCAGAGGAGAATTGTGCAGCATAACATCAGTATGTCAGTAAAGAGAAAGAAGAATGAAAGGCAATGTCTGCTCCATATTTATGGGTGGTCTGCCATGTACCGAGCCCACTTGTGGCCATGAATGCTATATCACCCATCCTAGGTATATATCTGATAAGGCCATCATGTCTCTTTTCTTTTGTTTGCATGTGTTCTATTGTGGCCACAACCTGATTTTGGTAGTAAAATTTCTGGCCTGTAACCATACCCTTAGCCAAAGCCAAGTCCTTTGTTATTATCGTATTCAGCCATTTCTCTGTAACTTGTAAAATATTTTTATAAACGTAATGAAACAGAAAATGAAAACAAGCTTTTTTCTTATTTTTCTCTTAAAAAAAAAATTGCTTCCAAAACCTGTCCTCAAGTACAAAGAGCGAGTCAACCCAAAAGTGAAACTGTAGTTATTGATGGAGCCTGGTAAGGTGCGACTTCTAGTATGTCTTGGGTACTCCAACAGTGAGCTCTTTCCTGGTCATAATTCCAACCTGGATGTTTTGGGTGTTCCCATCCACGTTTCTGTGCTTCAGCTGCATAGGCCAATCTGTCTTTTTGCACGCTCTATACAAGAAGATTCTACTCTCCATACAGCTTAATGGTTGACTTGTTCTTTTGCAGATAACTTTTTACTGCAATCCGCCATTATTGTATGTTCTTACTACTTGACTGGAGTTTGCATGTTCTTCCTGTTCCTGCGTGAGTTTCCTTTGGATACTCTGGTTTCCTCCCACATTCCAAAGACATACTGATAGGTTTTCTCCTGTCTAAACTGACTCTAGTAATGTATAATTGTGAGTTAGGGACCTTAGATTGTACGCCCCTTGAGGTTAGGGACAGATGGGAATGTACAATATATATGTAAAGCGCTGCGTAAATTGACGGCGCTATATAAGTACCTGTAATGTAATAAATAAATGTACAGATGTTTGGAATACAGAGTAATATGCACTAGATAGGAATGCTATGCTTCTTGAACTATTTTTTGTGCCATAAGCAGAAGAATTGAGTGGACTGTGCAGCTCATCCTATATCTTTAAAACAAGAGCTGCAATGTATAAAGATGTACAGAAACACCAAAAACTCCGAGGCTGAATTGTGGCAGGGACAGCTCACTGATGGAGTACATAAGACATACTGTATTTGTGCTTTTTGGTTTTTTTTTTCTTCTATACTAAATTTATATACTGCAGTGCATTGCAAGTACATAGTAACATGCTGCATTGTGATAAAATGATGCCTGCATTCATTTAATGCAATGCACACCAGCATATTGCATTAGTGTGAACAGGACCTCTACGAAGCAGGGCTTTTTGTCTGGTCTTTGCCTTAGGACTGTGTTGGGCCATGCTGCCCAACTCAGCCCAACAAAATTGGTGTGAACCAGTAATGTGCACTTACTATGCCTCTTCCTTTACCTGTCTCAGAATTTAATACTGCATCCTTACTACCTGTGTTAACTGCTTTAACAACGGCTCTTGTACACAACCTTTTGTACAGAATCTGTGCCAGCCGCTTGAAGTGACCCTGTCATTACTTTAATTGCTCTAACTGGCAGTAGTGATGGAAAGCAGCCATCTATAGAGAGGTGTATGTATGTTCAGTAACACTATGCAGAGTCCAAGGCACCCCAAAAATCTGCAAATCTTGACCAGCACCTGTGGTCAAGATCCTGGCACTGCTACCCTTTAAGATTGGCAGCCTCATAAGCAACCATTAATGTGGAAAGAGGCGGGGGGGTGCTTTCAGCGCTGGTGGAAATTTGGGTGTGAGCCCATGTACTGTATAGACGCTTCAAGGTGGCTGCTTACTATCATTACACCTCTTGGTGGTAATTTTAAAAAACAGAAAACGTACAAAACATTTTACCTTTAAAAGAGTTGGTTCAAAATATGAACTGAAGAGACAGAAAAAAGGATGGCAAGCTACAGCAAATGATGGAATGGTTATTAGGAAAAAGAGGAGTGTAAGGACACAGCGAAGAAAAAAGACTTATAGGCTGCAAAATATGAAAAAAGAAACAAGACACCAAGAAAAATGATGAGAAAACAAGGAGAGGTGAAGGAGAGGACAGGGGAGAGTGCAGGAGCTGGGCTGGCAGATATACAGTTGTGTTCAAAATAATAGCAGTGTGTTGAAAAAAGTGAATAAAGCTCAAAATCCTTCTAATAGCTTTTATTTCCATACACACAAATGCATTGGGAACACTACACATTCTATTCCAGATCAAAACATGAAGAAAAATAGATCAAATTTGTGTTGTTCCTCTAAAAAAAAGTGAAGAAAAGTGAATATTAGACTGTTCAAAAAAATAGCAGTGTTTGTATTCTTCTTTACAAACTCAAACATTCATTATATAAACTGAAAAATGTTTGAAGATTTTGCTTTCCTTTGAATCACTTAATGAATATTTAGTTGTATAAGCACTGTTTCTGAGAACTGCTGTACATCTGTGTTGCATGGAGTCAACCAACTTCTGGCACCTGTGATCAGGTATTCCAGCCCAGGATGATTGGACTACATTCCACAGTTCTTCTCTATTTCTTGGTTTTGCCTCAGAAACTGCATTTTTGATGTCACCTCACAAGTTTTCTATTGGATTAAGATCCGGGGATTGGGCTGGCCACTCCATAACGTCAATCTTGTTGGTCTGGAACCAAGATGTTGCACATTTACTGGTGTGTTTGGGGTCGTTGTCTTGTTGGAGCACCCATTTCAAGGGCATTTCCTCTTCAGCATAAGGCAGCATGACCTCTTCAAGTATTCTGATGTATTCAAACTGATCCATTATCCCTGGTATGCGATAAATAGGCCCAACACCGTAGTATGAGAAACATCCCCATATCATGATGCTTGCACCACCATGCTTCACTGTCTTCACAGTGTACTGTAGCTTGAATTCAGTGTTTGGGGATCGTCTGACAAACTGTCTACGGCCACTAGACCCAAAAAGAACAATCTTACTTTCATCAGTCCACAAAATGTTGCGCCATTTCTCTTTAGGCCAGTCAATGTGCTCTTTGGCAAATTGTAACCTCTTCAGCACATCTTTTTTTCAACAGTGGGACTTTGCGGGGGCTTCTTGCAGATAGCTTGGCTTCACATAGGCGTCTTCTAATTGTAACAGTACTCACAGAGAACTTTACACCTTCTTTGATCTTCCTGGAGATGATTGTTGGCTGAGTCCTTGCCATTTTGGCTATTCTTCTATCCATTCGAATGGTAGTTTTTCGCTTTCTTCCACGTCTTTCAGGTTTTGGTTGCCATTTTAAAGCATTTGCGATCATTTTAGCTGAGCAGCCTATCATTTTCTGCACTTCTTTATATGTTTTCCCCTCTCCAATCAACTTTTTAATCAAGGTACGCTGTTCTTCTGAACAATGTCTGGAACGACCCATTTTCCTCAGAATTTCAGAGAGAAATGCACTGTAACCAGCATGTACAACATTTGCTGCCTTCCTTCCTTAAATAAGGGCAATAATTGCCACCTGTTTTTCAAAGAATGAAAGACCTCACTAATAGAACTCCACACTGCTATTATTTTGAACACGCCCCTTTCAATGAGTGATTCAATTACACAGAATCAGCAGCATGCATGTCATGACTGTTGGGTCTGTTGGATTTCTATTACTCTACTACACCTCCTAGTAAATTATTTGCCATGTAGAAATATCATTTCTACCAAAAACAGTGATTGATCAGGTTAGTGATGTCTTACTGCTATTATTTTGAACACAACTGTATGACATTTTATGTATTTATGGACCTTTTTATATACAGTATGTGTGTGTGTATATATATATATATATATATATATATATATACACACACACACAGAGTGCTCAGCATAAATGAGGACACCTATTTTGATATTGATTTTAATCAATATCTCAATGAACACAAGAACAATTTCCAACATTTTGAGAACCCGAAGAGAAAATCTACTTCAGTACAAGGAGAAAAAAACAAACAACCGTGTACCTCTAGTATCCACATACAACCCAGCACTAGAAGGAATAAGAAAAATAATCAAAGATTTACAACCCATCATAACAGAGGATGGAACTCTGAAAGAAATATTCCAGCAACCACTAATACTAGCCTTCAGACAACCCCCCAACCTCAGAAATAAACTAATCGGTAGGAAATTTCCTTCTGAATATGAGGTCACAAATAATGGAAGCACACCCTGCAATAAGAAACGCTGCAAGCTGTGCAACCAAATCAATCCATCAAAAAGTGTCAGACACTCAAAAGGGATCTTCAATATCTCCGGATCATACAGCTGCACCTCCAGTAATGTTGTGTACCTTATCCAGTGTAGAAAGTGTAGCAAAGGATCTTATGTTGGCGAAACAGGACAGAACTTGCAAACAAGGATGAATTTGCACAGACATACCATCAAGGAACATAAAGAAGATGACCTCTGCACACCTGTGGGACACCATTTTGCACAACCAGACCACACTATGGAAGACCTCAATATTTTAGTTCTTAAAGGAAATTTCAAATCCATTCAGGAAAGAAAAACTTTTGAACTAAGAATGATAATTCTATTTGACACAAGAGATAAGGGCCTTAATTTGGACATGGGATTCCTCACTCATTATCCAACAGTTTTATGACTATCAGCTCAAGCATGACTGCCTCTGCTAGTGTTGCCCCCCCCCCCCCAGACTTTGCTTTTGCTGTGTCATATCTGGTTTTTTTTGTTTTTTTTTTTTGTTTTTTTCCCATCCCCTACATCTCTTCTATCATTCTGCTAAATCTTTGTTTCAGTACTGATTAGACCTGAAGAAGGGGACATTCCCCGAACGTTTGTCCTCAAAATTGTATGTTAGTGCAAATAAAAATAGTATCACGGACAGTACTCAATTGTTCCTGTTGCAAATGCACTAATACGGCTACAATCACCTCAAGCAACATTTTGATAAAACTGAGTTTTATAGAACATTTGTTTAGCTCATTACATGAAAGTAAGGTTCATAATATAACTTAGAATACAAAATCTTCAGTTTTACTCAAATTAGTTGATGCAAAAATGAATCCAGCCCAAAACAAAAACTACTCCATCTAGTATTTTGTATGACCTCCATGATTTGTAAGGACAGCACCAAGTCTTCTAGGCATGGAATGAACAAGTTGCTGACATATTACAACATCGATCTTTTTCCATTCTGCAAGAACGGAACTCTTTTAGAGCCTGGATGCTGGATGGAGAGTGATGCTCAACTTGTCTCTTTAGAATTCCCCATAGGTGTTTGTTTGGGTTCAGATCAGGAGACATACTTGGCCACTGAATCACTTTCACCCTGTTCTTCTTAAGAAATGCAACAGTGGCCTTAGATGTGTGTTTTGGATCATTTTCATGTTGGAGAAGTGCACGACGACCAAGGACACAGAGTGATAGTAGCATCTTCTCTTTTAACCACTTCAATACCGGACACTTTTACCCCCTTCCTGCCCAGGCCAATTTTCAGGTTTCAGCGCTCTCACACTTTGAATGACAATTGCGAGGTTATGCAACACTGTACCCAAACTAAATTTTTATCATTTTGTTCACACAACTAGAGCTTTCTGTTGGTGGTATTCAGTCACCACTAGGGTTTTTATTTTTTGCTAAATTAACAAAAAAAGACAGAAAATTTTGAAAAAAAAAAAACGTTTTCTTTGCTTCTGTTAAAAAAGTTTGCAAATAAATAATTGTTCTTCATAAATTTAGGCCGAGATGTATTCTGCTACATGTCTTTGGTGAAAATAACCTAAATCAGTATTTATAATTTTGTCTGTAGGAAAGTTATAGAGTTCACAAACTATGGGATATATCTAAAAATTGATCAATCTTCAAGTACTGACAGCCAATCTAATTTCTTGAGGCCCAAAAATGTCAGAACAGTATGGATATCCCCCAAATGACCCCTTTTTGCACAGTAGACAGTCTGACGTACTTCATAAGAGGCATGGCGAGTTCTTTGAAGTTGTCATTTTTTTGTCATAACTTTTTGGAAAATGAAGAAATTAAAAAAAATTATTTTCACCAATTTGTTTTTTTTTGCAGACTGTCACCAGTGCAGTACAGCATCATCATATATCTGGTGTGACAGTGATCAGGGACACTAACTGATGACAGTAAAAAAAAAGAATTGATACTTTTTTTTTATTTTTTTATTATTTTTTTTCTAATTTTTATTACATTTTTTTCTCTTTTTTTAAGATTTGTTTTTTATATTACACTATGACCAAAGTAGTATAATGTTACCATAGTGACATTGTACTACTTTGGGGAAGTGATCAGTACTTTTACACAATTGTAACACAATTTGGATTGCTTATAGAAAAGAAATTCTTTGCTATAGGCAAGCATTTAACTGAATGAAATCGATTCATTCAGGTCTTTTTGTTGTGATTAGCTGTGATTGGCCACGGCTAATCATGACACAGATGAGCTATGATTGGCCCAGCCTGGGCATGTGATCACTGTGACCATTCACAGCTAGACACACTTGTATACAATGGATGGCATGAAAGAAAGTCATCCATTGTTTACAACTGTCATGTGACCTACTGTGATTGGTCACATGGTACTGGCAACGGGGCCGGAACACAGAGCGGCCCTGTGGGTATGATGCCCCCATATGCTCATATGATGCCCTCCCGGATCGACGAGAGTCCCGCCCGGGTGTCATTTTCCTATAGGCGGGGCGGGAAGTGGTTAATATAGAGCAGTACATCAGTGTATTCATGGTACCATCAATGAAATGCAGCTCCCCGACACCAGCAGCACTCATGTAGCCCCACAGAAGGACACTGCCACCACCATGTTTCATAGTAGGCACCATGCATTTTTCTTTGTACTCCTCACCTTTGCGACGTTATACAGTTTTGATGTCATCAGTTCCGAAAACATTTATCTTGATCTCATGACGCCAGAGCAGAGTCCCAGTAGTCTTCTTTTTTCAGCATGGGCCCTAGCAAATTCTAGGCGGGCTTTTTTTGTGCATGGGCTTCAGGAGAGGCTTTCTTTGTGGATGACACCATGCATGCCATTCCTCTGCAGTATACGCTGTATTGTGTCACGGGAAACAATCACCCCAGTTGAGCTTTCAACTTCTTTAGCTAACTGCAGTGAACTTGCATGGCGATTTTCTTCAACCCTTCTCATCAGAAGACACTCCTGTCACAGTGTTAACTTCTGTTGATGGTCTGGATGTCTCTGTGAGGTGGTTGCAGTTCCATCTTAAATTGCTAAATTTATGTATCACTTTTGCTACAGTATTCTGACTGATTAGTAAAGCTTTGCTGATCTTGTTGCCTTCAGCTTTCTTTTGTGATTAAATTATTTTCTTTCTCAGGCCTTGTGACATTTCTCTTCCATGTGGTGCCATTGCTGACAGCATGAAATGGAAGGGGGCTTTCTTTGTTAAGTAATTCACTTTTATTATCAACTGTCTGCTGGACACCTGTTTAATGAATAATTAGACTCACCTGTAGTTGAATTCTTGCTAATTAGCATTTTGTTGTCTAAAATTTAGCTTTGCTCCTAAGACTTTCATTGGGGTGTATTCATTTTTGCAACATGGTCTTGAAAGGACTTGTTAGGAAAAATAATTTTTTTGTGTGTGCAAATTAACAAATCTTGTTTGCAATCAATGGCCCACATTTGTGGGAGTACTTTGTAGTATAGTGTCTCATAGAAAATGTGGATTCTTAAAGGAAATAAAGGTTTTCTAACAGATCTGTTGGGGTGTACTTATTTATAATGAGCAATATATATAAATATATATATATATATATATATATATACACACATATATACACACACACATACATACAGTGTACCCCTTTGAGCCAAGTGGGCATCAGTGCCTTGCTGATCCACCTTATATCTCTTCATCTGCCCCTGCTGAATACTACTGCTCTCCTGTGATCCAACTCCTGTGTTATACACAGTACTACTTCCTTCCTCTCTCTCACAGTAGTACTTCGCTTTTCACTTTCTCCTCTATTACTCTGCTCACCTCCCTCTGCTGTAAATACAGTACACAGTGCCCCCCACCCCCCCATCCTCTCTCCATACACAGTACTACCTTACGCCTCCTCTCTCCGTACGCCATACAATACTACTTTCCTTCTGACCGCCCTCCTCTCTCCATACACATTACTACTTCTTTGCTCACCTTCCTCCTCGTTCCACATACAGTGTTATGACCATGACCACCATGACCTGAGCCCTTGGAGGGGCATGGGAGCCAACCTCTCTCCCACAAACTATGGACCCAGGACTAGGGAGACCCCCCTCTAGGGGTTAAAAGGAACCTTTTCTCTAAGAGGGTTTTATCACTTCCCTGGGTACCTAGCTGGCCGTGAAATGTACCAGCTCCCCCTTCCATGAAATTAGGGCTGGAGGGACTGTCTCTGGGATCCCTTGGAATACTGTGCATAGTGGAATTTTTATTCTGGTGTAATAAAAATTGGTGATTATGTGCAGGGGGTGAGTCCTAGCATACAGTATTTGGGGTTAAGAAACTCTGTTTTCAGTTACAGGTTTCCTGTACCCCTTTGAGCCAAGTGGGCATCAGTGCCTTGCTGATCCACCTTATATCTCTTCATCTGCCCCTGCTGAATACTACTGCTCTCCTGTGATCCAACTCCTGTGTTATACACAGTACTACTTCCTTCCTCTCTCTCACAGTAGTACTTCGCTTTTCACTTTCTCCTCTATTACTCTGCTCACCTCCCTCTGCTGTAAATACAGTACACAGTGCCCCCCACCCCCCCATCCTCTCTCCATACACAGTACTACCTTACGCCTCCTCTCTCCGTACGCCATACAATACTACTTTCCTTCTGACCGCCCTCCTCTCTCCATACACATTACTACTTCTTTGCTCACCTTCCTCCTCGTTCCACATACAGTGTTATGACCATGACCACCATGACCTGAGCCCTTGGAGGGGCATGGGAGCCAACCTCTCTCCCACAAACTATGGACCCAGGACTAGGGAGACCCCCCTCTAGGGGTTAAAAGGAACCTTTTCTCTAAGAGGGTTTTATCACTTCCCTGGGTACCTAGCTGGCCGTGAAATGTACCAGCTCCCCCTTCCATGAAATTAGGGCTGGAGGGACTGTCTCTGGGATCCCTTGGAATACTGTGCATAGTGGAATTTTTATTCTGGTGTAATAAAAATTGGTGATTATGTGCAGGGGGTGAGTCCTAGCATACAGTATTTGGGGTTAAGAAACTCTGTTTTCAGTTACAGGTTTCCTGGCATCAACTAATTAGGTTTAGATGATAAGCTCTCACTTTGTTTAATCACCTCCAGAGTCCAGACTGCTAGGTGCCAGGAAGAAATCCATTGTTTTCTTGTGTTTGATTGTTTATTTTCTTATGTAATATAGTTTTCTCCTGGGACTTGTAATGTGGGCTGTACCTGCCTAGGGGGAAGGGTTTTGTGTATAAATGCTGCGCTGGTTGTTAATAAAAATCAGTCCTGTTTTACTTCAACATTGGTTCTGTCAGATGCTTGGGGTAAATTTGCTGTATTCTGGTTCCAGAGTGGAGGAAGCTGTAGTATGGTGGAGATACCCATTCAGGGTGTCAGGCAGTCCGTCACAGTACTACTTCCCTTCTGACCTTCCTTCTCTCCATACACAGTACTACTTCCCTTCTGACCTTCCTTCTCTCCATACAAAGTACTACGTCCCTTCTGAACTCCCTTCTCTCCATACACAGTACTACTTCCCTTCTGACCTTCCTTCTCTCCATACAAAGTACTACGTCCCTTCTGAACTCCCTTCTCTCCATACACAGGACTACTTCCCTTCTGAACTCCTTTCTATCCATACACAGTACTACTTCCCTTCTGAACTCCTTTCTATCCATACACAGTACTACTTCCCTTCTGAACTCCTTTCTATCCATCCACAGTACTACTTCCCTTCTGAACTCCTTTCTATCCATCCACAGTACTACTTCCCTTGTAAACTCTCTTCTCTCCATCCACAGTATCACCTCCCTTCTCTCCATACACAATACTACTTCCCTTCTCTTCAGGCACAATACTACTTCCCTTCTCTCCATGCACAGTACTACTTCCCTTCTCTCCATGCACAATGCTACTTCCCTTCTCTCCATACACAGTACTACTTCCCTTCTCTCCATACACAATACTACTTCCCTTCTCTCCATCCACAGTACTACTTCCCTTCTCTCCATGCACAATGTTACTTCCCTTCTCTCCATCCACAGTACTACTTCCCTTCTCTCCATGCACAGTGCTACTTCCCTTCTCTCCATACACAGTACTACTTCCCTTCTGAACTCCTTTCTATCCACACACAGGATTACTTCCCTTCTGAACTCCTTTCTATCCATACACAGTACTACTTCCCTTCTGAACTCCCTTCTGTCCATGCACAGTACTACTTCCCTTGTAAACTCTCTTCTCTCCATCCACAGTACTCCTTCCCTTCTCTCCATGCACAGTACTACTTCCCTTCTCTCCATCCACAATACTACTTCCCTTCTCTCCATGCACAGTACTGCTTCCCTTCTGACCTCCCTGCTGTCCATACACAGCACTGCTTCCCTGGTAAACTCCCTTCTCTCCATACATAATACTACCTCCCTTCTCCCCATACACAGTATTACCTCCCTTCTCTACATGCACAGGATTACTTCCCTTCTGAACTCCCTTCTGTCCATACACAGCACTGCTTCCCTGGTGAACTCACTTCTCTCCATAATTCCCTTCTGATCTCCCTTCTCTCTCCATACAAAGTACTACTTCCCTACTGAACTCCCTTCTCTCCATACACAGTACTACTTCCCTTCTGAACTCCCTTCTCTCCATACACAGTACTACTTCCCTGCTGAACTCCCTTCTCTTCATACACAACACTACTTCTCTTCTGACCTCCCTTCTCTCCATTCACTGATGCCTTTGTGTGTCTCTATTCTGTTTCTGTCCTCTGCCTCATCCTACCCCCCATCCGGTCTGCTGGCTTTCCCCTACTTCCCCGTCTCGGCATATAAAAGATTTTATAGGAGTTTCCAGAGGTGTCTGACGCACAGTGTGCACGCTCTGACTGTGTACAGTGATCTGTGTGCAGCTTTTGGGCAACTCACCAGCTCAGAGTCCAACACCAGCAGGGGTTCTGACCTCGCTGGCTTATGTTTTACAGGCCACCCCGGCAATGTAACCGCATCTTCTATTACTCACCAATAGCACACTGCTGTTACATACTTCGTCCTTCGAAAAACTCCTTTGTCAACCCAGCTTAAGATCTTCCTATAACTTTCCAAAAACACTTTACGGTCCCAAATGAATTAGTGCAAAGATTGTTTATATCCTCTTCTATAGCTGATCTCAAGCTATACTGCATTTGTTTAGGGTGCAGGAAAGCTCACAATGAACTTATTTACTAAGAAAGGTGCAAGAAGAGCAAGAGTTTTCACTTCTCCAAAAACTGGGTGCAAATACCCCATGTTACATTTGGTAGGCAGAACTGCCACCAAACTTGACCCACGTCATGTAATGCATGTGGTTGTGGGAATGGTGCTACAAACTCTCAAGTCGCCATCTGGCTACTTGTTGATTCGCTGTGCACCATTCATACAGGCACCACAAATGTCTGCTATATTGTTTGTTAAATGACTATCTTCTATGATCATCAGCTTCATCTAGTGGCCATAAAGCACTATTTTTTTATTGAGGCATTTTAGAAAAATGCAGCATTATGGCCACTAGATGGAGCAGATGATCACAAGAGATATTACAGATGCAGCCAGGTGCTGGCTATATCATTATGCCATTCAGGGATTACAGGTGAGACTATGATTACTCCTTTTCCCCCTAGTGTCCAGTACTGGGACTGCTACATCACTTCCTGTTAGTAGAGTGGATCCAGTTCTTGTACAGCTGAGGATCTTGGGACCTGTAGTCTTATAGCCAATACCTACTGTGTTCCTGAGTGGAAGATGAAAGGGGTGCTGGGAAAGTATGTACAGTTGTGTTCAAAATAATAGCAGTCAGACATCACTAACCTGACCAATCACTGTTTTTGGTAGAAATGATATTTCTACATGGCAAATAATTTACTAGCAGGTGTAGTAGAGTAATAGAAATCCAACAGACCCAACAGTCATGACATGCATGCTGCTGATTCTGTGTAATTGAATCACTAATTGAAAGGGGCATGTTCAAAATAATAGCAGTGTGGAGTTCTATTAGTGAGGTCATTCATTCTTTGAGAAACAGGTGGCAATTATTGCCCTTATTTAAGGAAGGAAGGCAGCAAATGTTGTACATGCTGGTTACAGTGCATTTCTCTCTGAAATTCTGAGGAAAATGGATTGTTCCAGACATTGTTCAGAATAACAGCGTACCTTGATTAAAAAGTTAATTGGAGAAAGGAAAACATATAAAGAAGTGCAGAAAATCATAGGCTGCTCAGCTAAAATGATCACAAATGCTTTAAAATGGCAAACAAAACCTGAAAGACGTGGAAGAAAGCGAAAAATTACCATTCAAATGGATAGAAGAATAGCCAAAATGGCAAGGACTCAGCCAACAATCAGCTCCAGAAAGATCAAAGAAGGTGTAAAGTTCTCTGTGAGTACTGTTACAATTAGAAGATGCCTATGTGAAGCCAAGCTATCTGCAAGAAGCCCCCGCAAAGTCCCACTGTTGAAAAAAAGACATGTGCTGAAGAGGTTACAATTTGCCAAAGAGCACATTGACTGGCCTAAAGAGAAATGGTGCAACATTTTGTGGACTGATGAAAGTAAGATTGTTCTTTTTGGGTCTAGTGGCCGGAGACAGTTTGTCAGACGACCCCCAAACACTGAATTCAAGCCACAGTACACTGTGAAGACAGTGAAGCATGGTTGCGCAAGCATCATGATATGGGGATGTTTCTCATACTATGGTGTTGGGCCTATTTATCGCAGACCAGGGATCATGGATCAGTTTGAATATATCAGAATACTTGAAGAGGTCATGCTGCCTTATGATGAAGAGGAAATGCCCTTGAAATGGGTGTTTAAACAAGACAACGACCCCAAACACACCAGTAAACGTGCAACATCTTGGTTCCAGACCAACAAGATTGACGTTATGGAGTGGCCAGCCCAATCCCTGGATCTTAATCCAATAGAAAACTTGTGGGGTGACATCAAAAATGCCATTTCTGAGGCAAAACCAAGAAATAGAGAAGAACTGTGTAAGATTGTTCTTTTTGGGTCTAGTGGCCGGAGAGTTTGTCAGACGACCCCCAAACACTGAATTCAAGCCACAGTACACTGAACACAGTGAAGCATAGTTGTGCAAGCATCATGATATGGGGATGTTTACCCAAGATTGACATTATGGAGTGGTCAGCCCAATCCCCGGATCTTAATCCAATAGAAACTTGTGGGGTGACATCAAAAATGCAGTCTCTGAGGCAAAACCAAGAAATAGAGAAGAACTGTGGAATGTAGTCCAATCATCCTGGGCTGGAATACCTGATCACAGGTGCCAGAAGTTGGTTGACTCCATGCAACACAGATGTACAGCAGTTCTCAGAAACAGTGCTTATACAACAAAATATTCATTAAGTGATTCAAAGGAAAGCAAAATCTTCAAACATTTTTCAGTTTATATAGTGAATGTTTGAGTTTGTGAAGAAGAATACAAACACTGCTATTTTTTTGAACAGTCTAATATTCACTTTTCTTCAATTTATTTAGAGGAACAACACAAATTTGATCTATTTTTCTTCATGTTTTGATTTGGAATAGAAAGTGTAGTGTTCCCAATGCATTTGTGTGTATGGAAATAAAAGCTATTAGAAGGAGTTTGAGCTTTATTCACTTTTTTCAACACACTGCTATTATTTTGAACACAACTGTATATTCTACAGCAAGGGACTGGCTCACTCTCTTGGCACAGGATTCAGAGCTGAATACAAGGGGGACTGCCGTTCTCTTCCAGAGACAGATTGCTGGCCTAATTGCTGTAGGAATCTGCACATCAGTTCAGCACAGCGGTGATGCTGATTGCCACACCATGATCAGATCAGTTTCTCTGAATCAGGACTGTCCTGTCTTTACACAAATATCTCTGTTTGCCGTGCTGACAAGCCATCAAGCGGTAACTCTGCACATCCCTGCAAATAGCCAAGAGCGTGTGCAAGAACTCTTGTTCCTAGGAGGCCGTGTCATGCATAGGACTGGGGAATGGGTGCCCAACCTCTTTCTGTCATCGCTTTAGAGACACTGCATGCAGACACCTTTACACCTCAGTACCAGGAGATCTTTCCTGTGAGCACTGCTATAGCCTGTTTAACTTCATTGGATTACCAATATTCACTAATGTTTATGGGCCCCACCATTGCTGTAAAAAAAACACTGGATACTACCATATCAGGAACATTAAACATTACTGGACTCAAGTTGCAATCTCTAGTTAAAGGAACCTCTTCTCTTCGCAGGATGCTGTTATTCCAATTAGGGTACTTATATCTACAGTATTTATACCGGAAAATACATCAACATAATTCTCTGCATTCCCCATTGCGGCACCAGTGGTCCAGAGGGAGCTGATAAGTCAACAAGCCTTTTCTTTCCCCTCTTGCTGCTGGTATTGCAAATAAATAGTTGATGCTTACTACAGCTGTTCTGCTTTTATGCGTTAACTGGGGTTGTACATCCTAAAGCCATTATTCCTGTGGTCTACTCTTATGAACAAGTCTAATATGGAGGTGCAACTAGAGAATTGTGCCTCTTGAATTATTATTTCATACTGTTGAAATATGTCTGAATCCAGAGTGTCCGAGGTGTCGGGAGGCTTGCAATGTCAGGGCAACCACTGGGGACAAGCATTATCAAGCAGCTGCTACACAAACAATACGGCAAACATTAAGGATGCCCATGCGAATGGTTATGACAGCCACACAGCAAATGTTTTATACATGCACCCCTACAGTTTGTTTTTCTCAGCTGCTGTCAGGACACCTACAATCTTCACACTCATATTATACCTGGGGATATACTGTATTCACATACGTTACTGTACATCCTGTAATGTTGATTGAAGTTGGTGTGCTGTGCGGCGCATAAACATACATGCCAGGTCAGTCGTACGCATTTACATGACTGTTCGGCCAAATTAATATGCAGTAGTCCCTTCTTCTGACCGCTGTCTTATGCCTTGACATACATTCAGTGGCTTTCCGACAAGTGTCTGGCTTTTCATCCTGGCTTTCCCAGTGAGTGACGGAGCAGAAAGTTTCTGGCCTCTGATTGCATGTAAGCGTGACAATGTCCTTCCGTGTCCAAGCCTGTCATGCTCACATCTGTTTTAGCTCCCCTGCTCAGTAAAACACTGTCACCCTCCCATGTTCATGTGTCCCCAGCCAAACTCTGCCAGCTCCGCCGCTAACCCCCTTGTCCTTGTGTCGCCTCGGTGACCAACATCCAAACCAGGATTAAAGGCTGCTGGTAATGAGGATGACGAGGAATTTCCACTCGATGACTTCTTGCTGTAAAGGCTCAAGTGGGCAGGATGAGTGGTGAAGAACAATGCAGCTAGAGCATGACCATGTCCTTCCATGAGTCTTGGCTTCCAGTAAGGAGCCTGTGCTTGTCAACTCTACTCATCACTTCCCAATGATACCCTAGGGTGCCCTGCCACAACCTAATTTTTCATTTTATTTTCCCACAATGCAAAGTAAGAAATGAATAGGCTGCTGCGGGCAACACAACCTGTCCAAGAAATTTTAGTAAATGAAGCAAAGGGGGTCTTATTTAAAACAACATGAGTGCCTTAACCCTTTCCCTGCCAGAGCTGTGTTTGCATTATTTGCACTCTTTTAACAAAATAATTTAGGCCTGAAGATCACGTAAAACCCCCAAAGCATTGTATATTTTCTGGAAGCACTCACCCCAGAGAATAAAATGGTGTTTAGTGCCAATTTTCTTTTGTCACATGCAACAGTCTATCACACCCAAGATCTCAGTAAAGAAATACACTAACATTTATTTTAGAGCATACAAATGCAACACATCACCCAATTGGACAGCATGGTGGTTAAATAGTTAGCACTTCTGCCTAGCAGTACTGGTGTTGTCAGTTAAAATCCGAGCCATGGCACTACCTACCTAGAGTTAGCATGTTCTCCCTGTGCCTGCGTAGTTTTCTTCCCATACTCAAGGACACGCTGGTAGGTTTTTTGGTGCCTGTCTAAACTGGCCCTATTATGTGTATGAATGCGAGTTAGGGGCATTAGATTGTAAGCTCTCTGAGGCATTTGGTACACACACAGTGGATTTATTTTGTGGTTGTAGCACCCTCCTAGGTAGGTTGCTAGGATGTATATAGGTTAGTATAGTGTGGCCTCCTGCTTAACAGGAGACTGATAGCAAAGACATAGCAGCTTTTCTGCTTAACAGGAAGCTACAATTGTGAAGTGGGAGATCCTGTGTGGTTCAAAGTGTTGCTGCTGTGATTGACTCCTCTGTATTCAGGAGATCTTGGAAGGTTCTGGGTGGACAGGAGTGATCCATGCAGATCAGGAGCATGAAGATGGATGCAGTTCCTGCCAATTACAAGGAGTGGTGCCCCTGAGACTGCTGGGTACTAGTATTTATATTCCGTGAGCATGTACAATCAGGGTTCTTCTTCTTCCTGTGAGTTGCAGTCAAGGGAGGTGGCTGCCTCCCCTGCCAGTGGGCGACCCGAGGGCCAAAATGCTGAAACCCAGGGTGCGTCTGAGAGTTGACTGAGGGGGAATGTCTACAGATCCTATCTGGTATCATAGAACAAGGTGACCTGCAGCAAGGGCCTTGTGAGTACAGACTGTTCTACATGGATTCTGGAATCGCTGCTGTTTAACCCCCCCGGGATCTATGTAGTCAGCTGCTGGGTGTAAGCTATAGGGGACACCGGCTGGTGTCCAGAAGAGCAACTGTCCACTAACGTTCTGCATTTCTACACTTTGCTCCACTCTTTGTACAATTTGCTACACAGATCTACTTAGAGAAAGCTGTCTTCAATTGTGCATAGTTCAAAAAGTAGTATCCCACTATATTCCTTCCCTATCCCAGTTCTAAAATAAAATAAAAACAACAAAAACTATAACCCCTAGAATGATCATTGGAGTAACGAGTGGAAGTTGTGTGTACCTGGCATTAGGAAATGCTAAAAGCCTGAGCAAGATACAAGCGGCTCCTATGGGTGTAGCGCTACATGGTTATTTAGGAATATATGTAAATTTAATGTTTTGAACCCCAAGTTCAGCTTTACGTTAATGTTTCTTTTTTGCTTTTTTATTTTTTTAATGGTGTGTCGGTTTTATTTCACTAGTACTATGTTGATGGTCTTAAATCACGTACATAATCTGTTTCCTTGGGGTCAAGCCAAATAAATGTAAGAATATCAGTGCCAGGCAATTGGAGAGGAGATCTCTTCAAGTTCTGATCACTGAATTGAGTTGTCCAAGCACTACACGCCTGGTTGTTTTGCAGAAATGCAGCTCCAAGGTAAGCCAAGAACACTGAAAGAAACACTGTTTGCAAAGGTGCCTGTACTATCGAAGCGGCAAGAATGACCACAGGTTTTTTTATGGAAGAGAAACAATTGAGTACTGTCCTTAATACTTTTTTTAATTGCACGAACATACAATTTTGAGGACAAGCTTTCGAGGGTATGTCCCCTTCTTCAAAGTCCAAACAGTACTATTTGGACTTTGAAGAAGGGGACATTCCCTGAAAGCTTGTCCTCAAAATTGTATGTTAGTGCAAATAAAAAAAGTGTCACGGACAGTACTCAATTGTTCCTGTCGCAAATGCACTAATACGGCTACAATCACCTCAAGCTTATGGAAGAGCAATTCCAGATAGGGTCTATCTGCAATGAGGAGGGGTCTGCTCTCCAGGTAATGCTTTTAATGCATATGTGTTCATGTGTGTTGCTTTACGGCAGCCCATCAATTTAGTGCAGAAAGGAATACTAGACCAACACTGGATAAGAGTCCAAGATCATTTTATTTGTTGGTAAAAAAAAAAAGTCACATATAAAGATAAAGGAAACAGCAGAGGGCCCCAACTAAGCGTGGTAGATAGGAAACTATGTAAAGTGGAACTTCACTCAACATTGACTATTTTGAATCCATATGCTGCTAGCATTAGTAAATAAATAGGATAGTGTATCATATTTAAGTGTTTTAAACTGTTTTGTTTTTTTTTTACATTTCTTTCTAGTTAGTTCCTAGTTTCCCTGCCTAGGCAAATGACGTCATACATCCCAGGAGTCTTCAGAAGGGGAGAAGGGGGTTTTCTCAGCTAAGCACACCCTCCTGCTGAGCTATAGACAGACGGATTCCAGGAAGTAAATGTTACATAAATCACCTGACAATACTCTATCAGGGGTCTCCAAACTGTGGCCTATCCGGCCCTTGTGGCACTATTCCTCCCCATGATATGAGGCACTATTCCTTCTACAGACACCAACAATGGTGCACCATTTCTTCCACTGATGGGGTACTTTTCCTCCCACTAATACCAATGATGGCGCACTACCCCCCCTACTGACCACAAACCTTGAGGCCATGTTTATTCTCATTGATGCTGGTCCCAGGACATTTTCTACACTCACTGGCCACAGTCACTTCAGTCCCATTGAGAAGCTTCCATGAATATATTTGGACCTATTGACTTTTTAGTATAAGCCTACTGTCAGGGAACGAGAAGATCGCCACAACGCATGAATCTGCACATGCGTAAGATTCCGACAAGACATAGAGGCAGGTGGGCACTAGGACCCAGGCACGCCTGTGACCAATGACAGTGCTGGCAGGCACTAGGACCCAGGCGCGCCTGTCAGTGCCAGGCGGGCTATTTAAACCAGCTTTTGCAATGCTCACATTGCCGTATGGTCTTATTCCTGTGTTCCTGTTCCTAGTACCTGAGATTGCCTTTGTTGCCGAACCTGCTTGACCCGGATTATCGTGATTCTCTCCTGCCCTGATCCCTGGCTTGTCTGACCATTCTTCTGCTTTCTCCTGTTTACCTGACCTCCTGTTGCTGAACCTGGCCTGTGACCCGTTTATCCTTTTGCCTGCTGATCTCTACCGTCTGCCTCTGCTGTTACCGACCTGGCCTGTCTGACTACGTTACATGCTACCTCTTCACATCTGGCTCTCACTTGTTACCTACCACTGGCAAATCCAGCTCTACCACAGCTGGTTGAACTCGGGGGTCGCGACCTGGTCTCAGGCTGCTTCAAGTCCATCCCCACCATCAGGTTTTTTGGTGAAACAGCAGACTGGGGCTTAGATTCCACGCCCTGAGGGATTCCGGCCTGTGGGTCGCTAGAGGCTACCGCCAGTTGGTCCTTAACACCTACACCCCCACAGCACATTCACATGTATGATTATGTTGTAGCTTAGCTGTATCCCTGCCTGTGTCATTCTCGATCATTCCTTATGTTACATATAGAAACAATCAACGCGTTTCGGGGACAACACTACTCCCCTTTCATCAGGGCTCAACACAGGAAAAAGTTTGGATGGAGTCAGAAAACAGTAACTCTTCTATTCAGTTTTGGTCTGGCCCTCCTTTCTATATTTCTGTGCTTTGAGCTACTCCTGAGAGCCCATTGAAGTGAGCCTTGCTGTGTGGGAGCCACCTCGCCTGAGCTATTGAGCTTGTTTGAAGTTTTCCTTCATCTGCTCTTCTACACTTGCAAGTCTAAAAGTTCCCAGCACCTCTTTGAGCATGTTGTTCTGGAATTCATTTTAATCAGCTGCCAAAGTACCACAGTGGGACAAAAATTGGACCTGCACCAAGTCTGCCTAGCACATCATAGCAAAACACACAGCAGTGTATTACCAAGACCGATGTGTTTCAGCACAGGTGCACTAGAATGGTGCCTTGGGGTGCCCTTCACAATGAATGTGATAGCAACAAGCCAACCCACATAATGTGCATAACCACAGCAAACTGGTTTGAAGGGGCCCCAAGATTCTTCCTTTCCTCCTCTTGTATATAGTTACGTATTCTGAAAAATATAGCCCAATATAGGAGTCCTGTGTAGCCAGCGCTCTCCCTCTCCATCTTCCAGAGTTTGGCTCTCATTTTCCATCTCTCTTTAATGAACTCATTTCTCTCTCATGTGTTTCCAAACATCCTTCCCCACAAGAGAGGAATCTGTGTGATACAGCACAAGGAGATGAGGAGCCAGAACAATGCTCTGCAACATCTGACGAAAGACGAGGTTAAAGGTGCAATGCTCTGTGGGGCTCGTCTGCGAGGAGGGGTTAAAGAGGAGACTGTTAGCCTGGCCAGGAAAAAATGAGTGACGCTGCAGAAAATGTCTAACAAGAGTGGGAGTAGACAGAGCAATGCTCTGCAGGGCCTTGATGGTCATTGGGGGGGGGGGAAACATAGTAAGGGATTAAAATAAAATTACACTTCCAATCCCATTTTCCATCATATCCTTCCTATGCTTTCCTTAATCTCATTACCATAGAGAGTGTAATAGACCTGTAGACGATGGACAGACAGCAGGCAAAACCCAGCTTTTAGGAGATATGTTTTTCAGCAGCTTTGAGTATAAGCAGGCGTGTTTGGGTCAACTGAGCTTCCCTGTTTTCACCTAGTGACCTCAGGATCCATACAACTATCCAGTAAATGAAAATCTCCATCATAAATTCTCAGGTTTCTGGCAAACATTCATTTTTGGTCATATGCAAAGACGACTACATGGTCTGCAACAGGTTGCCAAAACTCTTTTGGCCATACTTCTCCTGGAAATCACAGGAGTGGAATAATGCAGGCCATAGACGGGTCGAAAATCGTCCAATTTTTCGGCCGAAAAAAAAATCAGCCGATTTTCGCACCGTTAGTGGGTCAGCCGTTTTTCGGGGTTTTGGCACTTTTTTTTTAATCGGTAAAGTTGGAAAAAAATCAGCCGATTTTGCCGATCGGCCGATTTTCCCAGCAATGATGGGGAAATCGGCTGATCTTTTTACCGATAAAAAATCTGCGCATGAGCCATGACCTGCAAGAAGAAGAAAAAGAAGAAGATGAAGAAAAGAAGAAGATGAAGAAAAGAAGATGAAGAAAAGAAGAAGAAAAAGAAGAGGAAGAAGTAAAAAGAAGAAGCAAAAGAAAAAGAAGAATAAGTATTCCAGTCCGCTATTATATTTGACATGAAAAAGTATTGCGGTTGCAACAAGGTATCTATTTGTATCCAAATAAAATCATCTGTATCCAAAATGGATACAAATAGATACATTGTTGCAACCGCAATACTTTTTCATGTCAAATATAATAGCGGAGCTCTCTGCAGGGACAGAAGTAATTAAATGCCGGCCGTAGATGGGACAAAAATCGGCCGATTTTTTTTTTACCGTTGGTGGTAACGTCGGCCAATTGAACGACCGTTTTTTTTTTTTTTTTAAACGGTCGGTTTTCAACCCGTCTATGGCTTGCATTAGTTCTACACTCCAGTGACCCAGATTCAGCCGACAATGGGCTAAAAGTCTGTTGTCAGCTTACATCACAGAGCCATTCCAGGCTCTGAAGGGATCCAGACATTAATGTCAGGATTAGCCCAGATGCCTGACCAGCAGCTGGGTCAGTCTCTCAGCTCCTGCTCCCTGCACAATCCAGCCCTCCAATGAGCGTTGGAGGGGCAGAGCACAGAGCAGTGACTGACAGTCACTAATAATGTAAAGGTGGTCCTCCTGCGCTACCTCCCTGACTGAAATGACCCGAAAAAGTGGCCGCAAACACCTAGCTATATTCCAAAATAGTGAAAATAAATGAAATGTGAAAGGGTGCTGTGCTGCTTAGTGCATAAACTATAAACCATAAAAACAAAAATAAATTTAATAAACATATGCCCCTCATCCAAGTATAAACATGACATATGCAAAGGACATGTGAATGGGTGCGAACAAATACAAAAACCAATAACAACAGCACAAAATACTGTAATGTGCTGGTGACAACAGTGAACATAATAATAATAGTGATGATGTGTATTGTGTTGATAAATGTGCTTCAGTTCCAAAAAATGATTGATAAATAAAGTGACTCAGTCTCAAAAAATATGACAGTCCCAAGACACAGGAAAAAATACAATCAATCTTCAGTACATGCCGTGAGACATCCAGTGCAGCAAAAATGAAAATATGCTCCACCGGCTCGTGTGCGCGCTCACCTTCAAACTGCGACCCGCAAGGGGTCACAAAGCATAGAGAACCTCTAATGATGTTTCCATGAAATTGGTCCTCGATAGCAATCAAAGAGCGAAAGGTCACCTCCAATGGCTCTGACAAACACTCATAGGCATGCTCCAGAAATGGCCGCAGACCTCTATCAGCTCCAGTCCCTCACATAGAAGATGCAAGCAAGAAGACTTCCATAGTGTAATATGTTACTGTCAGGGTCCTACCTTTTCCCTGAGGTTATGTTACTCCATGTGCTGGCGTCCATCTTGGATTCTGCTGTGCATGATGGGAATCCTTTTTATGCCTTCAGGTCTCTGAGGTCCACCCCCCAGAGGGGCGTGGCTGATGACATATAAGCCTGTGGCCCGCACATGCTCTTTGCACTTGTGTCTTGTGTCACTATTACTCTGTTCTGACTCTCGTGACTCTCCTGGTATTCTGATTCGGCTTGTGACTTGACTATTCTTTGTATTCTCCTTTGATCTGACCCTCTGTTGCTGAACCCGGCTTGCGACCTGTGATTCTCGTCTGCTGTCCTGTACTGTTTTGTCCTGTTGTTGTTGACCCCGGCTTGTCTGACTACTCTTTTGTTTCTTCCACCAGCTACACGCCATTGGCGGCGGCCATTACCGCAGCTGAGGTGTCTCGGGGGCCGCGACCTGGTTCCTGGCTGCGTCAAGTCCATCCCCACCATCAGGGGCCCTGGTAAAGGGCAGCCTGGGACTTAGACTCTGCGCCCTGAGGGACTTCGGTTTGTGGGTGGTGGTTGTCGTCAGCCAGTGCGTTACATTGTTAGGCCTGCCTGTCCGTTCCTCGGCTCCTGCCCTGACATTACACAAGTGCCATGAACCCTGACGGTGCAGGCACGCCTTCGCTCCCAACGCTAGTCGCCAGACTCTATCAACAGGATCACCTGTTGGATCAGTTCGCTCAGGCGTTGCAAACTCTGCTTGCACGCACTGCACACCTTGCTGCTGGTGCTATTAGGCCGGTAGTCACTCCGGTGGTCTCTCCCGCTGCTTCTCCGCCTATTGCGTCCACCACCTCGGTGGCTGCATCAGCGGCACCCAGAGGTATGACTGGCTCTGCCCCTCTTCCACAGCGCTTTGGGGGTGAGCCGAGTCAGTGTCGTGGGTTCCTCAACCAGGTGGGTATTTATTTTGAATTAATACCCCACGCCTTCCCGTCTGAGAGGTCAAAGGTTGGGTTCCTAATTTCACTACTCTCAGACAAGGCCTTGGCCTGGGCAAATCCCTTATGGGAGAGGAACGACCCGGTGATTCAAGATTTTTCCGGTTTTGTCGATGCCTTCCGTAGGGTATTCGATGTACCGGCTCGTTCCGCCTCGGCGGCCAAGCTGCTCATGACCATGCATCAGGGTTCACGGACCGTGGCCGAGTACGCCATAGAGTTTCATACCCTGGCGGCAGAGGTCGGTTGGAACAATGAGGCTCTGGTGGCTGCGTTTTCCCATGGTCTTTCTGACACACTGAAGGACGAGATTGCAGCTAAGGAACTGCCTGTGGTGTTGGAGGAGCTCATCTCTTTCCTGATCCTGATTGACACCAGGCTCAGGGAGAGGCCTTCACTCAAGGAACGCCTGCGGAGGCCTTCCAATCGACTGGCACCTGCGTTTTCTGTCCCACCCGTTCCTCCCTCTCCTCCCACGCCTCCTGGGGATGGATTGTCTGGTGGTGAGCCCATGCAGCTGGGGTTTGCTCGCCTTTTCGAGGGGGAGCGGGCCACTCGGCGTCGGGAGGGTCGCTGCCTGTACTGTGGTCTTGGTGGGCACTTTCGGCAGTCCTGTCCGGTCCGTCCGGGAAACGCTCGCACCTGAGTTCCTGTCGGGGACAGATCTTGGGTGGAGTCTCCTCGTCCCCGGCGTTCCGCAGAGATAAGCCACTGATCACCGTTGTCCTCTCTTGGGCGGAGGGCTCGGTGACGGCCCAGGCGTTGGTAGATTCTGGGGCCAGCGGGTTGTTTATGGACAGCTCGTTTGCTGCCCAGCACTCCATTCCCCTGCAGGCTCGAGTTACCCCATTGGTTCTCGAGGCGATAGATGGCAGGCCCCTGCAACCACCGCAGGTTACCCACGAGACTGTACCAGTGGAAGTAGCTATTGGGGCTGTTCACAGGGAGTTGGCCTGTTTCCAGGTGATTTCTTCTCCGCACTATTCGGTGGTTTTGGGGTATCCCTGGCTCCAGATGCACAATCCAACCTTCAATTGGCAAACAGCCGAGATTCTCTCGTGGTCTCCACAGTGTGGGGCCGGGTGCATCCGTGGGTCGGTTAAGGTGTTGTGTGCCTCCTCGGACTCTGCGTTGCCCTCTGATTATGGGGAGTACCAGGACGTGTTTGATAAGGTACGCGCTGGTGCCTTACCTGCTCATCGTCCTTACGACTCCGCCATATCCTTGCAACCCGGTGCCACTCCTCCGCGTGGCAGGGTGTATCCTCTCTCGGTTGCGGAGAATAAGGCCATGGAGGAATACGTTGCGGATGCGCTTTCCCGGGGGCACATTCGTAAGTCTACTTCCCCAGCAGGAGCGGGCTTTTTCTTTGTAAAGAAGGGTGGTGAATTGAGGCCTTGCATTGATTATAGGGGTCTTAATCGAATCACCACTAAGAATGCCTACCCGATTCCCTTGATTACTGAGTTATTCGACCGCCTTAAGGGGGCAACAGTCTTTACCAAACTTGACCTTAGGGCGGCGTACAACCTCGTACGGATCAAACAGGGGGGTGAGTGAAAGACCGCGTTTAACACCAGAACCGGTCACTACGAATACCTGGTGATGCCCTTCGGGTTGTGTAACGCGCCCGCAGTTTTTCAGGAATTCATAAATGATGTCCTTCGTGACTTGTTGCAGCAGTGCGTGGTAGTTTACTTGGATGACATCCTGGTTTACTCTGCCTCCATGGAGTCCCATATCCAGGATGTCAAGCAGGTGCTGCAACGATTACGTGAGAACGAACTTTTTTGTAAACTTGAGAAGTGCGAATTCCATCAATCCCAAGTTGCCTTTTTAGGCTACATCATTTCTGCGGAGGGATTCTCCATGGACCCTCAGAAGGTTTCGGCGGTTCTGCAGTGGCCTCGTCCCAATGGTCTTCGGCCCATTCAGCGCTTTTTGGGTTTTGCCAACTACTATCGGAAGTTCATCCGGAACTTCTCCACGCTGGCAAAGCCTCTCTCAGACCTAACCAAGAAGGGCAGTAATCCTCACGAGTGGCCACCCGAGGCCATCGTAGCGTTCGAGGCTCTGAAATCCGCCTTCGCGTCGGCTCCGATACTGTCTCATCCCAATCCTGGATTGCCCTTCGTCCTTGAGGTTGATGCATCCGAGACGGGAGTAGGCGCTCTCCTGTCTCAACGTCGGTCGCCCGATGGACCCCTACTTCCCTGTGGGTTCTACTCCAGGAAGCTTTCCTCTGCAGAGTGCAACTACCAGATTGGAGATAGGGAGTTGTTGGCAATCATTCTGGCTCTCAAGAAATGGAGGCACCTGCTCGAGGGCTCCGCGGTTCCGGTCCTCATTCTTACCGATCATAAGAACCTGACTTATCTTTCGGAGGCCAAAAGATTGACACCCCGCCAGGCCAGATGGGCTCTGTTCTTGTCACGCTTCAACTATGTGGTTTCATATTTGCCTGGTTCCAAGAATGTCAGGGCTGATGCGTTATCACGGCAATACTCTGAGTTGTCCAGGGAAGACTCTGAGCCAATCTCAGTTATTCCTCCAGATCAGATCCTGGCTGCCATTCGCACCAGTCTGACCTCTCCTCTTGGGGAGCAGATTTTGGCAGCTCAATCTGATGCTCCCCCCAGGAAGCCGGAGGGTAGATGTTTTGTACCCGAGGGATTGCGCACCCGCCTGCTGCGTACCTAACATAACGCCAAAACTGCCGGGCATCCGGGGAAGAACCAGCTGTGTTGGGTCTTCTCTCGCTTATTCTGGTGGCCAACCCTCCGTGCCGACATTGCCTCTTATGTAGCGGCATGTTCGATCTGTGCCCAGAATAAGTCTCCACGGCATCTCCCTTTGGGTCTTCTGCAACCCATTCCCAATGGGGAGCGTCCTAGGTATGGACTTTATTGTAGACCTCCCGGTGTCTCGGGGTCATACGGTCATCCTCATGATCGTCGATCGGTTTTCCAAGATGTGCCATTGCATTCCACTCAGGAAATTACCAACAGCGCAAGAACTGGCCACGGTCTTTTCCAGGGAGATTTTTCGCCTGCATGGGTTGCCTAAGGTGATTGTCTCGGACTGCGGGAGTCAGTTCGTGTCCAGATTCTGGCGCGCCTTCTGCTCCCAGTTGGGTATTAGTCTCTCCTTTTCCTCAGCCTACCACCCGCAGTCCAATGGGGCTGTGGAGCGTTCCAATCAGGCCTTAGAACAATTCCTTCGATGTTATATTTCAGACCATCAGGACGATTGGGCCGATCTCCTGCCTTGGGCAGAGTTTGCCAGGAACTCGGCGGTCAACTCCTCCTCCGGGATGTCGCCCTTCATGGCCAACTATGGGTTCCAACCCGCAGTATTACCTGAGAGGTTCTCACCACAGGACATTCCGGCTGTGGAGAACCATCTTGCTGCCCTGCGTTCTTCATGGGGGCAGATCCAGAGGGCCTTGAGGGACTCAGCTCAGCGCCAAAAGTTCCAGGCTGATCGCAGACGGTTGCCCGCTCCTTCATACCAGGTCGGCGATCGGGTGTGGTTGTCTACTCGCAACCTCAATCTTCGGGTGCCCACACCCAAACTAGCTCCCCGTTTTGTCGGTCCTTTCCGCATTCTCGGAAAGTGAATCCGGTGGCCTATGCCCTTGCCCTTCAGTCTGGGATGCGGATCTCCAATATCTTTCATGTTTCCCTGTTGAAACCTCTGATCTGCAATCGCTTCACTACCTCTCTGCCTCGGCCCCATCCTGTCCGGGTTGACGGTCATGAGGAGTATGAGGTGAGCCGGATCCTGGACTCTCGATTGGTGCGCGGTCGATTACAGTTCCTGGTTCATTGGCGCGGTTATGGTCCTGAGGAGCGTTCCTGGGTTCCTTCCGTGGATGTCCATGCTCCTGCCCTCCTCCGCGCTTTTCATACCCGCTTTCCTCAGAAACCTTTTGTTGAGCCGCGGAGGGGGAGGGGCCCTTGAGGAGGAGGTGCTGTCAAGGTCCTACCTTTTCCCTGAGGTTATGTTACTCCATGTGCTGGCGTCCATCTTGGATTCTGCTGTGCATGATGGGAATCCTTTTTATGCCTTCAGGCCTCTGAGGTCCACCCCCCAGAGGGGCGTGGCTGATGACATATAAGCCTGTGGCCCGCACATGCTCTTTGCACTTGTGTCTTGTGTCTTTGTGTTACTATTACTCTGTTCTGACTCTCGTGACTCTCCTGGTATTCTGATTCGGCTTGTGACTTGACTATTCTTTGTATTCTCCTTTGATCTGACCCTCTGTTGCTGAACCCGGCTTGTGACCTGTGATTCTCGTCTGCTGTCCTGTACTGTTTTGTCCTGTTGTTGTTGACCCCGGCTTGTCTGACTACTCTTTTGTTTCTTCCACCAGCTACACGCCATTGGCGGCGGCCATAACCGCAGCTGAGGTGTCTCGGGGGCCGCGACCTGGTTCCTGGCTGCGTCAAGTCCATCCCCACCATCAGGGGCCCTGGTGAAGGGCAGCCTGGGACTTAGACTCCGCGCCCTGAGGGACTTCGGTCTGTGGGTGGTGGTTGTCGTCAGCCAGTGCGTTACATTGTTAGGCCTGCCTGTCCGTTCCTCGGCTCCTGCCCTGACAGTTACAAACTTTAATATAAACAATATACACACATAGCTACTTAAAATAGGTCCGCAGACCAAAAATGCTAAATTCTAGCTGCAAAAGGCTGCAGGGATGGTGTATGGATTTGGGAGTACCAAGATGGGGGCTGCCGTCCATACCGGATATGACGTCGGCACGTTTCCGTCCTACGCGTTACGTCATGTGACTTCCTCAGGGCTCCCGGAGGACGTCACATGACCTGTGACTTAACGCGCATGACGGAAGTGTGGTGATGTCATATCCGGTACGGACAGCAGCCGTCATCTTGGTACTCCCGATCCCGTTCACATGCCCTTTGCATATGTCATGTTTACACTTGGATAAGGGGCATATGTTTATTCAATTTATTTTTGTTTTCATGGTTTATTGTTTATGCACTGAGTAGCGCAGCACCCTTTCACTTTTCGACTGACAGTCACTGCTCCGTGTTCAGAACAGACTTGAGAACTTAGCAATCAGCTGTCTTTGATCGCTTAGTTCTTGGTGTAGAGGTGGCAGGGGACAGCAGCATTGGATCGATACTGCAGCCATCTAAGTGGTTAAATACGTTTTTGTTTTTTTTAAATCCCACACTTCTCGTTTAAAGCCCACTTTTAAGCTCAAAGCACATCTTTCTTGGGGGTCCCCATGCTGTATGTAACACTTTTTTCACCTACACTTAAGTCTTGAAAGTGTTACTAAACCCAGGACCCTGCATTCACACAGAAAATGGAAATGCAATTATTTTAGTAAATATAAACTGCTAAATACCTTTTTTCTTCAACAATATATAGCAGTCGTGTGACTTCTATCAGTGTCCAGCTGAGCACTGGTTAAAGCTTGTGGGAGGAGTTTTCATACTGCTCTGATTGTACTATGAGGTTGCATAATCGCTGACCCTCTGGACAGCGGTGATTGGCCCTGTGCTGATCATATTATTATTATTATTATTATTATTATACAGTATTTATAAAGTGCCAATAGTTCGCTCAGTGCTGTACATTACAAAGGGGGACAGAACATGTGACAGAACAATACCAATACAATGCAAAACATGAGGGGATTGAGGGCCCTGCTCTTTCGAGCTTACAATCTAGGAGGGAGGGGATGGTGGCACAGGAGGAGATAGCTGTGGGGGATGGAGTGGTGGGAAGAGTGGAGGAGGTCGGTCAAGTTAGCAGGGGGTGGGGTAGGCTTCCCTGAAGAGATGGGTTTTCAGGGTGCGCCTAAAGGAGAGGAGAGTAGGTGATAGTCTGATGGGTTGGGGCAGGGAGTTCCAGAGGATGGGTGAGACCCTGGAGAAGTACTGGAGGCGGGCATGGGAGGAGGATATCAGGGAACTAGAGAGAAGGAGGTCTTGTGAGGAGCGGAGAGTGCGTGCTGGGCGGTACTTTGATATTAGGTCAGTGATGTAGTTCGGGGCAGTGTGGTGGATGGCTTTGTACATCAGTGTTAGGATTTTGAATTTGATCCGTTGCGCAATCGGAAGCTATCAAATGCACATTCCTAAAGAACAAAAACTCTCTAGCAATACACACTAAACTAAGCATGTGCAGAATGACTCCTAGAGCTCTGTACTATTGGCCGATGGATTGGGGACATTAGAAGAAGGGAAGGATCAGAGAAGACAGGATCAAACAGCCTTTTTACAAAATGCAGAGGATTAACCCCTTAGGTTCCACAGTGAGTATAACTAACATGCTTTACTGCATATACAGACTGATTTTACTGTTGTGATTTAAGTAACACTTTAAGCTTTGAGCCGAACAACTGGGAACTCACATAGGGGTCCTTCCCTGGCTCCTGTAGGCAAATGAAGCAGTAGGTAAGTAGCTATGGAAAGGGGTTTGCAGTAAAGTGAACCTGTAGCTTTACCCCAAATTAAAAAAAAGCACATGTTCACTTTAAGATCCACAACTGATTCATTTAGCAACTGTCAGTTATGCACAGAATGAGGGAACCTCTACTGAGAAAATATGGAGGTTCTTACCCGTCCCCATGCTATTCAAAGCTAAAAAACAAAAAGTTTAGTCCAGAGTTGTATTCATGGAACAAGGGCGTCATCTATTTCAGTTAATGCTCCATAATGATATTGTTGTGCGTCAGTCATCAAAGCCAGCATTGTCATAAGCTTGGAAAGCTTAGCAATAAATGGTCTCTGGGATTTTAAAGTGTGGTCTGCCATGCACAATCCTCTGTTTCTGTAAACACGGAGCTGCTGCGGCACTAACACAAGGCCATCATCTCCAACGCGGAGTCAGAAATACTAATGTATTTGCTTGTTAGAAGGGGAAAATTAGCTAAGAGTTGTAACCAAATCTGGTCCAGGCAGGAATGCCAAGGTTAGAACATATACGGGTTTATTCATTAAAGAGTGAGTGTGTTTGTGTGTTTGTGTGTGGGGGGGGAGTGCTGGTTCCTAAAGACACAGTTTTGAAACTGCTTTTAGACATAATGACTGTACACTCACTCATCGGTTTCTCGCACATCTAGAAGCGCTGCTTGGATCTTTACATATCGAATCTTCTAGCTGTGTTAGATGCCTGCATCTTCCTGCTGAAAGAGAATGACAGGACAGGGGGCGCCACCAATTTATTTTAATAAAATCATTGAGAAAAAACAATATGCACTCACTTGTTCAAAAGCGTCATTTACACCCAGGTCATACCGATCCCAACTTTGAAATCGTGCCACTTGAAGTCGCACAATTTCAAAGTCAGATGACATGCCAATTTGAGGTACAATTTGCAGGACATCTGACACAGATGTCTATGCAAATCGCACCAAAAGTAGTGCATGTACTACTTTAGAAATCGGTGTGGCTCTGACCAAGTCAGAACCGCACCAATATATCTGTTGTAATTTCGGACAATAGGGTGCGACTTGACATACGTTTTGCAAGTCATATGGCATGCAAACGCATGCCAAAGTCACACCCCATGTGACTGGGGTCTTAGGCACGTCAGTCATCATGTAGATGTCTGATGTCATGTGGATGATGATTGATGTGCCTAAATGACACTTTTGAACAAGTGAGTGCATATTGGTTATTCTCAATGGTTGTTAATAAAATATTACACTTAGATGGTAGACTGATAAGAGGCATGGAGGAGCTCAGCTATGAGGAAAGATTAGAGGAACTGAATGTATTCTCTCTTGAGAAGAGGAGATTAAGGAGGGATATGATCTCCATGTATAATACATAAGGGGGGATATGATCTCCATGTATAATACATAAGGGGGGATATGATCTCCATGTATGAATACATAAGGGGGGATATGATCATCATGTATAATACATAAGGGGGATATGATCACCATGTATAATACATAAGGGGAGATATGATCTCCATGTATAATACATAAGGGGGGATATGATCTCCATGTATAATACATAAGGGGGGATATGATCTCCATGTATAATACATAAGGGGGGATATGATCTCCATGTATAATACATAAGGGGGGATATGATCTCCATGTATAATACATAAGGGGGGATATGATCTCCATGTATGAATACATAAGGGGGGATATGATCTCCATGTATAATACATAAGGGGGGATATGATCTCCATGTATAATACATAAGGGGGGATATGATCACCATGTATAATACATAAGGGGGATATGATCACCATGTATAATACATAAGGGGAGATATGATCTCCATGTATAATACATAAGGGGGGGTATGATCTCCATGTATAATACATAAGGGGGGATATGATCACCATGTATAATACATAAGGGGGATATGATCTCCATGTATGAATACATAAGGGGGGATATGATCTCCATGTATAATACATAAGGGGGGATATGATCACCATGTATAATACATAAGGGGGATATGATCACCATGTATAATACATAAGGGGGGATATGATCACCATGTATAATACATAAGGGGGGATATGATCACCATGTATAATACATAAGGGGGGATATGATCACCATGTATAATACATAAGGAGGGATATGATCACCATGTATAATACATAAGGGGGGATATGATCTCCATGTATAATACATAAGGGGGAATATGATCTCCATGTATAATACATAGGGGGGGGATATGATCACCATGTATAATACATAAGGGGGAATATGATCACCATGTATAATACATAAGGGGGGATATGATCTCCATGTATAATACATAAGGGGGGATATGATCACCATGTATAATACATAAGGGGGGATATGATCACCATGTATAATACATAAGGGGGGGATATGATCACCATGTATAATACATAAGGGGGATATAATCTCCATGTATAATACATAAGGGGGGATATGATCTCCATGTATAATACATAAGGTTGATATGATCTGCATGTATAATACATAAGGGGGGATATGATCACCATGTATAATACATAAGGGGGGATATGATCTCCATGTATAATACATAAGGGGGGATATGATCACCATGTATAATACATAAGGGGGATATGATCACCATATATAATACATAAGGGGGGATATGATCTCCATGTATAATACATAAGGGGGGATATGATCTCCATGTATAATACATAAGGGGGGATATGATCTCCATGTATAATACATAAGGGGGGATATGATCACCATGTATAATACATAAGGGGGGACATGATCACCATGTATAATACATAAGGGGGGATATGATCTCCATGTATAATACATAAGGGGGGATATGATCACCATGTATAATACATAAGGGGAGATATGATCCCCATGTATAATACATAAGGGGGGATATGATCACCATGTATAATACATAAGGGGAGATATGATCCCCATGTATAATACATAAGGGGGGATATGATCACCATGTATAATACATAAGGAGGGATATGATCTCCATGTATAATACATAAGGGGGGATATGATCTCCATGTATAATACATAAGGAGGGATATGATCTCCATGTATAATACATAAAGGGGGATATGAACCCCTTGTATAATACATAAGGGGGGATATGATCTCCATGTATAATACATAAGGGGGGATATGATCACCATGTATAATACATAAGGGGGGATATGATCACCATGTATAATACATAAGGGGGGATATGATCACCATGTATAATATATAAGGGGGGACATGATCACCATGTATAATACATAAGGGGGGATATGATCTCCATGTATAATACATAAGGGGGGATATGATCACCATGTATAATACATAAGGGGAGATATGATCCCCATGTATAATACATAAGGGGGGATATGATCACCATGTATAATACATAAGGAGGGATATGATCTCCATGTATAATACATAAGGGGGATATTAAAAAAAATTTAAAAAGTGTATCAAAAACCATCAAACAAATAAATAATCCAGTATCATAATAAAAAAAATATAGAATTTAAAAATCAATAAAAAACATCAAACAAATATCCTTAGGTGTAAAAAATATACGTGAAAAAACCTTTTTGTACGTCAATCAAATTCCAATGTGTGATTTAATAAAGAAAAAGAAGTAAAACTTGAACTTCAGTGCTCCAAACTGTTAATACTTGAAATTAACGCAAAACACAGAGAAAAATCCACCACCAGATGAATTAAATAAACTCACCAGAGCAACATGCCGGTCAAATTATAAACCAGCACACACGCTTTTGCTCTGGGAGCAACAATAGTCGGCAATAGGGAGGCAATTCAATGAACATTTATATCTTCTTGACATAAAACTCATAAAGGAAGAGAGAGGGAAACTAATGGTGTAAAATCGTACGGCAACTTTATTCATAAATGCGTTGGCCAGCTTGCTTGTACTTGTATTCACACTAAAAGAACCCTGATGAAGGAGATGCTCTTGGACTCCCGAAATGCGTTGGCTACCTTGCTTGTACTTGTATTCACACTAAAAGAACCCTGATGAAGGAGATGCTCTTAGACCCCCCGAAATGCGTTGTATACCTTGCTTGTACTTGTATTCACACTAAAAGAACCCTAATGAAGGAGATGCTCTTGGACCCCAGAAATGTGTTGGCTACCTTGCTTGTGCATATATTCACACTAAAAGAACCCTGATGAAGGAGATGCTCTTGGACCCCAGAAATGCGTTGGCTACCTTGCTTGTGCATGTATTCACACTAAAAGAACCCGATGAAGGAGATTCTCTTAGACCCCCCGAAATGCGTTGCGTATTCACACTAAAAGAACCCTAATGAAGGAGATGCTCTTGGACCCCAGAAATGTGTTGGCTACCTTGCTTGTGCATATATTCACACTAAAAGAACCCTGATGAAGGAGATGCTCTTGGACCCCAGAAATGCGTTGGCTACCTTGCTTGTGCATGTAATCACACTAAAAGAACCCGATGAAGGAGATTCTCTTAGACCCCCCGAAATGCGTTGGATACCTTGCATGTGCATGTATTCACACTAAAATAACCCTGATGAAGGAGATGCTCTTGGACCCCCAAAATGCATTGGATACCTTGCTTGTGCATGTATTCACACTAAAGGAACCCTGATGAAGGAGATGCTTTTGGACCCCAGAAATGTGTTGGCTACCTTGCTTGTGCATGTATTCACACTAAAAGAACTCTGATGAAGGGGATGCTCTTGGACCCCAGAAATGCATTGTCTACCTTGCTTGTGCATGTATTCACACTAAAAGAACCCTGATGAAGGGGATGCTCTTGGACTCCAGAAATGCGTTGGCTACCTTGCTTGTGCATGTATTCACACTAAAAGAACCCTGATGAAGGAGATGCTCTTAGACCCCATGAAATGCGTTGGCTACCTTGCTTGTGCATGTATTCACACTAAAAGAACCCTGATGAAGAAGATGCTCTTGGACCCCAGAAATGCGTTGGGTACCTTGCTTGTGCATGTATTCACACTAAAGGAACCCTGATGAAGGAGATGCTCTTAGACCCCATGAAATGCATTGGCTACCTTGCTTGTGCATGTATTCACACTAAAAGAACCCTAATGAAGGAGATGCTCTTGGACCCCAGAAATGTGTTGGCTACCTTGCTTGTGCATATATTCACACTAAAAGAACCCTGATGAAGGAGATGCTCTTGGACCCCAGAAATGCGTTGGCTACCTTGCTTGTGCATGTATTCACACTAAAAGAACCCGATGAAGGAGATTCTCTTAGACCCCCCGAAATGTGTTGGAACCTTGCATGTGCATGTATTCACACTAAAATAACCCTGATGAAGGAGATGCTCTTGGACCCCCAAAATGCATTGGATACCTTGCTTGTGCATGTATTCACACTAAAGGAACCCTGATGAAGGAGATGCTTTTGGACCCCAGAAATGCGTTGGATACCTTGCTTGTGCATGTATTCACACTAAAAGAACTCTGATGAAGGGGATGCTCTTGGACCCCAGAAATGCATTGTCTACCTTGCTTGTGCATGTATTCACACTAAAAGAACCCTGATGAAGGGGATGCTCTTGGACTCCAGAAATGCGTTGGCTACCTTGCTTGTGCATGTATTCACACTAAAAGAACCCTGATGAAGGGGATGCTCTTAGACCCCATGAAATGCGTTGGCTACCTTGCTTGTGCATGTATTCACACTATAAGAACCCTGATGAAGAAGATGCTCTTGGACCCCAGAAATGCGTTGGATACCTTGTTTGTGCATGTATTCACACTAAAGGAACCCTGATGAAGGAGATGCTGTTAGACCCCATGAAATGCATTGGCTACCTTGCTTGTGCATGTATTCACACTAAAAGAACCCTGATGAAGGAGATGCTGTTGGACTCCCGAAATGTGTTGGATACCTTGCTTGTGCATGTATTTACACTAAAGGAACCCTGATGAAGGATATGCTCTTGGACTCCCGAAATGCGTTGGCTACCTTGCTTGTGCATGTATTCACACTAAAGGAACCCTGATGAAGGAGATGCTCTTAGACCCCCCAAAATGCGTTGGCTACTTTGCTTGTGCATGTATTCACACTAAAAGAACCCTGATGAAGGAGATGCTGTTGGACTCCCGAAATGCGTTGGCTACCTTGCTTGTGCATGTATTCACACTAAAGGAACCCTGATGAAGGAGATGCTGTTAGACCCCCCGAAATGCATTGGCTACTTTGCTTGTGCATGTATTCACACTAAAAGAACCCTGATGAAGGGGATGCTCTTGGACCCTCAAAATGCGCTGGATACCTTGCTTGTAATCACACTTGAAGAAACCTGATGAAGGGGGTGCTGTTAGACCCTTGAATTGGCTACCTTTTGGATTGTCCCCCTGACTTTTATTGGGATAAAGTTGTATTTGGACCTCTTAGCAGTGGTGTGCCGCTTTAATTTCAAAGTTTTATTACATTCTAATGAAGACTGTGAGCAGGCAGGTAGGTTTATGTCTCTTCTGCAACAAAGAGCCTGTCTGCTCGCAGTTTTGTTATTGGAGATTTTATTTCTGCTTTAAAGGATAAATTCACCATGTTACATGTTACATCCATATTCTGGATGTAGCATGTAATGAAAGGACTGGCTCCTGCTCCCCTTGCTCCCCCCCCCCTCCCCGCTTTGACAGCCAGCAGGGGATCTTCCCCCGCCCCCACTAGCTGTCAAACATTTTTTAAAATGTGGCCCTGTGGGGCTCCACCCGGTGGCGTTATGCATTCACAATCCTCTGAATGAGAAAACTACAAGTCCTTAGTGGCTGTTGGCTTGTAGTTCTCAATGAACTACGGCTCTGTGGTAGTTCATTGATACTGCCTGTCAGAGTGTATAGGCTTGCACCTATGGAATGTACAAGCAAGCAGATATTCTGACAGGTCTGCAGGAGACCTGCATGGCACCAGCCATCTACTGATCTCTGGTGCAATGCTTTACAGACTCCTGTACACAAAAATAATAAATGCACATTTTTTTACCTGCAAAAAAATTAGCATTTATTATTTTTTGTCAAAAGGTGAACTTCTTCCTTTAAAGTGTTACTAAACCCCCGGACCCTGCATTCACTATATCCGGTCTCCCCGGACCCTGCATTCACTATATCCGGTCTCCCCGGACCCTGCATTCACTATATCCGGTCTCCCCGGACCCTGCATTCACTATATCCGGTCTCCCCGGACCCTGCATTCACTATATCCGGTCTCCCCGGACCCTGCATTCACTATATCCGGTCTCCCCGGACCCTGCATTCACTATATCCGGTCTCCCCGGACCCTGCATTCACTATATCCGGTCTCCCCGGACCCTGCATTCACTATATCCGGTCTCCCCGGACCCTGCATTCACTATATCCGGTCTCCCCGGACCCTGCATTCACAATATCCGGTCTCCCAGGACCCTGCATTCACTATTTCCGGTCTCCCACAGTACACACAACATGGAAATGCAATTATTTTAGTAAATATAAACTGCTAAATAAACCTTTTCTCATCAGCAGTATATAACCATGACTTCTATTAGTGTTCAGCCGAGCACTGGTTAAAGCTTGTAGGAGGAGTTTTCATTCTGCTCAAGGAAGATGCAGGACCCCTGACCTCTGTCTGGACAGTGCTGATTGGCCCTGTGCTGATCACATGCACCCTCCCAAGAAAAAAAAAAAATCTCTCTAGCAATACACTCCAAATTGAGCATGTGCAGAGTGACTCCACACCTTATGTCTTATCAGGAGATAACAGGGGGGACAATGGAAGAAGGGGAGGATCAGAGAAGTCAGGATCAAACAGAATTTTTTCATAATGCAGAGGATTAACCTCGTAGGTTCCACAGTGAGTATATATGCTTTACTTCATATACAGATTGATTTTACTGTTGTAGGTTTATTAACACTTTAGGGCAGTCCATTCATTTTAAAGTGGAACTAAAGCTAAAAACAAAAAAAAAATGAACAGGCGGGATCTTTATTATTACAGAAGAGACATGTCACAGTAAAAAAAAAAAAAAACGTACTTGCTCTTCTGTAGAATGTACACAGAACTGCGCAGCTCATTGTCCATTCTCGCCACAGTCTGATGGTACCAGGATGAATGAACACTCCTGCACAGCAGTTACATCATTCTGTACTGGCGAAAAAAGATGGCCGAAGACCTGGCACCTGGAAGATACCGGGGATTAGATGTCAGCACCGGCAATGAGCAGACATAAGTATTTGCCGATTTTATTTCTGCTTTAAAAGGGATAGCAATGCACTTTAGGATCCCTTTCACATGGGGCGGAATCTGCTTGAATCTGCTTGTTTGGTGGGGGTTCTGTTTGCTGATGCCCTGCTGAGCAGAGCGGTGGGGATGACAGGTCAGTTTATGCAGACACAGACAGACCACGCTCTGCTCTATGGGCAGTTGGATGTAAACGGACCTACTGTCTGTTTACACCTGACTGCCCTCCGATCCGCCCAGATGGAGGGGAACAGATCCCGTTCCATTTGTTTTTAATTTAAAAAAACAAAAAATGGATTTAGCTCAATACCTCTACCCAAATCACTTTTTCAACCATTATATAAAAGTAAGAAAAACATTGACAGATATCATTAACATACAAAATACTTCATTTATTAAATACTTGCCCTCCAGAGGATTTACCCCCCTTCCTGACCAGGCCATTTTTTGCGATATGGGTTACTTTAACTGACAATTGCGCAGTCATGCAACGCTGCACCAAAATGAAATTTACATCCTTTTTTTTCCTTACAAATAGAGCTTTCTTTCGGTGGGATTTAATCACTTCTGCACTTTTTATTTTTTGCGCTATAAACAAAAAAAGACCCACAATTTTGAAAAAAACACGATATTTTTTACTTTTTGCTATTAAACATGTCCAGTAAAAAAAAATTTTAAAAAATCAAATTTTGTTATAAATTTAGGCCAAAATGTATTCTGCTCCATGACTTTGATAAAAAAAAAATCCCAATACGTGTAAATTAATTGGTTTACGTGAAAGTTATAGCGTTTACAAATGGCGGTATATATACTGGAATTTTTTTAATATTTTTTTTCTACTAGTAATGGCGGCGATCAGCGACTTATAGCGGGACTGCGTCAGGGTTTCTGACACTAGGGGGAACTGACTTGGTGTCACTGACATCCCCAGTGACACCATTACAATGATCAGTGCTAATAAAAAGCACTGACACTGTACTAATGACACTGGGCAAGAAGGGGTTAACATGTGGGGTGATTAAAGGGTTAACTGTGTGCTGTTTTACTGTGTGCATGCTTTCCACTGTAAGCACACTGCTTTGTATGGCTCTGCTTGCGATGTATGAACCCTATAGGTCCCGGAATATGATTGTTTAAGGGTTATTAGTGGGGTTTGTTTTGCTCTGAGCGTGTTTCTTTGTAATTTTAATTAACCACTTCTGCACCGCCCTATAGCAGAGATACTGCTACAGGGTGGCACGGGTGCGCAAAATCACGCCATTCGCTGCCTCAGCTGTCAATTACCAGGTCCCGGCCAGTAATTCCCCACTGGCACCCGGTAAGTGACAGCTGAGGCCGCGAATGGCATCATTTTGTGCACCCATGCTGAACTGTAGCAGTATTTCTGCTATAGGGCGGCACAGAAGTGGTTAATTAAAATTACAAAGAAACACACTCAGAGCACAACAAACCCCACTAATAACCCTTAAACAATCACATAGGATTCATACATCGTATTTTAAATTCAAAAAAGTTTATCGTAACTGAGCTCTCAGGAAAGCAGTGATAGATAGAAATAGATAGAAATTAGAAAGGTGGCCACAAAGAATATATATTTTCCAGTATGCTGGATAGTTGTTTCAAAGACCACCATAAACAGTATCTGGTTATCAAAGATATGTACGTAGACTTATGTACACAGATTTTCCTCGACAGACACACTACAGTTGAATAACAGGTCTGATGAAATCTGTCCTGTTTAGGGGCAGTTCATTTGTATTTGCATCCTAGATTCCATACATAGACAAAATTGAATAAGGTGGCTGTAATCAAGCAAGTAGATCCAAAAACTACACAATGTAGTCCAGAGGAGACAATGATAGTAGTAACAATAGACTCATAGTGGCTTATGTTGCCCAAGGTTTACACCATATGATTGTTGGCCTCCCTCACACTGGCAATTCCTGTCATTCAAATGATATCCATATTAACTCTTTAGCTTGATTCCTCAGTATACAGAATATATATATAATTTATTTTTTCACAAAAAGAACATTGAGGAACTGGAGAAAGTACAGAGAAGGACAACCAAACTGATACGAGGCATGGAGGAGATCAGCTATGAGGAAAGATTAGAGGAACTGAATTTATTCTCTCTTGAGAAGAGGAGATTAAGGGGGGATATGATCACCATGTATAATACATAAGGGGGATATGATCTCCATGTATAATACATAAGGGGGGATATGATCTCCATGTATAATACATAAGGGGGGATATGATCTCCATGTATAATACATAAGGGGGGATATGATCTCCATGTATAATACATAAGGGGGGATATGATCTCCATGTATAATACATAAGGGGGGATATGATCTCCATGTATAATACATAAGGGGGATATGATCACCATGTATAATACATAAGGGAGGATATGATCTCCATGTATAATACATAAGGGGGGATATGATCTCCATGTATAATACATAAGGGGGATATGATCTCCATGTATAATACATAAGGGGGGGATATGATCTCCATGTATAATACATAAGGGGGATATGATCTCCATGTATAATACATAAGGGGGGGATATGATCTCCATGTATAATACATAAGGGGGATATGATCTCCATGTATAATACATAAGGGGGGATATGATCACCATGTATAATACATAAGGGGGGATATGATCTCCATGTGTAATACATAAGGGGGATATGATCTCCATGTGTAATACATAAGGGGGGATATGATCTCCATGTGTAATACATAAGGGGGGATATGATCTCCATGTGTAATACATAAGGGGGGATATGATCTCCATGTGTAATACATAAGGGGGGATATGATCTCCATGTGTAATACATAAGGGGGGATATGATATCCATGTGTAATACATAAGGGGGGATATGATCACCATGTGTAATACATAAGGGGGGATATGATCACCATGTGTAATACATAAGGGGGATACGATCTCCATGTCTAATACATAAGGGGGGATATGATCACCATGTGTAATACATAAGGGGGGATATGATCACCATGTGTAATACATAAGGGGGATATGATCACCATGTGTAATACATAAGGGGGGATATGATCACCATGTGTAATACATAAGGGGGGATATGATCACCATGTGTAATACATAAGGGGGGATATGATCACCATGTGTAATACATAAGGGGGGTATGATCACCATGTGTAATACATAAGGGGGATATGATCTCCATGTGTAATACATAAGGGGGGATATGATCACCATGTATAATACATAGGGGGGATATGATCCCCATGTATAATACATAAGGGGGGATATGATCTCCATGTATAATACATAAGGGGGGATATGATCTCCATGTATAATACATAAGGGGGGATATGATCTCCATGTATAATACATAAGGGGGGATATGATCTCCATGTATAATACATAAGGGGGGATATGATCTCCATGTATAATACATAAGGGGGGGATATGATCACCATGTATAATACATAAGGGGGATATGATCTCCATGTATAATACATAAGGGGGATATGATCTCCATGTATAATACATAAGGAGGGATATGATCTCCATGTATAATACATAAGGGGGGATATGATCACCTTGTATAATACATAAGGGGGGATATGATCTCCATGTATAAATACATCAGTGGTTCATATAGTGAACTCGGTGTAGAGCTATTCACCCTGAGGTCATCACAGAGGACAAGGGGGCACTCTTTACATCTGGAGGAAAAGAAATGTAATCTCCAAACACGGAAAGGTTTCTTCACAGTGAGAGCTGTGAAAATGTGGAATAGACTCCCTCAAGAGTTGGTTCTGGCCAGCTCAGTGGATTGCTTTAAAAAAGTCCTGGATTCTTTCTTAGATACACAGAATATAACTGGATACTAACATTTATAGGTAAAGTTGATCCAGGGAATATCCGATTTCCTCTCGGGGGATCAGGAAGGAATTTTTTTCTCTGCAGGAGCAAATGGATCATGCTTTGCTGGGTTTTTTGCCTTCGTCTGTATCAACTGTGGGTGAAGGATTATAACTTTTTTTTTTTTAATGGTTGAACTGGATGGACTTTTGTCTTTTTTCAGCCAGACTATGTAACTATATAATTTATAATATATATATACACACACACACACTATTTAGTCAAACTGTGAAACAGGGGCATATAAAAAATTGCTTTCTAAAACTTGTAACCATATCCAGCCAAAGCAAACATAATGTCCCATAATGCCATGAGAATGATACTTATCAGTCTTGTAAGAAATCTATATTAGGTCCCATCAGCACCTGCACAACCTGACCAGTTTTGCCGGACCCATCTGCATCAGAGGCATAATGTTTGTTTTTAGCAGATCGGATCAGATCAGAGGTAGGTGGGTGTAAACTGACACCAGTCCATTTACATCCTCCGCTCCATAGAGGAGAAAGGAGGGCCCAGTTGGGTCTACCTGAAAAATGGACAGTCACAACCCCGAATGGACCAATCATGGGAAAGGGGTTAAACGCACCAGAAATCAAAGTCAAACCATTTTTTTTTAAACACAATGCCTGCCAACACAGAAAAAAAAGGAAAACTAAATATTTTTTGTTTTGATAGCCATTTTTTTTAGGGTGACTATATAATATATATATAATACTATATATAATAGGGTCTAAAAAATATTGAACACAACTATTAGAAATAATCCCTGTAACGTAATTGTCTCTATAGTTTTAATATTTAAATTTCTTTTTATATTAATTTTATTAACATTTTTTATATTTGTTTCTATAGAATATGCGCAAAACTACCGGTAGTGTGTGAAATTACATTTAAAAGAAGCAGATGCTCAAACATCAGTACCATGTGCAAGAGGCCTTATAGTGCCTCAGTCTGTAAGTTTTATTCTAACATGTGGCAGTAAAGTTTTTATGCAGAGAGCACTGGTGGTTCTTTTTTTGTTTTTTTTCATGTGCATTCATCCGCCCCACACTTGAAGTTTTCCATATATAAACAGATGGTGGTCACCAAAGGATTAACCCCTGAAGGGGAAGGCGCACTATGACCTGTCTGTTTGTTCAGGGGTCATGGTAGTGAGGTGAGCGGCTCCTATATTCTCTTGGTGGAATCACTGAGCACTTTAATAGATGAAGGACTGAAGATCCAACTCTGCACAGTTTATATAACTTTTGGCAATGGACTTTTCTATTTTCTTTATGGGATTTTTATTTTAAGGTTTTGTTGTGTTTATATATATTTCTCTTACATTGTAATTGATTGTGCTGCACTAATTTTGTCTAATTATTTAAGGGTGTTGTGAGATCGTCTTATGTTCCTGGCAATCTCCTATATTATTGTTAGCCAGGGACGTCCCTAGGGTTGGTGTCACCCAGTGACGGAACACTTGGTGACACCCCCTCCAACGATCCCCGCAGGATGGATCGGATCTGCGGATTGGGGAGGATAATGGATCGGACTCTGATCCATTATCCTCCCCAATCCTCAGATCCGATCCAGCCTGTGTGGATCGTCGGCTTGCAACCTATACGGGGTTAACTGATCTCTCCACGAGCTCCACGAAGAGGTAAGTTTTAAAGCAAGCCGACGATCCCCGCAGGATGGATTGGATTTGCAGATTGAGCATAATGGATCGGAGTCCAATCCACTTTGCTCCTCAATCCGCAGATCCGATCCATCCTGCGGGGATCGTCAGCTTGCTTTAACCTCCTTAGCGGTATTCCCGAGTGTAGCTCGGGGTAAAATTTCTATACCAAAAGCGGTAACCCCGAGCTACACTCGGGCTTACCATGCGGCGTTGCTCAGGGGTTCCCTGCAGCACTTACCTTGTCCTTCGCTCCCGCGATGTGTCCCCTGCAGCGTCCCCGGCCATCTCCTCCGGCTGATGCCGGCATCCGGCTTCTGTGTTCCGGTCCCTGTGACGTCGGGGCGTACGGGCGGCGGGAAATTTGAAATTTTAAAAAAATGTCATTTTTGCTGTCATTGCTGTTTCAATGCATTTCACATATATTTTGTCCCTACTGCTTTGTCCTGTCCCCTGCCTGCATTTTGACTGTTCTTTCTGCCTGGAAACTTAGAAAAGTCCATGGCGTCCAAAAAGCGTCCCTTTACGTCAAAAGCGGTTTCAGAACAGCGATAGTAAATCAAAACCACTTGCAGAATTGAGTGATAATGATTCGTGGGGAAATTCATCATCAGACACTGAAAACGATTTTGCGACTTTGCTCAGCGATGTGCGAATTTGCCTCTGTATTTCAAATTTCAGTGTTTTTGGTTTGATTATATTATTGAATTAAATGTATTATTATTGTATTATTATTTTTTATGATTATTTATTAGATTATAATTTATCATTTCGTGTTTCAAATTTTATCCTACCCGGGATGTTTAATAGACTCTTGTTCGGACAGATTTCAGTGAGTTATTCCTAAAAATTACAGCCTACAATAAAAAAACTACATATTTCCATGCAAAAAAATGGTACCGCTTTCAGCACAAAAAATCGGAAAGAATCATACCTTACCTCTTCGTGGAGCTCGTGGAGAGATCAGTTAACCCCGTATAGGTGGGAAGCTGACGATCCCCGCAGGACGGATTGGATCTGCGGATTGAGCATAATGGATCGGAGTCCAATCCATTTTGCTCCCCAATCCGCAGATCCGATCCATCCTGCGGGGATATTCGGCTTGCTTTAAAATTTACCTTTTCGAGGAGCTCGTGGAGAGATCAGTTAACCCCGTATAGGTTGAAAGCTGACGATCCCTGTAGGATGGATTGGATCTGCGGATTGGGGAGGATAATGGATCCGGTGTCACCGCGTGCGGAGCATACCCCCCGCACCTGCCTAGGGACGCCGCTATTGTTAGCGCTATATATTGGACTGTGCTTATTGACATTTAGCTCAATCCCTAAAGTGTAACTAATATGTGTATTTCCTATCAATATCAGCTCCATCTAGTGGTCATAATGAGCTATTTTCCTGATTGCGATATCTGAGGAAAATAGTGCATTATGGCAACTAAATAGATCTGATGATCATAGGAAATGTACATATTAGACACATAACAGGGATTATACACAACAGGCGTGCAAATGTTGAGAAATGTTCACAACAAAATCACTGATAAACAGAAATCTGTATAATCTAATTGCACAAACCCTATATAATCTATATGTACAATCTGCTTTAGATCTACCTCAGCCAAATAGTGCAATGGGTCTGTCTGATCTAATGCAAAGTGAATGGATCATTTAGGTGTGTCCTCCTATTACATAGGAAATGTCTAAAAGAGATTGCACAAACAGAGTGTATAGAGCAGGGGGCTCCAAACTTTCTAATCTAAGGGCCGGTTTATTATCCTTCAGACTTTAGGGGGGCCGGACTGTGGCCACTGGGAGTAGAAAATGACCTGGTGTTGGTGGGAGTGAGCAATACCCCATCGTTTGGGTCATTGAAAGGAATAGTGCCCCATCATTGGTATCAGTGGGAGGAATAGTGTCCCATCATTGGTGACAGTGGGAGGAATAGTGCCCCATCATTGGCATCAGTGGGAGGAATAGTGTCCCATCATTGGTATCAGTGGGAGGAATAGTGCCCCGTCATTGGTGTCAGTGGGAGGAATAGTGTCCCGTCATTGTTGTCAGTGGGGGAAGGAATAGTGTCCCGTCATTGTTGTCAGTGGGAGGAATAGTGTCCCGTCATTGTTGTCAGTGGGAGGAATAGTGTCCCGTCATTGTTGTCAGTGGGAGGAATAGTGCCCCATCATTGGTGTCAGTGGGAGGAATAGTGCCCCATCATTGGTGTCAGTGGGAGGAATAGTGCCCCATCATTGGTGTCAGTGTCAGGAATAGTGCCCCATCATTGGTGTCAGTGGGAGGAATAGTGCCCCATTATTAGTATCAGTGGGAGGAATAGTGCCCCATCATTGGTGTCAGTGTCAGGAATAGTGCCCCATCATTGGTGTCAGTGGGAGGAATAGTGTCCCATTATTAGTATCAGTGTCAGGAATAGTGCCCCATCATTGGTATCAGTGGGAGGAATAGTGCCCCATCATTGGTATCAGTGGGAGGAATAGTGACCCATCATTGGTGTCAGTGGGAGGAATAGTGACCCGTCATTGGTATCAGTGGGAGGAATAGTGTCCCGTCATTGGTATCAGTGGGAGGAATAGTGTCCCATCATTGGTGTCAGTGGGAAGAATAGTGACCCGTCATTGGTATCAGTGGGAGGAATAGTGTTCCATCATTGGTATCAGTGGGAGGAAAAGTGTTCCGTCATTGCTATCAGTGCGAGGAATAGTGTCCTGTCATTGGTATCAGTGGGAGGAATAGTGCCCCATCATTGGTATCAGTGGGAGGAATAGTGCCCCATCATTGGTGTCAGTGGAAGGAATAGTGCCCCATCATTGGTGTCAGTGGAAGGAATAGTGTCCCGTCATTGTTGTCAGCGGGAGGAATAGTGTCCTATCATTGGTATCAATGGGAGGAATAGTGTCCTATCATTGGTATTAGTGTGAGTATAGTGCCCTGTCATTGGTATCAGTGGAGGAATAGTGTCCGGGAGGAATAGTGTCCTGTCATTGTTGTCAGTGGGAAGAATACTGTCCCGTCATTGGTATCAGTGGGAGGAATAGTATCCCATCATTGGTACCAGTGGGAGGAATAGTATCCCGTCATTGGTATCAGTGGGATGAATAGTGTCCCATCATTGGTGTCAGTGGGAAGAATGGTACCCCATCATTGGTATCAGTAGGAGGAATAGTGTCCCATCATTGTTGTCAGTGGGAGGAATAGTGACCCGTCATTGGTATCAGTGGGAGGAATAGTGCCCCATCATTGGTATCAGTGGGAGGAATAGTGCCCCATCATTGTTGTCAGTGGGAAGAATAGTGTCCAGTCATTGATATCAGTGGGAGCAATAGTATCCTATCATTGGTATCAGTGGGAAGAATAGTGTCCCGTCATTGTTGTCAGTGGGAAGAATAGTGTCCAGTCATTGATATCACTGGGAGGAATAGTGCCCTATCATTGGTATTAGTGTGAGTAAAGTGCCCTGTCATTGGTATCAGTGGAGGAATAGTGTCCTGTCATTGTTGTCAGTGGGAAGAATACTGTCCCGTCATTGGTATCAGTGGTGAGGAATAGTATCCCATCATTGGTACCAGTGGGAGGAATAGTATCCCGTCATTGGTATCAGTGGGAGGAATAGTATCCCATCATTGGTTTCAGTGGGAAGAATAGTGCCCCATCATTGGTATCAGTGGGATGAATAGTGTCCCATCATTGGTGTCAGTGGGAGGAATAGTGCCCCATCATTGGTGTCAGTTGGAGGAATAGTGCCCCATCATTGGTGTCAGTGGGAAGAATAGTACCCCATCATTGGTATCAGTGGGAGGAATAGTGTCCCATCATTGGTATCAGTGGGAGGAATAGTGTCCCGTCATTGGTATCAATGGGAGGAATAGTGTCCTATCATTGGTATCAGTGGGAGGAATAGTGTCGGAATAGTGTCCTATCATTGGTATCAGTGGGAGGAATAGTGTCCCGTCATTGGTATCAATGGAAGGAATAGTGTCCTATCATTGGTATAAGTGGGAGGAACAGTGTCCTATCATTGGTATAAGTGGGAGGAATAGTGTCCTATCATTGGTAACAGTGGGAGGAATAGTGTCCTATCATTGGTATAAGTGGGAGGAATAGTGCCCCAAGGGCCAGATAAAGGCAAGCAAAGGGCCACATCCAGCCCCCGGGCCGCAGTTTGGCGACCACTGGCATAGTGGATGGCCAGCTTTGGACAGTTGTTGCTTGAACAGTGCCCGCCCCCTCCCCCATCCCTGTTGTTGGATTATCCCTCACTTTCGTTGCTGGGGACAAATGTTCATCAGCACAAAGAGTGTGAGAAAATCTCTCAAACAGGTACACAGACAGCAATAAAGACCTGGCAGGGGTTGGAATCCTTCCCTTCACTATCCATTTCATTTCAAGTTTTGGGTACAGATCTGATCTAAGTTACCCAATTATAGAACCTTCTGCTTTTATTGGATTCTGTAGGGTTGGTTCATGGCAAGGCATTGGTGGACCATTACAGCTACAGAAGGGTTAATGATGCAATATCTTACAGAGGCCTGAAAAGGGCAGAATGTTTGTAGGATTACACAGTGCTCTTGGTTATAAGACCCATAATGGGGAATGACATGACGGCAGGGAAGAGGTTAACGATCACAGGTCAGGAGACGTTCGGGGTGAGGTCAGCGGAAAGCCTACGATGTCATACAGAGAAGCCAGCGCTCATGGCAACACGGTTGGCGTTTGGTAAACAGAGGAAATGGGGAAGGAGGGAGGGAAGGAGGAATGTGAGAGTGATGGGTGTTTATTGCATATTACATATAAACAGCACATAATCAGAGTGTGGTGCCCGGTACTTCGCTCTGGCAGGGTATAGCCTGTGCAGCCCCAGCACCACCGGCAAATCCTGTGCACGGCACAACCTGCAGCTTGCCAGATGGTGTAGAACTACAAGTGCCAGCATGGCTGGAGACACAACCTGCATGGAGGCGAACATTGCTGACCTCTCCTGACAATACCTAATACTTACCCTTTTAATAACATGTTTTGCAATGTATACAGATGGGTTTGTCAAATGTCAATGGCTGCCCTAAATGAAGTGTGAATTTTAATAATAGGCCCCCTTTAAAGATACACTTCAGCCAGAACACAATTATGTAACCCGAATAGCTATTTATCCATAGAATTATTTGGTTTTTGGGTGTGCAGTTTGGAGACAAAGATATGCTATTACCAATTTCTGTATTGTTGTTTAGGTCCCTGCTAGATAATAAACTTTTGAGCCAATCCCCTTTATTATGTGTTTCTTCTTTTATTGTATCCTTTTTTTTTTCGTAGTTTTTAATATTATTTGATTTAAATGCAAACTTTTGGAATTCCGTGTTTTATTATATAGGGGTCTTTTACGTACATGTGACATTTCAAAGACATTCAGGACCTGTTTTTTAAGACATGCCTTAAAGTGGTTGTAAAAGTTCAAGGCTTTTTACCTTCTTACAGTCTATGCATGAAGGTAAAACACCTTCTCTGTGCAGCAGCATCCCCCCTCCTAATTACCTGAACCTCATCTCCTTCCAGCAATGTGCACATGAGCCTTGGCTCTCCCGGGTCTCTGCCTCCTCATTGGCTGAGAGAGCAGCAGGAGCAATTGGCTTCCGCTACTGTCAATCACATCCAGTGAGGCAATGAGAAGAGAGTGAGGGGGGGAGGGGAGGGGGGTCAAGCCGTGTCTGTGTGTGAATGGACACACAGAGCAGTGGCTTGGGAGCAAGCCTACTCAGGTGCCCCCATACCAAGCTGCTAGCTCTGGGGACAGGAGAGAGGGACCAGGAGCGCCAGTGGGGGACCTGAGAAGAGTAGGATCAGGGCTGCTCTGTGCAAAACCCTTACACATAGTAAGTATGACATGTTTGCTATTTTTAAAAAAATCTGCCTTTACAATCACTTTAAAGTGGACTGAAAAAAGCACTGCTCATCCTCCTCCCCTTTCCCACTGCTAACATAGTGAATGTTTTTTTTGTGAAGATACCTTTTTTGACAGATACTCCGAATTCCTTAAATCTCACCTAAGCAAGAATGATGTAGCTCGTCTCGGCCCCCCTCACTGCCCACAGCCTCCTGGGATATGCCACACAATCTATCCCATGCATGCACAGTGGGGAGCTTTCTGTCCTCAGAAAGTAACAGCTGCCTCCCAAATCCAAGATGGTGGCACCATAGACCCACTGCAGTGTGAAGAATCTGCTGCAGGAAGACCGCACTGGACTTCATGCACTGGTAGATGCCTGATTTGCAGCTACTGACTTTTTATTTTTTAAAAATGAGTGAAGTTCCTCTTTAAAAAAAGAAGTTTTTGTTCCCTCTAAAGGTCACTTAGGTTTTTTGCTTTTTGGTTGATGAATAAGAGCTTTATTACCTATTTTGGAATGCTGGCCTTTCCTCATACCAATTTCGAACGCTAGCCATACACAGCTCGAATCTCAACTAATTCCTGCTGAGTTAGCCATTTGAGTACTGTCTGTGATACTTTTTTCATTTGCATTAACACCTTTTCAGGAAAAGATTTTGGAGTGTTCCCTTCTTCAAGGTCCAAGCAGTACTCTGAAATTAGAGCCATAGGTGATCCTGTCTGTACAACCTGGCTTGACAAACTTTGATTTGAAAATCGAAGTAGCCGGATGGAAAATTCTTGGCCAAACAGTGACTGCAGCCAATAAGATGCAGCCATTGCTTGTGTATCCAGACAGCCATGGTACAAGCAGAACCAAATGATTTTTCTCATTCAGCCCACAGAAATCTACATGTGAATGGCTAGCCTTTAGGAAGAACTATTACTGGCCTGGCACACACAAGTAGCTGAAGTTAGAAGCCGATTGGCTATCATACACAGCTACACCAGGTTTTGCACTCTCCAATTTTAGTAAATCAACCCCAAAAAGTCACAGAGCAAACAAAAACTTTGACACTAATCTAAAATAATATTGTGTTGAGGGCTGTGTTTGCTGTGAGTGGGCAGATATAGTTGTGAGAGCTTGTATGAGGCTTTGCAAGTTGTGAGAAAGTTGTTTGGAAGACCAGATCCTGGATTTAAAGAATCTAATGGCAACACTGCAGAGCATTAACAATTTGGAGAGGGGTTTGGACATGGAGGAGGAAGGTAAATAGGTTACAGTTAGAAGATGTGGAGAGGGAAAAGAGAGGCTAGTCCTGAGTTGATACATTACCCGTTGTATGATATTGGGGATATCAGTTCAGGAATAGCATTGCTCCCCTAGCATTCCAGGGAATGACTGCTTCAGTAAAGACCTGAACAGGGAACAGAGGCAGATACTGATGGTAGGGAACTCGAATATTAGAAGGGCAGATAAGGTCATCTGTCCCAAAGACTGATCTCCAATCTGTAGTTTACCAGGTGCTCAGATTCGATATGTTATGGGAAAGACCCAGCTGTCATGGTGGACACAACAAAATTAGAAGAAGATGGAGTCTCCTAAAAAAGAATTCTTAGACTTACCAAATTAGGAAAAGTATCTCTAGGTAGCCACACCACAGAGACAGCAGGAGCTTAGAGAGTTGAACAAGTAGTTGAGGAACTGGTATAAGAAGGAGCGTTTTGGGGGTGAACTGGCAAACTGGACTGACTTTTCAGTCAGTTACTGACTCTATTGTAGGGACTGAGGGCATCTAAATGTTAGGGTGCAGGTAGAAAATGGTTAGCAGGTTGGAGGAGCTTTTAAACCTGGTGGGGAGAGGGATCAGAAAAGTATATGCCATATAGAAAGCAAGGGTCTACAGGGGAACAAGATATATAGGGGGACAAATAGTGGGGGAGTCCGATATATAAAGGAAAATAGAATCAAGTTGAAACTCAGTAATGAGTAATAACAGAATATTAAACATTAATACACAATTAAGATGTTTCTTTACAAATGCAAGAAGCCTGTAAAACAAATTAAATAAACTAGAGCTTCAGTTATTCAAAGAGCACATTGACTTTGTGGGAATATCAGAAACCTGGCAGAAGAGGTGGAGGGGTATGCATGTATGGGAAGAGCAATCTAAAAGTAAGTGAGCATGAGATATTGCTAACGTACACTGAGAACGGTAAGTCATTATAGCTGACGCTCCATAAAAGTGCAGCAAATAGTAATAACCACCTAACATAAAGGATGAGGAAGAGTCTCAGCAACTTTCACAGATTGAAATGGCTAGGAAGCAGGGCAATGTTGTTGTTATAGGCGATTTTAAAGTGTTTGTAAAGCCTTAAGTTTTTTCACCTTAATGAATTCTGTCTCCCTCCTCACTGGGCAGATTGATAGCAGCAGGAACCATTGGCTCTTAAATAAAATATAATATAGTGTAGCGCTAGTAAATAAATAATTCTTAAATAATATATAGAAATATGTAAATACACAATATGGTGATCAGATCCTGCCAGGATCTATAAGTGAATCAAATAAATAGTGACAAAGTGACAACAACAGAACCAATCCTATATATAAGTGAAAATATGCATCCACAGTCCCCCCAATCCACAACTGAGGGATCAAATGCTCACAAATACAATGGTGCAAATAAGTGAATCCCTTATAATAGGGATATATTCCTATCTTACAGTGATAAGTGCCACACACTTAGCCACATATAAATGTCCACATCAAATGAAAAAGTAATATTTTCATCATAAACACACCAAAATATTAAATAATAAACAATACAAAATAATAAAAAAAAGTCCAAAAACTGAAAACAGAATTGTGCTCCAACTTCAAAATCATGCAAGTGATACATGTAAACGTGGTCACAGCACAGGTGTAAATCCTCAAATGGCCAAAATGCCCCCCCACCTCCTTACAGTGACCACATGGGTCAGCTCACTTATAGGATCACACCACGATCCTCACAGGTATTAATCGCCACAGGCCAATCCCTTCACTGGATATCATCAATGGTGGCACTTACTCCTCTCCTTTAAGATCTCCTCCAGCCACTGGTATCAGTAGTACCGCTCACTCTCCATATAGGATCATGGTAATAAAGCAAAGAGATCCTCCATAGTGTAATTATGTTTATTAAAGAAAAATGCCAGAATAAAAAATGCCCACTCACACGTATTGCATATGATAATCGCTTTTCACCTCATGCTATGTGTGTACTGCATGGGTAGTAAAGGTGCACCAAGATGGCGCCCACACTGGAAATGACGTCACCACGTACCGGAGTTTCTCCCCGCGTACCAACGCGTTACGTCACGCTAGTCACGTGACTTCATCAGGATACTGTGGCGATTAATACCTGTGAGGATCGTGGTGTGATCCTATAAGCAAGCTGGCCCATGTGGTCACTGTAAGGAGGTGGGGGGGCATTTTGGCCACTTGAGGATTTACACCTGTGCTGTGACCACGTTTACACGTTATCACTTGCATGATTTTGAAGTTGGAGCACGATTCTGTTTTCAGTTTTTGGACTTCACTTATTTGTATCAATGTATTTGTGAGCATTTTATCCCTCAATTGTGGATTGGGGGGACTGTGGATGCATATTTTCACTTATATATAGGATTGGTTCCGTTGTTGTCACTTTGTCACTATTTATTTGATTCACTTATAGATCCTGGCAGGATCTGATCACCATATTGTGTATTTACATATTTCTATATATTATTTAATAATTATTTATTTACTAGCGCTATACTATATTGTATTTTATTTAGGTCACATACACCTTGGTTTTAGGTTTAAGTGTCAGCCGCTTAGGGTTAGGGAGGATCCATATATGCGCAGGAGGACCTAATACATTCATCAGCCATTGGCTCTTGCTGCTGTCAATCAGCTGCTGTGACACAACATCGGGGGGCGGGGCAGAGCCACCCACTCTGTGTCAGTGGACGCAAACAGGGCAGATAGGGAGCGAGCCCACAAGGGTGCCCCCATGGAAAGAGGCTCTCTGTGGGGGCACCCACCAAAGGGGAGGGGCCAGGAGCACCAGCGGGGGGCCCCAGAAGGAGGAGGATTGGGGCTGCTCTGTGCAAAAGCATTGCACAGAGCAGGTAAGTATAACATGTTTGTTATTTTAATTAAAAACTAATAAAGGTTTAATATCACTTTAAATTATCCTGCTAATGAATGGGAAATGGAACTGCACCGCTAACAAAGGCTTGAAGTATCTTAAATTTATTGCAGGACAGCTTCATGGAACAGAAGCCCCAACAGGAAAAAATGCTCTTTTGGGTCTATTAATTGCAAATAATATGGACCTCTTTACAGATGTGAAGGTTAGAGGCAACTTGGGTAACAGTGATCATGTTTGCCATAGGTAATAGGCATGGGAAGCATGTTGGTATGACAAGAACTTTAACTTTCAAAAAAGTTAACTTCAGTAAGCTGAGGTCCTTACTACACGCTACTCAATGAGACCATATATTTGTATCAAAGAGGACACAAGGTAAGTGGGTGTGTTTTAAAAGATGAAATAAACAAGTGCATTAGTCATATTCCACTGAGTAACAAACATAAAATAACACAATTAAATGTGGCTAAATTCTAGTGTAAAAACAAATAAATGAGAAAAGAACAGGTCTTTAAAAAGTACATAATAGAAGGAACACCCTTGGCATTTAAAATTTACAAGGAATACAACAAAAATCCAAGAGAGCAATCAGAGCGGCTAAAATAGAGAACGCATTGCTACAATCCATTTTTTTTAAAGATATCTATAGTAAAAAGGTTCTGAAAAAAAAGATAAAATGATATATGAATATGGGAAGCTGGTCAAAAATGACAGAGAAAGGGCAGGTGTATTAACCACTTCCAGACTGCACTATAGCAGAAATACTGCTACAGGGCGGCATGGGTGTGCAAAATCACGTATATATACATGATTTTGTATTTCCAGGTATGGGGATATGAGCGAGCGCACTTTACCCACGCTGCCATTCATGGCTGCAGCTGTCAATCACCGGATCCCGGCTGGTAATTACTCGCCGGCGCCCGGTGATTTCCGAAGATCTCTGACGGAGAGGAGAACTGTTTTGTTTACGAACAGTTCTCCTCCCTGTCAGCTCGGGCACACTGCTTTGGATGGCTGTGCACAGCACAGCCACCCAGAGCAGTGTGATTACAGTGAAGCACACTGACACCGCCCCCTAGTAAAAAACTCCCTGCACACAGTTAATCCTTTGATCGCCCCACATGTTAACCCCTTCCTGCCAAGTTCCATTAGTACCATGTCAGTGCTTCTTTTTAGCACTGATCATTATATATTAGTGTCACTGGGGTTGTCAATGACACTAAGTCAGTTCCCCCCAGTGTCAGAATGTCTGCCGCAGTCCCGCTATAAGTCGCTGATCGCCGCCATTACCAGTAAAAAAAAAAAAAAAGTTTAAAAATCCCAGTATATATACCGCCATATGTAAACACTATAACTTTCATGCAAACCAATTAATTTACACATATTGTTTTGGTTTTTTTTAGCAAAGACATGTAGCTGAATACATTTTGGCGTAAATTTATGATGAAATTTGATTTTTTACTGGACATATTTAATAGAAAACAGTCAAAAATATGTTTTTTTTTTCTCAAAATTGTCAGCCTTTTTTTTAGAGAGCAAAAAATAAATGCACAGGCGATCAAATACCACAGAAAGAATGCTCAATTCGTGGAAGAAAAAGGACATAAATTTAATTTGGGTGCAGCGTTGTATGACCGCGTAATTGTCAGTTAAAGTAACGCAGTGCCGTAACACAAAAAGTGGCCTGGTCAGGAAGGGGGTAAATCCTCAGGAGGGCAAGTGGTTAAATTATTTATCTTCAGTTGTTTACAGATGAAAAAGAAAGTACCTCTATGGCTGACAGAAGACCAGGCACAAGACCAGAAAGACTTAATGTAACAAATCACAAGGTCCAGATGGCTTACACCCACGAGTCCTTAGGCAACTTAGCTCATCTATAGCCAAGTCGCATTTTCTAATTTTTAAAGATGCCTTACGAACTGGACTGGTACATACTGATTGTTACCACATGTGGTCTTTGTCAATTTACAAAAAAGGATCGAGATGTATACCAGGAAACTACAGACCAGTCAGCCTAACACAAATAGTATGTAAGGTATTTGAGGGAAAAGTAAGGGACTCTATACAGAAAGTTGTCTGTGACAAGGATATCATAAGGGAAAACCAGCACTGACTCAAGAAACACTGTTCTTGTCAAACCAACCTGATCACGCTAAGAGGAACTAAGTGAGAAATTGGATGGTGGAAGTACTTTATTTAGATTTTGATAAAGCTTGATAGTGTACTTCATAAAAGTTTAATCTATATAATAAGTAGCCCGATTGCTTCCACCTGACAGGTCAGATTTACACACTGTAGCAGTGTGTACAGTATACCATACAAAAGTGGAGGTGAAACGGTTAAAGACAAGCCGTGATTTTACCCTGGTATCAGCATCTTGTAAAACAAGGAACAGAGGGCGCACCAAGCTTGCGCATTACCTTTGACAGCGTTATTAGATAAATAGAATAAAATGTATAGACTCACAAACACACAGTCCACAATGGACTTAAAGCATCTCTGTCACTCCGGCAAGTCACAACCATGGTAGGACGATCCAAAAGCTGACATGCTTCGAGGGGAGATCCCCTCTTCCTCAGAGCCAATCTCCCCTTGAAACACATCAGCTTTTTGGATGGTCCCACCATGTTTGGGACTTGCCGGTATGACCGAGCCAAAATACATTGTGGACTCTGATATGTCTGTATTCATGAAGGGTTTGTGAGTATATACATTTCACTCTATTTATCTAATAAAGCTGACAAAGGTAATGCGCAAGGCTGTTGCACCCTCTGTTCCTTGTTTTCCAGGCTTCTTCGTGGGCAACCCTTAGAGGGCAGCAAGGCCTGAGCTAGCCACTGAACAGCCAAGAACCTAAGACTTTCCACTTGCCTGTACACCGCTCCTAAACGCAGAAGGTTTTTCTTCTATTATATCAGCATCTTGTAATCCCCATAGAGCAGAGTTAAGAGTGTGAGAGGAAGAAGCAACACAAGGAACCAATCAGTTCATGTGCTGACATAAAGCATGCTGATAGGAGGAGGAATTGTAGTGACAGAGAGATGAGCTCATCACTGTGCTGCTCCTCCTTTCAGTGTCACAAGCTGGGGCAAGCCCAGGATGACATAACCTCACAGGAGCCAAATCCAGGTATTATGCAATGCAGAAGAAACAAAATAAATACAAATTTCCTTTATCTCCCCTGAGCCAGATTCTCTTTCCTTTGGCCTCACATGCTACCCCTCCCAGGCACTGCAGCTCACAGTTGGAGGGTTTCATCAACAGAGGCAGTGCTGTTCATCCAGAAAGTAATGGGCAGGACCAGACGAGGCTTGATAGGCTGCAGCTTTTTGTATCAGCAGTTAAAAATGCTAACAGACACAACCTCACAACTTCTCATCGCAACATTAGTGTACGCTGGCACAGCCTACAGGAGCGTGGTAACTCCCCAAGTAGCAGTGCAGCATTGTTGCCACCTCATCACAGGAAACTGCATTGGGTGGACCTCACTGGCAGGATCAACTAGTATATGTGGGACTTTGCAGAGAGACTGAAAGAAAATGCAAGAGCTGATGCACTTAAACGCTCAGTTCAAGTTTACAAAAAAAAAATGTAAATAGGTAAACTAGCACCATACATGCTCCCCAACCCCCCCTGGTCCCTTCTAGCAATTCTAAACTGTGAGGGATCCACAGCAGGCACATTCAAAATCCCCTCTCTTCTCTGTTCAGCGCTTTCAAGATGCATCAGATCGATTTACTGTGACGGAGCTGATCAGAATCTGACTGGTTCATACCAGAAGTGCTGCACATAGAAGAGGGTGAAAAGCGGGGATTTCAAATCTCCGGACCATTGAACTGGCTGCAAGAGCCCTGACAGCTCAGCATCACCGGAGGCAAGTATGGTGGGGACCGGGGAGGTGGGGAAGGTGCACACTGTTAGTTCAGCTTTACTTTTTTTCTTTAAAGATGAACACTTAGTACTGCAGCACATATTCTTTTTTTAATATGAGGACATAGGCATGCTTTAAAGTGAATTTACTAGAACTGGAGGGTGCAAAATCTGGTGCAGTTCCGCATAGAAACCAATCAGCTTCCAGGTTGTACTGTCAAAGCTCAATTATACAAGCAAAAATTAGAAGCTGATTGGCTGCCATGCACAGCTGCACCAGATTCTGAGTGCTCCAGTTTTAGTAAATCTCCCTGTGTGTGTCCAAACAGTTAAAGCAGTGTCTGTAAAATGAACCCCTATCCATGCCACAGATCTTTACTCTTTCACATAGCTGCTGCTACTTATTGTCTGCATCCAACCCATCCAAAAGCATTAAAAGCCTGCTCCTTCCCTGGGCTCTGTGATCCTCTTGCAGTCTTTTGCATCACCACAAGAAAACTAGTCATGTAAGTGCCAGCAGGAGGTATGACCAGGGCCACTAGGACAACTAGGCGGCTGCCTAGGGCACACTGCCACCTAGGAGTGCCTGGGAGCAGCACAGGCAGGCACTTTCTGTGTGAGACATTGCCACATCATGAATGATCCTTCAGCGGAGAGCACGGGCAGCAGAGGGGAGGAAGAAAGGACAGAGGAAGATGGTGGGTGTCTGGGACCAGTGTAGCAGCTGAGCCGCTGCTCCTTCTGGTGTTCCTCTCAGACTCAGTCCCGTACTGCCAGTTGGCTGGATCACTGTGGAGTTCCAGCCCTTCTCTTCCTATTCATCAGCGGAGATGTGCATGCGATGGAAGGTAATGTCTGAGCCTGATGTCTGTGTGATCCAGCCAGCCAGACATCCATCACATGTGCAATGTGTCAGTGAGTGATGACATCATCACGATCCCACAGCCGTGTGTGTGTGTGTGTGTGTGTGTGTGTGTGTGTGTGTGTGTGTGTGTGTGTGTGTGTGTGTGTGTGTGTGTGTGTGTGTGTGTGTGTGTGTGTGTGTGTGTGTGTGTGTGTGTGTGTGTGTGTGTGTGTGTGTGTGTCTGTGTGTGTGTGTGTGTGTGTGTGTGTGTGTGTGTGTGTGTGTGTGTGTGTGTGTGTGTGTGTGTGTGTGTGTGTGTGTGTGTGTGTGTTGGGCTGCTATCACAGCGTTTTATCTCCCCCCATTGCCTGGGGAATTCCAGCCTGCAACTGTCACCCTGCCACTGCCAGCCACAGATACAGTCCGTCTGTGACACTGATTGCGTCTTTAATATTGGTGCTAGTGGCTTCTTAAGGCACTTATTTTTGCAAATTAAAAGAAATGTAGCACTTTCATGTGCGTTTCACCTGGCTGCCCTACATGCAGCAAAGAAGCTCATGCACCTTTTTGACCATCAAGCATTTTTTAACTGCACTATTTAGCATTTTTGTTTCCTATACTTGCATGCACATGAACTTGGCTCTTCCTTGGAGAGTTTGGGGTGACATTAACAATAAATGTCCTTGCAAGTGCGATGTGTTTTTTGCGCTTTCCTGACCAAGTGCAAAATAGTTGAATTTAGCGCATGCTCACATGCCACACTAGTGTGAAGGGGGGCTGAAAAATCTGAAAGTCGGTGAGTGCAAAAGACACTTCTGCAGAGGTAGACAGTGAAGATCAGTGGCCCAGACAGCAGAACTGGTAAGTATCAACTGTTCTTTTACAGGCTCTGCTTTACATTTTTTCAGAGGCAAGAGCTATTTGGAATGTGGTCTTTGTGGGTCATTTAAATAGAGATTTGCATATAGATAAGATCCAACTTCAGTCTGTTGTAAATAAAAGCAATTAGGCTTTGTTAACACTTGTGACATTGAGGCAGTAAAAATAGGCAGTTGAACCATGGTTTTGCTGCCCCCTTAACCTAGTGACCAGAGGGGGTGTACACATGCCACAGCAAAAATTATACCCCACGTTGCCTTTGGTAGGCAGTAATGTTTTCAAATGCAACTCAATCAAGTAAATGGAACTGCATTACAACTGTCCTGCGACTGTACAATGTGCACAGTTGTAGCATGCTGGTGCAAGCTTTTCAGGGTTAAACAGGTGCCTCCTAGCCACCTATTAACCAACCTCTGAAGAGAAATCTGCAGGGGCAGCAAGGGCTGCTACCAGTGTTAACCATTAGCCGCCCGGCCTATAGCCGTTTGGTGGCCACAAAAATTCTGTAGCTTTCCGGGGTGTACGCCATTTGGCGTCCTCCCACACATGCGCAGTTCGCGCGGTTGCAGAGCTGCGCAGCAGCGCGATCTGTCACCGGCCGTGTACCTCGGACACAGCCGATGACAGATCTGAGTACCGGCCCCTGTTGCCGGGACCAAGTGACCTGCTGTGAACAATCACAGCAGGTCACATGACAGTTGTATACAATGGATGGCTTCATTCATGCCATCCATTGTATACTAGTGCCTAGCTGTGAATGGTCACAGCAGGTCACATGCACGTCATGTGATTAGCTGTGGCCAAATCACAGCTAAGCACAAAAAAAAACAAAAAACCCTGAATGAATCGATGTCATTCAGGAAAATGCTTGCTTATAGCAAAGTAATTCTTTGCTATAAGCAAATTGTGTAAAAAAAAAAAAAATACTGATCACTTCCCCAAAGTAGTGCAATGTTACTATGGTAACATTGTACTACTTTTAGTCATAGTAAAATATGAAAAAAAAATCTTAAAAAAATTTAAAAAAGTAATAAAAAATTAAAAATAATAAAAAAAAAATATCTATATATGTATATATTTTTTTCATACTGTCACCAGTCAGTGTCCCTGTTCACCGCCATGCCAGTTATATGAAGACGCTGTACTGCACTGTTGACAGTATGTAAATAAAAAATAGTGAAAATAATTTTTTAAATTTTTTCATTTTCCGAAAAATTATGACAAAGAAATACAACTTCAAAAAACTCGCCATGCCTCTTATGAAGTACGTCAGACTGTCTACTTTGCAAAAAGTAGTCATTTGGAGGATATCTGTACTATTCTGACATTCTTGGACCTCAAGAAATTAGATTGGCCGTCAGTACTTCAGGATTGATCAATATTCAGATCTATACCATAGTTTGTGAACTCTATAACTTTCCTACAAACTAAATAATACATCCTAATTTGGGTTATTTTCACCAAAGACATGTAGCAGAATACATCTTGGCCTAAATTTATGAAGAACAATTATTTATTTGCAAACTTTTATAACAGAAACAAAGAAAACGTGTTTTGTTTTCAAAATTTTTGGTCTTTTTTTGTTAATTTAGCAAAAAATAAAAACCCCAGTGGTGATTAAATACCACCAAAAGAAAGCTCTAGTTGTGTGAAGAAAATGATAAAATTTTTGTTTGGATACAATGTTGTATGACCGCGCAATTGTCATTCAAAACTGGCCTGGGCAGGAAGGGGGAAAATTGCCGGGTATTGAAATGGTTAAAGAGCTCTTACACACCAGAGTGCATTATGTTCCTGGGGTAAACTACCAGGAAGAGTAGGCAATGGCCTGTCTTATCAGTTGGGCATGAAAATTAGGCAATGGATTGTCCTACCAGTTAGACATTTCCTCAATGCCATAAAAGTAAGAAGTCAGAGCCAGACTCTTCACAACACGGCACAGGGAACACTTACATTTCTTAGTTACTTTACAAACCCGATTGTGTAATGCAGGCCATACAATTAGATTAGTGAAAAAACAGGTTTGCGCTCATATTAGTATCCCAAATATAAATATATGTAAAATCATATACATAATAAAATAATTAATGGTGTACAAATAAATAGTGAGTCAAGAGAGGAAAAGCTCATGGTGCAGTATCGTTAAAAACAATCTTTTATTAAAAATCAACCATTACACTCACAATCAATGGTGTCTAAGCCGACACCAGCAAACACCAGCATTCTCAACAACAAACGAACCCAGCCTCCTTCACCGACAGCTCAGGGAACCTTGTGACGTCACAGCCACAAGCTCCGCCCTACGCGTTTCGTCACCAGACATCCTCACGGAGCCGATGCTTTTCCTCTCTTGACTTCCGAGTACCATTTTGAGCATACGAAGAGGTGGTGACCATACAGAAATACTCCATATTGCTGATTATCCTCATGCAGAGTATTGCTCCTAGAACATACGGAAATACTCCACGTTGCTGATTATCCTCATGCAGAGTATTGCTCCTAGAACATACGGAAATGCTCCACGTTGCTGATTATCCTCATGCAGAGTATTGCTCCTAGAACATACGGAAATACTCCACGTTGCTGATTATCCTCCTGCAGAGTATTGCTCCTAGAACATACGGAAATACTCCACGTTGCTGATTATCCTCATGCAGAGTATTGCTCCTAGAACATACGGAAATACTCCACGTTGCTGATTATCCTCATGCAGAGTATTGCTCCTAGATCATACGGAAATACTCCACGTTGCTGATTATCCTCCTGCAGAGTATTGCTCCCAGAGCACAAAGCGCTTATGCTGATTTATAATTTGATCAGCATATTGCTCTGGTGAGTTCATTTAATTTATCTGTTGGTGGATTATTGCTCAGTGAATTTGGTTGGACACAGAGATATTAATTTGAAAATGATAATCGTTTAAGACACAAAGAAAAGGATTTTTATTGGTGTTTGAACTGTTTTGGCACATATATATATTTCACTATTTATTTGGACACCATTAATTATTTTATTATGTATATGATTTTACATTGTGGATATATTTATATTTGGGATACTAATATGAGCGCAAACTTGTTTTTTCACTGATCTATGCACTTTGTTAAAGTTAGGTTGTACAGCTTGTATTTTTTCACTATAGTGTTTTATTTCTGTGGCGCTATCCATATCTCTTGAATCTTACAGTTAGATCGCATTGTATGCGAAGTCTACTACAAAAAGCAGGTAGATACAATATTTGGCAACCAAAGGAAAAAAATCTAGATAGGACTGCAGTCACCACATTCTAAAGACATCCAGAAGATGAAGGGACATGCTGTAAATCCCTAAAGAAAGCTACCTGGAAAAAAAGTAAACTGAGCCCAGATGGAGAAGTGCTATAGGAAAACTAGAGCGATTTGCATGGTCAATTTAACGAATGATCTTCAGTGGGTGAAGGATCCACATGTGTGTAGTCGCTTAGAGGTGACGGGTGCATGTGAGAAGACACTCAAACCATAAATGAGCTTACCACGAGCCATGTATTAAGTGGAAAAATAGAACGGCTGGTAATAAGAAGGGTGTGGGCCCATCAGTGGTAGCGGACAATTTTCCCAACATTAGCTATTTCTGTTATGGTCATTGAGAAGTGAAATGGTGTGTTCAAAATTGTACAAAATTAGTGGTATAAAAGTGCTGAGATCACTGCATGCAAGACTCGTCATTGTACAATGCACATGTCTCTCCATCACCTCACAGCACAGTGTACCAGTCTCATCATCACAGCACAGTGTACCAGTCTCATCATCACAGCACAGTGTACCAGTCTCATTATGGCCTCACAGCACAGCGTACCAGTCTTATCATCACAGCACAGTGTACCAGTCTCATTATTACCTCACAGCACAGTATACCAGTCTCATTATTACCTCACAGCACAGTATACCAGTCTCATCATCACATCACAGTGTACCAGTCTCATTATTACCTCACAGCACAGTGTACTAGTCTCATTATTACCTCACAGCACAGTATACCAGTCTCATCACCACATCACAGCGTACCAGTCTCATTATTGCCTCACAGCACAGTGTACCAGTCTCATTATTGCCTCACAGCACAGCGTACCAGTCTCATTATTACCTCACAGCACAGTGTACCAGTCTCATTATTGCCTCACAGCACAGTATACCAGCCTCATCATCACATCACAGCACAGTATACCAGTCTCATTATTGCCTCACAGCACAGTATACCAGTCTCATTATGGCCTCACAGCACAGTATACCAGTCTCATTATTGCCTCACAGCACAGCGTACCAGTCTCATTATTACCTCACAGCACAGTGTACCAGTCTCATTATTGCCTCACAGCACAGTATACCAGTCTCATCATCACATCACAGCACAGTGTACCAGTCTCATTATTACCTCACAGCACAGTGTACTAGTCTCATTATTACCTCACAGCACAGTGTACTAGTCTCATTATTACCTCACAGCACAGTATACCAGTCTCATCATCACATCACAGCGTACCAGTCTCATTATTGCCTCACAGCACAGCGTACCAGTCTCATTATTACCTCACAGCACAGTGTACCAGTCTCATTATTGCCTCACAGCACAGTATACCAGTCTCATTATGGCCTCACAGCACAGTATATCAGTCTCATTATTGCCTCACAGCACAGTATACCAGTCTCATTATTGCCTCACAGCACAGCGTACCAGTCTCATCATCACTTCACAGCATGGTATATCAGTCTCATTATGGCCTCACAGCACAGTATACCAGTCTCATAATACCACTCCAGAATACGCCTTCTGGAGTGGCCCAGTCAGAGTCCTGACCTCAACCCGATTGAAATGCTGTGGCATGACTTTAAGAGAGCGATTCACACCAGACATCCCAAGAATATTGCTACACAAACAGTTTTGTGAAGAGGAGTGGTCCAAAATGACTCCAGATCGTTGTGCAGGTCTGATCTGCATCTACAGGAAACGTTTGGTTGAGGTTATTGCTGCCAAAGGAGGCTCAACCAGTTATTAAGTCCAAAGGTTCACATACTTTTTCCTCCCTGCACTGTGAATGTTTACATGTTATGTGCAATTAAACCATGGCAACATCTAATGTTTGTGTAGTATTATGTTCAGCAGACTGTGTTCTTCTATTGTTGTGACTTAGATGACGTTCAGAGCACATTTTATGCCCAATTCATGCAAAACTCCACGTAATCCCAAGGGGTTCACATACTTTTTCTTGCAACTGTATATATATTAAAAAAAAAGTTTAAAACAAGTATATATAAAATACTTTCCTATCTCTTTACTAATGCTAGAAGCATATGGATAAAAATAGTCATAGTTGATTGAGAGTGAAATTCCACTTTAATGCGTGATTGGACAGTACTGACTGGCATATTCAAGGCTTTGGACATCTTTTTACATCCTTTTCCATCTTTTTATTATTTATTTATATATTTATTCCAGGTACTTATATAGTGCCATCAGTTTACGCAGCACTTTACATATATATTGTACATTGATATCAGTCCCTAACCCTCAAGGGGCGTACAATCTAAGGTCCCTAACTCACATTCATACATACACATACTAGGGCCAATTTAGACAGGATCCAATTAACCTACCAGCATGTCTTTGGAGTGTGGGAGGAAACCGGAGTATCCAAAGGAAACCCACACAGGCACAGGGAGAACATGCAAACTCCAGGCAGGGGGTGCCGTGGCTAGAATTCAAACCAATGAACCTAGTACTGCCAGTACTCCGCTAACCATTTAGCCACTGTTTTTAAAGTTCCATTACCTTACTACGCAGTTCTTTTCTGATCCTCAATGCTCAGTATCTTTCCTGCTCAGTGCATCCATGTGAGAGCTAACAAACTCATTGACTATACACAGACACTAATTGCAATGTAAGCACTTCAACTCCGGGAACTTCCTTCCTTCCCAGGCCAATTTTCGGCTTTCAGTGCTCTCACAGTTTGAATGACAATTGCGCAGTCATGCAACACCGTACCCAAATTAAATTGTTATTTTGTTCACACAACTAGAGCATTCTTTTTCTTTTGTTGGCATTTAATTACCACAATTTTTTTCTTTGTTAAATAAAAGACAGAAAATTAAAAAAAAAAAAAGTTTTTCATTGTCTCAGTTTTAAAATTTTGCAAATAAATAATTGTTCTTCATAAATTTAAGCCAAAATGTATACTGCTTCATTTCTTTGGTGAAAATAACCCAAATTAATGTATTTTATTTAGTCTGTAGGAAAGTTACTATGTTATATATACCGTATATACTCGAATATAAGCCGAGTTTTTCAGCACATTTTTTGTGCTGAAAAACGGCCCCCTCGGCTTGTACTCGAGTCAACGTCTGCAGATGTCTAGCAGGGGGACAGAACAGAAGGGAAACTAAGTACAGGGGTGGGCAGGGGGCTGCTGTCTCTTACCTGGCTCCGGTCCCACGACGATCCGGTCCAGGAAGCGCGGCTGCTCCTTCATTCGGTTCGTCCACTGGATGTTCGCGCGGCTGCTCGGCTCCGCCTTCTCACCGGTGATTGGCCGCCAGAACTGTAGCTCAGGAAAGGCACACAGGCGGCCAATCACCGGCGAGGAGGCGGAGCTGAGCGGCCCCGCGAAAATTGAGTGAAGGAGATGCAGGTAAGTGTGCCGTGCTTAGGTGCTGCTGCAACCACATATGCTGGCTGCAGCAGCACCATACTGGAACAGGGGTCAGCAAGTGTCAGTGGGAGGAATAGTGCCCCATCATTGGTGTCACTGATACCAACGATGGGGCATTATTCCTCCCACTGACACCAACGACGGGGCACTTTTCCTCCCCCCCACTGACACCGATTGGGCACTATTCCTCCCCCCAATGACACCAATCATGGAGCACTATTCCACCCCCCACTGACACCAATCATGGGATACTATTCCTCCCCCCCACTGACACCAACGATGGGGCACTTTTCCTCCCCCCCACTGACACCAACGATGGGGCACTATTCCTCCACCCCTCCACTGACACCAATGATGGGATACTATTCCTCCCACTGACACCAATGTTGGGACACTATTCCTCCCACTGACACCAATGATGGGACACTATTCCTCCCACTGACACCAAAGATGGGGCACTATTCCACTGACACCAATAATGGGGTGCCTCAGTTCCCACCCTCGGCTTATACTCGAGTCAATAGTTTTTCCCAGTTTTTAGTGGTAAAATTAGGTACCTCGGCTTATATTCGGGTCAGCTTATACTCGAGTATATACGGTATATACACAGTTGTGTTCAAAATAATAGCAGTGTTGAAAAAAGTGAATAAAGCTCAAAATCCTTCTAATAGCTTTTATTTCCATACACACAAATGCATTGGGAACTCGACACATTCTATTCCAAATCAAAACATGAAGAAAAATAGATCAAATTTGTGTTGTTCCTCTAAAAAAATTGAAGAAAAGTGAATATTTGACTGTTCAAAAAATAGCATTGTTTGTATTCTTCTTTACAAACTCAAACATTCACTATATAAACTGAAAAATGTTTGAAGATTTTGCTTTCCTTTGAATCACTTAATGAATATTTAGTTGTATAAGCACTGTTTCTGAGAACTGCTGTACATCTGTGTATTATGGAGTCACCCAACTTCTGGCACCTGTGATCAGGTATTCCAGCCCAGGATGATTGGACTACATTCCACAGTTCTTCTCTATTTCTTGGTTTTGCCTCAGAAACTGCATTTTTGATGTCACCCCACAAGTTTTCTATTGGATTAAGATCCGGGGATTGGGCTGGCCACTCCATAAGGTCAATCTTGTTGGTCTGGAACCAAGATGTTGCATGTTTACTGGTGTGTTTGGGGTCGTTGTCTTGTTGGAACACCCATTTCAAGGGCATTTCCTCTTCAGCATAAGGCAGCATGACCTCTTCAAGTATTCTGATGTATTCAAATTGATCCATGATCCCTGGTATGCAATAAATAGGCCCAACACCGTAGTATGAGAAACATCCCCATATCATGATGCTTGCACCACCATGCTTCACTGTCTTCACAGTGTACTGTGGCTTGAATTCAGTGTTTGGGGGTCATCTGACGAACTGTCTCCGGCCACTATCCATTCGAATGGTAGTTTTTTGCTTTCTTCCACGTCTTTCAGGTTTTGGTTGCCATTTTAAAGCATTTGCGATCATTTTAGCTGAGCAGCCTATCATTTTCTGCACTTCTTTATATGTTTTCCCCTCTCCAATCAACTTTTTAATCAAGGTATGCTGTTCTTCTGAACAAATGTCTGGAACGACCCATTTTCCTCAGAATTTCAGAGAGAAATGCACTGTAACCAGCATGTACAATATTTGCTGCCTTCCTTCCTTAAATAAGGGCAATAATTGCCACCTGTTTTTCAAAGAATGAATGACCTCACTAATAGAACTCCACACTGCTATTATTTTGAACACGCCCCTTTCAATGAGTGATTCAATTACACAGAATCAGCAGCATGCATGTCATGACTGTTGGGTCTGTTGGATTTCTATTACTCTACTACACCTGCTAGTATTTGCCATGTAGAAATATCACTTCTACCAAAAACAGTGATTGATCAGGTTAGTGATGTCTGACCGCTATTATTTTGAACACAACGGTGTGTGTATGTGTGTATATATATATATATGAAAATCGATTAATCCTGATGCACTCATTTGCTGAGGCCCAAAAATGCCAGGACAGTGCAGATATCCCCCAACTTACCCCTTTTTAGAAAGTAGACAGGCATTTAAGTAAGAGGCATGTCAAGTTTATTGACATTGTAAATTTTGTCACAAAAGTTTGAAAAATTAATTTAAAAAAAAAGTATTTTTTATTTTTTTTTAACATACTGTCACAGCGCAGTGTCATTATATAACTGTTGTGGTGGTGATTAGGGACACTGACTAGTGACCATGTGAGAATAAAAATACATTTTATATATACACAATATCTCACAGAAGTGAGTCTACCCCTCACATTTTTGTAAATATTTTATATCTTTTCATGTGACATTGAAGAAATGACACTTTGCTACAATGTGACGTAGTGAGTAAACAGCTTGTATAACAGTGTAAATGTGCTGTCCCCTCAAAATACCTCAACACACAGCCATTAATGGCAAAACCGCTGGCAACAAAAGTGAGTCCACTCCTAAGTGAAAATGTCCAAATTGGGCCCAAAGTGTCAATATTTTGTGTGGCCACCATTATTTTCCAGCACTGCCTTAACCCTCTTGGGCATGGAGTTCACCAGAGCTTCACAGGTTGCCACTGGAGTCCTCTTCCACTCCTCCATGATGATATCACGGAGCTGGTGGATGTTAGAGACCTTGCGCTCCTCCACCTTCCGTTTGAGGATGCCCCACAGATGCTCAATCGGGTTTAGGTCTGGAGACATGCTTGGCCAGTCCATCACCTTTACCCTCAGCTTCTTCAGCAAGGCAGTGGTCATCTTGGAGGTGTGTTTGGGGTCGTTATCATGTAGGAATACTGCCCTGTGGCCCAGTCTCTAAAGGGAGGGGATCATGCTCTGCTTCAATATGTCACAGTACGTGTTGGCATTCATAGCTCCCTCAATGAACTTTAGCTCCCCAGTGCCGGCAGCACTCATGTAGCCCCAGACCATGACACTCCCACCACCATGCTTGACTGTAGGCAACACACACTTGTCTTTGTACGCCTCACCTGGTTGCCACCACACACGCTTGACACCATCTGAACCAAATAATTTGATCTTGGTGTCATCAGACCTCAGGACATGGTTCCAGTAATCCATGTCCTTAGTCTGCTTGTCTTCAGCAAACTGTTTGCAGGCTTTCTTGTGCATCATCTTTAGAAGAGGCTTCCTTCTGGGACGACAGCCATGCAGACCAATTTGATGCAGTGTGCGGCGTATGGTCTGAGCACTGACAGGCTGACCCCCCCCCCCCCCCCCCACCCACCCCTTCAACCTCTGCAGAAATGCTGGCAGTACTCATACGTCTGTTTCCCAAAAGCAACCTCTGGATATGACGCTGAGCACGTGCACTCAACTTCTTTGGTGGACCACGGCGAGGCCTGTTCTGAGTGGAATCAGTGCTGTTAAACCGCTGTATGGTCTTGGCCACCGTGCTGCAGCTCAGTTTCAGGGTCTTGGCAATCTTCTTATAGCCTAGGCCATTTTTATGTAGAGCAACAATTCTTTTTCTCAGATCCTCAGAGAGTTCTTTGCCATGAGGTGCCATGTTGAACTTCCAGTGACCAGTATGAGAGCGTGAGAGCGATAACACCAAATTTCCCACACCTGCTCCCCATTCACACCTGAGACCTTGTAACACTAACGACTCACATGACACTGGGAAGGGAAAAAAATGGCTAATTGGGCCCAATTTGGACATTGTCACTTAGGGGTGGACTCACTTTTGTTGCCAGAGGTTTAGACATTAATGGCTGTATGTTGAGTTATTTTGAGGGGACAGCAAATTTACATGTTATACAAGCTGTACACTGACTACGTCACATTGTAGCAAAGTGTCATTTCTTCAGTGTTGTCACATGAAAAGATAGAATCAAATATTTACAAAAATGTGAAAAATGTGAGGGGTGTACTCACTTCTGGGAGATACTGTATTATATATATATTTATTAAACTCTGTGACATTTTTCTACTCTGGAGAAGTGATCAATATTTTTTTTTTTTTATTTCACTGCTATAGGCAAGCATTTAACTGAATGAAATCGATTCATTTAGTGTTTCTTGTAGGGATTAGCTGTGATTGGCCAAGCTAATCTAATGACACAGCTGGGCTGTGATTCGTCCAGTCGGTACCATGTGATTACTGTGACCAAATCACAGCTAGCAACACAATTGAATATAATAGATGGCATGAAAGGAAGCCATCCATTGTTTACAATCATCATGTGACCTGATGTGATTAGTCATAGCGGCACATTGTACTGGCAACAGGCCGGTACATCGATCAGTCATCGGCCGTGTCTGATGGACACAGGCAGTGACAGATCTGGCCCCAACAAGGCGGCGATCTGGAAGAACATCATAGGACATCCACCCGGATCGATGAAAGTCCTGCTTGGCTGTCATTTTGTTATTGGCCGTCATTTTGTTATTGGCCAGGCTTGAACTGGTTAAAAAGCCGTATATGTAGGAAATTAACCTTTAATTGCCATTTTATCCCGTGTGTCACCTGGTGTGTCTGTACCAAGGCCAAACATTCCAGGGGATGTAAACTTTTGATCATGGCCATTTGGGTGATTTTTGTTGTCATTATCATTTAAAAAGGAGCCAAACAACGATGTGATAATAAATGGCTTCATATGCTCATCATCCTTAACCCCTTGACGCCGGCGTCACACAAATATGCAGCCTCATGGAACTGGGCTTTTTTCCGTGGGACCGCATATTTGCGTACCTGTCTTTGTGCTGGGAGTGCGCTGCACTGCTCGCTACCAGCACAAAGACAGCAGTGTCACTGAGAGCCTCAGGTCCCGTTCTAACGATCAGGACCCGGAACTCCCGATTCCGGGTCACATGATCCCTGTGATAGCCAATCAGAGGCTATCACAGCGATCAGTCACTGTGCAGCCTGGCCCCCTTGTTTTTTTTCCTCTCTCTATGAATGGAGAAGAGAGATACATTGTATCTCTAACTCCTGGCATAGAGAGAAAAAAAAATGTTTGAAAAAAAGATAATTAAAAAATAAAAGAAAAAATAAAGAAAAAATACCTAGATCAAGGTTTGATCTAGTTCAGTGCCAGGGTTATTGTTTGGGTCAAGTTCAGGGTCAACGGTCTAAAGGTCAGGGTTTAATAAAAAAATTGGTGTCAGTTAGTGTCAATGTGTTTTAGGTAAAAAAAAAAGAAAAAAAAAAGTGAGCTACTACAGGTACAAACAACAAATAACATACACATACAGTCAGGTCCATAAATATTGGGACATCGACACAATTCTAACATTTTTGGCTGTATACACCACCACAATGGATTTGAAATGAAACGAACAAGATGTGCTTTAACTGCAGACTGTCAGCTTTAATTTGAGGGTATTTACATCCAAATCAGGTGAATGGTGTAGGAATTACAACAGTTTGCATATGTGCCTCCCACATCTTAAGGGACCAAAAGTAATGGGACAGAATAATAATCATAAATCAAACTTTCACTTTTTAATACTTGGTTGCAAATCCTTTGCAGTCAATGACAGCCTGAAGTGTGGAACGCATAGACATCACCAGACGCTGGGTTTCATCCCTGGTGATGCTCTGCCAGGCCTCTACTGCAACTGTCTTCAGTTCCTGCTTGTTCTTGGGGCATTTTCCCTTCAGTTTTGTCTTCAGCAAGTGAAATGCATGCTCAATCAGAGTCAGGTCAGGTGATTGACTTGGCCATTGCATAACATTCCACTTCTTTCCCTTAAAAAACTCTTTGGTTGCTTTTGCAGTCTGCTTTGGGTCATTGTCCATCTGCACTGTGAAGTGGCGTCCAATGAGTTCTGAAGCATTTGGCTGAATATGAGCAGATAATATTCCCGAAACACTTCACAATTCATCCAGCTGCTTTTGTCAGCAGTCACATCATCAATAAATACAAGAGAACCAGTTCCATTGGCAGCCATACATGCCCACGCCATGACACTACCACCACCATGCTTCACTGATGAGGTGGTATGCTTAGGATCATGAGCAGTTCCTTTCCTTCTCCATACTCTTCTCTTCCCATCACTCTGGTACAAGTTGATCTTGGTCTCATCTGTCCATAGGATGTTGTTCCAGAACTGTGAAGGCTTTTTTACATGTCGTTTGGCAAACTCTAATCTGGCCTTCCTGTTTTTGAGGCTCACCAATGGTTTCCATCTTGTGGTCAACCCTCTGTATTCCCTCTGGCAAAGTCTTCTCTTGATTGGTGACTTTGACACACATACACCTACCTCCTGGAGAGTGTTATTGATCTGGCCAACTGTTGTGAAGGGTGTTTTCTTCACCAGGGAAAGAATTCTTCGGTCATCCACCACAGTTGTTTTCTGTGGTCTTCCGGGTCTTTTGGTGTTGCTGAGCTCACCAGTGCATTCCTTCTTTTTAAGAATGTTCCAAACAGTTGTTTTGGCCACGCCTAATGTTTTTGCTATCTCTCTGATGGGTTTGTTTTGTTTTTTCAGCCTGATGATGGCTTGCTTCACTGATAGTGACAGCTCTTTGGATCTCATCTTGAAAGTTGACAGCAACAGATTCCAAATGCAAATAGCACACTTGAAATGAACTCTGGACCTTTTATCTGCTCATTGTAATTGGGATAATGAGGGAATAACACACACCTGGCTATGGAACAGCTGAGAAGCCAATTGTCCCATTACTTTTGGTCCCTTAAGAAGTGGGAAGCACATATGCAAACTGTTGTTATTCCTACACCGTTCACCTGATTTGGATGTAAATACCCTCAAATTAAAACGGACAGTCTGCAGTTAAACCACATCTTGTTCGTTTCATTTCAAATCCATTGTGGTGGTGTATAGAGCCAAAAATGTTAGAATTGTGTCGATGTCCCAATATTTATGGACCTGACTGTATATGGTAGCGCTGCGATCCTCAGGAGCTGGAGAATTTATTTTGGGCTGTTCTTTGGTGGTAGGTTATGGCAGTAACAAGAAACACACAGCTAAATAAAAAAATGCTTTTTTTTTTACCATTTTGGGCCAGTTTTGCTTTGATGATTAAAAAAAAAAAAAAAAAAAAAAAAAAAAAAAAGAAATCAGGAGATATCCATTACCATTTACCACCAAATGAAAGCCCAATTTTTCCTGAAAAAAATCAAGGTATAACCCACCTGGATGTACAAAGTAGTTGTGATGATATGTATGGTTTTACTAACACATGTCAACATTGCAAAATTGTGCTTAGGCATTTAGATTTGTTTTACCCTTAGACGTGAAGGGGCTAAAAAAGACAGTTTTTTGGCACGATCGGTCAATATTTTCAATATCAATGCCAAAAACTCTCGCCATCACCACACTAAGTCACACATCATCTTGTGATCTTTGGCAAATAACTAAACAAGACCATTTATTTTCTTCCTTAATATTTATTATAAAAATCAACGTAACAAAATACAAAGAAATGACAGCAACTAAAACAGAATCCTGTACCCTGCGATGCATTCTCTCACCCACACATACACAATGATCACATTCACACAATAAAATAAAAAAATCTCTAGAAAAGCACTTCAGTTCATATAGCGATCTTCTGGTACATCTCATGTACAAATATACATAACCCCAGCAAAACAAGTGCACAATCCTTTGGACAGTGCAGAAAGCAGTGGTGGTGCGAGGGACCCCCAGCTGCCAATCAGGAAATGCTGCCATTCCTGACCTCGTCTTCTGAACATGCTAAATGACTGGCTGTCATTCTGCCTCTCTGGCTTCATGACGAGTCACTAACCCAGAATATTATGCAAATAAGGACTCCCAACTTTCCTCTAACCAGATATGCAAAATCGTTCTATGATTGGGGACTCCGGAAGTATAGAAGCCAGTAAGTAAGCTTAACAGCCAGGTAACAAGAATTTTCAGAAAAAAAAACAAAAATCTGAAATTTCATCTATAGCAGACCTCTGCCACTTTTTTGGTGATATTCTACTTATAGAATATCTTAGTCTCTAGTGTTTCTTGGGGACTCCTCCTGGGAAAACTCCCTTTACACTTCAGAATTGGGAGCTCCCTGCCCCATGTAGGACATTCCTTCAGTTGCATCCTTCATACAATAAAATACACGAAAAGTGGAACCTTCATAAAAGCTAAGTGCACAGAGCTGAATCCCCAAGATGTAAGAAACCATTAGGAAACACCATTTGTGGACGGACGGTCTCTTCACCAAATAAAATAGACTGACTAATGAATTCTGCTTTCGAATTTATTGCTAGAGGTTACTGCACACAAACACGGCTTCCAACAAATGCTAAAGAGGTTCTCCAGTAATGTGTTAAACTTTTTATGGACTCACAGTGAAAGGATGTTCAGTGTTACTGTCATCAGAATATTGACTTCCATAGGAAAGCTGAGGGCTGTATGAAATCTGAGCTTGGACCAAAAACCAGCCATATCAGGACCGGGGCGGAATGACAACTCATGGGGCCCCCGGGCAATCGGGGATCATGCGGCCCCTGTGTCCTTGCCCAAACTCAAAAAAGCCTATGAAAAAGGTACCAGGGGCATCTCATGGGGCCCCCTACTGACCCCAGGCCCTCGGGCAGTGCCTGAGTTTCCAAATGCTCAGTCCGCCCGATCAGGACATTTTGGTTGTTAAAGGGAGCTGCTGTCACTACCTGTTCAGTCTTATGAGTTTTCTTTCCAGCAGCTCCTCCTCTAAGGCTTCATTTAGACTTGCTGTTGGTGGGGGGGGGGGGCAAAAAATACACTGTTGAGCCGTGTTTTTGCCACCTGCCAACCCCTGAAGCTGTAATAGGCAGTGGACAGGGATGTTTACATGTCGTGTCCGCAATGCTTCATGTCCATGGCAAAGTTCAACCAACAGGTAGCAACTGGCAAGCCCGCTCTGAATGCTACAAATTCAAGTAAATGGGGAAGCGCCGTAAACACCCTGCAACTATGCGCAATGCATGTGGTTGTGACATGATTAGGGTTAAAATAGGCAGTGAGCAGGCATCACATTGCATCCTCGCTGCCTGTCAGCAGCCTCTGGAGTGCGATGAGAATGCAGATTGGGCTTCAGAGGCAAGGGAGATTTGGACAGGCATCTAAGTCTACCTGAACAATGAATTTATTTAAAGCGGATTTTCAGTCGCATTGTAAAAACATAAAAGTCAGCAGCTACAAAAACTCTAGCTGCTGACTTTTAAATAAACAGCCACTGATCTGTTCCTTGATCCCGCAGTGTCCTCCCCACCACAGCCTGTTTCACCGGCTGTCCTGTATTCCCGGCACCTTCAGTGTGGGCACCCGGCTGTGACAGCTTGCGGCTTCACTGCCGGGTACCCACTGCGCATGAGCGAGTAGCGCTGCGCTTCATGAAGTCCTGTAGTCTTCTGGGACCTGTCACGTGTCCCAAAAAAAGACTACAGGGAGGGAGGACACCTTCCGCTTCCGAACGCCTAGGTGATCGGACAGGAAGTGGTAGCAGGTACCTGTAAAATTCGGGTACCTGCTCCCCCCCCACCCCCCAGAGGTACCAATCCTTAATGGGGAGCGAGGGAGCAGTCCTTAAAGCGGAACTTCCCCTTAAGGGTGGAGCTCCGCTTTAAAGAAGCCAAATACAGAGAGATGACCAGATTGGTTTGCTGCTGCTCTTCTAGTCAGCCAGATGGAGCAGGGAAGTGACCCAAGCTGTAGTACTTAATGGCAGGTAAAAACATGAGGTCACCAGTCAGGCTGAGAAGATCATTCACATGAAGGTAAAATGTTCATGTACAGTATGTGGTCAAAAGCTTGTGAATACCCGACCAACAACTTCTGCTCACCTAGGCGATCTCAGTGGAAGTGGGAGCGGGTACCTGTCAATTTTGGGTATCACTCCCCAAAGGAGCCAATCCTTAATGGGGAGCGGGAGACCAGCCTTTAAAGCAGAACTTCATCTTTTGGGTGGAGCTCCGCTTAACGATTACTGATCTCAGATATGGCTACAGATTTTACACAGCCCTTTGTGTTCCCGTGGCAGTTAAAGTGAATTTCAAGGCTTTTTTTTCCCCCTGTAGCCTTCCTTGTCTTCCAACTACTGCTCTGCAGCCATCAATCTTGCAAGGCACTAAATTTCATTCTCAATTTACTTAACCATTTCTATTGATTGCAATGGCTGCACTGCAATAAAAGGGAAGCCATCTTGACACCAGAGCTAGAAGTGCGCACTGAGAATGGACGCTTCAATGACATCAGCAATTCTCCATTCCCCTTCTTCACCAATACAGGCTGACTGACGGCACAGTAGCTTCCTGTGCCGGATGTCCTAGAGCTGCATACAGCGGTACATAGACATGAATGGGTGAAGGCAGTTGTATGTGCTGCTATTTGTGTAAAGGAGCGTACAAATGTAATGTACTCATTTTGTTGCGTTAAACAATAAGTTCAACTTTGGGAACATGTTTCGTGTTCCATCTGTTTCGAGGGAGCATCATGTAACATGTTCCCAATCCTGCAGCTGCTCCCCGATCCCCGCGCTCCCTGTGATAGCAGTATGGAGAGAAGTTCCCTGTACTAGCTGTCACTTTTCAAAAACAGCTCCGCCCACGTCATTCATTCACAGAGTTCTATGATTGAATGAACTGCAAGTCCTGGCAGCCTTTATGGCTGTCAGCTTGTAGTTCTCAATGAACTAGCACGGCGCTGTGCAGCACTGTGGTACTTCACTGAGTCTTCCCGTCACACTGTATGACATGAATGGATGAAGACAACTATATCCACCTTTAGGACATGCGGCACACCAGAAATACAGTGTCTTTACGCTAAAGGGCAAAGGAACCCATGTGCATGTCATCATACACGTACCATTCCTAGAACAGAAGGTTTATCATGCACATCGCGGTGGTTTCTCCCCTGAACTAGATCTATAACCTGGAACCTTGACTTCAGATTTAATACACCGAGGACTGCAAATCCCCCAACAGTCCCCTCTGTAGGTGGAAAGAATGGAGAGCCTCTTTAACAGCACATTGCATGGCATTTCCCTTTATGACATCACACTAAGGCAATAATTCTCTGATTTCACTGAGTGATAGAGTTCAATTTCCCTTTAGCTGAGCTATTTTTATTAAATATATGAACATACAGCCATATATACTCACTGACCTCTTTATTAGGTACACCTGTTCAATTGCTTGGTAACACAAATTGCTAATCAGCCAATCATAGGGCAGCAACGCAATGCATATAGGCATCTAGATGTGGTGAAGACAGCTTGCTGAAGTTCAAACCGAGCATCAGAATGGGGAAGAAAGGGGATTTAAGTGACTTTGAATGTGGCATGGTTGTTGATGCCAGACGGGCTGGTGTGAGCATTTCAAAAACTGCTGATCTACTGGGATTGTCACACACAACCATATCTAGGGTTTACAGAGAATGGTCCGAAAAAGAGAAAATATCCAGTGAGTGGCAGTTGTGTGGACGAAAATGCCTTGTTGATGTCAGAGGAGAATGGGCAGACTGGTTGCTGCGACATTTAGATGGTAGGGTCAGAATTTGGCATAAACATGAAGCATGGATCCATCCTGCCTTGTATCAACGGTTCAGGCCGGTGGTGGTATAATGGTGTATTTTCCTGGCATTAGCAAAGTGTACCTAATAAAGTGGCCGGTGAAGGTATATTCATATTTATATCTGCATGTATACATGTTCACATTTTATTTATATACACACACACACATTAATATAAATAAAACACACGCATATAGACAGAATATAAATATTAAATATCAATTACGGATGATGTCAAAAACTGATGTAAAGCCTATTTAGGTCAAATCTAACATCTCTCACTGTTCGGTTGAGAAAAAATGCTACACTGGGCCTATGCTAGGCCTCATGCACACTGGGCATTTACCCCACCTCTTCAGAACGCCTTTTCTCCTGGCACGAGAAAAAGTAGCATAAAAAAATGTACCCAAAGCTGCATTTGGCAAGTGCGTTTAGGTGTGTTTACTTTAATCACTACTCTCGGAATACGATCTTCTAGCCAGTTTTCTATCCATTTACATACAGATTTTTCCAAGCCCGTAGACTGTACCTTACACATTAGCCGTGTGTGGAGAACTGTGTCAAATGTTGTTGCAAAATCCAAGTATACCACGTCCACCGCCACCCCTCTGTCCAAGTATACCACGTCCACCGCCACCCCTCTGTCCCAGTATACCACGTCTACTGCCACCCCTCTGTCCAAGTATACCACGTCCACCGCCACCCCTCTGTCCCAGTATACCACGCCCACCGCCACCCCTCTGTCCAAGTATACCACGCCCACCGCGACCCCTCTGTCCCAGTATACCACGCCCACCGCCACCCCTCTGTCCAAGTATACCACGCCCACCGCCACCCCTCTGTCCAAGTATACCACGTCCACCGCCACCCCTCTGTCCAAGTATACCACGTCCACCGCCACCCCTCTGTTCAACTATACCACGTCCACCCCTCTATCCAAGTATACCACGTCCACCGCCACCCCTCTGTCCAACTATACCACGTCTACGGCCACCCCTCTGTCCAAGTATACCACGTCCACCCCTCTGTCCAAGTATACCACGTCCACCGCCACCCCTCTGTCCAAGGTTTTGCTCACCCCCAAGATACTTGCATAAAGTGTTTGGGCGTTTATTCATTCCATTGACCAGAATAATAAGTGATTTTGGATATTGAAATTAATGAACGATCAAAAGCTAAACACGTAGCCCTTAGAAACATTAGACTTTTTATTTCGCTGAAAACGCTCCTCTCCTCAACAAACAAGTATTGGGATTGTTTTTCCTGCCTCTAAATACCTACAGTATGTGTGCATAGACACATAGGCTAATGTGGGGGCATTTAGATGCAGAAAAGAGAAACATCCAACACCCTCAAAAGTGGCATTTTTGATGCCCAGTATGCATAAGGCCTAAGGGGCCTAATGCAGACAGAGACATTTAGCCTGTGTTCACATTAGTGTGGTGCGGTAAATCCCATGTGATTCACACAGGAAACACACCACATTCCTGTACAAATCACATGCGATTTGTATGCGGTGCGATTGGAGCCATATATTTTGTATGGCTCTATTCGCACCGCACCAAAAACGCGCAGGACCATTTTTTGGTCCGCACTAGAATCAGATCGCATAGGTAATCACACCCATGCGATCCGATTCTGCACATCGCACCGCGTTTTGCGGACCGCTTTCGGGGTGTTGTTAACGTACACACCCGCATCAGTTTGCAAGAACAGGGTGCAATTTTGATGCAGTGCGGAATTCGCACTGAAAACGCTGCAAATTCCGCACCGCATCAGTGTGAACCCGGGGCTAAGGGAGTACAACAAAACATTTTCGTGTTTTAATGAGCCAGGGAAGCCCAGGTGTTGCGTACAGCCACCCATAATAAATGGCTGTGCGTAGCTGTATACCGGTACTCTCATAAAACCCGCCTACAGCACATGGATACATTCCGCAAAAACAGAAAGTCTGCATTTGAGGAATATGTCCGGATGCTATGTACAGGTATACGCACGTAAGGGCATATACCGCACAGCGATGGCTGCACGCAGCACCTGGGCTTCCCTTGCTTGGAAAAACGGGAGAATTTTACATTGCATGTCCCTAATGCATTTGTGTCCAAGAGCCCTAAAGGACGGAAATATATAGACGCTTAATTACTATGGATGTGTATACTAAGATGACAAATGGAAGGAAGAAAAGGGGTTACAAAAATCAGCTGACCATAGGTGAAAAAAAAGACTGACCTTGTATCAAAATTCAAAAGTGCTATTCTTCCGTTACTATGAAAGGAGTATCATTTTTTTCCTTACAAAAGAAAAAAAAAAAAAAAGTGTAGTTTTTTTTAATCCGAGATTATATATATATATATATATATATATATATATATATATATATATATATATATATATATATATATATAAATAATTTTGTTTTATTTTATTTTTTTGTAACCGCTTCCCCGCTACCCTACAGCACAAATACTGCTACAGGGCAGCTAGGCTGCACAAAATCACGTATATATATGTGATTTTGCATTTCTAGGTAGGGGGCGCGCACATCGCCCTACCCGTGCTGCCATTGGCGGCTATGGCTGTCTATCACTGGGTCCCGGCACCGGCGATCGTCGAAGAACACTGACAGAGGAGAGGTCTGTATGTAAACAAACAATACAGATCTCTCCCCTGTCAGCTCCAGCATGCTGCTTTGTTTTGCTCTGCATAGCAGAGCAATACAAAGCAGCATGCTTACACAGTAAAGCACACACAGCACACATAGTAAAACAGCACACAGTTAACCCTTTGATCGCCCCAGATGATAACCCCTTCCTGCCCAGTGTCATTAGTACAGTGTCAGTGTTTTTTTTAGCACTGATCACTGTGTATTGGTGTCACTGGGGGATGTCAGTGGCAGTTACTGTCAGAATGCCCGCCGCAGTCCTGCTGATCGCCACCATTACTAGTATAAAAAAAGAAACAAATTCCAGTATATCTACCGCCATTTGTAGATACTATAACTTTCACATATACCAATTAGTTTACATGTTTCTTCTTAGATTGTAAGCTCTAATGAGCAGGGCCCTCTGTTTCCTCTTCTACCAAACTGTATGGTAACTGTAATGTCTACCTTCATTTTGTAAAGCGCTGAGCAAACTGTTGGCGCTATATAAATCCTGTATAATAATATAACAACAATGTATTGGGATTTTTTTGTAGCGAAGATATGTAGCAGAATACATGTTGGCCTACATTTATGACAAAATTAGATAATTTTTAAATTTTTTACTAGATATGTTTTATAGCAAAAAGTCAAAAATATTGTTTTGTTTTTTTTTAAATTGTCAGACTTTTTTTGTTTATAGTGCAATAAATAAAAACCGCAGAAGCGATTAAATACCACCAAAAGAAAGCCCAATTCATGGGGGGAAAAAAAGAACATAAATTTCATCTGCTGCAGTGTTGCATGATCGTGCAATTGTCAGTTAAAGTAACGCAGCGCCGTATCGCAAAAAATGTCCTGGTCAGGTCAGTAAACCCTCTGGAGGGCAAGTGGTTAATAAAGTTCCATTCAGCTCCATTCTTCCAGGTTAAATGACGTCTAGTGTCAACCAACCCATCTCTATCATCATGGACCCAGCCTGTACTTACAGTACAATGGTAAACAGAACAGTGCTGATGTCTTTATGTGAGATTTCTAGGATCTTGCTAGAAGGACTATAAATGTTTCTCTCTCCAGTACAAAGGCTATGGGTAATGTACAGATTTTTCCATGGGTACTTTTTTCCACTTTTATGTAGTGATTATACATAGGGGAGGGAAATCTGATGTAATAAGCTGAGCTCGCCTTTTGTGCAAGGTCTGCTTAAAGTGGTGAGTTTTGCATTCTGACAGCATTGTGCACATCTTTCACAAAAACGAAGAAAAAAAATGTTGTCTTTCTCTGGAACTCTGTTCCTAGAGGATGAACTTTGTTCACACAAGTTTTTTTTATTTTAGTTGATGTAATGAAGATGCCGACACTTAGCTGGATCCACCTCCCAACTAAGCATACAGTGCCCGCTGCTAGTCATTATGCTTTCACTGTAGGAGTTCCCGTTTACTGCTAGAGAGCCCCTTTTAAAGACCAACATAAAAAAGAATAACACATATTGTAGCATATCAGTCCTCAGATGTGGTGGCTGCATTCGTTTTTTTCAGGCTTTTTCCGTAATTTGTACCTAGTGATCCTGCCAGTAACGCTTCCTGTCCTAGGCTGACTATGCTCCCTCACTCCTCTGCATTTATTAAGGGGGCCATGGTACCCAAACCTGGGACAGGGCTATAAATACATGTCTTCCTCTGCTCATCACCATTACATGGGGGGGCAGGGGAATTGTGGTTCACTGAATTTATTCTCTCTTGAGAAGAGGAGGAGATTAAGGGGGGATATGATCAATGTGTATAATACATAAGGGGGGATATGATCTCCATGTATAATACATAAGGGGGGGTATGATCTCCATGTATAATACATAAGGGGGGATATGATCACCATGTATAATACATAAGGGGGGATATGATCTCCATGTATCATACATAAGGGGGGATATGATCTCCATGTATAATACATAAGTGGGGATACGATCTCCATGTATAATACATAAGTGGGGATACGATCTCCATGTATAATACATAAGGGGGGATATGATCACCATGTATAATACATAAGGGGGGATATGATCTCCATGTATAATACATAAGGGGGGATATGATCTCCATGTATAATACATAAGGGGGGATATGATCACCATGTAGAATACATAAGGGGGGGATATGATCACCATGTATAATACATAAGGGGGATATGATCACCATGTAGAATACATAAGGGGGGATACGATCTCCATGTATAATACATAAGGGGGGATATGATTGCCATGTATAATACATCAGTGGTTCATATAGTGAACTCGGTGTAGAGTTATTCACCCTGAGGTCATCACAGAGGACAAGGGGGCACTCTACGTCTGGAGGAAAAGAGATTTAATCTCCAAATACAGAAAGGTTTCTTTACAGAAAATGTGGGATAGACTCCCTCAAGAGTTGGTTCTGGCCAGCTCAGTGGATTGCTTTAAAAAAGTCCTGGATTCTTTCTTAGATACACAGAATATAACTGGATATAACATTTATAGGTAAAGTTGATCCGGGGAATATCCGACTGCCTCTCGGGGGGATCAGGAAGGAATTTTTTTCCCAGAAGGAGCAAATTGGATCATGCTTTGCTGGGTTTTTTGTTTGCCTTCCTTTGGATCAACTGTAGGTATAGGACTATAACTTTTTTTTTTTTCTATGGTTGAACTGGATGGACTTTTGTCTTTTTTCAGCCAGACTAACTATGTAACAATAAATAGCTTGGAAGGAGGATAACATTGTTTGATCTATCAGTTATTACACAGGAAGCTACAAGAACAACAGGATTTCTGCTTAGATCGACGGGTGTTTTCTGTACTTGCCAAAAGTGTCCTTGGCCTAAAAAGTGAAAACGAATGCAGCTGCCGAATCAACAGACTGGTAAGCTGAAATAAATTACATTTTTGATTGAGACATCCTTTAATACTGGGGCTCCTGAGCCTGATGTCTTATCTAATAGGAGATTATATTATGAGATCTACTGTCCAATTTTTGACATCACCCATTGCTACATACATGCAAACAGACAGTCTCACCCAATAAGGCAGCAGAGGGAGCAGTGTTAAACGTTAGTGCAGAAACTCAGAACAACCAGTTTTCCCAAGACGTACCAACAGCGAATATTGAAAGTTGATTGGTTGCAATGGATCACTGCGGTTGCCTTGATAAGCAAGCTTCTATAGCTTTTAAGATTGCAAAGAACAATGTGCAGTCTTCCAGACCAACCAATCGGAAGCTCTGATGGAATGCTGGATTGATTGGTTGCTACTAGTAACAATACATCACTGCTCTTTGTAGCATCTCACTAAATAATATTTTCTTATTTACACACACACCTCTATCTAGTGTTCCCTCAAGTTGATTTTACAAAGGCAGCTTCCTAATACAGCTACAGCCTAGCAAGAAAAAAAAAAAAAAAAAGCTGTATTATGTATTTTTGCTCCTGGCACTTTTCCTCTAGAAAAGCTAGCCCAAAGCTACAACAGTGTCTTGCAGATGTAAGAAAACCCTAGAGATAAGCACCTCTCTCAATCACTCTCACACATGGCTAGATCCTCTTATATACATATAGTTATATTTACACTTCCATGTTCCTGTATAAAAGTGTTAAGCGCTTGTGTTGTGCCCCCCTTCCGCTCAGTTCTGCCCATCTTCCGCTGCCGTTTGGTCCTGTAAATAAAGCGAGAGGTTCCCGCGTGAAGCCCCCTGCTGTGGAGGAGGACTGTGAGGTGTGCGCAGAGAAGGGGGGACTGTAGAAGACTTTATCTGGATGACCCTGGTGTCCATAACCTCACAGTCTATCTGCATCATGGTCTCGTAGCCTTGGGAGTTGTTGTACACACTGTCTGTATGAGCAGAAGAGGAAAAAAGACATTTTAGTTAGATAATAGTGCAAGGTATCACTTCTTGGTTTCCTATACCAACCAGTTGGATCTTTCCTTGAGGCCAATTGCACATGGGCACTGAATTTCAAACTGTATCCAGTACCCATGTAACTCTGCAGTCAACTCACTTTCCACACAAACCCAGTGGAAAATCATAAGCAATACAAATGAACCGGCCTATACACTTCAGGTAACTTGATTTGCATGCACTGCAGCTCCTAGATCAATGCCTACATGTATGAAGCCGATCATCTCAATAGCAGGATTTTTGTACTCACCATTCAAGCATTTTCCTGGCATCCACTGAGGGACACAAAGGCTTTCACCTTTGGGTTATACTCCCGTTTGAAGGAGAACAAAAAAACCTGTTGGTCAAACCAGGATAACCCCTACCACTACCAGCATGCCTCAGCATACAAAGCAGTACTGATGGCATCATCATAAACACAGAGCAGTGAAACCTGGATTACCTCCCCGTTCCTGAATGGGGCTTGTCACAAGCCAACCCAGCGTGTAGCTAAAAGGTCTGTGTGCGCTAACTGGCCAGACTGGGGTGACCACTGGATCTAGATCAACCTTTCTCAACCAGGGTGCCTTGAGGTTTCTTCAGGGGTGCCTTGGCAAAATGTCTAAAAATTGCCCAAAACTTGTATACAAACCAGCGGGTGGAACAACCCTGCCTTTTAGTTACACAAAGCCACAGGTTCTCATTGTGTGCCATCACAACCTTCTAGTCGCCAGCGTCCTGACAACCAATGACATCGTCAATTGATCAGGAGGATGTTGGTTGCCTGCACAGCATCCTAGTTTGACCCTCCCCCTACCCCTCTCCATTAGTGCCGGGGTCACATTAGCTCAGTGTTGGAGAAAAACTGAGGGAGAAGAAAAACACTGGAATACTAGTCAGTACCAGTGTGCAAACGTGTATTTGCTTTGGAAGAATAAATCACCTCTAATGTTGGGTGTCCTACACGTGTGGATGTTACTGTTCGAATAGTTTTTCACATTTTAGAATGGGGTGCCCCTTTAAAATTATGGACAGTCTTGAGGCACCCCAATTTAGAATGGGGTGACTCGGGACTATCCATAATTTTAAAGAGTGCCTTGGGACTGTCCATAAGTTTAAAGGGTGCCTTGACTGAAAAAAGGTTGAGAAACACTGATCTATATTATCTAGCCCAGCAGTTGAGTGAGGGTCTCCACAGGAAAAATAAAGAGAGAAAAAAAGGCAGTGGAACCACAGGTCCCAGCAGGTAACTAGGTTCTTACTCCTTTAACAATAGGTAGAAATAAGTGACCTGCCTATAGCAGAGACTGCCCATAGGTGGTGCTGTGTTCTTTTTCTGCCTAGTGTCCTACTCCTGTAGGTGGCGCTATAATCCCTACAATTAAGATTTAGAGGACTGTGTCTGTCAATGAACACAAAAGAAAAATATTTTTATGGTGAGTTAGTAGTAGTTGTACAAGCTATTCCATGATGAAGGAGAACCTTCAACAGTTTATACGATGAGTCTAAAAATCCTATTTTATTTCTCGTCAATTAAGGGACATAGGAAGTCTTTTACTTTTGGAACATCCAAAAGCAGTCAGAGGGATGGGCAGCACAGCAGATGAATGCCAATAGGCCCAAGAAAAGAATCAAATGAGAAATGGAGACTGCCTGCAGCTCAAAAAAGCCATTTGAAGGACTTTATACCCAAAACATCCACCTGGTAGAATGTGGAGAACATGCTAACAGATAATTTGTGTGGAAGTCTTGAAAATCTTAGAAACACTTGCTGGAGTATGATTTTAGTCCTTCTGGGATGACAAAGAGTCTTCATAAAAGAAGCAACAGTTAAGAGATAGACTCTCACATCACGTAGCCCAAACCACATCCAGGGAGGGACATTCCTTCGCATGAACTGAAGCCAGACAGAGGGATGGAAGAACAATGTCCTGGTTTATATTCATAAAAATATTGATGTAGCACAATTATAATAAACCAATACCATATGATCAAAATATGAAAATAAAGTCCACATAGTCCAACACCTAAAGTGAATCCACCACCAATGTGTTTTAAATTCTTAAAATCTTCCAATTCCTTTAAATACTGTCCATGTTGTGCATGCAGCCACCTTGTGATAATATTAAACCAGTGTTTCTCAACCCTTTTTCAGTCAAGGCACCGTTTAAACTTATTGACAGTCCCGAGGTACCCTTTAAAATTATGGACAGTCCCAAGGCACCCCATTCTAAAATGGGGTGCCTCAAGACTGTCCATAATGTTAAAGGGGCACCCCATTCTAAAATGTGAAAAACTATTCGAACCGCAACATCCACACATGTAGGACACCCAACATTAGAGGTGATTTATTCCTCCAAAGCAAATACACTTTTGCACACTGGTACTGACTAGTATTCCAATGTTTCTCTTCTCCCTCAGTTTTTCTCCAACACTGAGCTAATGTGACCCCATCACTGACACATGGGCAAGGAAGGGTCAAACTAGGATGCTGTGCAGACAGCGGACATCCTCCTTATCAACTGATGATGTCATTGCTTGTCAGGACGCTGGCGGATAGAAGGTTGTGATGGCACACAATGAAAACCTGTGGCTTTGTGTAACTAAAAGTCTGGCTTGTTCCACCCACTGGTTTGTATACAAGCTTTGGGCAATTTTTAGACATTTTGCCGAGGCACCCCTGAAGAAATCTCAAGGCACACCAGGGTGCCTGGGCACCCTGGTTGAGAAAGGCTGTAATAAACCACTCTTCTTAAAGTGTTGACCCTAACATCTAATAAAGTTCAAAGAGGTGCCCCTCTTTGGGCTGTCTGATCCACTGCTCCATCGGTGGTTCCATCGGTGGATCCTTTCCCTCCTCTCGCGGCACAGAACTTACAGATGGGTTACAAGCAAAACAGAATGGGAATGATAGTGCTCTCTGTATAGCAGTTTCTTTATTAAAAATGCTCAAGAATCACACTTTAAGAAAAGCACTCCAAGTGCTATATAGGCATCGCATAAAACATATTGGTACATCAGCTCACACCACATAGACGCACTTCACTCACAGATACATATCTCTGACACATCCAGTGTGGCTCCCATCCTATAACATCCAGACAATGGAGGGAAATTTCCTTTGTGTGAACTGGAGCTGAGCAGAGGGATGGAAGAACAATGTCCTGGTTTAGGTGAAAAGCAGAAACGACCTTGGGTGAGAACGAAGTCCTAGACCTCGACACTAATTTGTCCCTATGCAAAACCAGAAAGAGTTTCTTGCAGGATAGGGCCACCAGTTCAAATACAGAGGTGATGGCTACAAAGAAAACCGTTTTGTGAATAAGTAGAGAGAGGAATGTCTCTGATGGCTTAAAGCATCACACTGTCTTTTCATGATGTTTCCAATTTCTATAAAGACGTGGAACAGAGGGTGTGCCAAGAAAGTCTTTCAGGTCATACTGGTACTATAGAACTCAAGACAAAGAATAGCGCTCATATACAGGAATTAGCCACAATCAACAGAGATAAAGAAGACTTGATGGGATGATGGGAGCAGAAGGAAACAGGATTCCAGGCTGCAGACCTCAGAGACTTTAGAAGAGTGTGATCTGGGAGTCACTTGGTAAAGTAGAAGGACTGTCAACCCCCCTTTACCCCTTCCTCGGTGTCTAGAATCAGACATGTTGTGGGCTCAGTGAATGAGGCAAGGCCTTTGGTATTGATGAAACCCAGACAGATAGTAGAAGGTGAGGGTTGGATGGCCGGAGGTGATCGCAATCACTGTAGGTGAGGAGCAGGAATTTAACGAAGATCAAAGCTCCACGTGGCTCTTTGCAAAGTAGGAGCAGCAGTGGGGAAGTGGCGGGAGAGAGAGCATGGAGCACGCATAACATTCCAACAGGTTCACTTTAATGCAGACTTCCATAGATATACAGTGCCTTCAAAAAGTATTCATACCCCTTGAAATTTTCCATACTTTGTGATGTTGGAACCAAAAACATAAATGTATTTTATTGGGATTTTATATGATAGGCCTACACAAAGTGGCACATAATTGTGAAGTGGAAGGAAAATGATAAATGGTTTTCACATATTTATTTGTAAAAAATTTGAAAAGTGTGGCATGCGTTTGTATTTAGTACCCTTTACTCTGATACCCCTAACTAAAATATAGTGGAACCAATTGCCTTCAGAAGTCACCTAATTAGTAAATTGAGTCCACCTGTGTGTAATACAATCTCAGTATACAGTATATACAGCTGTTCTGTGAAGGCCTCAGAGGTTTGCTAGAGAACATTAGTGAACAAACAGCATCACGAAGGCTAAGAAACACACTATATATAAGCTTTGAACATCTCATGGAGCACTGCTCAATCCATCATTTCCGAAAATGGAAAGAGTATGGCACAACTGCAAACCTACCAAGACATGGCCGTCCACCTGAACTGACAGATTGGGCAAGGAGAGCATTAATCAGAGAAGCAGCCAAGAGGCCCATGGTAACTCTGGAGGAGCTGCAGAGATCCACAGTTCAGGTGGGAAAATCTGTCCACAGGACAACTATTAGCCGTGCACTCCACAAATCTGGCCTTTATGGAAGAGTGGCAAGAAGAAAGCCATTGTTGAAAGAAAGCCATAAGAAGTCCTGTTTGCAGTTTGAAGAAGCCATGTGGGCGACACAGCAAACATGTGGAAGAAGGTGCTCTGGTCAGATGAGACCAAAACTGAACTTTTTGGCCTAAAATTAAAATGCTATGTGTGGCAGAAAGCTAACACTGCACATCACCCTGAACACACCATCCCCACCGTGAAACATGGTGGTGGCAGCATCATGTTGTGGGGATGCTTTTCTTCAGCAGGGACAGTGAAGCTGGTCAGAGTTGATGGGAAGATAGATGGAGCCAAATACAGGGCAATCTTAGAAGAAAACCTGTTAAGAGTCTGCAGGTTCACCTTCCAACAGGACAACAACCCTAAACATACAGCCAGAGCTACAAACAAATGGTTTAGATCAAAGCATATTCATGTGTTAGAATGGCCCAGTCACAGTCCAGACCTAAATCCAATTGAGAATCTGTGGCAAGACTTGAAAATTGCTGTTCACAGACGCTCTCCATCCAATCTAACAGAGCTTGAGCTATTTTGCAAAGAAGAATGGGCAAAAATGTCCCTCTCTAGATGTGCAAAGCTGGTAGAGACATCCCCAAAAAGACTTGCAGTTGTAATTGCAGCGAAAGATGGATCTACAAAAGTATTGACTCCGGGGGCTGAATACAAATGCACACCACACTTTTCACAGATTTATTTGTAAAACATTTTGAAAACCATTTATCATCTTCCTTCCACTTCACAATTATGTGCCACTTTGTCTTGGTCCCAATAAAATACATTTATGTTTAACAGGACAAAATGTGGAAAATTTCAAGGGGTATGAATACTTTTTCCAGGCATTGTACACTCACCAGCCACTTTATTATGTACACTTTTCTAGTGCCAAAAAATATCCCCCACACCATTACACCACCAGCCTGAACTGTTAATACAAGGCAGGAGGGATCCATACTTTCAGGTTGTTTATGCCAAATTCTGACCCTATCATCTGAATGTTGCAGAAACCAGTCTGCCCATTCTCCTCTGACATCAACAAGGCATTTTTGTCCACACAACTGCCACTCTCTGGATATTTTCTCTTTTTCAGACCATTCTCTGTAAACCCTAGAGATGGTTGTGCGTAAAAATCCCAGAAAATCAGTTTTTTAAATACTCAGACCAGCCTGTCTGGCACCAACAACCATGCAATGTTCAAAGTCACTTAAAGTGTTACTAAACCCAGGACCCTGCATTCATTATATCTGGTCTCCCACAGTACACAAAACATGGAAGTGCAATTATTTTAGTAAATATAAACTGCTAAATACCTTTTCCCCTCAGCAGTTAGAGCAGTGTCCAGCCGAGCACACGTTAAAGCTTGTAGGAGGAGTTTTAATTCTGCTCTAGGAGGATGCAGGACCCCTGACCTCTGTTTGGCCAGTGCCGATTGGCCATGTGCTGATCACATACACTCCCGCAAGGAAAAAAAAACCCTCTCTAGCAATACACACCAAACTGAGCATGTGCAGGGTGACTCCACAAGATATGTCTTATCAAAAGATAAGAGGGGGTACTGGAAGAAGGGGAGGATCAGAGAAATCAGGATCAAACAGCGTTTTTACACAATGCAGATGATTAACCCCTTAGGTATAACAAACATGCTTTACTGTATATACAGGCTGATTTTACTGTTGTGAGTTTAGTGACACTTTAAATCCCCTTTCTTCCCCGTTCTGATGCTTGGATTGAACTTCAGCAAATTGTCTTTACCAAGTCACCATGCCTAAATGCATTGAGTTGCTGCCATGTGATTGCCTGATTAGCAATTTGTGGTACCAAGCAATTGAGCAGGTGTACCTAATAAAGTGGCGGTGAGTGTACATTCACCTTTGTTTTGCTTCTCTAACACTGCATTCAGCAAATGGGAGCACAAGACAAGAATTTACCAAGCTAGAATTTGCTTAAACAGCAGTCAGGAAAGCAAGTCCCCTCTTGTTCTGTAAAGAATTGGAAAATGTTGGCTTTTCCATCACACTCTCTCAATAATAACAGTCACCAGGACTAGTAGAGGGAGAATCTACACAGTGGTGACACAGACAGCAATAAAAGCTTGACAAGGGTTTTAACCCCTCACCCATTTTATCCAAAACGAAACAAAAACATCCTCAGAGGACATACAACCAAGTCATTTGTACTAGTTTAAGAGGTAAGGAATTTACGACCGATTCACCCAATGACATTGCTAAATGTGGTCCCATGTATAGGTCTTAGTTTAACCACTTGTCTACCGTGAACTTTCACCCACTTCCTGCCCAGGTCACATTTTCAGCTTTCAGTGCTGTCGCATTTTGAATGACAATTGCGCGGTCATGCAACACTGTACACGTATGAAATTTTTATCATTTTTGTGAGACAGATAGAGCTTTCTTTTGGTGGTATTTAATCACCTCTGGGTTTTTTATTTTTTGATAAACTAAAAACTGAAAATTTTGAAAATAAAAAGTTTTTTTCTTAGTTTCTGTTATAAAATTTTGTAAATGAGTAATTTTTCTCATTCACTGATGTGCGCTAATGAGGCTGTAGTTATGGGCACTGATGGGCACTAATGAGGAGGCACTGGTAGGTGGCACTGATGGGCATTGACAGACATCACTGGTGGGCATTCACAGACATCACTGAAAAGCAGTACTCATATGGCACTGATAGGTGGCACTGATTGGCACTGTTAGGTGGCAATGACGGGCACTGTTAGGTGGCACTGATTGGCAGCACTCATAGGTAGCACTGAGAGGCAGCTCAGATGGGCACAGATATGTGGCATTGATGTGTACTGGTAGGCACTGACATGTGGCATTGATGTGCACTGACAAGTGGCATTGATGGGGCTACACTGATCATCAGGGCACTGGTCATCAGTGCCCTGATGATCAGTGTAGATGTCCCCTCTGAGGAATACTGATTACCGGCTCTCCTCTCAGCGTGACAGCTTGTAAGGAGAGAAATGCAGATAATGGGCATTTCCTTATTTACATGCGATCAGCTGTGATTGGACACAGCTGATCACATGACAGAGCCGAAATCATCGGCTCTTTCCACTGATCAATGATCTGCTGTGTCCCATGGACACAGCACACCACCAATCGCCGCGCTGCGCGCCCCCAGGGGCGCGCAGGCGCAGTTGGACTGGGAGGACATCATATGACGTCCTCCCAGAACAAGAGAACCACCTTGCACCCGTCATTTCCTTATATGGCGGGCAAGAGGCGGTTAAAGGATCAGCCCAGCCAAAATTGATAGTTCAATATTTAGTAGATGTTATGTTAGTAGAGTTATGTTACTCCATGTGCTGGCATCCATCTTGGATTTCTGCTGAGCATGGTGGGAATCCTTTATGCCTTCAGGTCTCTGAGGTCCATCCCCCAGAGGGGTGTGGCTGATGACATATAAGCCTGTGGTCCGCACATGCTCTTTGCACTTGTGTCTTTGTGTTGCTATTACTCTGTTCTGACTCTCATGACTCTCCTGGAATCTGACTCGGCTTGTGACTCGACTATTCTTTGTGTTCTCCTTTGATCTGACCCTCTGTTGCTGAACCCGGCTTGTGACCTGTGATTCTTGTCTGCTGTCCTGTACCGTTTTGTCCCGTTGTTGTCGACCCGGCCTGCCTGACTACTCTATTGTCTTTTCCACCAGCTACACGCCATTGGCGGCGGCCATTACCGCAACTGAGGTGTCTCGGGGGCCGCGACCTGGTTCCTGGCTGCGTCAAGTCCATCCCCACCATCAGGGGCCCTGGTGAAGGGCAGCCTAGGACGTAGACTCCGCGCCCTGAGGGAATTCGGTCTGTAGGTGGTGGTTGTCGTCAGCCAGTGCGTTACATTGTTTAGGCCTGCCTGTCCGTTCCTCAGCTCCTGCTCTGACAGTTATCCCACCTGACAGTCTCCTCGGGACTATTTCCAAGATCTTAGCGTTCTTGGGTGTGCAAACCTACAATGCCCACTATAAGGGGTTCCCACCATTCCTGGGGAATGTTTTAAAACATGTTTTAATATTATGACGAATGTAACAGGAGGAGCTGATACACACACACACACACAAAGATGGGTAGGAACACCCAAATCTCCCACGCGGTTGCAATTTAAAACTGAGAGATCTCGCTGTATGCAAGACTCTACATGAGCACGGCTGGTATATTAATCCTTTTGTTACACTCAGTCACTCACCATTCACAGGCAAGGCTGGTATAATAATCCTTTTGTTACACTCAGTCACTCACCGTTCACAGGCAAGGCTGGCATCACCAGAGACATTTTCGGCCGGGATGTCTTATTGTGACTTATAGCCGGCAAAAGAAGGTGATCCTAGGGAAAAAAAAAATTATTATAAGTAGATGTCCGAGGAGAAAAACACCAAACTAGAGAGAAGGCCACAGTACTGACCCTCCGGAATGAGACCACATAGAAGGTGTCTTCCCGTCTCTCAATAGCATCCATCAGAAAATGATCACTGTGCTCCTGAGGACCATACAGCTGCAGAGGAGTGTTCGCTATCCTGTGAAGGAGAACAGGGAACAAGAAGAAACATCTTGTCAGCTTACAGGGACCACATTTCTCCAGAAACGGCTGAGACAACAATCAAACCAAGGCAGCTGTTATGTTTGCATGCCGGCAACGCGGACCTGAAATGGTTACTCCTCCCAGAAAAAAGTGAACGTGTTCTCCAGCATCCCTTATAATCCCTGAAGTGCCAGTAACCTAAGACATCTGGGGGAGCGGTGTACACAGGTTTATCCATTTGAAATGTATGGCTTTCGTGATCGTAAAGTGGAACTTTACCCATAAAAATTTGATAAAAACAATGTTTTTCAGAAAGGAACATACATTCCAGATTAACCACTTGCCGTCCAGAGGATTTACCCCCCTTCCTGACAAGGCCATTTTTTTGCGATACGGTGCTGCGTTACTTTAACTGACAATTGCGCAGTCATGCAACGCTGCACTCAAATGAAATTTATGTCCTTTTTCCCCCACAAATAAAGCTTTCTTTTGGTGGTATTTGATCGCCTGTGCGTTTTCAATTTTTTGCACTATAAAGAAAAAAAAGACTAACAATTTTGAGAAAAAAAAAACAATAGTTTTGACTTTTTGCTATTAAACATGTCCAGTAAAAAAATTTAAAAAAAAACAAACAAATTTTGTCATAAATTTAGGCCAAAATGCATTCTGCTACATCTTTTCTAAAAAAAAAAATTCAATATGTTCAAATGAATTGGTTTACGTGAAAGTTATAGCATTTACAAATGGCGGTATATATACTGGAATTTTTTTATTTTTTTACTAGTAATGGCAGCGATCAGCGACTTATAGCGGGACTGCGGTGGGCATGCTGACACTGGGGGATGGAACTGACTTGGTGTCACTGACATCCCTAGTGACACCAATACAGTGATCAGGGCTAATAAAAAGCACTAACACTGTACTAATGGCACTGGGCAAAAAGGGGTTAACATCTGGGGCGATCAAAGGGTTAACTGTGTGCTGTGTGCGCTTCACTGTAAGCATACTGCTTTGTATGGCTCTGCTATGCAGAGCCATACAAAGCAGTGTGCAGGAGCTGACAGGGGAGAGAACTGTATTATTTACATACAGTTTTCTCCCCCCTTCGGTAATACTTGGTGATTACCGTGTGTCGGCAAGTAATCACCGGTCGGGACCCAGTGATTGACAGCCAAGGCCGCGAATGGCACCCTACCCAGAACTGCTAAATCACGTATATATAAACGTGATTTTGCGCACCCGTGCCACCCTGTAGCAGTATTTCTGCTATAAGGCGGACGGAAAGCGGTTAATAATTATGCCACCAAAATTAGAGTGTGCTGTAAATTGCCTCCAGGATTACTCCTGTTTCTTCTTGCTGGAGGCTGCCATTTTACTGAACAGCAGTAAACCTTTAGGCTGTCAGCAGATTGGCCTCTAAATTTTCATCAGTGCCAAAAAATAGAGAGCAACTGAGCATGTGCAAAGCAGAGTGAGACACTGGATTTTATAAAATATATAATATAATCACAGCCCATCTGTATCATGTGATGAGCTTTGTCCAATCACATCTAATCACAACAAAAGACTGAATTAATCAGTTTCATTCAGTAACAATGATTGCAAATATCAATGAAATCGGTATTAGCAATCATAATGTGTTAAAAGAAAAAAAAAATCCTGATCACTTGCCCAGAGTAGTTCAATGTTACTATGGTAACATTGTATTGCTTTGGTCACAGTGTGATGAAAAAAAATACAAAAAAATAAAAAATAATGTAATAAAAAGATTTGAAAAAAAAAATATATATATATATATATTTTTTAACATACTGTTACCAGCCAGTGTCCCTGATCACTGCCGCCACAACAGTTATATAATCACGCTGTACTGGACTGCTGACAATATGTAGAGAAAAAAAAAATTATTTTCCAAATTTCCAAAACATTGTAACAAAAAATGACAACCTCCAAAAAACTCACCAAGCCTCTTACTAAATACCTTGGACTGTCTATTTTCCAAAAAAGGACATTTGGGGGGCATTTGTACTGTCCTGGTGTTTTCGGACCTCAAGAAATGAGATTGGCCGTCAGTACATTATGGACTCTAACTTTCCTACAGACTAAATAATATACACTAATTTGGGGTATTTTCACCAAAGAAATGTAGCAGAATACATTTTGACCTACATTTATGAAGAAATTTTATTTATTTCTAAAATTGTATAACAAAAACGAAGAAAAATTTTTTTTCTCAAAAGTTTCACTTTTTTTGTTTATTGAGCAAAAAATAAACTCAGTGGTGATTAAACACCACCAAAAGAAAGCTCTATTTGTGTGAAAACAATTAGAACTTTTTTTATGGGTACAGTGTTGCAGGACCGTGCAATTGTCATTCAAAATGCGACAACACTGAAAGCTGAAAATTGGACTGGGCAAGAAGGCGGTAAAAGTGCCCGGTATTGAAGTGGTTAATGAACAATGATTAAATTGTGTTTTTATTTTTAGTCTGATGTTCAAAATAAAGTCTATTTAAAGCAATACTGGACAAATAAGAAGATGAAGAGCTGCAGACAAACCTGTGCGACTGGATTCTGGACATCTGAGCTGGAATCAGGTCGGATAAACCCACGTTGCTTCGTACTTGAGGATTCTAGGACAGGAAAGGCAGAGTAATTCTCGCAGCATTCAGTCATCAGCAACTCCAAACTTCCATGCTGTCCTTCACCTTACTTACCCTCTTTTTCCTCTGCTTTTTGGGAGGAGTGTTTTCCTGACTTCCTTTCATTCTGATGTCGACGAATCCACAAACTGAGCTCATCAGCTAGTCTGATTCAGAGGGAAATAAAAAATGATGACAATTAATACATTTACATTTACACCCGGTCACACCAATTTCAAAGTCGGATGTCAGGTGTGACTTGCAAGACATCTGCGGCTTGCAAGACACAGATGTCTATGCAAGTCGCATATGAAGTAGTTGGAATCGCATCGATATGAGCACTTTAATTGTGGACTATAAAGTGCGATTTGCCATGCGATTTGAAACACACATGGCATGGCAAATCACATAACAAGTTGCACCCGGTATGACTGAACTCTTAAAGTAAAAAAAAAACAAAAAAAAAACTCTTTTCTTGAAGCCCAAAACCAGCATGTTTAAAAAACTAACTCATCAACCCCCAGCATGTTTAAAAAACAGAAATCATCAACCTCCAGCGTGTTTATAAAACAAAGATCATCAACCCCCAGCGTGTATAAAAAACAAAGATCATCAACCCCCAGCGTGTATAAAAAACAAAGATCATCAACCCCCAGCATGTTTAAAAAACAGAAATCATCAACCCCCAGCGTGTATAAAAAACAAAAATCATCAACCCCCAGCGTGTTTATAAAACAAAAATCATCAACCCCCAGCGTGTTTATAAAACAAAAATCATCAACCCCCAGCGTGTTTATAAAACAAAAATCATCAACCCCCAGCGTGTATAAAAAACAAAAATCATCAACCCCCAGCGTGTATAAAAAACAAAAATCATCAACCCCCAGCGTGTTTATAAAAAACAAAAATCATCAACCCCCAGCGTGTATAAAAAACACAAATCATCAGCCCCCAGCGTGTTTATAAAATAAAATCATCAACCCCCAGCATGTTTAAAAAAACAGAAATCATCAACCCCCAGCGTGTTTATAAAACAAAAATCATCAACCCCCAGCGTGTATAAAAAATACAAATCATCAACCCCCAGCGTGTTTATAAAACAAAATCATCAACCCCCAGCATGTTTAAAAAAACAGAAATCATCAACCCCCATCATGTTTATAAAACAAAAATCATCAACCCCCAGCGTGTATAAAAAATACAAATCATCAACCCCCAGCGTGTTTATAAAACAAAATCATCAACCCCCAGCATGTTTAAAAAAACAGAAATCATCAACCCCCAGCGTGTTTATAAAACAAAAATCATCAACCCCCAGCGTGTATAAAAAATACAAATCATCAACCCCCAGCGTGTTTATAAAACAAAATCATCAACCCCCAGCATGTTTAAAAAAACAGAAATCATCAACCCCCAGCGTGTTTATAAAACAAAAATCATCAACCCCCAGCGTGTTTAAAAAAACAGAAATCATCAACCCCCAGCATGTTTAAAAAAACAGAAATCATCAACCCCCAGCGTGTATAAAAAACAAAAATCATCAACCCCCAGCGTGTTTATAAAACAAAATCATCAACCCCCAGCATGTATAAAAAAAACAAAATCATCAACCCCCAGCGTGTTTATAAAACAAAAATCATCAACCCCCAGCGTGTTTATAAAACAAAATCATCAACCCCCAGCATGTTTAAAAAAACAACAATCATCAACCCCCAGCATGTTTATAAAACAAAAAAATACCCACCCTGTCACTGTTGCTGATCCCCAGATATTAATTGTCCTGCAAGCACCTCACCTCTACTGGGCTGAACGACACCCAGCATCAAGCAACATACTTCCATATACATCGAAAAACAAAGATAAAGTGAGCGCTTGGAGACCTGGGAGCAGCAGCACATATGGTGAACCCACCCCATAAACAAATGCAGATAAATCAAAAAGTGCTGCGCTATAAAACCATGTATACGAATGTGTCTACCTTATGACTGAATACCAAGTTATTTCAAGATAATATGTTATAATACCCAAAATAATATGTTACCAATATTCATCAGTAACTTTCACATTAAAAAAATCAAAAAGCTTTGGATGCTGCTTTACTACACTGAGGACTGCAGTTCATACGGACTGTTTGCGCAGTCATTATTTTCACTGTGCACTTGCTTCCTACAACTTGCTCTATTTTTCTACTGATTCTGGAAGCTTCTGATTTGGATGTTGCATCACTACACTGAAGAATGCAGTTCATACGGACTGTTTGCGCAGCAATTATTTTCACTGTGCACTTGCTTTATTTTTGCACTGTTTTTGGAAGCTTTTTGATTTTTAATGTGAAAGATACTGATGAATATTGCTAACATATTATTTTGGGTATTATAACACATTATCTTGAAATAATTTGGTATTCAGTCATAAATTAGACACATTCGTATACATGGTCTTATAGCGCAGCACTTTTTTTATTTATTTCCATACATGACAGTAGCTATACATACAAGACTCTTCAAATCCCCCCCCACACACTTCTCTTCAGCCCCATCCAACAGATATATAGAACGTTTTCCTAAACCCCCCAACCAGATTTAAAAAAATAAATTGAAAAATAAAATATCTATCTATCACTAAAAGTTTAGCACTATCTCCCAACACAGGGCCACCTACCGGAGGGACTCTGTGCGATTAAAGTGCCTGCAGTCGGATGCCAGGAAAAGCTGATCCAAGTCATGAACCATCAGGTGTTCCACATTTGCCAGCGACCTGCTAGTGTTACTGGGAGAAACAAGATATCACAACTGCTAAAACACAATCAACACACCACAGATATAATCTACACAACAAGTTATATCAAGACAGAGCGACAGCTAAAGGCAACAGATATCCTCTACCACTGGGACCGGTCTCAACTGTATTCATGAAACACATGCGGTAAAAGTCTCATTTCCTTTTCTATGGAGAAGAAAAATCTTCCAATGTGGTCTATAACCCCTTATTCAACACCACCATGGCCTAATTATCACACTAAACTGCCACGCTTTATCAAATCGGACGGTATTGATTCACAAAATTTATTTTTTTTGCCAAAAAAAAAAAAAAAATGTGTTACTATAAGTATAGAGTATTAATTTTTATTAAAGTGGAACTGTAGTCAGAAAATTAAGTCCTTCAAGATCACTTCAGGCTGGCCCCTTTTGCAGGTATAGCTCTGTAAAACATTAAAACCAAGTACCTATATTGTTTAAAATCCAGTAATACACTGCCTTACCCTGCTCTGCACATGCTCAGTTGCTCTCTTTTATTAGGCACTGCTAATTTTGTAGAGGTCGATCTGCTGACAGCCTAAAGACTTACTGCTGCCCAGGGGCTCTGGGCCTCGGCAAAATGGCAGGCTCCAGCAAGAAGAAACTGGAACAATTCTGGGAGTAATTTACAGCACACACTAATTTTGGAAGCATAATTATTAATGTGGAATGTATATTCCTTGTTAAAAGAGCATTACTTTTTTATCAAGTTGTTATGGGTAAAGCGCTGTTTTAAGAAATCTCTCCTTTTATTATAAATCCAAAACGTTGCTTGTGGTAGAAACCATGACAAAAATATTTGCAAATGAAACTACTTGTACCAAAAAAATATGAAAAAAGAAAAAAAAAAAAAAAAAACTATATAACAAAGGATTGCCTACAAAAGAATATTGCACATTTTTGCACTCGGCGATTGTCGGGAAAGCTGACGGGAGAGACCTGTGTGTAAACAAACACAGGTCTCTCTCCTGCCATCATTAAAATGCTGCTGTGTATTTCTCTGCACAACAGAGAAATATAAAGCAGCATGTCCCCTTAGTAAAAACACACACAGCACAGAGTTAACCCTTTGATCGCCCCAGATGTTAACCCCTTCCTGCCCAGTGCCATTAGTACAGTGTCAGTGCTTTTTATTAGCACTGATCACTATATTAGTGTCACTTGGGATGTCAGTGGCAGTTAGTAATTTCCCTCCCAGTGTCAGAATGCCCGACACAGGCCCACTATAAGTCGCTAATCGGCACCACTACTAGTATAAAAATAAATCAATAAATAAATAAAAATTCCAGTATCTATACCGCCATTTGTAAGCACTATAACTTTCACGTAAACCAATTAATTTACACGTATTGGGATTTTTTTTTCTTAGCAAAGGTATGTAGCAGAATACATTTTGGCCTAAATTTTATGACGAAATTAGATTTTTACAATTTTTGTATTGGATATGCTTTGTAGCAAAAAGTCAAAAATATTGCTTTGTTTCAAAATGGTCTGTCTTTTTTTGTTTACAGTGCAAAAACTAAAAACCACAGAGGTGATCAAATACCACCGAAAGAAAGTTCTATCTGTGGGGGGGGGGGGGGGTGGAGGACATAAATTTCATTTATGTACAGCGTTGCATGACCGCGCAATTGTCAGTTAAAGTAACGCAGGGTCGTATTGCAAAAAATGCCCTGGTCAGGAAGGGGGGTATATCCTCCAGAGGGCAAGTGGTTAAGCATTACAAGGGGATAATTACCAAGGATATTTATTTAAAAAAAAAAAAAGGGATACATCATTGCAAGTAGCTGTTCCAGAGAGCAGTCAATACAGTGTTCAGTATTTTTTTTTTCTATTTAAAACTGAAACACCTCTTCCCGCTGATCAGTTCTTAACCTCTTGTCAACCGCCCAGTGCATATGTGCAGCGGAAGGTCGGGTGAGCCCTAAAGTCCACGTGCAAATATTGTGTGCACACATGTTGTGTGCTCACTGCATGCTTCTAGTGCACTAACCAAGTCAATGACAGCTCATGGTTACCATTAACAATTGGAAGCCAGTGGGAGGACCTTCCGATTAGGTGACCACTGTGACAGCCAATAGTGGCAACTTGATCGGAAACTTGTTCAGAACCCCTTGAAGGACCGTCAGAAGGCATCAAGGGATTAAAGTGATGTTAAAAGAAAAAAAAAAAAATCTGCCTTTTACAAACATGTTATACATACCTGCTCAGCCCCAATCCTCCTCTTCTGGGGTCCCCCTGCCGGCACTCCTTGTCCCTTCTGCCTACCAATGGTCCCCATAGCAATCAACTGCTCTGCGTGTCCAATCACACACAGACGTGGCTCAGCCCCACCCCCCGCACTCTCCTTGCTGGCTGTCTCAGCCAATGAGGAGGGAGAGACCTGGCACAATTGAGGCTCTCGTGCACATTGCTGGGTCGAGATTGGGCTCAGGTAAGTATTAGGGGGGCTGCTGCACACAGGTGATTTGTTTACCTTCATGCTTAGAATACATGAAGGTTACAAATCTTGAGCCTTTACAACCACTTTAAAAGATCTGCTAATAGCAGTACTACTACAGAGACCTCAGCTTTCAAATTTACAACAGATCCCAACAGCTACATATTTGGGTGTGTGTTCTCAGAGAAAGTCTCCTTGGTCCTTAACTGACCAAAACACTTTTTTTTTTTTTTTTTAATGAATCATGCACAACCACAATATTTAACAATTGCAGCTACCTGTAAGTGCTCTTCGGTTTAGTCGGCCTTGGGATGTAGAGTTTCGGCTGTGGCCGCTCTGATGGTTCATCTTCATTTTTGTAAGACAATAAATGCCGAACATTGCTGGAGATTTCTGGACTTTTCACAGGCGACTCCTGTACACTGAGTATGAGACTGACAGTGAAACACAAAAAGCATATTATTAATGCCTTCATACCTGAAAGAAGTACCAAACTAGAATGAAGCCTTGTACACAAGATCAGAAAATCGTACGAAAAATAATGCTTTCGAAGAGATCGTACAATAATCTGATCGTTAGTACACAGCTTTCGACAGCCAATCACAACAGTTCATCAAAATTATCCGAAAGGAGAAACATTTTTCATCCGAAAGCACAATACAAATACAATACATCACTTCCAAAATTCTATTCTGTTGTATGACAGAAACAATTGAGTAGTGTCCGTGATACTTTTTTATTTGCACTAACATACAATTTTGGAGGACAAGCTTTCGGGGTATGTCTCCTTCTTCAGGTCTAAGCAGTACTATTACAAATCACAAAGTTTAAGCAGAATGTTAGAAGGGATTGAGAAAAAAAAAAAAAAGGCTACAGTTAAGATACATCAAAAGCGAGGGGGGTAGGGGGGGGGGGAATACTACACTCACACAGAGGGGGTCAAGCTTCAGCTAATAAATAGATAGTCATGAAACTGTCGGATAATGGTTGAGGAATCCCATGTCCAAGTTAAGGCCGTTATCTTTTGTGTCAAATAGAATTATCATTCTTATTTCAAATGTTTTTCTTTCCTGGATAGATTTGAATTTTCCTTTCAGAACCAAAACATTGAGGTCTTCCATATTGTGGCCTGGTTTATGTTCATAAAGAAGATGACCTCTGCACACCTGTAGGACACCATTTCACACAACCAGGTCACAATATGGAAGACCTCAATGTTTTGGTTCTGAAAGGAAAATTCAAATCTATCCAGGAAAGAAAAACATTTGAACTAAGAATGATAATTCTATCTGACACAAAAGGTAATGGCCTTAACTTGGACATGGGATTCCACAACCATTATCCGACAGTTTCATGACTATTAGCTGAAGCTTGACCCCCTCTGTGTGAGTGTTGTATCCCCCCCTCCCCCCTTGCTTTTGATGTATCTTATCTGTAGCCTTTTTTTTTTTTTTTAATCAATCCCTTCTAACATTCTGCTTAAACTTTGTGATTTGTAATAGTACTGCTTGGACTTTGAAGAAGGGGACATACCCCGAAAGATTGTCCTCAAAATTGTATGTTAGTGCAAATAAAAAAAGTATCACGGACAGTACTCAATTGTTTCTGTCGCAAATGCACTAATACGGCTACAATCACCTCAAGCATTCTGTTGTATGAAAATGTTCATATGTTGAGTAACCTCTTCATTTATGGAGATTAGCATGCAAAAAAAAAACAAACCAACGATCATTCATCCGATAATCTCATCATATGTACAAGGCTTCAGAGGAGCACTAACCATTCCAGATTTGTGAAAAGTGCAAAACATTCTCACCAAACCTGAAGGGGATCTCTAGTGCTTTTATTCTGTATGTCTAGGCATAGTAACAATAGCATATGCATTATATCTCTGCAATACATGCAGTACTTTGCAGTGTTTTTAAAGCCATAACACTGCAAAGTACAGAAATATACGTGGTATAAAAGTGCAGTGCTAAACAAATGATATAATATCAAGTGAAACAGTCAAGTGCACCATATAAAGTGAAATAAATATAGTCCAGAAAATATATAAAAAATGTATTAATGTCCGTGGGACTATAAGGCACAGCAATCATGGTGAAGGATAAAACTGTGGTAATGATCCAGTGAGGGAATACACCACCTCTGCCAGATGTAAACTCACCAGAAAGCTACTGGTAAATAGCATGTATGCACATCACATCAGTGGACCAGAAAGCAGCCAGAAGATTCTAACTGCTCCACCAAAGGCAAAATTAAGGTGGACCCTTCTCTCCGCTCTGGCTCTGTCCTCCTCCTCCGTCCCTTCTGCTTGCTTTCTGGTCCCCTGATGTGATGTGCATACATGCTATTTACCAGTAGCTTTCTGGTGAGTTTACATCTGGCAGAGGTGGTGGATTCCCTCACTGGATCAATATCAGTTTTATCCTTCACCGTGATTGCTGTGCCTTGTAGTAACCACGGACACAAATACATTTTTTATATATTTTTCTGGACTATATTTCACTTTATATGGTGCACTTGACTGTTTCACTTGTTATTATATCATTTGTTTAGCGCTACACTTTCATACCCACGCAGGCACAGGGAGAACATGCAAACTCCAGGCAGGTGGTGCCGTGGTTGGGATTTGAACCGGCGACCCTAGTACTGCCAGGCAGAAGTGCTAACCACTTAGCCACTGTGCTGCCATGGTGAACATTCCTTGAAGAAATCAAGTGTTTTTGAAGTGCATAGGTGATTTAAGGGGTAGCAAGATGTCCACGATTAATTAACTTCAAAACCACTCTCTAAATAAACAAACTATATAAACATAATTCCCCACAGCACCATCAAACACCTTTACCCCAAAAGATGTACAAAAATTAATAAACAGAAGATGCTATACAATAAGTCCTCAATAAAAATATGTGCAGTCCAAACCCTATAAGTCTAAAAAAAAATTTTAAATCAAGTTCTTCTCAAATGATATCGTGTTCAAAAATCCTTCAGAAAATTCCTTCGATAATATTCCTCAAAAAAGAAAATATTTTGAGATGTTCACTATGACACAAGTGGGAAACCAAAAACACAAAGGATGTAGTGAGCAGAGAATCTGTTTGGAGGAAAAGACCAAAGTCTAGCCTGAGAAGTGGATTCTCCACTACGACAATGCTCCTGCATACGATGTGTTAAGTGTTCGCGAGTTTCTAACCCAGAAATCCATTCCCAAAACTTGACCAACCACCTTATTCCCATAACTTAGCACTCTGCAGCTTTTGGTTGTTTCCAAAATTAAAAAAAACAACTTAAAAAGGACACAGATCTGAGAACATTCCAGACACCCAGCGGGCTACAACAAAGATACTGTGCAGTGTTCCAGGAAAAAATGAAAACCTAGGAATGTTTCCGGCAGTGGCACAGTCTAGAAAAGTGTGTTGCTTCACAAGGGGACTACTTTGAAGGTGACAGCCGCTAGTCTGGGAATTCAATTGTTACACCACGTGTACATCGATTTGATTTCTTTCCCAGTAAAACAATACTACTGCCTTGACTCCCAAGAGCCTGTCCACACATTGTTTGTAGGGAAAGGGCCCTTGGGAGATGTGTAATGGGAGCTGTCTACACTCCTGGAGATGATGTCATGGAGTAATAAAAGCTGTTTATTGCTACATGAAAAGGAGAAAACAAAATCAATTCTGGGACATGATCTAGAGGGGAGGTTTGGGGTTAACTAGGCCAGTGGTCGGCAAGCCGCGGCTCTTTACACTCTTTAATGCGGCTCTTCAGTGTGCCGGGTGCCCGCTCCCCTCCCTCCTCTCGGGCGGCCGCCCCAAAAGTCAGGACTCTGCAGCTAGCCCAGCAATGGGCAAACTACGGCCCGGCGGACCTTTTAATCCGGCCCGCGGAGCGTGGCAAACATTGGCTGTCAGGATGTAGGCAGGGCAGCGTGACGAACTCCTCTCCTCTCACAGTCCGCCCTGAAGACCGGAACGGCGCGGGAACACGGCGAGAGGAACGCGCGGAGCAAAGGTAAGTGAATTGACACAATATGGGGAATGAATTACTATAGGGGGGATGAATTACTATATGGGGGATGAATTACTATATAAGGGATGAATTACTATATGGGGGATGTATTACTATATGGGGGATGAATTACTATATGGGGGATGTATTACTATGGGGGATGAATTACTATATGAGGGATGAATTACTATATGGGGGATGAATTACTATATGGGGGATGAATTACTATATGGGGGATGAATTACTATATGGGGGATGAATTACTATATGGGGGATGTATTACTATGGGGGATGAATTACTATATGAGGGATGAATTACTATATGGGGGATAAATTACTATATGGGGGATGAATTACTATATGGGGGATGAATTTTCAGTTTTAAAAATGTGGCTCTCAAAATAAATTTCAATCGTGGTTTTGGCGAGATTTGGCTCAGTTGAAAAAAAAAGGTTGCCCACCACTGAACTAGGCAATGCCTGAAAATACACTTTAGGATCCCCAAAGAACACCAAGTCACTTTGTGTTCATGAGGCCCTTTTCATGCGATCTTGCTGCAGCACCGCATGTTACACAAGTTGATGTGTTCCAGTGACAGTAATTTTGAATGTCAACACACATCTTCTTTGGTGCGTTAGCAGCCTATTCAATTGAATGGGCTGCCATAACACAAAGCACATTCATGTGTGACATAACCTGTGTATGCGAACACAGCACAAAAATTGTGAATCCAGCCTGACGGTTCCCATTTATCCAAGTCGTGGTATTGCTACTAGCAGCTGGTCACATTTCACTAGGTCTGTTCCGTGATGGTCAAGAAGATACTTTGCTACTCATCTAAGTGCTGAAAGTCTTCAACATTACCAAACAAGTAACAGTACAGAAGACAGAATTATCACTACTAACTGCAATTTCTGACTCACCTTGTTGGCCCAAAGTTAAATGCAAGGAACAGAAGTACAACCATCACACATACTACTTTCCGGTTCCCGGAGGAGCTGCGCAGCGAGGTGTTCTGCAGGCAAAGTACAACATAAGATTTGTAAAAGGGACCGATTTATAATGGTAAGTGAAATATCTACTCTTCATTATTCATACTTTGCTCCAATTAACTGCTTTATTGGCAGCTTGGAGAGCTGCAATGTCAAAGTGAGAAAAAAAAATGCCAGTGAAGTGAGATCAACATATTAGAAGTAAAACAGGCGCTGTGGAGCACTACATCTTCAAGAGATACAGTGAGGTCATTCACACTGGGATTCAGCACTTTGCTTTTTCTCCCAGAGTTCTGTCTATAGATTAGAAAGGTGGTTGGCTGCTAAGACACTGCTGGGATGGGGAGCAAAGCAACTAAGTCACTGTTGGGGAGTCCCTACTGTTGTCGAGTCCCTACTGGGGAGAGGGGAGCAGAGCTGCCGAGCCCCTACTGGGGAGAGGGGAGCAGAGCTGCCGAGCCCCTACTGGGGAGAGGGGAGCAGAGCTGCCGAGCCCCTACTGGGGAGAGGGGAGCAGAGCTGCCGAGCCCCTGCTCGGAGAGGGGAGCAGAGCTGCCGAGCCCTGCTCGGAGAGGGGAGCAGAGCTGCCGAGCCCTGCTCGGAGAGGGGAGCAGAGCTGCCGAGCCCTGCTCGGAGAGGGGAGCAGAGCTGCCGAGCCCTGCTCGGAGAGGGGAGCAGAGCTGCCGAGCCCTGCTCGGAGAGGGGAGCAGAGCTGCCGAGCCCTGCTCGGAGAGGGGAGCAGAGCTGCCGAGCCCTGCTCGGAGAGGGGAGCAGAGCTGCCGAGCCCTGCTCGGAGAGGGGAGCAGAGCTGCCGAGCCCTGCTCGGAGAGGGGAGCAGAGTTGTAAAAAGGTAGTTTTTTTTAAAAAATAACAAACATGTCATACTTACCTGCTCTGTGCAAAGGTTTTGCACAGAGTAGACCTGATCCTTCTCTTCTCGGGTCCCCCGGCAGCACTCCTGGCTCCTCCCCCCTGCGGAATGCCCTCACAGGAAGCCGCTGGCTATGTGTGCGCTCCCTCCTGAGCCCTGCTGTATCCATAGCCCTGCCCCATGCTCCCTCTACCGGCTGAGATTGACAGCAGCAGGAGCCAATGTTGTCTCTGAGCCAATGAGGAGGGAGAGAGTCAGGAGAGCCTCTGCTCTCATGCACAGCGCTGGATTGAAATTGGGCTCAGGCAAGTAATGGGGGGGTTGGTGCTGCACATTGAAGGTAAAAAACCTACAGCCTTTAAAAGCATTATCTCATTGTAATAGACTCTGTAGTAGTGACTGGAGGTTTGAACCATGTGGCCTATGATGCCTTGGCAGGGAGACAGGGTTGCTTTCTGAGTCATAGCAAGATCCAACAATATTGTGATTTGTGAGCAGAAAGAACTTTTCAAAATACCTCTCTCATTAGATGCTGCACTGTCTCCCGCAGTTCTCTGTTCTCCCTTCGAGCATTCTCCAGCTGTCTCTCGGTCTCTTGCAGTCTGGCCTCCAACCCCTGCACATACTCCTTCTTCTTCCTCCGAGACTGGCACGCTGACTCTCTGTTCTTGATCATACGCTGTTGTCTCTTTAGGAGTTTAGGCTGGAGTGAAGAATGGAGTTACACTTATATTACTGTCAAAACTCATCATAAACCTGCACCAGTAGCGGCCCACATACAGTGGAGAAGCCATTAGATGGTTAAAAAAAAAGAAAAAGTATTCTGGGTGCAGTCTGTCCATTCCCTAGACACTAATGGCATATGACCAGAACCTCAAGTCATCTGTTCCAAAAGAAAGGCTGCGAATAACAGTTCTGATAGGGAGTGACAAAGTGATCAGAAATCCAAACTTTTAGTGTCACCAGTACTGCAACATATGGAATACTTTTAATGGGGACACTTGTTCTGATGGCAATCCTCAATTTAGAGAGGTTTTCACTAATTTCTTCCCCCTTCTCCAGGACAGGTCATGAAGCAAAATATTCACAATGGGACACAGATCGCAAAAAAGGAGCCAACATGGGTTCTCTTCTCTATACCAAACTAAGAAAAAAATAAGATAAAGAGATCTTATATCTATCTATCAAAGATATCTACAGTCAGGTCCATAAATATTGGGACATCGACACAATTCTAACATTTTTGGCTCTATACACCACAATGGATTTGAAATGAAACGAACAAGATGTGCTTTAACTGAAGACGGTCAGCTTTAATTTGAGGGCATTTACATCCAAATCAGGTGAACGGTGTAGGAATTACAACAGTTTGCATATGTGCCTCCCACTTGTTAAGGGACCAAAAGTAATGGGACAGAATAATAATCATAAATCAAAATTTCACTTTTTAATACTTGGTTGCAAATCCTTTGCAGTCAATTATAGCCTGAAGTCTGGAACGCATAGACATCACCAGACGCTGGGTTTCATCCCTGGTGATGCTCTGCCAGGCCTCTACTGCAACTGTCTTCAATTCCTGCTTATTCTTGGGACATTTTCCCTTCAGTTTTGTCTTCAGCAAGTGAAATGCATGCTCAATCGGATTCAGGTCAGGTGATTGACTTGGCCATTGCATAACATTCCACTTCTTTCCCTTAAAAAACTCTTTGGTTGCTTTTGCAGTATGCTTTGGGTCATTGTCCATCTGCACTGTGAAGCGGCGTCCAATGAGTTCTGAAGCATTTGGCTGAATATGAGCAGATAATATTCCCGAAACACTTCAGAATTCATCCGGCTGCTTTTGTCAGCAGTCACATCATCAGTAAATACAAGAGAACCAGTTCCATTGGCAGCCATACATGCCCACGCCATGACACTACCACCACCATGCTTCACTGATGAGGTGGTATGCTTAGGATCATGAGCAGTTCCTTTCCTTCTCCATACTCTTCTCTTCCCATCACTCTGGTACAAGTTGAAGAATTGTGTCGATGTCCCAATATTTATGGACCTGACTGTATGAACCTGAACAATGAATGTCTTGTTTTCTTTTTCTGTTATTTTCACCTGGTGACTGGTGATCCTGCACATACCAAGTTTAATGTCCCGTCACGTCCACACTCATTTATCCACTGTATCTATAGAGGGAACTATGGTTATCACTAGGGATGCACTGATACCCTTTTTTGATTCAGGAGTACAAGTACCGATACTTTTGGTCGAGTACTTGCCGATACCAAGTACCGATACTTTGCAGGGCGATTTGTGTCAATACAAAATGTGGCGCTGCTGACCAATCAAAAGCCATCTAGCCCATACTGTCATCCTTGCACTGAGAGGAGAGAAAGCTGCAGAGATTTTAAATCCCCAGCTTTTCCTTCGGTGACAGTATGGGATCGGTGCAAGGAGGTTTCCCACCTGGGTTCACACAGGAGCAGTGTGGAAACCGCATGCGATTTGCACAGAAATTGCATTCCTGTTCAAATTGGATCCTATTTTTTGCGGTGCAATTTGCGTCCGTACATTTCGTATGGACCCAAATAGCACTGCAAAGCATCTGTTTTATGTATCGGGAACATTTTCACGAATACTTGTACTTGGTGCATCCCTAGTTATAACCCAGGCAGGACAGCAAACATGTTTTTCTCTCTCCATCTCAGTTACAAAGGGGGTGGAGGGATTAATAGCTTCCAGAAGATAAAATAAGCGCTCAGGACATTGCCTGATTCTGGCCAGATGGCCAGGTACTTTCTGCAATTGCTGAAAATGGTCTAAGCCTGAAAAAGCAAACTAATGCAGCCACCAAATCTAAGCACCTTTAAGCTGCAGAATATTCAAAATTAGCTCCTGGGTTTTAGGAACATGATGCCATGCAGGAAAAAAGTGGAGAAGATGGCTTTGGAAATCAAATACCCTGCTCGGTGTGAAATTTACTTTCATCATCTCCCCTCTCTAATACTTACGTCCACCTCAGTGGGGCTGCTTTTGCCAGTGCTCGGGGCAGGCACAATGGTTTTGGCTTCAGATTTAATGGGTGATGTTGTAGTCGCTCCATTGTGTACGGTCAGGAGCTGAGGCACCAACACAGGTGGGGAGGATGCTGAGGGAACAAGAGACACAATGTCAACTTATATATACATAACAGATGACAACATTGGTCAATTAATTAGGTGGATCCCTTTGAGAACGTGTGTGTGCACGAAACGCGTTAGTTAGGAGCCTACATGCTGACATTACGCCGATGCGTCCACGTGATGCTCCGGCGGCCATCTTTGCAAGTGTTTTTTATCCATTGATGATTTTATGCTCCACGTGGTTGCTATTTTTTTTTTTAATAAAACATACTACACTATATGATACTGTCTCCAGGCTCGGTTTATGAGCTTGCCCTCTAGGAGGAATCTCTTTCCTTGGTTCACGTGGGCTGGAGATGGAGACTTGGCTACTCTACTTTTGATTGTTCATTTGGTGTATCACTGGCTTCTGGAAAGATCCCACCTTCAACCGGGTCACCAGCAGGAGGAACAAGCAGGAACACCCCTTAGTGTCATTCCGTTCTGGGCCTGCTTGCTACTTACTTCTGGTGAGTGCATTATGGAGGAGGTGCAGTGCAGAAGTCACAGAGGTCACTACATTTTGTTGATTTGATCACATCACTATTTTTGGGACTATTATGATATTTAGAGGACTTATATATTTTCATTTATTATATCGTCCATTTTGTTTCTTCATTGGAGTATTCACTATTGTCGATTTCTTTTTTTATGATGTTTCCCTTCTCTTTTACTATCACATTGGTCATCATTGACTAGAACACACATTTTTATTAGTGCTGCACATTGATAATATAGTGTTTTGTTTTGGTGGAGACAGAGGGTTTGCCACATTGTGCTAGCTGCTTTACTTTATCCTTTTTTGTCTTGCGCTCACCATTTATTCTTTGATTGGTCAATGAATTGGTTGGGATTAAAAGGAGACTCCCTGCCATTACATTCACTAATTGGAATGAAGATTGGGAAAGCATGTTAATCATTCCCTTCCTTCCAGTTTGCAATGCTGCACTCCAGACCAGCCAATTGAAAGGACTGAGAGCTCGGATGGAGTTATTAGCCCCGTGTAAGCTCCAACCAGATTAACAGGCAATGAAGGTAACTATAAGCAGCACAATTAAGTTAACACTGCTTTGCATGGATACAGGTTATCTTTATAGGGGTCATACACAGACAGACTTTAAAAAGTGTAACCCTATTTTCTCTTTTCTCTCTTTCTTCTCTCTGTCTCCTTTTGTTTCTTTTTTCCTACAGTATGTAAAGTGACCGTAGAGTTCCTTGGGACGTTTTATGGCTCAGGGTCCACTCATGTTCTCTAGACTACTACACAGTGGTTTCTCCCCTACCCTTTCCCCTCTTCCCCAGTCATCCTTCCCTTTTTGCTCCTTCCCCACTGCATGACTATCTACATAAATTTATATACTGATGGACATGTTGTTCTTTTTTTGTCATTATTATTAAGTCCCTATCTTATCTGTCCCCTTGTGGGCTAGATTAGTGTTTTGCTTACTTACTGTAGATTATTATCGTTCTCAATATTTATAAAAGATTTATATCTGAGCCTATAGCACTTGCCTGATTGTTTCTCTTTGACTAGACACCTGACTTCCTGTTCCATTGTTCTTTTTTGTGTGCAAAGCTGTTGGTTTGACTGTTCGATTTGTACTTCTGCAATCTTTTAATAAAAACACTGGAATATAAAAATGTAACCCTATATCATGTGTATCCACTTTAAAGTGGAATTCCAGCTTAAACCTAAGTAGCCTTAAAAACATCCCCTCCCCCCTCCTAACCTGTGTAAAAAAGATGTGTACACTTACTTGCTTTCAGCCCACTCCAGTCCATTCACATTATCCCGTCTCAGCCAACAGCAGCTGTAAGGGAGTGGAGAGCATTCTCGCCAATGGCTGGTAAAGCCTTGAGAATGGATGTTAACCATAGGCTCCCAAGGCCCATCCATTGCTGGCGCACACTACACTCCCCAGCAGCCTGCTCCAGTCCATTCAAATTATCTGTTGTCAGCGAGCGCTGACTGTATGGTAGAGGATAGAATGTTCAACAATGGCTGGTAAAGCCTTGAGAATGGACGTTACCCATAGGCTCCCAAGGCCCATCCATTGTTAGCGCACACTACACTCCCCAGCAGCCTGTTCCAGTCTAATCAAATTATCTGTTGTCAGCGAGCGCTGACTGTATGGTAGAGGAGAGAATGTTCAACAATGGCTGGTAAAGCCTGGCGTGGGCTCCCCGAGCCCATCCGTTGTTGGCGCTCCCTCATCTCCCTAGCAGTGTGCTCCAGTCCTTTCACATCATGCCATGTCAGCCAGTGCCGGCTGTAGGGTAGAGGGGAAAATGCTCAACAGCTGGTAAAACCTGGAGTGGTGACGTTACCCATAGGCTCCCTGGACCCATCCATATTTGGCGCTCCCTCCTCTCCCTTGCTGACACAGGGGGCCAAATCATGTGACCAGTCCAGAGCAAGCTGAAAATAGGTAAGTACACACATCTTTTTTTGCACAGGTTAGTTAGCATAGGTGTTAGGAGGTGGAAGGAGACAGTGAAAACCAATCCATTTTAAGTTGGAATTCTACTTTAAGAAGTCATAAGATACATAGCCTTCATGTCTTTTGCATGTCACCGGTGTCTTGACAATGAACTGGCCAGAGAATGGCCCACCCAGAAAACATGAAGAATATCTTTTAAACAATGCACTAACTCGTGATCAATTGCTGAAGGCACGTGGAGCACAGAGTGGCCAAACGATTCTAATCAGCTATTAAATTAATAAGCTATGTAATAAACAGGAACATCTGTGTATAAACAGCAGATTCCAGGCCAAGCCAGACTATTCCCTCAGCTTAAAAACATGGCAAGCAACTACAGAGACTGTGCCTGCGGAGCTGACAATCCTCCGTGGAGTGAAAAGGCTGCACAGGGCGAGACGTTTGTAAAAATGAGAGAAAGCTGACGCTATTTATAGCTAAAAGAATAATAGGAAAAATAATTCAGTAAAGAACACGGTGCAACACTTGGGGAGATCGGATATGTTTTTTTCCATATATGCTGCAGAATTTGGGATAAACCAAGACACAACAGAGGCAGCCAATGGCCAGGATGATATGAAAACTGCAAGGATAAACTAAGTAAAAGGATGGATGCCATCCATATTAGGTGTACCACATCCCTTATATTCCACACAACCAAAAAGCTATGGGTATCCTGTGGGATTGAGGTGCATTATCCAGGTCCCTCACCACTGCCGGTTTGGGGACCGCTAATCCAGCGCCTCGATGGCACCCAAGACCACTGTCCCCCTGTGATGAAATCATCCAGAATGGACCCCACCAGCAGCCATCTAATAAGAAGTGTCCACGTCATGTAGGCAGTATTGTGGACACTCAGCGAAGAACCCTTACAGGAAGGAAGCAGAAGAGAAGGATTGGTCCAGAAGTATCAAGAACACAGGTTCAGGTATTCAGTAAAAAGGGCATTTAGCCCATTTTTTTTTTTTTTTTTTAAACAAAGTATTTCATCAAAGATGAAAGGGAGATATTTTTATACTGAGGAAGAGCTCTAAAAATCCCACACGGTACCCTCTATTTTTTTGGCTTGGGGGGTGGGTGATTTTTCAACAAAATAAAAACATGGAGACATGGATGGATGGGTGAGCTCGCTTTGAGTATTAAAAAATTAATTAAATAGAAGTTTAAAGAATTAAGAATTGAATACTCCTGAGCTACTATGGTGATATAAACAAAAGCTGACTACTAAAGATAATATTAATAAAAAATTAATTAATAAAGTGGTGCATCAACACTAGTACACATACTCATAAAACTGTGTAAAAAAACTAAAAAAAATATAAATAATTGTGTTGCGCTCCACCCGTGGAAGTTTAAGTTTGTGGTGCTCAGATACAGTTTAGTTCCAGGAACAATTAGGAAATGATATGGTATATTTAATGCACATTTTGACTTTGATCTAACACAGGTTTGCCTCAGGCAAACAAACAGACCAGTGGAAAAGTGAATGGAAGATAACACTTTGATGGTGGGATCCACAATTAAAATGAAGCTGTTGCTTGGGACAAGCTCAGGTTTGCTTTAAGAACAATGATGAAGATGAGCAGCAGATATCCTCATGGGTAGCCAGGAGCCGCCTATCAGTGAAGTAAGCGTCTTGGTAGCAACACATAATAATGTCCTGCCAACAATGAAATCATTGTATGGAAAGCACATTCATACATAGGGGCTTGTTTGTTAGTAGCAGGAATGTCCGGCAGGGGAGCAGAGGCCTTGCCTGATTCACAGAGCTCTCTAATACATCTCTACAGGACGTACAGGCTACCCAGGAGCAGCACAGGGACTGCAGACAGCAGCCATAAACAACAAGTCAGTGATTGCTGGGAAGCACCCAGGACTCCTGGCCGGCCTACACCCTTCCTGTTCTAGCAATAAGGGGCCAGGAAACCAAACACATAAGATACGTCATACAAATATGTTAACTATATCTATATACTGCAATTATTTTAGCAATCTTTTGCAGTGTCATGCATCTCCCTGATTTGAAGATATAATACAAGCAGTGGAATTGCAGTTGCTGAGGCTTTTCAAATTAGGTGCCAAAAGAAATGTCTAGTATTTTCAGTCCAACTGTTTTTAAATCGGATCGGAAGTTTGAAACTCAACTGAACCCTCCACCTCTTTTTTTCTCTTTACAGTCCTCCACTACTCTAGGTCACGATTTTTAAGATTTTCACAGCAAAAATATTCAAAATAACTCATTTTTGAGGATATGTGCATCATGCCCTGATACTGCAGTGCTTTGTGCTGGCATAGCTAAGTAATGGCCACACCTCTCATCACACAGACTTGCAGTGCTGAGGGAGACAAGAGGTGCCTGACCAACTGGACAGCAGAGTCAAACTTTGATGCTTGTGTGTATGTATATCCACTATATTGCCAAAAGTATTGGTCGGCTGGCCTTTACACGCACATGAACTTTAATGGCATCCCAGTCTTAGTCCGTAGGGCTCAATATTGAGTTGGCCCGCCCTTTGCAGCTATAACAGCTTCAACTCTTCTGGGAAGGCCGTCCACAAGGTTTAGGAGGGTGTCTATGGGAAGGTTTGACCATTCTTCCAGAAGCACATTTGTGAGGTCAGGCACTGATGTCGGACGAGAAGGCCTGGCTCACAGTCTCCGCTCTAATTCATCCGAAAGGTGTTCTATGGGGTTGAGGTCAGGACTCTGTGCAGGCCAGTCAAGTTTCTCCACCTCAAACTCTCTCATCCATGTCTTTATGGACCTTGCTTTGTGCACTAGTGTGCAGTCATGTTGGAACAGGAAGGGGCCATCCCCAAACTATTCCCACAAAGTTGGGAACATGAAATTGTCCAAAGTGTCTTGGTATGCTGACGTCTTAAGAGTTCCCTTCACTGGAACAAACCCAGATGGAACTTTAGTTTAAATCAGCTCAATACATTCCAGGTGCATCAAAACAGCTGGGCAAAGATCAAGGACTGGTTCACACCATGCCCAGAGCTGGATTGCACAAATACAAGCTGTGAGTTCCTATGCAATTCACATTCGGCTCTATGCAGTGTGATTTCAAGCCCATTCCTTCAATGGGCTCAAATTGCACTGCACCAAACCAAAAAGTAGTGCATGCACTACTTTTAAAAAACGCACTGTAACTGGATTGCATGGTACAAAAAGCACCATGCGATCCAGTGCGGGCAGGTTTGTGCAAACACACTGCGTTTGGGGTGTCAACACTTTATTTGGAATAATAGGAAAGTCGAAGCGTCTGATATCCAAAAGAATGCAAGTTTGGTTAAGCGGCATTTATTGAGAATAACGACAAGTCAAGCCAAAGCGTTTTGGGAGAAAGGACTTTTTTCAGGGCTGTTGCTGCACGCTATTAAATAGTAAAGATCGGTGGATACTGATGGAGAGCCGCCTTGGTTCTGCTTTTTGCCGTTACCGTCTCCCAACCCTCTCTCTTCTCATCTTTCACTACCTCTACAACTGGTTTTTCTCTTTTCTTCCCCCTTTTTTTCCCCTCTTCTTTCTTAGCTCAGATTTATATAAGTGGTTGTTCGGAGTTTTCTCATTTGGTTTCATACATCTCACCTGGGGATGCCCCCTGGAAATTACGCTTTTTCGTAACTTTGTGTTGTCGATCCTTCCATTTTGCTGTTGTATGGAAATATTTTCACTTATCCCCATGGCTCATCACTACATCTGTGCTATTTTTTATGTTCATTTACTTATATATATTATTATTATTTCTCATGTTTTGTTCTATTCAATTTTGATGCAAAAATAATAAAAGACAAATTTGCCTTTCAATGGTAAAGATTCCCACACCGGTCATATATTTGCCAGGTTTCAGAGGAAAAACTGACAGAGTGATAGTTGTGATTCCAGGGGCAGCACACACAAGTTAACATTTTATTGAAACCAGCTGGAGATCGCAAAAGAAGTGCCGCTAGCATGCAGGTTGAATTGCACAGGAACACACAGCACTTTCCTGTGCGATTTTAGCGCAGGTAGGGTGTGGATGGGCACTTACAGTTTGTTTTCTTTCTAAATTATCTACAGCCTCAATAGTAATAGCCTGTCCCCCCACTATCATGCTGCAGAGTAGAACCCCTGTACTCTATGTAAAAGCTGTGGTCTCTCTGCAGAGGTCTGACATGCCCCTTACTGATTCAAACCTGTACCCTGCAATCAGCAAAGCTCACGCACCCTGCTGATTAAAGATCACTAGTTCTGACTCAGCAGGAGGGGTGTCAGACCTCTGCAGAGAGACCACTGCTTTCAAACAGAGTACAAGAGTCCCACTTATCAATATGCAGGCAGGGGACAGACTTTCCTTCTCTGGATGTGGCTGCTTTTTAAAGAAAACCAGCTGTAAGACTTTGCACACTTTTTTTTTGCTATTCTTGGAATATTCTTTGCCAAGTTAAACTGAATTGGGTTTTAAGCAATAACAAGGATGACAGACAGAGCCTGCACGTCTTACAAAAGATGACATTGACAGCTATCATACATTATTTTTTTAATAAAATTATATATTGGTGCTGTAAACTGCAGAAAAACTGAAAAATGAATTATTGTAGATAATAAACATCATTCTCATCACCGCACCATACATATATCTAAAGAGCAACAGTGACACCTGCTGGCCATTGGGAAAATGAGACACCACAGACATGAAATACCCAAAAGACTGCACATATAGTCTATATACCCAGGAAATAAACATTCCATGCAACATTCCTGCTCTTAAAGGATAAGTTCTCCTTTTGGACAAATAATAAAATGCACATTTTTTGCAGGTAAAAAAAAAAATGTGCATTTATTATTTTTGTTCAAAGGAGCCTGTAAAGCATTGCGCCAGCGATCAGTAGATCACTGATGCCATGCAGGTCTCCTGCAGACTGTCAGAATAAGTGCTTGCTGTACGGAATGTACGAGCAAGCAGATATTCTGACAGGAAGCTTGAATGAACTACCACGGGGCTCCACAGCGCCATGGTGGTTCACTGAAAACTACAAGCCCACAGCTGCTAAGGCTGCCAGGACTTGTAGGCACTCATTCACAGAACGTGGCCGTGTGGTTGGATGTGTTGGACATTCTGAGATGGTATTCTGCATACCTTGGTTGCAACGAGTGGCTGAGTTACTGTTGCCTTTCTATCATCTTGAACCAGTCTGCCCATTCTCCTCTGACATCAACAAGGCATTTTCATCCACACAACTGACGCTCGCTGGATATTTTCTCTTTTTCGGACAACACTCTGTAAACCCTAGAGATGGTTGTGTGGGAAAATCCCAGTACATTAGAGGTTTTTGAAATACTGTCACTTAAATCCCCTTTCTTCTGCATTCTGATGCTCGGTTTGAACTTTAGCAACTTGTCTTCACCACGTCCACATGCTTACATGCATTGAGTTGCTGCCATGTGATTGGCTGATTAGCAATTTGAGTTGCCAAGCAATTGAACAGGTGTACCTAATAAAGAGGCCGGTGAGGAGAGATACACACACATCATACACACACACCTCAATCTCAGTCTTGTGAAGACTGAGATTGAGCTCTGCAGTCACTTTTGCAGCAGTTGATTTCTTATTCCAGGTCACAGTCCTGCACAATGTCCTTTTATCTCTTTCGGTCAGTTGACCATGTGGACCACGCTTATGCTTATAAGACGGCGTTTTCCCAGAAATTGTATATGCCGTCATAACCTCTGATGCTGTACCTCGCGACACAGCAAATAAATTGACAACTTCAGTCACAGAGGCACCAGCTAAACAGCACCAACAATTTGCCCTCTTAGAAGCTTAGTAAGCTCTGACTTGACTCTGTATTAATAGTAGCGCACGCAATGAATGAAAAAAGTGAGGATTCCCATCGGTTAGCTAGGTGTCTCATCACACAGCTGAAGCAAGAGTGTTACATCACTTCTGCTTTCACCGCGAAACATGTTTTCACTTTCACACCTGCAAATCAGGTAGTGTTTCCATATTTTTGTGCCTTTATATTATATACCCATGAGCTATATTTGATGATGAAGCCTACTCTATATATAGCTCACAGTAACTGGATTAAGCTTTTATTTTGTAGAGCATGTTACACAATCAAAGCAGACATTCTATGGAAAGGTTATCCCTTGACCCCACTATACGTACCTTACCTGCGCTTCCTCAGAACTCCTTGCTCTTTTGCAACACTGTCAGGCAGGTCCAGGTATTGAGGGCATGTGATGGTGCCTAGGCCTAGCAGCCAATTGCTGCGTTCGAGCATAGTCATATGACAAAAGAGTGACATCACTACTCCCCTGGATCACTGACACAACTGACCTCATTGCCAGCTGCAAAAAAAGAGGCTGCAAGCAAGCGACTGTAAGGATTGGGGGGGGGGTGCCCTTTACAGAAACATTGTCACCTTGCCTAGTCTGACACCTGTGACCTTGACAGGTAAACACACAGAATACGTATGGGTTTGTTGTTTTACCTGCCAAAGAATTTGTAAATCTGCCCAGGGAGTCTTGAAATACACACACCTTTCTAGGCAGATCGCAGTACTGCTTATCGGGTTAGCTAAGTATGATATTTCTTTTTAGAAATTACAAGTATTACCAGTCTAGCTGTGGGGTGTGGAAAAATGTGTACAAATCACTACACTGGCTATACAACTACTTTGGCAGGTAAAACAACTGTGTACGTAAGTGCGCCTGGAATTTAGCTTTAATAAATGAGGTGCAACAAGCCAACAATCAAAAAAAAAAAAAAAAGGGAAGAGCGTACCTGTGAGAGGTGGTGAGTGTTTTGCTGGAGGGGAGCTGGTCACCGGGTGCAGGATGATGGCGTGAGGTGCAGAGCTTGGGGAAGGAGCTGGTTTGGTTCCTGGAGCAGGCCTGGGTTGTAATGTCGGTTTCTTAGACAGGAAACTGTTGGATTTAGGGAGACATCCAGCCGTAGCTGAGAGTTGGAGAACAACAGAGTAATATGGTCAAAAGAACATTCATGTAAGCGGCACAAACATCTACTAATCCATATGCGAGAAGTCTCTTCCTCCTGGGTAGTACATACTGTAAGTTGCTAATATGAAAAACTCTAAGGATGCCGCACTCCTGTCAGTTAGAATAGTGAGGGAACGGTGGAACTGCCTCAGCCTTGACTCCTCTCTGGCCATGTCCCCTGACATGTTTCACCCCACCCCCAGGGCTTAATCGTAGAACACGTCAGGTGCCATAGCCAGCGAGGGGCCGAGGCTGTTCCACCATTATCTCACTATTCTGACTGACAGGAGTGCGGCGTCCTTAAACTTCTTTATAATACAGTCATGTAATGTGTGTGTTTGGATGCCGGCACCTGACAGAGCTGAAGATCACCACTGCAGTGTGCGAGTGCTTAGAGTGGCACTACAAGTTTGCGAAGATATTGATGCATCACGAAACCTTCACTTATTCTTCATCCACACACATAGGACTGAATAGACAAATCTTTCATTATGAGGAAACAGAAAGCAATGCCTCACCAAAATGAGCCTCCTCCCCTCTACAGCTCCCCTCCAAAACCCAAAGAATCTATTTATAAATCTCTTTACACATTTACGCAACATTCACTCAAGATTTAAACATTTTTCAATTGGAAAATTGTGAATATGCGTAAAAATTGTGTTAAACTTGCATCAAAACATGAATATATCCCCCAAGTGATACAAAAGGGTTTTTTTTTGCAAGAAACAAGGCTTTTTTGGTGGTAAGGTCTACTTGGAATTATTCATAGCCCAACTCCAACAATATATATATTATTTTCTTTACAGTTTTAATTAACCACTTTATTAATGGGTACTTTCACTCCCTTCCTGCCCAGGCCAATTTTCAGCGCTGTAGCACTTTCAATGACAATTGCGTCATGCAACATCGTATCTATATGAAATCTTTTTTTTTTTTTTTTTTTTTTTTTTTTTAGACATATAGAGCTTTCTTTCAGTATTATTTAATCACCACTTGGGTTTTTATAAAAAAAAAAAAAAAAAAAAACCCACACACCTTAGTTTCGGTTATAAAATTTGGCAAATAAGTAATTTTTCTTCTCCACTGATGTGCTGATGAGGCTGCACTAATGGTTACGGATAGGTTGCACTGATGGACACCGATTGGCACTGATCATCAGTGTAAATGTCTCCAGTTATCGGCTTTCCTCATGCTGTGACAGCGCTGAGGAAAGGAAATGCAGATAACCAGCATTTGATTGGACACAGCTGATCACATGGTAAAGAGCCAACATCATTGGTTCTTTACCCTGATTGCTGATGCACTGTGTCCAAGTGACACAGCTCACCACCGATCAACACGCATGCGTGGCAAGGATGGGAGAACTTTCCTTCGGAACCGGGTAACAGTTCTAGCAGGATTTTATTTTTTTTTAGGATTTAACCATTTTATACTCCATCCAAAACAAATAAAATAGGACTTTAGATATTCATTAGAGTGACCCTTAATTTTAAAAGTGTAGATTCAACGTCTCATAAGAAGTATCTAGAAATGTTAAATTGTGCTTAAGCAGTACATTGAAAAATCTACCCATTGTTTTGACTTTATCCTGCAAAAATATAGCAGTGTACTTCCCATGCCAAGGTACTCCTGTTCCTGTTAGAACACCCATCAGTTTTTTTTGCTGTCTGTGCCCCTGTTAAGGAGATTCACCCTCTCTATTTGTCCTGGTTACCATTATTATTGAAAGCAAAAGAAACTCATACATTTTGGGTTGTCCCCAGAAAAATTTCCAATGGGGACCCCCATTCCCTGCAGGAATTTCCTCTCACTTCTTGTTTGGCTATGGGACAGGAAGTGAAGGGAAATTTCCGCAAAGGGACACAGATGGTGAACAAAAATCTGACAGAGGTTACATCTTCCCTTAACTCTATTGAATATGAAAAAAGTTTTGCCTATAGTTCTACATCTGCAATGTGAGATCTAAGGCACTGTTGCCTCTGACAGCTAATCTCAGGAGATTTGGAGTGATATTCGGTGATGTATCTACTTTGCTGCTCACTGTCCTTTCTGGAGAGGAAGCAGTGCTAGATGTCCTACAGTGCAAGGATCTCCTCCCTGCTTCACCATTATGTGAATCTTATTGCTGGAACAAAATAGGTTTGACCAAGGCACATTCTCATTCTCAGCAGTACCACAACATAAAACACACAGACTCTTACCTGTAGTCGGTGACACAGGGAGAAGAGTTATTTGTAATGTGCCGCAGGGGGTGGTAGGTGGATCCAGGGTTGGACATGGGGGTGATGGTGGTAGCTCTACTTTTACAGAGGTCCCGACACTTTCTAAGGATGACTGTGTAACAGAGACAAGCAACAGCATTAACAATGAGTAAGTTGTACAACAAGTGTTCGATATCAGGAAAAACAGAATATAAGAGACCACAGGACACAAGTATGAATGCATACATTCTATCAAATATATGAGGCGTTCTTCCAAGCACATTTACACATGTTTTCTATGCACTTGCGTTAAAATATCATGTAACTAAATCACAACATTTTTGCAATTAAAAAAATCTAACTTGGTTTTATGTTTGCATGGTTACTTCCCACAATACGGTTGTCCAAAAAAAAAAAACCTGCACTGACAAGTCCAGTAGACGCAAAATGTAAAGCAGAGTCTGGTGACATAAGCGCACACGCTGGGAGGTTGGGTAGGGGTGCTACACAAAGCGTGTCTGTACTATCTGCCATTTGATTCATCGTGCATAAATCTAATGCGCCTTTTCGGTTTTATGTTCTGTTAATAAATAGCTTAAATTTGGTTACGTTTGTACGCTTACACATTTTGAATATGGCTCCTACCTGTAGGAAACGATCTCCTGGGATCAAAGGAGTGGAGTGCAGAGGCTCTTTTGGGGATGAATAACAATCCCTATGGCGGTAAACCATGCATTTGACCTTCTTAATATAATAATAAACGATATAGTGAAGGCTCGTCTTAACCACTTCAATACCGGGCACTTTCAACTTCTTCCTGCCCAGGCCAATTTTTAGCTTTCAGCACTGTTGCACTTTGAATGAAAATTGTGCGGTCATGCAACACTGTACCCATATGAATTTTTTTATTTATTTATTTTTTGAGACATATAGAAAATGTCTTTTGGTGGTAATTAAAACCCAATGAATTTTTCAATTTTGCTAAACAATTGTAAAAAAAAGACCAAAAAAAAAAAAACAACTTTTTTTTTTTACATTAAATATGCAGGGCACGGATCATCAGTGTCCTGATTATTAGTGCAGCCTGTCAGTGCCCATCAGTGAGGAAAGAGCGCACCTGACGAGCATCCTGGGAGTGTGCAGGGAGGCAGGGTTCTGGGAGGACAATGCACCACTGGAGGGCTTAATTTTCAGGTAAGTCTGTCATAATGTGCTACTACGTGATACATACTAGCACATTATACTCTTAACTTGCAGGGTGAATATTTTAGTTTTTTGTGGTTTACTACTGCTTTAAAATCATTGAACAGAGGGGAAAAGAGGATGTAATAATCACTATTGTAACTATTATTTTTTATAAATAAAAATATGCTGTTTGGTTTAGTGACAGGGTCTCGTTTGGGGTCTATCAGCCTATAATAAAAAAACAAAGACATCAAATGTATTATTACACCGGCTTTATATAATGCAAACAGTATGCGCAGAGCTTTACAAAATGGAGGCTGACAGTGCAGTTATAATACAGTTCAATATAAGAGTTTATAAAAAACCGCATACCAAAACATTATGTAGAAGGGCAAACTAATTATAGAGTTAGGGTCAAATTAACAGACGCAAACTGATGCTGGTCAAAAAAGGGCTAATAAGCATTTTGTTAATACTCCGGGATGCTGATCTGTTCCGGTGTCAAACTAACCACGTACCATTGTTTGTGGATCACAGTCACTAGTGACCTTGTGTTCTAGTACTGACAGTCCCAGTCAGAGTAAGATGGTGGCAAAATGCATCACTTCCCTGGTGCTGGTTGTTGTCACTTTACTTTGTAATTATTGGGCAGCACAGTGGCTAAATGGTTAGCACTTCCGCCTGGCAGTACTATGGTCATTGGTTCAAATCCCAGCCACGGCACTTCCTGCCTGGAGTTTGCATGTTCTCCCTGTGTCTGCGTTGGTTTCCTCCGGGTACTCCGGTTTCCTCCCACACCCCAAAGACATGCTGGTAGGTTAATTGGATCCTGTCTAAATTGGCCTTAGTATGTGTATGTATGAATGTAAGTTAGGGACCTTCAATTGTACACCCCTTGAGGGTTAGGGACTGATGTGAACGTACAATATAGATGTAAAGCGCTGTGTAAATGGGTGGCCCTATATAAGTACCTGAAATTAAAAAAATAATACTGTGTAATTATGATTATTTTTCATTACTAGTGAAATCCACATTACTATACCTGAAATAGAAATCTTATCTGCCAGTACCAAATTACTACATCATCAAAGTATTATAAATACACGTGGCACTTACAACTCTTCTAATAATATTAACTTACCCAGTGTGTCACTAAAAAAACCCAGTGTGGCCAAAGTGCTACACGCAATACATAGTTGTGATGAAATATAGTCTCTCATACAGTGAAAAAATAAAATTCAGTCCAAAATTCATTAGGTGCACATTTTTATTCATGCTGTGTTCTTATAGATGCACTTCACACATCTTGGACCTGGACAGTAAGTGCAATCCTTATAACTGTGTTTATAGAAGTGTTCATATAAATCTCTCTAAAGATCTCTTTGGATCTCTCTTTAGATCTCACCCTCATTGGACCTGGACTCACTCTTTAACCATTTGCCGACTGCGCTATAGCACATTGTCTTCCATCTTCACCCAGTCTTCCTTTTCAGTTTGCAGGCTCCGGCCACTTGAATGGCCGAACCATGGTAACGTCACTCCCACACATGCACACGGAAGTCATGGCTGCAACGCAGCTCTTTCAATGGACGGCATACTGTCCATTGAGAGCCCAGTGCGCATGTGTCGGTGACGTCACCAGCTGCTACCAAAGTAAAGATCTCCTAAATGGTGCACATTTAGGAGATATTTACTGTACCTACAGGTAAGCCTTATAAGCTTACCTGTAGGTATAAATAAATAAGATTTTACTACCACTTTAATTAATTGCATAGTTTGAGGCAATAAAAAAAAAAAAATTGGCACTTCTGGGTGTATTGGATTTCTCTTTCTTTCCTTCTGCTTCTTCTCCCTCCAACCACTACATCATTTGTAATTTAGCGATCAGCAGTCTCTGATCACTTAGTTCTCAGTGTAGAGCTGGCGGGGGACAGCTGCAGCATTGGGTCGATGCTGCAGCCATCCAGGCGATTAGGTAGGTTTGTTCTGTTTTATTGCCGCCCTTCTATTTTAAGGGAAAAAAGAGAGCAATGTGAGTAAAGAGGGCATATATATACCTTTACTCAATCCACAATACTTGTTTTCCTACCAGAGACAAACCCAGTACTTCCAAATAAGGAGGGTAGAGGACACTTCTCAGAGTCCAACAATGCAGGGCTCAATGCCTGAGGAGCTAATTGCTAGGACTGAGTGCTGCCATATGGGACACAGACAGGGTCCTTGCCCTGTATAAGTTGTTATACACTTATGGTATAACTTAAACTTACACAGCAGGGAGGCGGAAAACAAAAATGGTGACCAGGTTACTAGGGGAGGAGTACATGAAAAGCAAGGGAATGCTGTAGAATTAAAAAAAAAAAAAAAAAAAATTCCTTGGCAATGGGCCAGCAGCACTGTAAGGGTTAACTGCTTCTTTTGCCTATGGGAGGATATATAAAGGAATATACTTACCTTATTTCTAGCGCACTCCTTTGCTGTCTGACATCCTAGGTAGTAGGAGGCCCTTCGGCAACCTCATGCAGGACTACAGGTTCTGCATTGCAATGAATGATATCAGAGAGCTGAGACTGGTCAGAAAGCGAAAATGAATGGTTTCAGGAGACTGGTCTTAAAGAACACAGGAAGTCTGTGGGTGCCCAAAACAAGGTAAATATATATATTTTTTTATTTATTTCAGGTACTTATATAGCGCTGTCAATTTACGCAGCACTTTACATATATATTGTACATTCACATCAGTCCCTAACCCTCAAGGGGCGTACAATCTAAGGTCCCTAACTTACATTCATACATACACATACTAGGGCCAATGTAGACAGGAGCCAATTAACCTACCAGCGTGTCTTTGGAGTGTGGGAGGAAACCAGAGTACCCGGATTAAACTCACGCAGGCACAGGGAAAACATGCAAACTCCAGGCAGGAAGTGCCGTGGCTGGGATTTCGAACCAACGACTCTAGTACTGCCAGGCGGAAGTGCTAACCATTTAGCCACTGTGCTGCCATATATCACCTTATTTACCATCTGCCTATGCAAAACAAGCAATTAACCCTTGCAGGGAGGAAGAGGACCTCTGCAAGGATAACATATTTGTTTTGCCCCTTTTTTCAGTTTCAGATACACAGGGTTGACGTGAAGCAGGCCTGGGTTGTACTCACTGTGTATAGACCATCGCAGGAGGATGAGGAGTCACACGATGACGAAGAAAAGGGAGAAGCTGGTTCTGCCTTTACTAAGAGGTCTAAAGAGACAGAAATCAGATAATGATATGTCAATATTCTGTCATAGTGATCTTGGATTTGTATGTCAGCTGGAAACATTCTGATCCCTCTGCTCTCCCATGACACAAGTACAGTGCTCAGCATAAATGAGTACATCCCAACAGGTTTGTCAGAAAATCTTTACTTTCCTTTCGGAATCAACATTTTCTATGGAACACTATACTACAAAATACTCCCACAAATGCGGACCATTGATTGCAAGCAAGATTTGTTAATTTGCACACACAAAAAAGTATTTTTCCTAACAAAATTATTCAAGACCATGTTACAAAAATGAATAGACCCCAATGAAAGTCTTAGTTAGGAGCAATGCTAAATTTTAGAGAATAAAATCCTAACAAGAATTTAACTACAGGTGAGTCTAATTATTCAAAAAATAATAGGTGTCCAGCAGACAGTTCATTATAAAAGGGTGTTATATAACAAAGAAAACCCCTTCCCATTTCATGCTGTCCGCAATGGCACCAAGTGAAAGAGAAATGTTACAAGCCTTGAGAAAGAAAATCATTTCATTACACAAGAAAGGTGAAGGCTACAGGAAGATCAGCAAAGCTTTACTTCTCAGAATACTGTAGCAAAAGTGATATAAAAATTTAACAAAGATGGAACTGCAACCACTTCACAGAGATGTCCAGGCTGTCTATGGAAGTTAACACCTCGACAGGAGCACCTTCTGATGAGAAGGGTTGAAGAAAATCGCCATGCAAGTTCACTCCAGTTAACTAAAGAAGTAGAAAGCCAAACTAGGGTGAATATTTCCTGTGACACAATATGGCATACACTGCAGAGGAATGGCGTGCATGGTTGTCATCCAGGAAGAAAGCCACTCCTAAAGCCCATGCACATAAAAGCCAACCTGGAATTTGCAAAAGTGAAGAGTACAAAGAAAAATGCATGATGCCTACAGTGAAACATGGAGGTGGCAGTGTCTTTCTGTGGGGCTGCATGAGAGCTGCTGGTGTCAGGGAGCTGCATTTCATTGATGGCATCAGGAATTCACAGATGTACTGCTCTATACTGGAAAAGAAGAAGCTACTAAACTCCGGCACCTTGGTCGTCATGCAATTTTCCAACATGACAATGATCCAAACAGGGGTGGACTGACAACTCATGGGGCCCCCGGGCAATAGGGGATCATGGGGCCCCTGTGCCCTTGCCCAAACTCAAAAAAGCCTATGAAAAAGGTACCAGGGGCATCTCATGGGGCCTCCTACTGACCCCGGGCCGTCGGACAGTGCCTGAGTTTCAAAATGGTCAGTCCGCCCCTGGATCCAAAACACACATCTAAGGCCACTGTTGCATTTCTGAAGAACAGGGTGAAGGCGATTCAGTGGCCAAGTATGTCTCCTGATCTGAACCCAATCAAACACCTATGAAGAATTCTGAAGAGACAAGTTTAGCATCACTCTCCATCCAGCATAAAAGAGGTCGCTCTTGAAGAATGAAAAAAGATTGATGTTGCAATATGTTGCCAACTTGTTCATTCCATGCCTAGAAGACTTGGTGCTGTCCTTACAACTCATGGAGGTCATACAAAATACTAGATGTGGTTGTCTTTGTTGTGGGGTGGATTCATTTTTGCATCAACTAATTTGAGTAAAACTGAAGATTTTGTAATCTAAGTTATATTATTAACCTTATTTCATGTAATGAGCTAAACAAATGTTCTATAAAACTCAAGTTTTGTCAAAAGTTTGGAAATTGTTCTTGTGTTCATTAAGAAATTGATTAAAATCTTACTTTCCATAAGGGGTGTACTCAATTATGCTGAACACTGTATAATAAAGTTGAAAAGGTAGGATAGAGACAGGAAACCAATGAAAAGATTCTAGGATTTTTACAAATTGTAAATAAACCTCATTTAATTATTTTTTTAATGAATTTGTTACTGGATTAAATGGTGTTTTTCTTGCATGCCTGAACCTTACACCTGTTTCACTAGGTGAACTAAACTTACACCTGCGTCAGTAAGCAGCCTAGGGGTGGAGTTAAGGGCCTGTTCACACTAGAACAAGGTTTCGGGGGACCAGCGATCTGTGCTGGTCTCCTGCACCACATTCCAGTCGCACTGCCGTTGCTCACAATGGATCGCAGAAAGTGTAAAGGATACCTCTCAGGTAAATAAGACATAAACGGGGGGGGGGGGGGGGGCATTCTCCAACCCAGAAGACTACATGATATCTTGTGGCAGAGAAGAGGTAATGCAGAAGGATAACGAAAAAAGTGAGTATTGCAGTGAGAGTGTTTATTTACTGTAACTTACTTAAACAATTTTATAAAATAGCCTAGAGTTTGGCTATAAGGCATTTTAAATCATGAGCAGAATCGCTCTGATTCTGCCTGCAATATCAAAATGCGCTTTTAAAATGTAAAATCGCGCAGCAGCATGTTTAGGTGCCATTCATTTCAAATGGCACCTAAAAATGCAGAACGATTTTGCCGCGATTTTTAGTGTTGTAATCACGCAAACAAAATCGTGGGATGTGCGTCACCCAAAAGAATTTTTTGGAACTTCTTTTGGGCAACATGTGATTTTGTTCCCACATTTTTAGTTGCCGTTGACATCTAAAGTTCACATTTTAACAGTGCGTTTTGAAATTGCAGGCAGAATCACGGCAATTCCGCCCACGATGTAAAATGCCTATATGTGAACAGAGGCCTAAACAAAAGCAATACAATGGGGAGTGATATCTGCACAACAAAGTTACATAAAATATCAAATTTGTGAATCGCTCTACAGATATTGGGATTTTACATGTACGGGAAATTACTTTCATCTACTTTCACATAATGTTAGTGTCATGCATACTGTCCTTTATTAAAACATGACCTTGCCTCACTCTGATTTCCCCTACCTTAGTGGAATCTAAATGGTATCAAATAACTAATCTCACCTGACAAGTTCACGCCATGGATCTCGTCCAGAGAGGAGGATACGGAACATGACTCAACATCCATCTGGCTGTCATACTGTGGATACAGAAGACAAGATATAGACAAGAAAAACAAGAAATTGCCTTCAGAACATGTTAGAGCTGCTACATACCAAGTGCAGAGGGTAGGCATTAAACCCCGACGGAAACAGCTCCCCATAGTCATCCGGGACATCTCCATAATTGTACAGGCCAGTGTCTGCGGGAACAAACAGTTTACATATTACACAATAAATCGGTTTATTATAATAATAAAAAAGGCACATATGTGCATTTATTAATTTTTTATTTTTCACAGGAACCTGCAGAGCATTGCACCCGCAATCAGTGGATTGCAGGTGCAGTGTCGTGTCAGGCTGCAGCAGATATGTCCTCCAGCTTTTTTGCCTGTACCTGTGTATGGGCTGTTTAAAAGCTGGAGGAAGTGTCATTGAACTACATCATCAGTGCCTCACAGTCCATTGAGAACTACAAGCCATCTTCTGTGGTGGTAGACAGGGCTTGCAGTTTCTTCATTCACAGTTTCCTGTGAATGAATGATGCAGCTGTGAGGGTGGAGCTCCGCACAGACAAAATGATTTTAAACATTCAAGTGTAAGAGGTTTAAAAGGTGAACTTCTCCTTCAAAACTGAATTAAACCATTCTAACCTTTACAGCCAAGAAAGATGCCCTTTTGGCCTCTGTTTGCTCTGCAGTCGCCATAGTGCTGCACATGTGATCTGACATGACACCAGCCATTTGATAGCTTGACAGTTTGGTTGACAACACACGCAGTGGTGACTGTAATCATTCCTGGCATGCCATTTTGGGTTTACTTCTGCTTTATTTTACATTAAACACAAGACTAACCCTGTTCCTTACTAGAGGAATTTGGGGTGCAAAAGATCCCAGGCTAATTCAAAGCATACAGGTGGCGCAAACACCTATTGCATTATCCAAGGTTTATTTAAAATGAAAAAAAAAGGACAAAAACATACTCACAAACATAGCATGTATGTAAAGCTTGTAAAACTGTGGAGACGGCCACACAAATGGAAGAGTGTCCGACTGACAGTGCGGTCGGCCACTGACGCGTTTCGAGGACGAATCCCTTTCCTCAGAGCTTATCAGATAAGTTTATCCATGGTCTTACAAGCTTTACATACATGCTGTTTGTATGTTTTTGTCCTTTTTTCATTTTAAATAAGTCTTGGATAATGCACTAGGTGTTTGTGCCACCTGTATGCTTTTTTTCCAGTTGTTGATTTTCCATGTGAGGAGGGCTGCAGCTCTGAAACGCTATCCATAGGCTTTTTTGTTCTGGTTCCCCTGCCCTTCCTTCGGCATTGATTCCCTGGAGCACTGGACAGTGTACACGGTCATCTTAATTCACAGAGTGGTGCAAAACAGAAAAAAATATTGCTAAAACAAAAAAAAAAAACCACAAATGAAAACAAACACACACACACACACACACACACACACACACACACACGATTACTTAGCATGCTTATTATAAATGCATTAATTAGAAATTATGAAACAGCAGGAGTTCAAAAGGCAGTCATAAAAGTAATGATGCTGTGTGCAAAGAAACAAACAGAGGGTGCACAGGCCTAGTGCATTACCTTCTAAAAATGAGATTTGATGTCAGGAATGGACTCAGCACTGGTGGTGGGACTCACCTGCCATGTGGGCTGCAGTACCAGGGCTGGCCAGCGGGTGCTCTCAGCAATCAGAAGCTCACTCCTGCAGGCAGCCATCACCTGAGGCTGATTGCAGGAGGTGTATTTAAGGAATGGCCAGACCTGCAGTCAGTGGTGCCTTGGTGTTGTTTCCCATGAGCCCCTGTACCTTGTATCCTGTGTTCCTGTTCCTCTGTCTGATTTGTTGCCGACTCTGCATTGTTCCTGACCCTGCTGACCGTCTCCTGTTTAACCCCTGGCTTGCCTGACCATCCTTCTGCCTGATCCTCTGTACCGTGCTGCCCGTGAGTTACTGAACCTGGCTTGTGACCCTGACTATTCTCTGCTGATCCACTGTACCGCGCTGCCCGTGAGTTACTGAACCCGGCTTGTGACCAACTATTCTCTGCCTGCTCCTCCGGTACCTCACTGCCCGCACGTTGCTGACCTGGCCTGCCTGACGCTACCCAGACCATCCATCCCGCACGGATCCAGTCACTACTGTCCAAACCTGTCAGCGCCTTCACATCAGGCTTTCCCCCGGTACATACCCTCGGCGGAGCCCTCTACCACAGTTGGGTGCACTCAGGGGCCGCGAACTGGTCTCAGTCCTGCGCCAAGTCCATCCCCACTATCAGCGGCTCTGGTGAAAAGGCAGACTGGGGCTTAGACTCCGCGCCCTGAGGAATCCTGTTCTCTGGGTCACTAGAGATACCGCCGGGCGGTGCCTGACAATACATTACAGCCGGCCTGACCTTTCCACCTCTCCAGCCCTGACTACGCCTGTGTTCCTGAAGCCTGCTACTTACCTGTGTCAGTCCACACATCTCTGGTCATACCTGGATCCTTGACATTTGAGTAAAAGTAGTATACTTACAAAGGAATAAAGACAGCATGGTCCAATCTCCCTAGATGGTGGCTGTTGAGGGACTGTAGGCCTCCAAATTTCTGATCGGGGCAGAACCTCTTCCTCAGTGGCTCTAAGGAAGAGGTTCTACCTCGAAACGTGTCACACATTTTCAGGCCTACAGTCCCCCAACAGCCACCATCCAGGGAGATTGGACCTTGCCGTCTTTTTTGTGATGTGCCTTTGATTCTATTCCTTTGTGAGTATACTACTTTTTATTCAATAAATCTCATTTTTAGAAGGTAATGCACTAGGCCCGTGCACCCTGTTTGTTTCTTTGCACACAGCGCCTTTGGATTTCCCTGGTCCATTGAGGGCAGCAAGGCTTGCCTTCCCAAAAAGTACTCCATGTGGGGTTACTGACATTGTGGAGCTCATCGTCCAGCGCAGGAGTTTCAGGATTCATTTGCTCAGGCTTTTCTATAAAAGTAATGATGAAGCACCTGTTATGTGGTGTCTTCGGAAACAAAGGATTCTAGGGGACGAATATCAGGAGAGTTCAGAAAGAGTTCCTGAGTGGTCACCTTTTCTTAAACATCAGTACCCTATGATCCCCTTTGGACAGGCCAGTGGTGTGAGTCGTGTGACCAGCCAGCACAGGGACGCTAAACAGATATTATTTTTGCAAAATATAACATCTTTAAAGTGTCACAAAAAATGTAAACCTTTTTTTTAAGTTTTAGATAGAGTGAAGAGGGATTAGAACCCCTGTCAGGTTTTTATTGCTCTGTGTCCCCATTAGTGAGATTCTCCCTATTTGTCCTGTTATATTATCTCTATTCATCCTATTTATCCTAAATTAAAGTAAAAGAAAATCTTACATTTTGAACGGACCTCAGCACAGGAATAGATGGGAAATCGTCCAATGGGGACACTAGTTCTGGTGACACCCTAGGATTCCTTTACTTTGGAGGGATTTCCACTCACTTCCTGTTTTGGCTATGGGTCAGGCAATGAAATGAAATCTACCCAATGGGACACAGATGGCAAAAAACACCCAACAGGGGTTATAACTCTCCCACACTAAAATTGGAAAAAAAAAAAGTTTTGCCTTTAGTGACATTTCAAAGCCCAAGTTCAGGCAAAATGTTACATTTTGTTTTGGATAGAGTGTGGGTAAAGGATAGAGCCTCTATCAGGTTTTTATTGTGATTGATGCCCTCCCGGGAACATTCACCTTTACTTTCTATCAGCTCTTCTGACAATGTTCTTACCACTGTCTGTTCCTTCCTGTCCTGGTGACAACATTGCCCATTTTGGAAATCACAGGGGAAAGGAAGTGAGGTTAAATCTCCCCAATTTGTGTTGCAGACAGCCAAATCTTTATGCCAAATAATGGAGAAAAAAAAATCACTCAAAATCCATTTTAAGTGAATTAAAATTAGAAAATTCTCCACCTTGCAAAAAATATTCTAGTCCCATTAAAGTTGGACAAACAGATGAACACACAGATGGTGTACATATCTAGGAGCGGTTTTACCCACCAAAGAATTTGCATTTCTCTCCATCTGCTACACAACAAATCTGTCTTGCAGGGCAGGAGGCCTGATTTTTCTCTGCAGCAGTTACCCCCGGTTCACATATATGCAGCTGTGCGGACCACGTTTTGCACGGGCACGAGAGCACATTCATTTGAATGGACTCCCGTGCCACGCAGGGAAGAATTCCCTGCACCACTTTGGAAAACGTAGCCTGCAGGGGAACCTCGGTTCCCAGTACGGTTGCGTTTTCCGGTGCGGGCGGTGTGCCATTAGAACTAATGGCACCCACTCATGGGTCTGTATTGCTCTGTGCGGGTGGGTGCGGCTGCACAGATTTTCGTGCAAGGCCGCAGCGGCACCACCCGCACGGATGTGAACGTATCCTCACCCCCGGTTCACATATATGCGGCTGTGCGGGCCACGTTTTGCACGAGAGCCCATTCATTTGAATGGACTCCCGTGCCCGTGACACGCAGGGAAGAAGTCCCTGCACTTCTTTCGAAAACGCAACCTGCACAGGAACCTCGGTTCCCAGTACGGTTGCATTTTCCAGTGCGGGCGGCGTGCCATTAGAACTAATGGCACCTGCCCGCGGGTCTGCATTCCCCTGTGCGGGTGGTGCGGATCCACAGTGGCACCACCCACACAGATGTGAACCTAGGGTGAATGCAGATCCTCACCCTATGGCCCCTGGCACATGGGGCAGGTTTCATTTGGATCAGCAGGGGATCTATCTGCTGATCCCCTACTGATCAAAGCAGAGCGGGGCAGATGACAGGTCCATGTCCTCTCAGTTTTTGCAGAGCAGACACGGGCACAGCCCGGTCTTCTCTATAGGCGGTTGAGTGTACATATCCCAAGAGGCACAGTGAGCACTGCACATCACTGACAGGTGGGCTTAGTGGTGCATCATAGGGAGGCAGTGCTTGAACCCGGAACATGCATCCAGACTCGGACACCCGTCCCTAACAGCAGGTAGCTACTTGCTGTACGAATCCATCTGAACAGCCACATCTGCAGTCAGCCTGTCAATACTTTATTGAAGCTGAGCTGACACCACTGTTCACCTACACCTGTCATTCCAGCCGCAGGAATCCGCTGTACAGCCTTGTGAAGGAAGCCTAAGAGGAGACAAATTAAAAATTATAAGGAGGGTGAGATTCCACTTGAATGTGTCTGAAGGAAGAACCTTCCAGAAACAATGACTCTCTACACACCAATCTCCAGGACAGGTTTACACACAGGCAGTTGCTGGAAATTAATAAAAAAGACCTCAGCACCCAGGACCTCCTTCCCCACACACTTATCCACGTGAGATGCTGCTGTGCATAGGTATAAAACCCCCAAAAAAATTTTCAACTCAAAACACACAAAAAACAATCTGTAAAATACCCAACCTATAAGTAATATTAGTGCAAATATTACAATTTATATATAAGTGTCAAAAAACAAAATAATTTGTGACACATACAAAAAACAAGAAAAGTCCAGTGACATGTCCAAAAAAACGTCCCGTGATAAAAAAACAAACTTATATTTTCATAAATTTCTTCAGTGCCAATAATAGTCCTTCCACCATCCACCAGTGCAAAACCAACATGAACCGCACTCACCAGATGTTTGGTGAGTATAACGCCTTTCAGGATTATTAAGGGCTCCTGGACCCCCTTTTTTTAACCTCCAAATATTGCCTCCTCTAGGACGTAGAAACCTCCTCCGATTACTCCCCTCACCGACTCCACCAAAGTTCAGGAAGAAGAAAAACCAAATAGCATGATACCGTTATGACTTTCAATCTTAGTAAACTTTAAACCAGACCACTCACATTTTAAAAGATATTAACCAGCATTTTATTGATGTAAAAAACGATTTTCCACAGATCTTATAATAAGACCCCACAGCCAGGTAACACAGCAGGATGACAGACCTCAGAAGCAGCTTCCTCCACTAGGCAAGATGGCCCCTGGAACGTACCGCTCGGCGTGCGTTCCACTCACCGGAAAGGACATCGGACGCCCAGCCGGAAATACGTCAACGCGTTTCGCCCCACCCACAGGGTGTTCTCAAAGTGCGAGTGCGGTTCATTTGGTTTTGCACTGGTGGATGGTGGAAGGACTATTATTGGCACTGAAGAAATTTATGAAAATATAAGTTCGTTTTTTTATCACGGGACTTTTTTTGGATAAGTCACTGGACTTTTCTTGTTTTTTGTATGTGTCACAAATTATTTTGTTTTTTGAAACTTATATATAAATTGTAATATTTGCACGAATATTACTTATAGGTTGGGTATTTTACAGATTGTTTTGTGTGTTTTGCGCTGTTTTGAGTTGAAAAAAAATTGCTGTAAATTGTCTGACGCTGTTCTTTGGACTGTTTTATAGGGGAGGCCTATCACTGAACTACGGCAATGAGTTTTTATGGTCTTGGACATTTTTTTTTTTTAGATAAGTGGTTTCCTGAACAGGAAATCCTTTTCTATCAACATGTAAACAGATAAAATATTGTTGAATTACGCTGACCACCAGAGCTCAGCACAAATAACCTGCTGCTCAGTATACATAGTTATGTTCTTTAGCCATGATTCTGGACAGTAACCAGCAAAAGAGCACAAAGAAAACCAACAAGCCCTTCGCAACGGTGATGAGGAAGTATTTATAGGTCATAAATCTAAAAAACAAACACGGCTTAGTTCCTCATTCCTCTGCATCAACAGTCCCTTCTTTATAGCACACACATGGCCTGACTTTACAAGGTGCAGAAGGACTTCAAGAAAGCTGATCATTGCCCAGGACAAGCATACAGACAAAGACTTCTGACCTATAGAGACTGGAAAAGGTTCATTTTTTTTTTTTTTAACCACTTCATGTCCGGACACTTTCACCCCCTTCCTGCCCAGGCCAATTTAGCTTTCAGCGCTATCACACCTTGAATGACAATTGCGCGGTCATGCAACACTGTACCCATATGAATTTTATTGAGACAGATAAAAACTTTATTTTGTTGGTATTTATTCACCACTGGGATTTTTTATTTTTTTGCTATATAAATTAAAAAGTCCAAACATTTTGAAAAAAAAAAAAAAAGTGTTTTCTTATAAAATATAGTAAATATATATTTCTTCATAAATCTTGGCCAAAATGTATTCATCTATCTTTTTAGTAAAAAATAAATAAATAATAACCCAAATTAGTATATAACCAAAAATTATAATGTTTCAAAAAAACTTTACATTTTTATATTATTTATGGTTTTTTGGGGGGGATTTTACATACCGTCACCCTAGCAGTACAGTGTCAACATTTTTTTCTTTTTTTACACTGATTGCTTTTACAATAAAGGCTGTAAAAGCAATAATTTCTCCTGCTCTCTGGCGGCATTCTTGCAGCCATTGAAAAATACTATGAGAGCTGTGATTGGTCACAACTTGTCACATGGTACAAGGCTGTTGTGAATAGCCTTGTACCATGTGACCTCCGGAGGACACAGCGGGCACTGGATTGCGGTGCCGCACGCTCCCAGGGAGCACACACACGTAGTGAATTCGGAGGCCGTTTATAAATGGCCACCCACTCCTGCACTGCTCCTGTCCAGCCGTTTATGTACATGGGCTGGACGGGAAGTGGTTAAACAACAAACATGTCACACTTACCTGCTCTGTGCAATGGTATTGCACAGAGCGGTCCCGATCCTCTTCTTTTGGGGTCCCCCGCCAGTGCTCTTGGCTACTCCTCTTCTCTGACTGACCCATAGCAAGCCACTTGCTATGGCAGCACTTGTGTGGCCTCGATACTGAGCCTGACTGTGTAGACAAACATAGTCCTGCTCAGTCCAGCCCCCTGCTCTTCCTTACAGGCTTTGGCTGAAAGCAGCAGGAGCCAATGGCTTCCTCTTCTTCCAAGTCTCCTGTGAGAAGAGAGTGGAGAAGAGCTGCTGCAGACTAACACAGTGCTGGATCAAGATCAGGCTCAGGGAAGTGTTTAAGGTGGTGGTGGTGGTGGGGGGGGCAACTTTTGAAAGGTTTTTTGCCCTAAAAAAACACTTTAATCTTAATTTTCTGATCTGCATATTTGTTCCAGGTTAATGACTCGAAGGAAAGATACAAGTGATTCAGCACAGCAGCCAGACAAATGGTATAATAAAAAGGGAAAGTCTGGATGATTGTACTCACTGAAAGAACACCTTGTCAGCGCTTACTGATAGCAGCCTCCAACAATTACATAGTTACATAGTTAGTCTGGCTGAAAAAAGACAAAAGTCCATCCAGATCAACCATAAAAAAAAAAAAAGTTATAATCCTGTACCCACAGTTAATTATTATACAGGATTTATATAGCGCCAACAGTTTGCTCAGTGCTTTACAATATAATTTAATCCAGAGGAAGGCAAAACAAACCAGCAAAGCACGATCCAATTTGCTCCTGCTGGGAAAAAATGTCCTCCTTGAACCCCTGAGAGGCAATCGGATATTCCCCGGATCAACTTTACCTATAAATGTTATATCCAGTTATATTCTGTGTATCCAAGAAAGAATCCAGGACTTTTTAAAGCAATTCACTGAGCTAGCCAGAACCAACTCTTGAGGGAGTCTATTCCACATTTTCATAGCTCTTACTGTGAAGAAACCTTTCCATGTTTGGAGAATAAAAATTTCTGTTCCTCCAAATGTAAAGAGCGCCCAATGGCCGACCTTATATATTTAATGAGTAGAGATAAGCTTGGACGTCTTCAAAACTTCTCCATCTGAACTTAAACTGCACGTTATTTTCTAGTCCAATCAGCTGTGTTCATTTCTTGTGCCACAACATGCATAAACATAGGGAAGGGATTCTGGTGATGTTTGTACCCTTACATGAACACATGCCATATTTAGCCAAAGACATTGACTAAACATGGGCATGTGTCCATATAAAGGCACTGACATCACCGGCATCCCACCGATTGCTTACATATGCGACAATGCACGGAATTACCCCCCCCCCCTTGTCATAACTGATCACATTTGCAGCACCATGTCTACTATAAATCAGTTACCATAGTAAGTCCATGGGTGATGTAATCGCCCAGGCATTCCAGTCATTGTTCACGTTCTCACCTCTCCCCTGAAGTCGACCGATGGGGAGGTTCCGTGATCAGACTAAAGCTCCCTGAGAATAGGCAAGTATAATCATCTTCCTTCTACACGGTAACTAGAGAAGGTGTTTGGAGGGGGTGGGAGCAGGTTTGAAGTGTAACTAAAGGAAAAACTTTTTTTGTATATTTTTGATAAAGCAATGGAGGGTTATAACCCGTCAGTTTTTTGGGGGGTTTTTTGCCATCTGTGTCCCATTGGGGAGATTTCCCTTCACTTCCTGTCCCATAGCCACAACAGGAAGTGAGAGGAAATCCCAGCAAAGTGTTGAATCCTAATATGTCACCAGAACTAGTGTCCCCATTAGGATTCCCCTCTGTTCCTGTTCTGATGTCAACCTAAAATGTGAGATTTTCTTTTATACTTTCACTTTCCATGATGATAGTAAACAGGACAGAGAGGGTGAATATCCCTAACAGTGGCACAGAGAACAATAAAAATTGATAAGGTAAATGTCAATCCAGTGCCACTCTTCACCTATGATTTGAACCAAAACAACCAACATAAACATCTCTTAACCGCTTCCCGACTGCCTTATAGCAGATATACTGCTACAGGGCGGCATGGGTGTGCAAAATCATATATATACAGTGGGGATCGAAAGTTTGGGCACCCCAGCTAAAAATTTGTATTAATGTGCATAAAGAAGCCAAGGAAAGATGGAAAAATCTCAAAAAGGCATCAAATTACAGATTAGACATTCTTATAATATGTCAACAAAAGTTAGATTTTATTTCCATCATTTACACTTTCAAAATAACAGAAAACAAAAAAATGGCGTCTGTAAAAGTTTGGGCCCCCTGCAGAATTTATAGCATGCACTGCCCCCTTTGCAAAGCTGAGACCTGCCAGTCATGGATTGTTCTCAATCATCGTCTGGGAAGACCAGGTGATGTCAATCTCAAAGGTTTTAAATGCCCAGACTCATCGGACCTTGCCCCAACAATCAGCACCATGGGTTCTTCTAAGCAGTTGTCTAGAAAACTGAAACTGAAAATAGTTGACGCTCACAAAGCTGGAGAAGGCTATAAGAAGATAGCAAAGCGTTTTCAGATGTCAACATCCTCTGTTCGGAATGTAATTAAGAAATGGCAGTCATCAGGAACAGTGGAAGTTAAAGCAAGATCTGGAAGACCAAGAAAAATATCAGACAGAACAGCTCGCAGGATTGTGAGAAAAACAATTCAAAACCCACGTTTGACTGCACGATTCCTCCTGAAAGATCTGGCAGACACTGGAGTTGTGGTACACTATTCCACTATAAAGAGATACTTGTACAAATATGGTCTTCATGGAAGAGTCATCAGAAGAAAACCTCTTCTACGTCCTCACCACAAAAATCCTCGTTTGAACTTTGCAAATGAACATTTAGACAAGCCTGATGCATTTTGGAAACAGGTTCTGTGGACCGATGAGGTTAAAATTGAACTTTTTGGCCGGAATAAGCAAAGGTACGTTTGGAGAAGAAGGGGCACAGAATTTAATGAAAAGAACCTCTGTCCAACTGTTAAGCATGGGGTTGGATCAATCATGCTTTGGGGTTGTGTTGCAGCCAGTGGCACAGGGAACATCTCACGAGTAGAAGGAAAAATGGATTCAATAAAATTTCAGCAAATTTTGGATGGTAACTTGATGCCATCTGTGAAAAAGCTGAAGTTAAAGAGAGGATGGCTTCTACAAATGGATAATGATCCTAAACACACCTCGAAATCCATGGGGGATTACATCAAGAGGCGTAAACTGAAGGTTTTGCCATGGCCTTCACAATCTCCTGACCTCAACATAATTGAAAATCTATGGATAGACCTTAAAAGAGCAGTGCGTGACAGACAGCCCAGAAATCTCAAAGAACTGGAAGACTTTTGTAAGGAAGAATGGGCAAAGATACCTCAAACAAGAATTGAAAGACTCTTGGCTGGCTACAAAAAGCGTTTACAAGCTGTGATACTTGCCAAAGGGGGCAGTACAAGATATTAACTCTGCAGGGGGCCCAAACTTTTGCAGACGTCATTTTTTTGTTTTCTGTTATTTTGAAAGTGTAAATGATGGAAATAAAATCTAACTTTTGTTGACATATTATAAGAATGTCTAATCTGTAATTTGATGCCTTTTGGAGATTTTTCCATCTTTCCTTGGCTTCTTTATGCACATTAATACAAATTTTTAGCTGGGGTGCCCAAACTTTCGATCCCCACTGTATATATGTGCATTTCCGGGTAGGGGGCTTGCGCACACCCTACCTGCATCACCATTCACGACCATGGCTGTCAGTCACCGGGTTCCGGACGATGATTACTCGCCAGTGCCTGGTGACTGCCGAGCATCTTGCCCTCCAGAGGATTTACCCCCCATTCCTGACAATTTTTTGCAATATGGCGCTGCGTTACTTTAACTCACAACTGCACGGTCATGCAACGCTGCACCCAAATTAAATTTATATCCTTTTTTCCCCCCACAAACAGAGCTTTCTTTCGGTGGTATTTGATCGTCTGTGCGGTTTTTATTTTTTTGAGCTATAAACAATAAAAGACCGACAATTTTGAAAAAATATATATATATTTCTCCCTTTTTGCTATTAAACATGTCCAGTATAATTGTTTTTTTTTTTTAAATAAAATTTCATCATAAATTTAGGCCAAAATGTATTCTGTGACATGTCTTTGCTAAAAAAAAAAAAAATCCCAATATGTGTAAATTAATAGGTTTACATGAAAGTTATAGCGCTTACAAATGGCGGTATATATACTGGAATGTTTTGTTTTTTTTTTTTAATTTTTACTAGTAATGGCAGCGATCAGCAACTTATAACGGAGCTGTGGCGGGCATTCTGACACTAGGGGGAACTGACTTGGTGTCACTGACATCCCCAGTGACACCAATACAGTGATCAGTGCTAATAAAAAGCACTGACACTGTACTAATGGCACTGGGCTGAAGGGGTTAACATGTGGAGTGATCAAAAGGGTTAACTGTGTGCTGGGTGTGTTTTATTATGGAGCCATGTGTTTGTGCTTCACTGTAATCACACTGCTTTGCATGGCTGTGCTGGGCACAGCCATCCAAAGCAGTGTGCACAAGCTGACAGGGAGGAGAAATGTTGTGTTTACAACAGTTCTCCTCACCGTCGGAGATGCTCAGCAATCACTAGGCACCGGCGAGTAATCACCGTTCAGTACCCGGTGACTGACAACCACGGCTGTGAACGGTAGCGTAGGTGGGGCATGCACGCCCCCTACCCGGAAATGCAAAATCACACACATATACATGTATGTATGTATGTTTGTGCATATATATATATATATATATATATATATATATATATATATATATATACATACATACATACATACATATACACACACACATATACAGGGGCAGACTAACCATTTGGAGGTCAGTAGGGGGCCCCATGAGATGCCCCTGGTACCTTTTTCATAGGCTTTTTTGAGTTTGGGCAAGGACACAGGGGCCCCATGATCCCCTATTGCCTGGGGGCCCCATGAGTTGTCAATCCGCCCGTGTGTATGTATGTATGTATATATATATATATATATATATATATACATATACACACACACACACATACATATATATATATATATACACACACACATACATATATATATATATACACACACACACACACATACATATACATACACACACACACACACACATATGATTTTGCGCACCAGTGCAGCCCTGTAGCAGTATATCTGCTATAGGACGGTCGGGAAGCGGTTAAGAGACGTTTATGTTGGTTGTTTTGTTCAAATCATAGGTGAAGCACAGCATTCGATTGATATTTATGTTATAGAACACGTTTTGTATGGGAGTGTGAATAGTGGGATCGATTCAAAATGTTAGAATTATTTTGTATCACTGGTTTTGTATAGCAGCTCACAAGATTTTGCACTTTATATATTGTAAAAATTGATAGGGGTTCTATTCCGTCTCCACTCCATCCAAGACAAAAAAAAAAAAGTTTTGCCTTCAGGTATACTGTAAGACTTTAAAGCAGAAATACACTGTATCTGAGCACCAAACAAGCAAAAAGCACTATCATTATCAATATTCAAAGCAAACTCCCCCATCCATCCATCCATCCATGTCTCCATGCTTTATTTGCTGAGAAATTACTTAGAACAACACCCCCTTCCCCTTAGCATTTCTGACTGTGGCAATTTTGAGTAAGGGCAGATAACTTATGTAGCATCTACTTCCTGGAATCCATCTGCCCTTAGTTCAGGCATGAATGAGAGAGTGCTTAGCTGAGAAAATCCCTCCTCCCCTCCTGAAGACTCCTGGGATGTATGACAAGTGAATATAATATACGTTCCTATCTATGTACTAATTCTAGCAACATAGGAATTCAAAATAGTCCATGTTGACTGAGAGAGAGAAGTTCCACTTTAAAGTGTTACTAAACCCACAACAGTACACTCAGTCTGTATATGCAGTAAAGCATGCTTGTTATAGTCACTGTGGAACCTAAGGGGGTTAATCATGCACATTATGTAAAAAGGCTGTTTGATCCTGTCTTCTCTGATCCACCCCTTCTTCTACTGTCCACAATCTATCTCTGGATAGAACAGAGCATTGGGGGCAAGCTGCACATGCTCGGTTTGGTGTGTATTACTAGTATTTGTTTTTCCTTGGAAGGGTAAATGTGATCAACACAGGGCCAAACAGCACTGTCCAGACAGAGGTCAGGGGTCCTGCAGGCTCATAGGACAATCAGGGGAGAATGAAATCTCCTCCTCCAAGCTTTAGCTGGACACTCATAGAAGGCTGCTCTATCTGCTGATGAGGATAGGCCATATTTAGCCATTTATATTAATAAAATAATTGCACTTCCATGTTGTGTGTACTGTGGGAGACCAGATATAGTGAATGCAGGGTCCGGGGCTTAGACCAGCTATAGTGAATGCAGGGTCCGGGGCGTAGGCCAGCTATAGTGAATGCAGGGTCCGGGGCGTAGGCCAGCTATAGTGAATGCAGGGTCCGGGGTTTAGACCAGATATAGTGAATGCAAGGTCCGGGGTTTAGACCAGATATAGTGAATGCAGGGTCCGGGGTTTAGACCAGATATAGTGAATGCAGGGTCCGGGGTTTAGACCAGATATAGTGAATGCAGGGTCCGGGGTTTAGACCAGATATAGTGAATGCAGGGTCCGGGGTTTAGACCAGATATAGTGAATGCAGGGTCCGGGGTTTAGACCAGATATAGTGAATGCAGGGTCCGGGGTTTAGACCAGATATAGTGAATGCAGGGTCCGGGGTTTAGACCAGATATAGTGAATGCAGGGTCCAGGGTTTAGTAACACTTGAAATGAACAAGCTCACTTACCCCAATCCTCGCTGGTCAGCAGGTTATCTGCACAGAACTTGGTGTCCAGGTCGTTGAGCAGGAGATCTGTAGCCATTGCGAGAGTCTAGTGAACTCAGACCTCCGTCACCTGTAACAGGAAACAGCAGATTGAGGAGAGTGCGACACTTTGAGCCGAGAATATTGCACCTTTTCACAATATTCTCATTTTCTTAGATTGTGGATTTGGGGTTTTCATGAGCTGTAAGCCATAATCATCACAATTATGACAAATCACGGCTTGAACTATCTTGCTTTGCATGTAATGAGTCTATCTCATATATTAGTTTCACCTTTTAAGTTGTATTACTGAAATAAATGAACTTTTGCACGATATTCTAATTTTTGGAGTTTCACCTGTATATGTAAATGCCATGTCGCATTAAAGTTGCGTCACGGCGTGGCGTAACACGATGAGGCATAAGTTTGTGTACGGCCAGTGAGCGCACAGGTGATGTCATCAGTCATTGCCAGAGGTGAGTGCTGGGAAGAAGTGATGTCATCACAGATCTGATCTCTGCCTGGCAGGGAACACATGGGGCCATTCTAGAAAACTCCAAGGCAGCATAAGAAGCTGGATGAAGTCTTGACAGCATTCAGGTACCTGCAGGAGCTGCCCATGCGCAGTGACCACACCAGGCCAGGATGCTCCCGGTCACGGTGCTGCTGTCACCTGAGAGATGTCACCCCATCTCACACACACACAGTCGGGAGATACCGGAAACCAGCGGAAGGGTAGAAGCGCAGGCGTGTTCAATTACCGGAGAAAGAGAGCTGGGTCCTCCGGTGCCAGGAAGAGACTGTAGGCACTGTCTTAGGTGGGACAACACTGTGCGAACCCCTCCACCAATCAGAAACAACTCCCTTAACGCCTCCGCCAATGGCGGGCGGGCAATGATATCCCCCGCCTACATCCCGGTTGCTAATTTGTAGGATGGGTGAGGCGTAAGGGTTTCCTCCAATGAACGGCTCCGGCGATTTTGCTTGTCAGGGGATTTCACCAATCAGCCGTGGTCAAGGAGCTTTCCAATAGTAGGTGGGACCGAAACCTCTTTAGCGTGTGATTGGGCGGTAATGGAGAGTCAGCTTTCAATTGTCAGACCGCAATGCATTGCAATTGACGCATGCGCAGTATTCCATCGGTGGAGAATTGTGGGAATTGTAGTGTATTGTTTTTTCTTGTCTGTGACTAATAAAGCTTGTTTGTAACAGTACTGAGATGTGTCCGTGTTACCCATAGCAACAAGGCACCCAGGTGTCGTTTTTTCAGTATGCATTCAGTGATCTCTAGCTGGTGGGTTGGTTTCCTATCTCCTTCAATCTCACATGAGGGGTCTAGTCACAAGCAGTCATTTGTCAAACACATTCCCAGCATAGGGTTGCCACCTCATCCCTGTAAAACCCAAAAATATTCATTACGTCGGTTCTGAGGCTGATTTAGCCCTTTCTCTGCCAGAGCAGTTTTTTGCATGTTTTGCACACATTTAAAAAATCATTTTAGGCCTGAAGATTTCACAAAACCCCCAAATTTTATATATTTTCTGAAAGCAGACACCCTAGAGCAGGGGTATCAAACTGGCGGCCCTCCAGACGTTGCAAAACTACAAGTACCATCATGCCCCTGCCTTTGGGAGTCATGCTTGTGACTCAATCTTGCAATGCCTCATGGGACTTGTAGTTTGGTAACAGCTGGAGGGCCACCAGTTTGACACCTGTGACCTAGAGAATAAAATAGTTGTAGTTCCGATTTTTTTTATGTCATACTTTAATACCTCAAGGGTCTAGGAAATGCAAAATGTCTGTAAAAGACACACTAAAAAGAATTTTAGGGCATACAAGTGCAATAAATTACCACATTTTTGTTCAAATATAAAAGACGAGGTTGCGCTGAGTAAATATATACCCAACGTGTCAAACCTCAAATTTGCATGTAGCTGTGAAATGGCGACAAACTTCAGTACCCTATATTTTATATAAACGACGCTTCAAAAGCCCCTACAGGTCTTCAGTTTAGTGTAACACTAGGTTCACATCTATGCAGTTTGCGTTTGATCCATTTCTGCAGTGCTTTTTGCTTTTTTTTTTTTTCAATTTGTTGCAGGGAAGAATAAAATGCAAAACGCATCAAAAACGCACTACATGCTTTTCTGCAGCGTCTCTATTGACCCTTTCCAAAAAACGCACCGGGTAAAAACACACAGATGTGAACCTGTCCCATAGGAAATAGAAAATAAAAGAACAGAATAGAAAATAGAAAAATAGAAAAAAAAGGAATAGAATATAATAGATAAGAATGGACTAGAAAAAAATGGACTAGATTAAAATAGAACAAAATAACATGGAAACAATGTAGCCATCTTTCAAAATTAAAATTTCAATTAGAATCGAATGAAAGAAAAAGAATATAGTTGTCTTAAGAAACTTGAATTTCAAATAGAATAGAATAAAATAGACATAATACAGCTGTCTTCTGAATTTTAAATAAAAAAAAACAGAAAAGAGTAGAATAAAACAGAATAGAATATAAAATAAAAGAATAGAAAATAAAAGGCATAGAATAGAAAAGAAGAGAATAGAAAAATATAGAATCGACTGTAGTATAAAAAAAATATAGCTGTCTTCCGAAATTCTAATTTCATAGTTACATAGTTAGTCTGGCTGAAAAAAATCATAAAATCTCAATAAATTTGCTGTGTTAGGAGTCATTAGAGCCACCCATATTGATGGCTGCTGCTCTTCTGGATCAGAGTGCTGGAATAATCCTCTGTGTATAGGAGTTGAAAGAATGAGAGGATGGGGGGTGCCACTATAGTTACATAGTTAGTCTGGCTGAAAAATGACAAAAGTCCATCCAGTTCAACCATTAAAAAAAAAAAAAAAAAAGTTATAATCCTGTACCCACAGTTGATCCAGAGGAAGGCAAAAAACCCAGCAAAGCATGATCCAATTTGCTCCTGCAGAGAAAACAATTCCTCCTGATCCCCCGAGAGGCAATCGGATATTCCCTGGATCAACTTTACCTATAAATGTTAGTATCCAGTTATATTCTGTGTATCCAAGAAAGAATCCAGGACTTTTTTAAAGCAATCCACTGAGCTGGCCAGAACCAACTCTTGAGGGAGTCCATTCCACATTTTCACGGCTCTTACTCTGAAGAAACTGTCAGGTCAGCAGTCTTTCCCATGATTGTGATTCCTACTGAACCAGACTGAGAGACCATTTAAAGGCTCAGGAACCCTTTGCAGGTGTTATGGCTTAATTAGCTGATTAGAGTGGGACACTTTGAGCCGAGAATATTGCACCTTTTCACAATATTCTAATTTTCTGATATTGTGGATTTGGGGTTTTCATGAGCTGTAAGCCATAATCATCACAATTATGACAAATCACGGCTTGAACTATCTTGCTTTCCATGTAATGAGTCTATCTCATATATTAGTTTCACCTTTTAAGTTGCATTACTGAAATAAATGAACTTTTCCACATTATTCAAATTTTTTCGAGTTTCACCTGTAGTTGCCCAATTACACAGAGCATTGAGGTCGGCTTGTAAGTTGAAGACATCCTGTGAGGACGTTATTCCACTGCACAGCTTGGTGTCATCTGCAAAGACTGAAATGGGATTTTTAATCCCAGACCCTATATAGTTTATAAATATATTAAAAAGTAAGGGTCCCAACACTGAACCTTGGGGTACACCACTGATGACCCCAGACCATTCAGAGTATGAATCATTAACACTACTCTCTGAATACCATCTTCTAGCCAGTTTTCTATCCATTTACATACCGTTTACCAAGCCTGTAGACTTTACCTTACACATTAGCCGTGTGTAGGGTAAAGGACTAGTCTCCAGTATTGCTTGTGGGTGTAGAGGGTGAAGGACTAGTCTCCAGTATTGCTTGTGGGTGTAGAGGGTGAAGGACTAGTCTCCAGTATTGCCTGTGTGTGTAGAAGGTGAAGGACTAGTCTCCAGTATTGCCCGTGTGTGTAGAAGGTAAAGGACTAGTCTCCAGTAATGCTCGTGGGTGTAGAGGGTAAAGGACTAGTCTCCAGTATTGCTCGTGGGTGTAGAGGGTAAAGGACTAGTCTCCAGTATTGCTCGTGGGTGTAGAGGGTAAAGGACTAGTCTCCAGTATTGCTCGTGGGTGTAGAGGGTAAAGGACTAGTCTCCAGTATTGCTCGTGGGTGTAGAGGGTAAAGGACTAGTCTCCAGTATTGCTCGTGGGTGTAGAGGGTAAAGGACTAGTCTCCAGTATTGCTCGTGGGTGTAGAGGGTAAAGGACTAGTCTCCAGTATTGCCCGTGCGTGTAGAGGGTAATGGACTAGTCTCCAGTATTGCTCGTGGGTGCAGAGGGTAAAGGACTAGTCTCCAGTATTGCCCGTGCGTGTAGAGGGTAAAGGACTAGTCTCCAGTATTGCTCGTGGGTGTAGAGGGTAATGGACTAGTCTCCAGTATTGCTCGTGGGTGTAGAGGGTAAAGGACTAGTCTCCAGTATTGCCCGTGCGTGTAGAGGGTAATGGACTAGTCTCCAGTATTGCTCGTGGGTGTAGAGGATAAGATGTCTCCCTACAGCTGAGCAGCACAGAAGTTGTATCACCAAATCTCACTCCAAGTTTATTTAACATGTAATTTTTGTGTCTGGGTCACTTATAAGCCCCCCTCCAGAATGCCTGATTTTACCTTTTTTTTTTATTTTGACAGCCTAACATGGTTTTCCAGTTGGAATACCAAACCATAACTGCAAGCCAAGCATCTGGATACTGTCCACCAAACATGAAAGGAGGTATCTTTTTACCATGGCACGTGTACAACCCAGCCGGCTACCATCGCAGCTTAAGGAAGCAGTAAAACCATGCATGGCTCAGCCTCCTCTTTTTACCACCCCACCACAAGTGTAAATACGCCTTTCGTGTTACTAAAGAGTAACTTTAGTGTTATTAAAAATATACATTATATCAGTCAGTTAGGGCCGATTTAGGTTTATTAACGCGGAAATAAAATTAATCACTTACCTCCTCTCTAACGGACCAAAGTCCACGAGTGGTCCCTTGTCATCGCCAGGGTCTTCTCCCTGAGTGCCGGTCTTCGGGCATCTTCATTGGCCAGTGCATGCACAGGAGTCACTTATCCCAGCACACAGGGACCTCGCTGTAAATATAAACTGAGCTGCACATGCGTAGCTCAGTTTTCATTTATTTATTTATTTCAGGTACTTATATAGCGCCATCAATTTATGCAGCGCTTTTACATATATATTGTACATTCACCTCAGTCCCTAACCCTCAAGGGGCGTTCAGTCTAAGGTCCCTAACTCACATTCATACATACACATACTAGGGCAAATTTAGATAGGATACAATTAACCTACCAGCATGTCTTTGGAGTGTGGAAGGAAACCGGAGTACCCAGTGGAAACTCACACAGACACAGGGAGAACATGCAAGCTCCAGGCAGGTGGTGCCATGGTTGGGATTTGAACCAATGACTCTAGTACTGCCAGGCAGAAGTGCTAACCATTTAGTCACTGTGCTGCCCAACAAGACTGAGAGCAGACAGACAGGTGTATTTTATTGCGGAAAAGACATTGCATATCTCTTCTATGATAAATAACCTACCTGCTTGGAAGTTTCTGTAAACTGCCTTCAGTTCCGCTTTAAGGGTAGCTACAAATTTTATTTTAAAATAAATTTTTTTTTTCCTGTAGGGTTGCTTTAACTGACTTTATATGCAGGTCAAAGGTCACCCCTTTGTCCTTTATCTGCATATAAATATAAACACAAACACAATGTAACAATAATGCTACTTTATTTTTCTGTATCACAATAGTTTTTACAAAATTCAAGATCCACTTTTTGTCAGCGCCTACAGCCGGCTGCTCTATTAGACCCATTTTACACTTGGGAATGGGGGCGCTTTGATTATCTTTGGGAGAACCAGCGGGTTTCCGTGCGATTAGCTGCAGGCGGGAAGCCCATTGAAAGCAATTGGGGGCTGACAGCTTTTTAGCCAATCACACGTAATCGCTCATGCAGCGAATACCTGCACATGATGGACCCTGGACACAGACCATCTATGAGCAGGACCAATCATTCGCAAGTATTTGCTACAAGGGACATTCAAGTCAAACTGGGGGTTTTAATTTTACAGGTATAAAAAGGGATACTTGCGTGGCGGTACTACATGCAGTATTAAGTGGAAAGTGTGTCCTATTACTGATAGGTGATGCACGTCGCAGGCCAGTCCAGAGATCGTTAATCAAGATGGCAGACAACAGTGTTAATGCGTGCATGGAACACCGTGTGGTGATGAAGTTTCTTGTGAACGAACCCGCGGATGTCTACAGAAGACTTCAAGCACAGTACAGTGAAGAGATGCTGAGCCACAGTAAGACATTTAAACGTTTCAAAGATCGCCGTATGTCCGTCAATGACATCCTTGGCGGTGGTGGCTTCCAGTCTACAGCAGTCATTCCTGGAACGCATGATCCTGGTTAAATCGACGCAAATCCTGTCATGAAATTTCACAAGAGACTAATCTTTCTTTGGGAGCGGTGAACACAATCAGTCGTGAACATTTGCATTTTCAAAAAGTTAACACAACCCAGGTACTAAAACAGCTTTCCAATTTTGACCGGCACAGAGGAGTGCAGCATACGCATCTGCAACGATATTTCGTCTGAAAATCGAAGACGTCGTTCGCTGGTCAGGGGCGGACTGACCATTTGGAAACTCGGGCACTGCCCGAGGGCCCGGGGTCAGTAGGGGGCCCCATGAGATGCCCCTGGTACCTTTTTCATAGGCTTTTTTGAGTTTGGGCAAGCACACAGGGGCCCCATGATCCCCTATTGCCTGGGGGCCCCATGAGTTGTCAGTCCGCCCCTGCTCAGTAATCCGATGGTGCCATCAATGATTTAGCTCAAAATGTTCACCCCATATAACAGGCGAAACTTCTGTACCTTCCAGGTCACGGCTCATGTGCATATTCTTTGCGGAAAAATTATTGTACAATTTGACCATCATGGAGTTGAAAATCGGTCGTTTTTCATGAATTTTCCAACATGCCCGCTCACCGAAAAGGGGAGGAACCACGAAAATCGGCCAGTGCCATTGATCCACTAACAGAGCGAAAAAGCAGAGAGGGAATGTAAGTAGTGTATGCCCCATGTACTTCAATGAAGTTTATTGGGGGTGTACGTAACACGCCTAAGTGTACACAAGTGGTTAGGATCTGTGATCATTTTCCCCCAACTGGAGTTTTAATAAAACTAGCTAAAAGATTTGCAAAGTCTTTGTAAAAACAAGTTAAAGCCTTTGTGTATGAGGTTTCTGTAGTATTGTATTTACTAAAAATGCAGAATTCATAATTTATCACAATGTACAGCTTTCCTGTCCTGCCAGGCTACATGCTCAGATACTGTAAGGGTCTCGTATGGATTTGGGGGGGATGCCACGCAATTTTTTTAAAAAATGTTGGCGTGAGGTTCCCCTTTAAATCCATACCAGACCAGAAGGGCCTGGTATGGATTGGAAGGGGACCCTCATGCTGTTTTCTATTTAGTTGAAAATAACTTATTTCCGATTGCCCATATACATTGTTTACATTGAGAAAAGCATCAAACGATACAGAAGCATCCTCATCAAAACCCCAACTGGTGGGAGCCAGACACTACACCTATATATGTGATCCAACGTGAAGACTCTCATAAATATAGAGTTAGGACCACAGTATACAGAGGAGCCTTAATGTGGGCACTGCAGCTCCATATATATTTGCAAATGTGTGCAACGAAACCCTTTAACATGAATAGTTAGGGTCAATTTGGTTTGTTTTCAGGTTAGCTGGTAAGTGTGCTGGGAAGTTTTTGTTTGTTTGTGATGTGTGTTGCCCTTCCATGTGGATCTTACTGCAAAAGCCATCTTTTTGTTTGTGGATTTGGTGTAGAGACACCTTGAATGCCTTCAGCTACTATTGTGCTCTTGCTGGGCATCCAATGTGCCCCTGTGCCTTTAAGGAGGAGTGGGCTCTCTTCAGGCAAACCTGCTCTTAATTTATCAGTTGCTATATATGCTTTAATTTGGAGGCTCTCAAAAATAGAAAGTTAGGACCGCAGTATAAATAAGACCCTTGGCGAGCGCTGCGACTTTCACATTTATTTGCAAATGTGTGCAACAAAACCCTCTGTTTTAACTGGTACCCACCCAACCATCAATCTCCCAATGGCCAGGTGGGAACCAGTTAAAAACATGATGTCCTCCTGACCCCCGGGGGGTGTGCAACCTGTGACCTTGGCTCTTTACCAGCTGATCACATGTAGACAAGTACCAGTTATCAGCATTTTCTTTCCTCAGCGCTGTCACAGTGCTGAGGAAAGGAAAGCCGACAACTGGCTTTCCTGTGACAGGGGACGTTTACACTGATAATCAGGGCACTGATCATCAGCTCCTTGATGATCAGTGCAGCCCCATCAGTGCCAATCCATGTCCATCAGTGCAGCATGTCAGTGCCGCCTTATTAGCACACATCAGTAAAGAAGAAAATCTGATTTTCAAATTTTTCGAAGAAAAAAAAATGTTTTTTTTTTCCCAAATTTCTTGGTTTAGCAAAAAATTAAACACCCAGTGGCAATTAAATACCACTAAAAGAAAGCTCTATCTCAAAAAAATGCTAAAAATTTCATTTGGGTACAGTGTTGTATGTCCACTCAATTTTCGTTTAAAGTGTGACAGCGCTTAAAGCAGAAAATTTGCCTGGACAGGAAAGGGGTGAAAATGCTCGATATAGAAGTAGTTAACATGAATAGATAAACAAGGTCAATTTGGTTTGTTTGTAAACTAGCTGGTCATTATGCTGGAAAATGTTTGTAGATTTGTAAAACTACACCTTCTTGCAGAACTAAATAGGAGAAGGAGTTGGGCACCTCTTTCATACCGCAACAGGCTTACCAGATTATGATCCATGTAGACCTCAGTCTTCAAAAGGATCCAAATGGCCATCTACAAATTGATGTCCAGAATCTACCCTCACCTCTACCCATGTGTTGGGGATGCGAATCTCAGAAAGGAACCCTTCGACATATCTTCTGGAGTTGCCATAACCTTTAAGAGTTTTTGAAATTGGTGGGACAAATTAACTTTGCATCATACACAAACCTTGGGGATGACCCCTCAGCATATTTACTGCATAACATCTCTTTCTCTAGTAACCTATAACTAAAGGCAAACCTTTTTTTTTTAGTTTTGGAGTGGAGAGGGATCAGAAAACCTGTCAGGTCTTTATTACGGTCTGTGTCCCTGTTAGCGGAATTCACCCTCTCCACTTGCCCGAGACGAAAAGAAAATCCCAAATTTTGGGTTGTCACTAGACAGGAACATAGGGGAAATCTTCCAATGGTGACAACCAGGAATTCCCTCACTTTGGAGGAAATTCCCCATTTTAGCTATGGGACAGGAGGTGAAGGGAAATCTTAATACCAATCACCCGACTCGCCTTCAGGAACCACCTACCTCAAAACAGCCACTGTATGGGATTTCCTCACGTGGAGGACATCGGATAACTAAGCACACATACAAAAAGAGAATAAACAGATATAAATAACACAGTTTATTTGTACATAATATTTACCAAGCATCCTGTGCCCTGTTCAATACGCCATTCTATTACGTTTCTCATCCCTGAGGTATATTAGACAAATTCTCTAAGCACACACTCCAGTATCAGCATAAAGTGCACCTGTCACCTGCTCACACTGCCAGCGGCCATTTTTTTAGCTGACAAAAGGGAGCAGTTTTGCAACCATTAAGTCATTTTAGGTCTCTTGCCTCAGTGATGTCACTCGTTCCAAGGGGACTGTGTGGTTTAGTCCATGTGCAAGCTTATTCAATAAGGCAAGGAGATTTGCAACAACACATACAGCAATAATGATGTGCAGTAACCCAAACAACCAGATCTGTGATTACAGCAAACTGACGATGGTTAGAGGCTCCTACACTGAATATGCCAGACACTGCCCATTATTTCCAGGAGGAGGGAACAGGTCCACTTTAAAGGAACATCTTCCCCAAGGCCTTGCTTATTTGCGCCTGCGCAATCTTCTCCTTCTCCCGAACGCTCACCAGCTCCCTCTTCGCTTCCTTGTTCCCTGGGTCCAATTTCAGCAGTTTTTCTAAGTCGCCCCTTGCCCCCTCCCAGTCTGACATGCCCGCCCTGGCTATGCCCCTCCGGTACAGAGCTTTGAGGTGGTTGGGATCCAAATCCAGAATTCTGGTGCATCTCACCTCCGCTTCTCGAAAACGTCTCTTCTTGAGGTCACAAGCAGCCAAGTTGGACAGAAGTGCCACCTTTTCCTCTTCAGCTTCACTGGGGGTGCACACCAAGTGTCTGAGCCCCCGGGTATATCGCCTCTCAGCCCCCTCGATGTTACCATCTCTGAAGGCCATGCCGCCCTTTTCCCGGTCCTTTATCGCTCTTTGGATCTTCTCGCTTGGCTCCAGTTCCCAAGCTTCTGTGCCCTTTTCAAAGCTTTTCAGCCGCAAGACAAGCTGGAATCCTAGTGGGCTGTCCACCTGACAGACCTCCCCTTGAAGCATGGACTCTAGACATTGGTCAACTAGGCGGTCCTGTGCTGTGTCCCCCTCTCCGAGTTCCACCTCAACCCAGCTTCCAGCAGGATAACCAGGACCGGATGAGGAGCAGAGCTGAGGCGGGGGGTCAGCGAGATGCTCCAAAAATATCATGCACACACCTCGCTCTTTGGGCTTGTCCACTCCGGATCCTGGCTCAAGAATTGTTTTGGTGAAGCTTCCATCTGGGCAGCGCCATGTTGTACAGCCTAGTGAGACCTGCGGACTCTCCATTGCTGGTTAGGGCTCCAAATGAAAGCAAGCCAGTTTTTCTGCACAAAAAAAAAAAAAAATACAGATAAATTGTAATTTGATTATTCACTAAAATACATCACCCTTTCCTCCTCCTTCCTCTGTACAATCCTGCTTCTCTGGGTTCTGGACATCAAGTAACCATTACATACAATGTGGCTTCATCCAATAGTAACAACTCCTACTATCTGCATAATGCATTGATTAGAAACATGCTGCCAAAGTGGTTGTAAAGGCTGAAGGTTTTTAATGTTTATTCATTCTACGCAAGAGGGTAAAAAATCTTCTGTGTGCTGCATCCCCCTTAGCCACCCTAATACTTCCCTTAGCTCTCTTGATCCAGAGATGTGCATGGGAGCCTTGGCTGTCCCAGGTTAATCTCTCCTCATTGGCTGAGACACAGAAGCGCTAGGCAATGGCTCCCACTGTTGTCAATCACAGCCTGTAAGGGGACAGCGAGGGGTGGGCCCGAGCCGTGGCTCTATGTGTCTTATAAACTTGCACCATTGCCTAGTGCTTGATTCATTCAAAGCCAGGGAATAGATGTATGTAGACATCAACAAAGTGTAGGCAGTGGTGCCGGTGCAGAAAGACCTCAGCCTTCAGTCCTGAATGAATGACTGACTGCTCATGGTACACATCTCAGCTCTATACAGACATACACATATATGACCTCATGAGCCAAGATGCACTTTTTAGGCCTTGTTCATGCCGGTGTACTACAGCACCACATAGAATGTCTATGGGAGGGAGAGCACTGTGAGACCGAGGCAAATCCATACTTTGATCTCACATGCAAACAGTGAAACCAGAAGAGATGTCCTTTCTGGTTTCAGATGCACCCTTTCCTGGCCAGTACAGCTGGGGGGCACATCTAACCAAGGCAATCTGTGGTTGGTTAGATACTGTGAAGGGCAGGGGAGACATCTATGTCTATTAGACCCCTATGGTGATTTTTGGGGATATCGCAGGTGCATGCAATTTTAATACATGGACGGTTTGGTATCTATTTACTCGATGCAACCTCATCTTTATATTTTAACCAAAAATTGGGTTTTCTATTGTGTGTTTTTGCACTAAAATAAATTTTATGATAATGTTTCCTGACAATTTGCATGTAATTAGCAGTTACACAAAAAACACGACATAAAAATGTGCAAATATCATCTTTTATTCTACATGGCCTCTGCTTTCAGAAAATATGTAATGTTCTGGGGGTTTAAGTAAACTTTTTGGCAAATAAAAATGGAGATTTTTACATTTATGCAAAAAAAGTTAAAAAAATTGCTCTGGAGCCAAACTGGTCGCTGCTGTGCTCAGGCAGCATTAAGGGCTCGTTCACACTAGGCTGTTTTGCCAACGCTTGCCAAACGCCCCTATAGCGTTTGGCAAGCGTTGGTCCGGCGTTTGCGGAGCGTTATTAACGCTCGGCCAACGCTCCACAAACGCCGCATGCGCGGTTTAGCGGCCGTTGCTAGGCATTTGCCGAGCGTTAATAACGCCCCACAAACGCCTATAATGCAGTTTGAGTGGTGTTACCGCTCCACAAACGCCCCGCAACCGCGTCACAACCGCACCGCAAACGCCGGCCGGGCGTTTGCGGAGCGGCACCATAGACGAGAATAGGAGGCTTCAAAGTCTCCTGACTCGTCCAGAGGCGTCTGTTTTGCCGCGACGCAAACGCTCCCGTTAGAACAGCACCATGTGCTGTAATGTGCAGAATTGGCAGAGGCGCTAGGGAAGCGGTAAAAACGCTTCCCAAACGCCTCTCTGCCGCCTGCACACAACGCTAGTGTGAACGTAGCCTAAGACCCATAAATTATTATAGGCTTACAGCACTGAGAAAGTGGTCTCACTCAATCATCAGCAGGAAAATGGCTATAGGAGCTAAGGTTTTGAGTGAAAGAGACTATATGGGACTGTTTTTCTTTTGATTTTATTTAATTTATATATGATGAATGATTTAGCACTATATTGATTGCATATTTGTACCTAGTTTTGACACGTACCCACTCCCACTTCCACCTGGATCGCCTAGGCAATCCAAGCGGAAGTTTTCTTCTCCCTCTCTGCACAGTGGCTAAATGTTTAGCACTTCAGGTGGCAGTACTAGGGTTGTTGGTTCGCATCCCAACCACGGCACCCCCTCCTGGGAGTTTGCATGTTCTCCCTGTGACTGTGTGGGTTTCCTCCACGCACTCCGGGTTCCTCCCACACGCCAAAGACATGCTGGTAGTTTAATTGACTCCTGTCTAAATTGGCCCTAGTATGTGTATGTATGAATGTAAGTTAGGGACCTAATATTGTATGCTCCTTGAGGGGTAGGGAGTGATGTGAATAGAAGTACCCAAAATAAACCTGTTGCTTATTCCTGCACCCCAAATAAGAAGGTGATGGGTAACTCAGCAAGTTGTCCCTATAGCAAAAGCATCAGCTTTGGATGGAGTGACCCATAAAGCATCATGCAACTGCAGGGGCAAATTAAAAAAAAAACGCACATCAAGTATGGAAAATGACACATTGTGCTCAGAATGCATTGCATGTGAACAGATCCTGCAGTAAATCAGGGAACACAACATGCTGACACGGTTGCAAAAAAAAAAAAAAAAAAAAAAAGAAAAAAAAAAAAAAACACATTCTGTGCATTATATCCATCTTCATGGTTACCAGGGATGCAATGCCCTCCATGCAAGTGCATGCTGGGAATTGTAGTTTCCAGATTCAGGATGATACATCTAGCAGAAACACAGTGCCATGCATGCCTTACACAGACCATCAGGACAGACCACGAGACACAGACACTGATCCATGCTAAATACCAGATTCTCTGCACAGCTTACTGACTCATGATCCTGCAGCTACAAAGCTGCCATTACCAGCCACTGCACTACACAGACATGCGCACATCAACAGGCAAGACCAAATGCATGCTGGGTATTGTAGTTTCCTGGCAGAACCATGCAGGACTACAGTGCTCAGCATGCTCCCCACATTGCAGACGCACAGATGGGTCAGGGGGGAGAGTTACAAAGCAGGGCATGCTGGGAACTGTAGTTCTGTGGCAGCAGCTACAGGTGCAGAACTACAGAGCTCAACATGGCATGCCATGGCAGAGACCAGGGAGAAGGATGACAGCTCTGCTCACCTTGCTGCTGGCTGGGCTGTGACTCCCCTAGGAAGTGCAGACAGATGAGGGGGGAGGGAGCCTCACTTCCCATCATGCTGTGGGGCCCCCTCCCTCCTGCACTGCAGACTTGTGTAATAAGAAGTAGCTGGGTGTGGTGAAAACAATTGCCAGGGACAGTGATCAGTGCAGAGGAGGGAGACTGGTGTCAGGGACAGTGATCAGTGCAGAGGAAGGACACTGGTGTCAGAGACAGTGATCAGTGCAGAGGAAGGACACTGGTGTCAGAGACAGTGATCAGTGCAGAGGAGGGACACTGACCGGTGTCAGGGACAACATACAGGATGGTTTGATTGATCATTAATGGTAAGTAGCCCCTGGATGGTTATATACCCTGCATGATACAGTGCTACATATTAACCCTTTCAGCTTCAATATTTCTCCTATGGACCAGAGCCACTGCTAGATCTCCACTGGATGTTGTTACTTATTGTTGCTTATTGTTAAATACTTGTTTTGTGGTTTTGTTACATGTTGTTTCTTTATTGTAAAATCCTGTTACATGTTTTTACTTGTGCTGGTCATACAGTATAAAAAGCGTTCAGACTCATTTTCGAATAATGAACATTAAGTCATGAGAGCAAACGATACTGTCATCATGTTATGATGACCGAATTTTGAACGAAAAATCAGTTGGTGGACATAAGGCTCCATGTACACGGGACACGTCTGGACGATGGAAACTGACTGCTGGAAAACGTAGGTTAGCCCCAGTTCACATATATGCGTTCCTGCGGGCCGCGTTCTGTTGAATGGACTCCTGTGCCCGTGACACGCAGGGAAGAAGTCCCTGCACTTCTCCCAAAAACGCAGCTCGCACAGGAACCTCGGTTCCCAGTACAGTTGCGTTTTCTAGTGCGGGCGGCGTGCCATTAGAACTAATGGCACCTGCTCGCGGGTCTGCATTTCTCTGCGGGTGGTGCGGCTGCACAGATTTTCATTCGGATCCACAATAGCACCACCCGCACAGATGTGAGCCTAGCCTTAAAAAACGTCTGTTTAGCTGCGTTTGCATACCGTGTTTATGAGCATTTGCGTTAAGAAGCGTTTTTTAAAGATAACCTCAGGAGACCTTCCAAAATGCACTGAGAAACAGTAAAAAATTTACTATTTCAGACATTTTGAGAGAAATACAGAGAGTAGAAGCAGAGAGCAGTATTTGTTGAGATTAGCTGTCTGTTTTTTTTTTTGTGGTGTTTGGATGTGTTCCAGCTCATTTCTGTGCAGAAATGATTGCAGCAGTGTCTAACATATTTTCTTTCATGCAAAACCTCAAAGTATGGTGTACCAGGTCCATTCGAGTACTGGGAAACGCTTGGCATGCATTTTTCATTTTTGGACAGCATCTGGAAATGGAAGAGTTAAAAACATTTTCCAAATGCTTATAAACGTGGTTAGCCGCGTTTACAAGCGTTTGACATTTGAAACACTGATAAAATCTACTCCTGAACGCAAGTTTGGTGCGTTCAAAAAAACGACTGTAAACTCAACTGCCTGTAAACGACAATGTGTACATGGACACATAGGAAAACATTAGGGAGAGTTCAGCGGCTGCAGGAAAAAAAATGCAGAAGAGCTCCTAAATGTGAGTTTATCAGCTGCAGTGTACATGGAGCCTTAGTTTTTCATTCAGTTTGTCACAGGGCAGCACAGTGGCTAAATGGTTAGCACTTCTGCCTGGCAATGGTTTGAATCCCAACCATGGCACCTGCCCAGGGATGGACTGACAACTCACGGGGCCCCCGGGCAATAGGGGATCATGGGGCCCCTGTGTCCTTGCCCAAACTCAAAAAAGCCTATGAAAAAGGTACCAGGGGCATCTCATGGGGCCCCCTACCAGGTGCGGACTGACAACTCATGGGGCCCCTATGTCCTTACCGAAACTCAAAAAAGCCTATGAAAAAGGTACCAGGGGCATCTCATGGGGCCCCCTACTGACCCCGGGCCCTCGGGCAGTGCCCGAGTTTCCAAATGGTCAGTCCGCCCCTGCACCTGCCTGGAGTTTGCATGTTCTCCCTGTGCCTGCGTGGGTTTCCTCCGGGTACTCTGGTTTCCTCCCACACTCCAAAAACATGCTGGCAGGTTAATTGGATCCTGTCTAATTGGCCCTAGTATGTGTATGTATGAATGTGCGTTAGGGACTTTAGATTGCACCACAAAGAATTCTCATGTGATTTGCACAGGAATGCGATGCGGTTCATGTGCGAATCACATGCAGTATTCTGCACCGCAGAAGTGTGAACCCAGGCTCAAGACTTGCCCTACTGGACGTAAACGATCAGCAGAACTACGGCCGCCATTTCAAGGTAAATATGAATCTGTGGAAGGGATGGTGGATTAGAATAGACCAGGGAAATGGGCCTACACATTACAATTTGATTGTACAATCTCCTCTACAAAGCACAATATAGTACCAGGGCCTACATGATTAGATTGAATGGATTGCTTAGGTAGTCCTTCACATTACAAGGTTTCGCTAAATCTAAGGGAGCTTTAAGGGCTCTTTCACACAGGTGGCAGTGTCTACAGCCCTCTGAAAAGCAATCTGCGGTGGAAGATTGTAGAGCAGCAGCCACCAGATGTTCAGGAGACAAACCTGCTGAACGTCATGAAATACTGCTCTGCAACCATGAGTAAGCACTTAGCTCTGCCATTGACTTTAAAGGTGGATTCACATTACCCGCAGAAAAAAAACCTCACCATTTTCTCTGCAGGCAGTGATTGTGCTAGGCAGGCTTTGGGGGATGGTGCCTTGTAATTTTACAACACAATTTTTCCCTTTTATTTATTTTTATATTTAAAGAATTGGTCAAAAAGTGACATTCCATTCATTTCTATGCACTGTAGCTCAGCTGCGGTGCGTATAAACTAAGGGTGACATCGTGACAACGCTCTCCCCCATAACTGACAGCTGTGTGGAAGTATGAACGGGACACACAGAAAACCATTGTTTTCTGTATGGCCTTGCAGAAAAACGCAGCCATCTGCACAAGTGTGAACCAACCCTAATGGAATCGCTGGATATGTGGTGTCGCCTATCAGACTCAGAAAGCCAATCTAGAATTCTGTACATCTCTGTCTGACTGCATTGGTAGAATTTATCTGAACAATAGAAAACTGTGACTCCACCATTTTTGTTTCCTTTTTAACCACCTTCTGGCCTCCTTTGTGTAAGGAGCTGTACAGAGATTGTACAATCAGAATGAAAGGTGTATGTCCCACATTAGATGTGCTGGCACATGTGCAGTACTGGGGGCTGCTGGCTCCTGGGAAGATGAAGGCAGAGCCCAACCCTGGGTGTGCTGGATCATTGAAAGCCATGGAAGTCTGCTTTGATGGTCTGATTTGTACTTGCCTGCTTGGGGAGTAGAAATGAGCTCAGTGTTTGGGCAGATCGTAAGTATGGATCAAACAATGATGTTGATTTACTAAAGGCAAATATACTTTGCACTGCAATTGCACTGGCTACAGAGCTTAGTAAATGAGATGAAGCTTCACTTTGCAAAGAATACCCAATCACATGCAAGAATATAAAAAAAAGAAAACTTTTTTTATTTGCTTGCGCGCGATTGGATGATAGAAATCTGCAGAGCTTCCCCTCAGATCTAGAGCAACTGTACTTGCAGTACATAGACTATTGGCCTTTAGTAAATCAACCCCTTTGGCTGTTTGGATGCTCATCTGAACATTTAGGGCATTCGGCATGAATTAATATGACAGCTTTCAGCTGTCAGTGGTTGCTAAGGAAGCAGTGGTTGCTTTTTGCATTGGAACATGTTCCCCAAGACAGTCATGGGACCTTCTCTGATCCCGAGACATTACCCTGTAACCCTAGGTTCACACCTAAGTATTTTCTGCAGAGTTTTGCAGAAACGCAGTACAGTCCATTTAACATGAATTCCTATGGGACATGTTCACATCTCTGCCTTTTCATCCAGTGCGTTTTTTTGGAAAGGATCAAGGACTTTTTTTAACCTCCCTGGTGGTCTGATTCTTTCGGGTTTTTTTTTGTGCTGAAAGCGGTACCATTTTTTTGCATGGAAATATGTAGTTTTTTTATTGTAGGCTGTAATTTTTAGGAATAACTCCCTGAAATCTGTCCGAACAAGAGTCTAGTAAACATCCTGGATATGATAAAACTTGAAACACGAAATCATAAATTATAATTAAATAATCATAAAAAATAATATAATAATAATAAATTTGATTCAATAATATAATCAAACCAAAAACACTGAAATTTGAAATACAGAAGCAAATTTGCACATCGCTGAGCAAAGTCGCAAAATCGTTTTCAGTGTCTGATGACGAATTTCCCCACAAATCATCACTCAATTCTGCAAGTGGTTCTGATTTACTATCGCTGTTCTAAAACCGCTTTTGGCGTAAAGGGACGCTTTTTGGACGCCATGGACTTTTCTAAGTTTCCAGGCAGAAAGAACAGTCAAAATGCAGGCAGGGCACAGGACAAAGCAGTAGGGACAAAATATATGTGAAATGCATTGAAACAGCAATGACAGCAAAAATGACATTTTTTTAAAAATTTCAAATTTGCCGCCGGTTCCAGCGCCCGTACGTCCCGACGTCACAGGGACCGGAACACAGAAGCCGGATGCCGGCATCGGCCGGAGGAGATGGCCGGGGACGCTGCAGGGGACGCATCGTGGGAGCGAAGGACAAGGTAAGTGCTGCAGGGACCCCCTGAGAAACGCCGCAGGGTAAGCCCGAGTGTAGCTCGGGGTTACCGCTCTTGGTATTGAAATTTTACCCCGAGCTACACTCGGGAATACCGCTGAGGAGGTTAATGCAAAAACATTGCGTTTTCCATTCTATAGACTTCAATGGGAATGCTGCAGAAAAGCATGTATTGTGTTTTTGCCACATTTTTGATGCGTTTAAAAATCTGCCTAGCAACAAGAAAAATGTAAACAGGGAAAGGAAAAAAAACTCAAAACGCGGCAAAAATGCAAAACGCACTGCAAAAAGTACTGCAGAAACGGATCAAACACAACCTGCATAGGTGTGAACCGAGACTAAGGCTCCATGCATAGTAGCAAAACCCTGAAAAAAAGATGCTGGTAACTGCGTATTAAGTAGCATTTAAGAGCGTTAGTGTTTTATTATCATTTTTACAGTATATATAGGGAAAACAAAGCTAGAAATAAAGCTGTTAGGAGCGTTTTAGTAGCATTTATCATTTTTCTTTTTTGCTGGAAAAACATTCCCAAAAATCTACAAAAACTTTTTTTTTCTCTGCTCCTAAACGCTGAAGCTTGAAAAACACTATTGGCCTAAAGTAGTGTGCATGGACACATAGGAGAGCACTACTTTGTTTCTAGGAGCAGAAAGAAAAATGCTGATAACAGCTTCTAGAAGCTTAAAAAAGCCATTAGTGTGCATGGAGCCTAAGGCTTCATGTACACAAGCCTACCCTGTCCGCCAGTCGTGGAAAACACGAATTTCGGCAAAACGCGGTATCCGCGGTACCGTGATTTTGCTGCATTTTGCGTTTTTCTGCTGCCAGTGGTCAAAAACGTTCCTATCCTGAATGCGATTCTTCTGCGTTCAGGAGAGGGACGCTTAGCCTCACCTAACCATGGCAGCAGTTAAACTCTGCTAAAAGCCTTTGTGTACATGGACACATAGGCTTTTATGGAGTTGAGTTTAGGAGCTTTGGCATAAAAACGCCAAAAGCTCCTAAACTCACAGCTTACAGTAGCAGCTGCTTGTGTACATGAGCCCTAAAAGTCTATTGGGATCTATTGCCCAGGGGTGGGCACCACCAGGATGTAAACCAACAGCAGAGGGCTGTGGCCACCAGCTTGGGGAAGGATGGCATAACGTAGATCATGGAAGAAAGGCAAAAGGGGAGCCCAGTGGTTAAGTGGTTAGCACTTCTGCCTGGCAGTACTGGGGTCATCTCTTCAAATTCCAAACACGGCACTACCAGCCTGTAGTTTGCATGTTCTCGCTGTGCCTGCGTGGGTTTCCTCTGGATACTCCAGTTTCCTCCCACACTCCAAAGACATGCTGGCAGGTTAATTGGATCCTGTCTAAATTGTCCCTAGTATGTGTGTGTATGAATGTGAGTTAGAGACCTTAGATTGTACGCCCCTTGAAGGTTAGGGACTGATGTGAATGTACAATATAAATATGTAAAGAGCTGCATAAATTTGACGGCACTATGTAAGTACATGTAATAATATGCACAGTACGAACAATTTGATCACCAATGGATAGGAAACACGTTAACCTTTCCACTTATCGTCCGTTTGGCAGATGTTTTCCAACCTTCTCATTTTCTTTTGCTCAAAAAAGTCAAAACGATTTTCTATTTGTGCCCATTAACTGGACGAAAAACAAATGAACTGTCCAAATGATAGATTTTCAAAGGACTGTTCGTCTAGTGTATCGCCATCATTAGGCTCTTTTCATATGCGCACGACTGCAAATTTGCGCGATTTCCATTGCAACTTTGATGCAACTTTGGGTGGGTGCAACTTGGATGCGACTTTGGCTTTTGACTTGCACAACTGTCGCATTGATCATATTAAGATGCAACTTTTGAGAGTTTACATTGCAGTCTATGGCACTCAAGTCACATGAAAGTCAGGCCAAAGTAGTGCAGGAAACTTTTTAAAGTCACTGCGACTTTAAGTCTCACATACATGAACGGTTGTCAATGGAAAAAATAGGGTGCGACTTATCATGTGACTTTGTGTCCACAGTCGTATGACAAGTTGCACAAGTGTGAATGGAGCGTTATTGTTATTTGTTTGTTACTTGTTAGTTATGGTTACTTTTGTTACTTTTTATGCCTAAGTCATCAATACATTGTGTTTTGTCTGAAAAATGCTACTAACCTAAAGTAGTGTGCATGGACACAGGATAACACTTATGCAGACCATAATTGGCCGAATTGTCTGCCGATAAATGAAAAATCGGTCAATGCTGCCACCAAGGCTTACGAAAAACGGCTGTTTTTCGTAGATTTTCCAGCATAACCGATAAAAAGAAACGAGAAGAACGTCGAAAATCGGCCGACGACATTGCCCCACTAACGGTGTGAATATCGGCCGATTTTTCGTTCGGACGAAAATTCGGCCGATAAATGACCCGTCTATGGCCTGCATTAGTTTCTAGGAGCAAAAAGAAAAATGCTGATAACAGCTTCTAGGACCTTAAAAACCTCTAATGTGCATGGAGCCTAAAAGGCTTTTGGGATCTATTGTTTAGGGGTGGGCACCACCAGGATATAATCAAACAGCAGAGGGCTGTGACACCAGCTTGGGGAAGGCTGACATAACTTAGTTCATGGTAAAAGGGCAGCCTAGTGGCTGAATGGTTTGCACTTCTGCCTAGCAGTACTAGGGTCGTTGGTTCGAATTCCAAACACGGCACCTCCTGCATGGAGTTTGCATGTTCTCCTTGTGCCTGCGTAGGTTTCCTCTGGGTACTCCGGTTTTCTCCTACACTCCAAAGACATGCTGGTAGGTTAACTGGATCCTGTCTAAATTGTCCCTAGTATGTCTTTGTATGAATGTGAGTTAGGCACCTTAGATTGTACACTCCCTGAGGGTTAGGGACTGATGTGAATGTACAATATGTAAGTAAAGAGCTGTGTAAATTGATGACGCTATATAAGTACCTGAAATAATAATCAAAGGGATAACTGCACTTGTTTTTGCCATTTTTAATGGAATGACTGAGGGCCATTTACACCATCGCATTTTATGTTCAGTACAACGCAGGATCACGGCTCACTAAAAGCACATGAAAACTAGTTATCACAATAAAACTCTTCACATCGGTGCATTGAGTTATTTTCTGAAAGATCCCACTTGCTGCACCTTATGTGTGTGTGTTTTTAAAGATGTGTTACATTATAGTCAAAAATGCTGCATGGAAAACGCATTAACAACACAATATGTATTTTATTTGTGTTTATTTATTTTTAAGTCACATGTCCATATTTCCAACAAACACAAAAGAGAGACACTGGAAAGGACAAAAAGGAGGAAAACGCACACAAAATTTAACACAATGCATTAAAAATGCTCCAAAAATGCATGATGCACTTTGAGGAAGACACGTGGGTTATTTAGGCCCCATGCATACTGGGCGTTTTAATAACGCTGATAACATTAGCTGTTTTTTAACATTTTTGCATTAGCGTTTAGCAGCAATTTTTTTGCGCTTTTTCGTGTCTTTTTTTTGCTCAAAAAAAGTGCAAAAACGCTGGTTTGCCACAATTTACCGCGTTTTGCTGCGTTTTTCAGCATTAGAGTGTCTTTACAGCTAAAAAACTCCTCTAGAAACCCACTAGTTCTGGGGGGTTTTTCCAGCCAAAAAACGCCCAGCCAAAAGACGTTGATTACAGTCTGTGTGCATGGACACATAGGATAACATAAAATAGTTACATTTCCACGTTGTGTGTACTGTGGGAGACCAGATGTAGTGATTGCAGGGTCCGGGGAGACCAGATGTAGTGATTGCAGGGTCCGGGGAGACCAGATGTAGTGAATGCGGGGTCCGGGGAGACCAGATGTAGTGAATGCGGGGGCCGGGGAGACCAGATATAGTGAATGCGGGGTCCGGGGAGACCAGATATAGTGAATGCGGGGTCCGGGGAGACCAGATATAGTGAATGCGGGGTCCGGGGAGACCAGATATAGTGAATACAGGGTCCTGGGAGACCAGATATAGTGAATGCGGGGTCCTGGGAGACCAGATATAGTGAATGCGGGGTCCGGGGAGACCAGATATAGTGAATACAGGGTCCTGGGTTTAGTAACACTTTAAATAATATTTCAATTTTTTTAATAAAATACTACTCATTTTCCCTCTCCTGTTCAGCGTGCCGCTATGTGGCACGGAAAATATCGGGCTCCATGCATGACGGAGGCGAAGGGGACACTGGAGCAGCCAAAGGATCTGCAAGACCATCATGTTCGCTGCGCCAAGGTGGGTCACCACAAATATATCTGCTTATTATTATTATACAGTATTTATAAAGCGCCAATAGTTCGCTCAGCGCTGTACATTACAATAGGGGACAGAACAATAACAATACAATGCAAAACATGAGGGGATCGAGGGCCCTGCTCTTTCGAGCTTACAATCTAGGAGGGAGGGGATGGTGGCACAGGAGGAGATAGCTGTGGGGGATGGAGTGGTAGGAAGAGTGGAGGAGGTCAGCAAGTTAGCAGGGGGTGGGGTAGGCTGCCTGAAGAGATGGGTTTTCAGGGTGCGCCTAAAGGAGAGGAGAGTAGGTGATAATTTGATGGGTTGGGGCAGGAAGTTCCAGAGGATGGGTGACACCCTGGAGAAGTCCTGGAGGCGGGCATGGGAGGAGGAGACCAGGGAACTAGAGAGAAGGAGGTCTTGTGTGGAGCGGAGTGTGCGTGTTGGGTGGTATTTGGATATTAGGTCGGGGATGTAGTTTGGGGCAGTATGGTGGACGGCTTTGTACGTCAGTGTTAGGATTGTGAATTTGATCCGTTGCGCAATCGGAAGCCAGTGGAGGGATTGGCAGAGGGGGGTGGCGTAAACGGAGTGGTTGGACAGGTGAATGAGTCTGGCAGCCGTATTCAGGATCGACTGAAGCGGGGATAGCCAGCGGAGAGGCAGGCCAGTGAGGAGGGAGTTGCAGTAGTCGAGTCGTGATATGATGAGGGAGTGGATGAGCTGTTTAGTGGTTTCTGGAGTTAGGAACGTGCAGATTTTGGAGATGTTGCGGAGGTGGAGTCTGCATGAGTTTCTTAAAGATTGGACTTGGGGCTGGAAGGATAGGTTGGAGTCCAGAATGACACCAAGTACTCTGGCCTGCGGGGCAGGTTTGATGGTGGCGTTGTTGGAAATGATGGAGAAGTCAATGGGGGGTGGGGTCCGGGCTGGGGGGAAGACAAGAAACTCGGTCTTGGAGAGGTTCAGTTTAAGGAAGTGGAGCGACATCCAGTCTATGTCGCTCAGTAGGTGTGTGATTCGGGCAGAGACCGAGGGGGTGAGGTGGGGGGTTGAGAGATAGATTTGTGTGTCGTCGGCATATAGGTGGTAGTTGAAGCCGTGAGAGTGTATGAGTTGGCCAAGGGAGGAGGTGTAGATGGAGAAGAGAAGGGGCCCAAGGACAGAGCCTTGAAGGACCCCAACAGAGAGGGGGAGTGAGGGGGAGGTGGTAGCACTATAGGTAACGCTGAAAGAGCGTTGTGACAGTTAGGATGAGAGCCAGGAGAGAGCAGAATCTCTGAGGCCAAGGGAGTGTAGTTTTTTGAGGAGGAGGGGGTGGTCGACTGTGTCAAAGGCTGCGGAGAGGTCAAGGAGTAGGAGCACTGAATAGTGGCCATTAGCTTTGGCGGTTAGCAGGTCGTTGGAGAGTTTGAGTAAGGCAGTTTCGGTGGAGTGTAGGGGACGGAAGCCGGACTGTAGGGGATCGAGGAGGTAGTTGTCGTTGAGGTGAGAGCTTAGGCGGGTGTAGACTAGGCGCTCGAGGAGTTTGGATGTGAATGGGAGCAGGGAGATGGGTCTGAGGTCGTTCGGGTCATTGGGGTCCAGGGAGGGCTTTTTAAGTATGAGGGTGATGTGTGCATGCTTCAGAGGGGAGGGGAAAGTGCCGGAGGAGAGGGAGAGATTAAAGATGTGGGTGAGGGAGCATAGGATGGAGGGGGAAGGAGGTTGTAGGAGTTGTGAGGGGATAGGGTCGAGGGGGCAGGTGGTGAGGCGGGCATCAGAGAGGATCTTGGAGACTTCCTCGATGGTAGTAAGGTCAAAGGTGCGGAGTGTTGAGGGGGCTTCAGTATGAGGAATGTGGGGTGGGGTGGAAGTGGAGGTCAGAGCAGTGGTGGGGCCGTGGGAGAGGGGTGATGAGGGGGTAGCTGAGTGAGGGGGAACAGGGTTGGAGGGAGTTTGAGCAGCGATGAAGTCCCTGCGGGTTATGTCAAGGGAGAGGGGGGATGAGGGGGTAGCTGTGTGAGAGGGGACGGGTTGAGTGGGAGTGTGAGTTGCGGTGATGTCCTTGCGAATTGCTTATAAAGGACAATTTCGGAATCCTCCCTGCTTGTCTAACCTGTTCAGGAATGTCAGGGGACAAAGAATGGCTGAAATGTGACAGGTTATGCAAGCTTCTAGTTGCACAATTCTGACTCCACTTTCTAGAAAACATGGAATAGTCTAAATTCCATTCAAATTGTGTATTTTGCTTTTAGATAGAGTGGGGGAAGGGTTACAACCTCTGTCTGGTGTTTATTACTGTCTGTATCACTACGGGGAGATTACCCCTTCACCTACGACAACGTTTTTATTGTTGTCCATCCCTTTCCTGTCTTGGTTGTACCTGAAGCAACACAAGTGCCACTTAAAGTGGTTCTAAAGGCTCAAGGATTATTACCTTCATGCATTTTACACATGACGTTAAAAAACCTTCTGTGTGTAGCACCCCCCTCCCCCAGCCCATCTCAATCCAGCGATGTCCAGGAGAGCCTCAGTTCTCTGGGGGCACTCACTCCTGTTTGGCTGAGGCAGCAGCAGGAGTCATTGGCTCCCACTGCTGTCAATCACAGCCAGTGAGTCAATCAGGAGAGGGAGGGGGCAGGGCTGAGCCACTACTCTGTGTGTGAATGGACACGCAGAGCCGCAGCTCGGGAGTATGAATGCTTGGGTGCCCCCCATAGCAAGCTGCTTGCTGTGGTGGCACCCGATAGGAGGGAGGGGCCAGGAGCGCCAGTGGGATACTGAAAAAAAGGAGGATCTGGGCTGCTGTGTGCAAAATCACTGCACACAGCAGGTAAGTATTATTATTATTATTATACAGGATTTATATAGCGCCAACAGTTTGCTCAGCACTTTACAATATAAGTATAACATGTTTGGTATTTTAAAATAAAAAAAAAACCAGGACTTTAGTATCACTTTAAAGTAGAATTAAAGGCATTTTTTTTTATTTTGGATAGAATATAGGGGGTTATAACCCCTGTCAGCTTACTAGAGTGCATTAATTTATGAACGTTCTTGCATAGAGGACTTTTGAGGTGTATTTTATGTTGTTAGCTGTTCTGAGATATTATAATTTTGTTATTCTTTGTGCAGCCTCAAGGTGGCAATGCAGGCCACATGCTCTATGTGACTAATTTAGTAAGTAATAAAATACAATACACAGTTTAGCAGATATGTAAACTTGTGCCCACACTATCCATACCATAAGTATTTGTATATACTGAACAACAAGACAAGCATTTATTGACCTCTGTAGCTATAAGCATTGTGAAGAAATTTGTCTTTAAAGCTTGTTTTTAGAACAGAGGCACCACATTTTTTTCTATTACTTTGTTTGCAGCAGCCCTTTATTGTAAACACGCAATAGGTGTTTCATGGTTGTTAACTGCTTTCCGACCGCCCTATAGCAGAACTACTGCTACAGGGCGGCAGGGCTGCGCAAAATCACATATATATACGTGAGTTTGCATTTCCGGGTGGGGGGGTGCACGCGCGCCACTCTACCCACGCAGCCGTTGGCGGCTACAGATGTCAATCCCTGGGTCCCAGCTGGAGATTCTCCGCCGGCACCCAGCGATCGCCAAGTATCACTGGCAGGGGAGAGACCTGTATGTAAACAACACAGGTTTCTCTCCGGCCAGCAGTAACATTCTGCTGTGTATTTCTCTCCCTAGTAAAACACACACCGCATACACAGTAAAACAGCACTCAGTTCACCCTTTGACCACCCCAGATGTTAACCCCTGCCTGCCCAGTGTCATTAGTACAGTGTCAGTGCTTTTTATTAGCACTGATCACTATATTAGTGTCACTGTGATGTCAGTGGCAGTTAGCCAGTTCCCACCCAGTGTCAGAATGCCCACTGCAGTCCTGTAGTCCCTCTATAAGGCGCTGATCGCTGCCATTACTAGTATAAAAAAATAAATAAATTCCAGTATATATACCGCCATTTGTAGACGCTATAACTTTCACGTAAATCAATTAATTTACACGTATTGGTATTTTTTTTTAGCAAAGACACATAGCAGAATACATTTTGGTCTAAATTTATGAAGACATTTGATTTGTTTTTAAATTTTTACTGGATATGTTTTAAATCCCAAAATCAAAAATATTGTTTTTGTTTTTTGTTTTTTTTCAAAATTGTCGGTCTTTTTTTGTTTATAGTGCAAAAAAAAAAAAACACAGAGGTGATCGAATACCACCGAGAGAAAGCTCTATTTGTGGGAAAGAAGGGATATAAATTTATTTTATGTACAGCGTTGCATGACCGCATAGTTGTCAGTTAAAGTAACAGCGCCGTATTGCAAAAAAATGGCCTGGTCAGGAGGAGGGGGGCGGGGTAAATCCTCTGGAGGGAAAGTGGCTAAAGACCGACTGACAACTGGCTTTAGCTCCCATTCATAACAGTTGCGTTGCTCAACACAGTCCAGCTGCAAGGACAAGGCAATATGCTTCAATTCACACACTGGGGGAAATTTATTAAAACCCGTGCACACAGAATCTGATGCAGATCTACATAGTATCCAATTAGCTTCCAGGTTTTATTGTCAAAGCTTAAACAAGCTGAAGTTAGAAGCTGATTGACTAGTGTGCAGGGGCGGACTGACAACTCATGGGGCCCCCGGGCACTAGGGGATCATGGGGCCCCTGTGTCCTTGCCCAAACTCAAAAAGCCTATGGAAAAGGTACCAGAGGCATATCATGGGGCCCCCTACAGTGCCCGAGTTTCCAAATGGTCAGTCCGCCCCTGCTAGTGTGTACAGCTACACCAGATTCTGAGTGCTCCACTTTTAGTAAATTTCCCCCAATGTGTTGGGATGCAGTGAAAAAGACTCAGACATGTTGCATATTTTGCGCACACGTCTTAATTACCCATCCCCATTTCTATGACCTGTCCCTGGGCCAACTACCAGTGGGAAATGGATCCTATATATTTATTTGCCAATGAAGCCCTAAGAAAAGCAGTAAACAATAATGACAGCCCTGCCAAGTGTATATAACAAATACTTCGTAACTAGCCTCAAACAAAAATTAAAAAACATTAAGGGCTCATTCACACCAGCGAGTGGCGCTAGACACAAAAGGGTTGATTTACTAAGAAGAAATTAATACAGTGGGTGAGTGACTATATCATTATTACACCACATCCCTTCAAACATAGAGACAAAGGACTTGTATTTATGGGACTTTGAAGGTGCACAATATACGCAATTGTAGACTCAAAAACATTTAAATATAAAATGAGATCATGCTATTAGTGTGTTTAATTTTAACATTAAATATTTTTAAATATGTTTGAATAAACTGATTTTTTTTTTTTTATATTTTGAGTCTACAATTGTGTACCTTCAAAGTTCCATTCAGGTCCATGGATAAGGGGATACCCCCAATCCTCCTGTACGGGGCTCAGGCCAGCAGGGTGGCCTAGGCAGCTGTGGGATGTGGTAAAGGAGGGTGATCGGCACAGTGGGGCAAATAGTGTAACCGATCCCCTGTATGGCTCTCTCTGCAGCAGCTGAAAGCTGACTTCTTCTCCTCTCCCTCCCCTACCATACGTTTCCCCCTGCTGCACAGGCCTCCTTTTGTGCCCTCAACCCCACAGTGCTTCCAGCTTCCCTCCTTTCTTTACCACAGCTGCAAGCATGATAGGATCCTTCAGGGTGGAGAGTGGGGGAAGGGTCCAGTAAAAATGTTACATTTACCAACCCCTTTCTTTCCTGGATGAACACAATGAGTGATCCGTACCAATCACTCCTTATCCTCATTCACAACCGAAGCATAGTCAACTATCTTTTTTTTCGGGGGGGTTGACAGGTTGACTGTATGGGGGCCCCGTTGTTTCTAACAGCAGCCCTTGTCTCATTAATACCAGTTGCTTTACTAAAGGCTCAGAGACTGTGCTGTTTGCAAATGCAGTTGCTCTGGAACCTAGTAAATGAGCTACAGCTTCACTCTGCAAAGAATACCCAATCACATACAAGGAAAATAAAAATGACAGAACTTTTGCTTGCACATGATTGGATGGTGGACGTCAGCAGAGCTTCTGCTCATTTACTAAGTTCTGGAGCAACTGCACTTGCAAAGTGCACAGTCTACAGTATTTGCCTTTAGTAAATCAACCCCAGAGCATCTAGTGTGTGCTAGGGGGACACAGTGCTGATAGTCTGATATGACTTATTTTTTTATTTTTTCACAGCACAGCGCTTGGTGTGAATGGGCCTCAAACATTTTAAGAAAGTTTACAAGAGTAAAACATTACAGAATTTGTTAATACCTTCAACAAACAGCGTACATATTAATGGTGCATCTTAAATTTAAAAATTATGCTTCAGGAAAGAGACCAACTTTCCAGTCATGGGATGCACTCTAGTAACCACCAGGATCCGGTCCTCTGCCTGAGGACGTACTAGCAGCACCAAAACCTTCATGATATGGTGGCCCAGACTGAATTCCCAAAAGCACTGCTTAAACTTCCTAGCAGCAGGGCTGTCTACTCCCTTGATGTCTGAGGACCCCTAATTACTCCCATACTGGTTGTATATTTGCTGTCATTCCTTGTCAATGAGGTCAGACAAGCCATAGGGAACAAGGGGAAATTTCCAGTTGTATCTATTGGGATAGGAACTGCTGAAGGTGGGAATAATGAGTCAGCCCAAAGCTGTAATCTCTCTCCAGTAGGTGGGTAGGAGTTCAGAGCCCGCAAACATAAATCAGTCCAGACCCTATACTGTCGGCTGAACTTGGTGGGAAAGGTGAAGGTCAGAATACTCTGGTAAGTCTCTAAGGATGGGCCTGAATTATAGATCCCTGCTCTGATATGAATGCCGCTGATCTGACCTCTGGACGGGGAGATGCTGGCTCCATAGAGGCACCAACAGACCCTTCTATGACCAGAATGGACAAAATCCCAGACTTCCACAGGGTATTCAACACAGGCCCATGTCTAGGAGCCAAGTTCCTCTATCTTTATCAACCTTTCTTCCAGTGCTATCTCCTGCATTGTCTACTGTGATTAGCCAAGCTCTCTCAAACTTCCTCACAGGCATGTATCACACTTAGCATTTTAAGCAAGATGCTCCTCTCCATGTCCCATTCTGGAACGTTCCAGCAACTCACAGTATCCTCCAGTCAGGGGCGGACTGACAACTCATGGGGCCCCCAGGCAATAGGGGATCATGGGGCCCCTGTGTCCTTGCCCAAACTCAATAAAGCCTATGAAAAAGGTTTTTCTCAATTTGAATTTCCCCATTGCTAAAATGACCAGAGATTTCAAAAGGCATCTGGAAGACATGACTTGGAGCTGGTAGTTCCCAGCTCAGCGCTTTTGGTGCCAAACTCCATTGTTGAAAAGAAAAAGTGTTCCTCATGTTCTGAAACTTGATATTAAAGCCAATTCTGGGCTCTACCCTGAAGGTCTCCCAGCAGTAGTTTAGGCTTCTGTTTTGTATACTTACCTTTTTATGAAGTCTTCATGGCAGTCATGTGACGTGTTGGATGGGCAATCCTCAATATTGCAGAGATATCACTAATACAAGGCACTGTGGTGACCCCCCCCCCCCCCTTTCAGAGGGTGGACCTGTGATGCCCTGCACTCACACCATGTTCTCATTCTTCTGGGGAGGGAAAAGCTGAGCGTTATTCAACCCAGAAGAAAGCGAGTATTGCAGACTTTTTTGTTTATTTTTTTCATTTTGCACCTCCAGGGATGCAATAAAAAAAAAAACAACTTCTAATTCTTAAACTAATTCAGTCATGGGAGAAATACCTGGGCTGCCATTACTGTAAACATTATGGTGGAGATTGATAAATCCGGATGATAGGTAAAATCTGTTCTTACGTTGACTCTGGGGAGATGGTTATGAGTGAGAGCTACAGCTGTGCTATATAACGAGGACAGCCTTGTGCACATAGTGCTGCCTATTCACAGAAATAGTTCCCAGATGGCTCTACCGTTTCTTGGCTGCTTTAGAGGAACATTTGCTTCACCGGTTCTAGCAACAGATCATTATAAGAGGGACATCAATTTCCTCTTTGGTATGTGCAGTATGGCTTTGCTGCCTTTCCATATCATAATGCAGCGTGGGACAAAGATGCTTCAATGAACACTAATAAATGATTGTCAATAAGTTTGATTTAATAAAGCAGAACTCCAGGCAAATATAACACACACTAGACACAATTAGCCAAACAAAAAAAACTAAACCAGTTATTGCTGCATAATTCAACTTCATAGATTTCCTACTTTTTTATGCCGGTAGAGGTCCTCAGTCTGATGGCCAGCATCATTCAACTCACTTTTTTTGAGCCCAGGTCATCCGGGATCTGCCTCCGCTTATAACTGGAGAGTAAAATTAGAAGCAGTACAGTGATGAGCCTATCTCTTTGTCACTCTTCTCTCTCCTTCAATTTGCATGTTTCTTGTCTGCACATGAACTGATTTGCTCCTTGTTCTGCTTCTTCCTCTTATACGCCACCAAAAGTGGATGATAACAGGTCACAGGACTTGCTGTAGACTTCAGAGATAATCCTATTTACATGTATTGCTTTCTCACCTGCTGGATGATTGAAAAGCAGCAGAATGTAGGATGACAGCGAGGGCATGTCTTCTTAATCATCTGGCCAGCAAGCAGGTAACACATGGAGGTAGGGGAGTATTTCACTTAGCCCCTAGGTTATAAGTCAGTCTATCCTAAAGTGAATATATAGGTCTTCTTGTATAGATATGGATAATCCCAAGAGTGAGATCTCCCTGTCATAATTCCTGGCTCTGCAGCTGTCCACCATGGATATTTGGATGTTCCGTTCACCTTTGTGTGTTCCAGCTTCTCCAGTTACATTCTCCATAGTATAAAATAATCCAGGAGTAATGGTGAGAACCCATTAAAATGGCCATCGGTGTATCAGGGAATGCAGCAGTCTCTCATAAGATAAATTAAAGCTGCCATTGCTGACCTCCTGAAATATTTGGAAAATTCCAATTGGCTGGCTGCTCTGACAACCCACTTTAAAACTTTCTGAGCTGCTTACCCAACAAAAGAAAATATGAAGATCAGAAAAGTCAGAAGTCTGTTTTTAATTTGATCTCAGTAGCTTCACACTTTATGGGGGGCAGAGACACAAGGTTTTGAAGCCATAGATAGCCAGGATATCAGGCGTTAACTTTCTCAAGTTAATCAACAGTTTGCAATGTGTTTACCTTACCCCCATGTGTCTGCACAGGATCTATCCATCTGTCCCTGCCACCTGCTGGAGGTGCGCGTCAGCTTCAGCGGACTACATCCACGTCTTTTGGCAGTGTCCCCAGATTCAGGCTCTATGAATGGCTGTGACTTCTTTCATCCTTTCTGTTATGAATATTAGGTGCCACTGATGGTGGAAGTGTGTCTGCTGGGACTGGTGGACTCTTGCGTTTTCATAGGGCCTCTAGAACTCTTCTTGGTTTATTACTTTTTTTATGCACGGAAAGCTACTGTACTTGGAAAAATCCTTCACTAAACTTCTGGAAGTGGTTGGTCAACTCAGCCTTGCCACTCCTTAAGGCCACCTATTTATCTCGGGGCTGCCCTAAAAAGTTTCATAAAGTGTGGGACATCTGGGTAGAATCATCATCCACGAACACTGGCCCTGACACCTCTGATTGACCTCAATTATAGTTGGGAACGAGAGCTACCATAATTTGGAGCTCCTATTTTTGTTCTACGACTCTGCTAGGTGACTATATATAGGAGGGTGTTCAGCTTCCTCTCTTCTTTCATCCTCAGGACCCTGAATTCGTGAATAATGCTACTGTCAATGCTCTAGTTTAGTGGTTTGAGCATACGTTTTGTTTTGTTCTTTATAGTTCAAGTATTGTAACTGTCTCTATCTGGTCTTGTTTTGCCTAGCCTAGGTATGTCCAATAGGCTCTGTTTTGTACTACACTTTTAAAGCTTAAAAGAAAAAGAATTAAAAAGAAAAAAGTAAGTCAGCAGTGGCGATCTCTGAGATGTACCAAAAAATGCATTAGTTTGAACGAAGAGTTCCATGGTAAACATATAAATGCTAAATGTGGTGCAAGCATGCAGTGAAGGAAGAAAATTTTGTTAAATTGTTGTCTGAAGGGACAGCATGACCCTGGTGGACAGAAGATGTAGCACTGGTATTTGGGAAGCCAAAGATCTGCCTGTATAACGAATAGATGCTGGAACAGAGCCCAGTTGGTGACGTCAAAGAACTGCTTATAGGACAGACTGATTGATATATGTTGGCCAAACTCCAGGAAGCAGTGAAATGCTAAACTGGTGGTCGTTGTGTTACATCTACACATAGTATATTGGAGGGTGGTCCTTTTTAATTTAAAATTTGCAGACAAAGCCACCTCCATACTCATACATTATATGCTAAAATATGTCTGTCATGTTGATAAAAAGAACCTGTAAGTCCCTGAAACATTGGTCTCACCTTGGACATGTATAGGCAAGCAAATCGTCTTTCTGGTTGGACTATTGGCATGCTGGATATGCTTTTGTACAGCCTTTCTCAACCAGGGTTCCTCCTAAGGTTCTCCTACCTCCACTGACCACATGTAGCACCCTCTAGTGTGCTACTAGAATAGTGTAGAGTATTATAAGCAAAATCATTGTGTGACTCATGGTAGTTGTGTGGGTCATATGATTGAGGTTGGGTTATTGCAGATCAGCTGAATGACATGTGGCTCTATCGCCCCCTCCTGACTCTGGAGGACCATAGAACCTTCCAGAAGTTGGTAAGAAGGAAGGGAAGGAGGGCTAATCTGCATAGTCATGAGGGGTCCAGCCAATCACAGGTTTGGAGGCCCTGGTAGAGTGGTGGACTGGCTTATAAATATGGGAGAGTCTGGCTGACAAGGGAGTTAGGTGGAAGATGGAGTGCTAAGGAGACTGTCTGCCTAGGAGGGGCCCCCTAGGTCTGGGTGGGGCGGTCTCTAGGCTGGGCTCGGACTGGCTCAGGAGAATACATTCTGTGGAGAGGCGCAGATGAGACCAAGGCCTGTAGCAATAGGGAGCAAAAAGGACCATGTGAGTAAAGCAGTACACTCTGGGATCTACAAGGGGAAAGACTGTCAAACGTAGCAAGCTTTCTAAGGACAGCATTGGGCTCAATCCTTTATTCTTGTCTTCCGGAGATCTTCCGAGAAGCCAGGAGGGCTGGTAGTTCTTGCAGGCTGCGGAGCTGGGAGCAGCTCTGGAAGGGGGAGAGAAAACATCTCGGCATGTAGCTACGAGAAGTAAAGTGATTTTTGAGAGGCTGCTAGTTCCACACCTGTAAGGGGCAGCTGCTACTGATCTGCAACAAATTATGGCTTTCAGGAAAAGAACAGTCCAGGATCTGCTTTGTACATAGGAAGGAAGTGTCCCCCTTCCATTGTTTCAAGTCAAATTGGGCATCCCAATATTCCATATTTCCCTATCCAAGTTGAATTCCTGTAATAAAACAACAAAACAAAGTTCACGGACTAGTTACTGTCTTTGGATGCATGTCTGTGTGAGAAATACCTGTTGCCTGGCTGTGCGGAGGGAAGCTTAGAGATACCCACATTACAGAGACCCTCACAACTGTAGCACTACACACAAATACAAGGGCAACAATCCACTAACCACTAATGCAAGGCAGTGAGTTGTACAGTGTGGCTTTGTTAGTGGACACCACAATTTTCATTCTTTGTATTCATTTTTATATTATTATTCCTCATTTATTTGAAGATAATGAATACAAATTTTTTTTTTCAACAAGTGAGTGTTAAATAAAATATCTGCCTTGAGTGTCAAATATTCTACGCATACCTCTCTCCTTATACTTTTTTATTGAAAACCTTCTTCAACTTGAAAATTTTTCAGCAATTCTCAACAACAAACTCAAATTTAAAATTTCGTCTTTGTTGCCGCTAAACGGGTTATTGCCAAGGCTTGGAGATCACTCAGTGTCCCCTTCTGTAAGGTTAAGCCTACTTTGACCATCCTGATGTTACATGAAAAAATTACCAGTATTGATGATACCTATGCTAAATTGTTGAAGATCTGGCACCCTTGGTGGACATGCGTGTTTCCTACTCTTTCTCCATTGGGTTTGGGGACTCATTAATTTTTGCAGTCTCTCGGGCCTGCAGGAGAGAGGGAAATGCTATCTCTCCTTTTTTCCTCCTCGATTTCTGATTGTATACTTCTTTTCTTTTTTTCTCTTTCTTCTTCTCTGGTTTTTCTCCCCTACCTCTTTTTTCAGGTTAAATGAAATGCCATTATTTTACTGCTAACACCCACTGTTTGTTCATTCAGGCATTGCTCCTAAACCATGAAAGCCCCGATAGAGCCTCGGCCTCTAGGCAGCATTATATTGCTAATAATGTTCATAAATGTTTGATCATCGCCTGTTACACTCCTTATTGGTGACTTATTCTACGGCACCCCTACGCGGGCGATCAGCTGTGTGTATTACTCAGCGTTTCAATAAAAACTTTTGACAAAGAAACGCATGGTAGTTTGTTTTTGCCACGTTTTGCATTTTGCATTCTGCCCAGCAACAAAATAAAATTCCACTTTAAGAAAAAAAAAAAAGCTGAACAAAATGCATCAAAAACACATAAAAAATGCGTGCAGAAAAGCACAAAACGAACTGCAAAAAGCACTGCAAAACGGACAGAAAGCAAACAGCATAGGTGTGAATGGAACCTTACACTCTCCACTTTTAGTAAATATCCACCAGTGATGGTAAGAAAGAATGTTCTTCTGAATTTTTATCTATGGACATGCAAACAAAAATCTGTGTATGGCCAGCTTTAGTACAAATATAAAAGCTTTGCAAACAGTACTCCTGTGTACAGTACAGCTGTGTTGCGCTCAGTATTTGTATATTCAGTGGATAAACTGTTAATCCCAATTTTATTTCATTTTCATTATAGGGAAAAAGAAAGATGGTGAATTAAAATCGCAACCGCCTACCCTTTCCACCCCACTGACCTCCAACACCCCTGGAGAATCCCCAAGTTCCCCCACCTCCATGTCAGGTGACCCGGTGCCTTATTAATATTGCAAGATAAAATGCCGGCAGTCAAGTGAAAGGCGTCATGACCGTCTTGATCCTCTGGTTCAGGAAAGCCCCAGCAGATGAATGATCTTCCTTCCAGAAGCCTCTGATTACAGGGGATGGGAGGGGGTGAGAACAGGCCACTGCTGTGTTTCTGAATAAAGACGTGTGACATGATTTCCTTGTGGCAGTGTGTCATTATGTACAGCCCAATGGATAATGTGGGTACAAGTCTGATGTCAAGGGGTTGTGACCGTGTCATTAAAATAATTAAAAAAGGAATCTTACCAGGTATCTGATAAAAGACCAGTCATGCTAGAGGGGAAAGAAACATAAAAAAAAGATGTCCAGGTATGCCAAGCTGACTTGTCAGCACTTCTTAGGCTGAAACTAGAAGGGGATGGAAATTAAACACTGAAAATATACCTTTTATGATAGAGGAATTCAGACTTCTGTCCTTCAAGGGCCCAGAGGTGGGCTTTAAAGTGCTTGTAAACCCTCACATATACCCAGTGAAGTGACTGGCCTCAGGTGATACACAGAGATGAAACCAATCCACCTACTTAAGTTGTACCTGTTTATCTGCAGTGCTTTCTTCTCTACATCTGTTCAGAGTCCAGAAGCTTGTCCAAGCTTTTCAGAAAGCAGGGGCGGGGAGCTGAAGTTACACTCTGCATAGCTCACTGAGAGCTGATTGGAGGGAATGGACAAACCCCCTTCACACAGGAAAAGATCTGAGGCTGTCAATCACAGGCTGTGTGCTGGAGCTCTCTCCCCTGTCACCTTTTTTCTCTTGGTGTCAGAAGTGACTCAACAAAAGGAACGAGGCAGCAGATAGAAATGACACTTAGTGCTCTGGATTGAGACAAGTGCACACTATAGAGCAGTGCTTCTCAATTATTTTCTGTCATGCCCCCCCTAGGAAGAAGAAAACATTTCGCGCCCCCCCGCGCGACTGTAAATAGTATCATTTGTCTATAAAATTGTTATAAGTACACCTCTGCATAACACTGTATCCTTATTAACGTATAAGAGAATAAAAAAAGAAAGAAATGTGGATCAATTTACAACAAAGAATAGCTTTATTAACTGTAGCAGAAAAGATTTAAAGTGCATTAGAAATTCAAAAAAAATTAAATCCTTAATTAAACTATAAACATTTTTTGATTGGACATGGCAAACCATATGATGCTGAAAAAATACATAAAATCAATAAATAATAATGAATTCAAACCGATCACCAACATTTACTTAGGACCTAATCATTGGCGCCCCATCATTGGTGTCAGTGGGAGGAATAGTGCCTCATTATTGGTGTCAGTGGGAGGAATAGTGTCCCAACATTGGTGTCAGTGGGAGGAATAGTGTCCCATCATTGGTATCAGTGGGAGGAATAGTGCCCCATCATTGGTATCAGTGGGAGGAATAGTGTCCCAACTTTGGTGTCAGTGGGAGGAATAGCGTCCCATCATTGGTGTCAGTGGGAGGAATAGTGTCCCAACATTGGTGTCAGTGGGAGGAATAGCGCCCCATCATTGGTGTCAGTGGGAGGAATAGCGCCCCATCATTGGTGTCAGTGGGAGGAATAGTGTCCCAACAGTGGTGTCAGTGGGAGGAATAGTGCCCCATCATTGGTGTCAGTAGGAGGAATAGTGTCCCAACATTGGTGTCAGTGGGAGGAATAGTACCCTGTCAGTGGGGAGAGGAATAGAGCCCCATCGTTGGTGTCAGTGGGGGGGGGGGATAGTGCCCCATCGTTTGTGTCAGTAGGAGGAATAGTGCCCCATCGTTGGTGTCAGTGGGAGGAATAATGCCCCATCATTAGTATCAGTGACACCAATGATGCGGCACTATTCCTCCCACGGACACCAATGACACTTGCTGACCCCTGTTGCAGTATGGTGCTGCTGCAGCCAGCATATGTGGTTGCAGCAGCACCTCTGCACTGCACACTTACCGGCTTTTCCCTCACTCGATTTTCGCGGGTCCGCTCGGCTCCGCCTCCTCCCCCGTGATTGGCCGCCTGTGTACCTTTCCTGAGCTACAGTTCTGGCGGCCAATCACCGGTGAGGAGGCGGAGCCGAGCGGCAGGAGTGAGGGAGTGGCCGGAGTGACGGAAGGAGCAGCGCTGCCTGGATGGATCATCGTGGGAGCCAGGTAAGAGACAGCAGCCCTCTGCCCACCCCTGTACTTAGTGTCCCTTCTGTCGGAAGGGGGGGGGCGGCGACGCGCCCCCCTTGATGGAGCCTCACGCCCCCCCCTGGGGGGCACGCCCCGCTATTTGAGAAGCACTGCTATAGAGGGATATGCTTTGTTCATATGTCATGTCTGAGGTTAACTACTTTAACCGCTTCCGCGCCACCCTATAGCAGAAATACTGCTACAGGGCAGCATGGGTGCGCAAAATCGTGTGTGTGTGTGTAATTTTGCAGTTCCGTGTAGGGGGTGTCCCGGCACCCGGCGATCTCCAAGTATTACCGACGGGGGAGAGACCTGAATGTAACCAATACAGAGCCATACACAGCAGTGTGCTTACAGTGAAACACACACAGCCCACGTAGTAACAAAGCACACCCTTTGAGCGCCCCACATGTTAACCCCTTCCTGCCCAGTGCCATTAGTACAGTGTCAGTGCTTTTTATTAGCACTGATCACTGTATTGGTGTCACTGGGGATATCAGTGACACCAAGTAAGTTCCCCCCAGTGTCAGAATGCTGCTACAGTCCCGCTAGAAGTCGCTGATCTCATTGCTAGTGAAAAAAATTTCAGTATCTATGCCACCATTTGTAAACGCTATAACTTTCAATTCATTTACAGGTATTGGAATTTTTTTAGTAAAGACATGTAGCAGAATACATTTTGGCCTAAATTTATGCCAAAATTAGATTTTTTAAATGTTTTTACTGGATAAGTTTAATAGCAAAAAGTAAAAAATATTGGTTTTTTTTCAAAATTGTTGGTCACAGGCAATGAAAAGCTCCGAAAGAAAGCTCTATTTGTGGGGAAAAGCGACCTATTGAAAATAGAGGGCTACCAACACACCATACAATCCTGAAAAATTAAACATGTCACAAAATGCAGGGCGCGTTGCGGCATTGCCTTAGCACATTGGGGTGCCATTCAATATGAATGGCAAGGTAACGCATGTAACATCCTTTGCCACGCATAGCGGTAACGCACTCACTGCCACAAGGTAAAGAAGTAAATGGGCCTTTAGTGAATCAGAGGAGCTATTTGCCCGTTCAGGAGATTTGGCCTGTTTTATCCTAGACAATAAATGGTTAAAAATTGTGGGTAATTTTCTTGTCCTCCATGTGCGGCTTTGCTAAATTGAGCTCCACACTGACAGCGAGTCTATAGAGTCTGTATGTTCCTGAAAATACAACTTTCAGTGAGCAGGAAAAAGGGGTTGTCATGGTAACCTCCCATTTGGTCCTATAGAGAGGGGTGGGATATTATGACAAGCGGCGTCACCGTGTAGCTGTGTGAACCTTATTTAACAAGGCAGTGTGGGGGGATTACGTGTAGTAACCCATAGCAACCAGTCAGAATTCAGCTTCTGTCAGTTTAGAGGAGTGAGAGAAATGAATGGTTGCTGGTTGGTTTCTGAGTTAAAGGGTTAGTTCATCTTTATCAAAAACTGCCTATGTAGATAATCGATGTCTGCAGAAAGTTGAATAACGCCCTTGCTATAGGTGTAGGCCATTTATGTACCTCAGGAAGCCTGACTGGAATACTCCCAGGACGTTGCTAAGTGAGGCCTAGTCATTACTGTGCACCTCCACCATCACAGGAGTGAGCTCTTTCTCTGATTCAACCCCCTCACATGTTCTTTCTCTCCCCTGATGCAGTAGCTGTGAGTTCAGCATCTGAGAGCTCACTCCTGTGATGGTGGAGGTGAGCAGTAACATGTAGGACCCACTTAGCAACATCCTGGGAGTTTTCCAGTCAGGCTTCCTGAGGTACATAAATGGCCTACACCTATAGCAAGGGCGTTTTTCGACTTTGGTCAAACCTGCACAGTTTATTTTATCCAGAGACACCCCTTGGTAATGGTGAACTTACCCTTTGCGTAATGTTCTCTCCCTTAGGCCTTGTTTACGTGAGTGTGCTGATGGTGGAGCTGCTAGTTAACACGGCCATGTTCTTTCTCTCCCCTGATGCAGTAGCTCTGAGTTCAGCGTCTGAGAGCTCGCTCCTGCAATGGTGGAGGTGAGCAGTAATATGTAGGCCTCACTTAGCAACGTCCTAGGAGTTTTCCAGTCAGGCTTTAATAGGTACATAAATGGCCTACACCTATAGCAAGGGCATTTTTCAACTTTGGTCAAACCTGCACAGTTTATTTTATCCAGAGACACCCTTTACCAGCATAGGCAGATTTTTGGTAAAGGTGAACTTACCCTTCGCGTAATGTTCTCTCGTTGGGCCTTGTTTACATGAGTGGGCTGATGGTTGAGCTGCTAGTTAACCACTTCCCGACCGGCCATTGCATATAAACGGCCGGACGGTGGCAGTGCAGGGTCGGGTGGCCGTTTATAAACGGCCTCCCCGCACCCTGCTTGTGCGCACTCCCTGGGAGCGTCCAGCACCGCGATCCGGTGCCCGCTGTGTCCTCCAGACACAGTGAAACACCGATCGTCGGACGGGACTTCTGTGCGAGGTCCCGATCATGTAATCACTGACTGGCCAATCAGTGATTACATGCAAAGTAGTAAGCAAGATGTCACTTGTGACATCATTGCTTACTACGTGTGAAATCTGTGAATGATAACAGAGGTCACATGGTACAAGGCTATTCACAACAGCATTGTACCATGTGACAAGCTGTGACCAATCACAGCTCACTCAGTACTTCTCAACGAGTGCAAGAATGCAGCCAGAGAGAAAGAGAAATGATTGCTTTTACATCCTATATGGGTGTAAAAGCAATCAGTGTAAAAAAAAAAAAAAAAAATCTTCATCACCCCCCACAAGTAGTACAGTGTCACCATGGTGACACTGAACTGCTAGGGTGACAGTATGTAAAAAAAAAATAATAATAATAATATAAAAAAATAAAAATGTAAAAAAAAAGTTTAAAAATTATAATTTTTGGTTATAAACTAATTTGGATTTTTTTTTTTTTACTAAAGAGATAACGGAATACATTTTGGCCAAGATTTATGATGAAATATTATTTATTTGCAAAATTTTATAAAAAAAACACTTTTTTTCAAATTTTTTGAACATTTTAATTTACATAGCAAAAAAAATAAAAATCCCAGCGGTGAATAAATACCACCAAAATAAAGCTTTATCTGTCTCAAAAAAATGGTAAAAAATTAATTTGGGTACAGTGTTGCATGACCGCGCAATTGTCATTCAAAGTGTGATAGCGCTGAAAGCTGAAAATTGCCCTGGTCAGGAAGGGGGTAAAAGTGTCCGGTCTGGAAGTGGTTAACATGTCCAGGGGCCACATTATTACACTCTGCCACAGCAGTAATGCGGTGTGGCAAATTTTTTCTAACGTGAACCATCCAAGTGAATGGAGCTGCACTACAATCTTGTGTGATGAATGCAATGGATGCATGGCAGGCTTTCAATGGTTGGCACGGGCGTTGAGGAAGCAACATATGATGGCTGCACCTGTAAACAAGCCCTGAGGCCCCTTACACAATAGGCATCTGATAGCCCCTGTGTGTCCGATCCTGGTGTTTTAGTGCACTCGGAAAGCACAGGTACAGCATCCAGCCCCAAAGTCTATGGCAGACTGAAATGTGCTGTGATAAGCAGAAAATAGGTCTGAATGAGGGGGGGGGGTCATTTTTGCTCAGAGATGGGCTTAAGGGCCCATTCGCAGCAGAATGTGGTGCGGGAAACCTGCGTTCCATGCGCAGAACACACACCGCCTTTAAAACGCACTGCAGTTGCGATCTGCAGCGAGTGTCAATGGTAATTTAACGACAACCCAAAGACAGGTTGAAAACACAGCGCGTTGCCTGCACTGGATTGCATGGTACAGTAGTACCATGCGATCCGGTTGTTGTGTGTTATGAAAAGTAGTGCATGCACTACTTTTGGTGCAGGCCAGCGCTATTTTAGCCCATTCAAATAAATGGGATGAAATTGCACTGCACCCGGAGCACATGTGAATCACACAGGAACACAAAGCGTTTTTTTGTGCTATTCATGATGTGAACCAGCCCCTAAGAAAATAATTTTTGTGAAACTGCTGAACAAGTTTCTTACCTGGAGATCCTGCCAATAACAGCACTTCCTGATACAGGCTGATGACACTAAGCCACTGCCTAGCAGTTAAGAGCCGCATTCTTAGTCCACCATGCACATACTATCAACAGTGCTGAGACAAGGTCATCTAGTGTCCAGGGTGAAGATGCCACATGGCGAACCGCCCCCCCCCCCCCCCCCCCCCAATGTATGAGCATTGCGTGTCAGCAAAAATCCCCCCCAACAGAAAAAAAAATTCAAGCACTAATCTTCACACTTACCCCCTAAGCAAAAATTCCCTTTGCAAGACACAATTCTCTCCAAACAAACAAATTTACCCTCTTTCAGTACAAATCCCCCTTCCCAGCTCAAATCCCCTTCCTGCCCAAATTTCTCCTCTGAGCATAAATCCTCTCCACCCTCCAAATCCCCCTCTCCCAGCACAATTGCCCCTAAAAATCCTCTCCTAGCACTAATTCTCCCCACAATTTTCCCTCCTAGCACAAATCCCCCCCGATCATCCCTCCTAGCACAAATCCCCCCACTCATCCTTACTAGCACAAATCCCCCCGATCATCCCTACTAGCACAAATCCCCCCACTCATCCCAACTAGCACAAATCCCCCCGATCAACCCTACTAGCACAAATCCCCCCGATCATCCCTACTAGCACAAATCCCCCCCCCCCGATCATCTCTCCTAGCACAAATCCACCCCCAATCATCCCTACTAGCACAATCCCCCCGATCATCTCTACTAGCACAAATCCCCCCAATCACCCCTACTAGCACAAATCCCCCCGATCATCCCTCCTAGCACAAATCCCCCCAATCATCCCTACTAGCACAAATCCCCCAGATCGGCCCTCCTAGCACAAATCCCGCCAATCATCCCTACTAGCACAAATCCCCCCGATCATCCCTACTACCACAATCCCCCCGATCATTTCTACTAGCACAAATAAGCCCGATCATCCCTACTAGCACAAATCCCCCCGATCATCCCTCCTAGCACAAATCCCCCCGATCATCCCTACTATCACAAACCCCCCGATCATCCCTACTAGCACAAATCCCCCCGATCATCCCTACTAGCACAAATCCCCCCGATCATCCCTACTAGCACAAATCCCCCCCAACCATCCCTCCTAGCATAAATCCTCCCCATCAGATCGCTCTAACACAAATCCACCCTCCTAGTACAAATCCCCCTCCAAACCACCCCTTCTAGCACAACCCTCCAGATACCCATCCATTGTTTTTCAGGGGTTGGGCTTGGCTCCTTAGTTCCAGTGAAGGGAACTCTTAAGGCATCAGAATACCAATACAGTTTGGACAATTCCATGCTCCCAACTTTGGGGAAGAGTTTGGGGATGGCCCCTTCCTGTTCCAACATGACTGCACAGCAGTGCACAAAGTAAGGTGCATAAAGACATGGATCAGTGAGTTTGGGTGGAGGAACTTGACTGGACTGCGAGCCAGGCCTTCTCATCTGACATCAGTGCCTGACATCACAAATGCGCTTCTGGAAGAATGGCCATTTCCAATAGACACCCTCCTAAACCTTGTGGACGGCCTTCCCAGAAGAGTTGAAGCTGTTATAGCCGCAAAGGGTGGGCCAACTTAATATTGAGCCCTACGGACTAAGACTGAGGTGCCATTAAAGTTCATGTGCGTGTAAAGGCAGGCCGACCAATACTTTTGTCAATATAGTGTATTTACATTGTTCCAAGCTGGACCAATATACTGCAACTATGCTATAACATCCACACCTGGAAATCAGCTTTAACAGCACAGGGAAACCCAAGTCTGAGCCTGCTTGTTGCCATGGGTAACGCCTACGGTTCTTCATAATTTTTTTTCTGTCCCAATAGAACTGTTGCTATGGTGACACAGTGCTGGTTAATGAAACAGGCCTTAGAAGTGATCATAAATCACAGCTTAGCATATTTGGAAGTAATAAGGGGGGATCTGTGGGGAGGTACGTGTCCTTTCATACACATAATGAAGGGAAGTGTCACAGCTGTGCTGACATTGTGGCTGCTTCATGTTGTCGGGCCCTCGGGCAGATGGAGGGGTAATCAATGTGTCTGTGTGAATGAGAGCCGTTCCCCTCACACGCTGCCTGGGCTCTGTACTCTTTTCATTGTACTGCAATATGTGTGTGTGGGAGTAGAGCGGCAGGCAGCCTCTCTCGGCGCCGCATGTGGTGCTGTCAAATGTTCCTAATTTGCTTTAGTTCCGAGAAGTAAAAGAATGCTGCAGCTGGGGCAGCTGTCCGAACGCGGCCATTTCATCAGGACCGGCGTTAAGCTGACCATCTGGGTGTACATCTAACAAGAAGGCCCTATTGATAGAGCTCCGCTAGAGCCACACCTGCAAACATCCACCATCATTGGCTGGTGGTCAAGCCCTGTTCACCTATTCAATGAAAATATTCTTCAACCATCACATTCTTGTTGTCATTCATTTTAGAACCACCATCACCGTGATATAAAGCAGTCTTTTTCAACCTTTTTACCCTAAAGGAACCTTTGCAATAATTTTAGGGTCTCGGGGAACCTCCACCTCTTACATTGGCATTGGTCATTGGGAAAATTCCCCTTACACTGGTGGTAGTCAGTGGGAAGAATTCCCCCCTTACAGTGTTGGTTAGAATGCCACCCTTACACGCTGGTGGCTCTGTAAATTGGTGTTGAACCATCACATGAGAGGTCAGCTAGCCACATCTTGACCACATTTCGCCAGTCGATGTACCCGTACGTCACTTGATTTCAAGTGGTTATACCAAGGTAATGTTTGCGGTTACCACTTTTTTAGAGTCGGCGGTTGGCTCTACTGTACAAGCAATCGGAGTGACTAACTAGCTGCTCAATTGCTTGTACAAGCAACAAGAGGGGATGTCCCCCGCCTTCCCACACTCAAGCTATTCCATCCCACCAGGAGACCCGTCCTACCAGCCAGCAAGTCCGCCGGCTGGTCAGGCAACTGAGCAAAGCTGGGATCAGCTTTGATTGAGTCTCTGCTATGGTAACCCAGAAGCAATGACCTGACATCACTTTCGGTTTACCCGGATGTGGTTGGCAACATTTTAAAAAAATAAAAAGCATTCAAAAACACTGATCTTGGTGTTTTGAATGCTCTTGAGGGCAGAGGAGGGATCTGGAGTCTTATAGACCCCCATAAAGAGTACATGTCATGTGCCTATTGCTGTCACAAAGGATGTTTACATTGCTTGTTAAAGCAATAAAAGTGATTAAAAAAAATAAAGCAACATTGTAAAAAAAAAAATACTTAAAAAAAAAAAAAGTTCCCCACCGTGCTTACACGCAAAGGCAAACGCACAAATCAATTAACACGCACACAAACAGCGATCATCCCTCACATGTGAGATATCGCCACAACCATCAGATCATGCCCAGTAATTCTCGCACTAGACCTCTTTTATAAATTTAAAGTGGTGACCTGTAAAGGCTTTTAAAACATCGTCTAGTGATAGTAAAATCTATGTTGTTTGACACCGTTGAACAGGCAAGCACAATTTTGATGCCGGTCATATTTGGTATTTATTTACTCTGCATAACATCATCTTTTATACTTTAACAAAAATGGGTTAGGTGTTGTGCTTTTTTGTATTAGAATTCAAAAAAGTTTTTTTATCCAAAAAAATTGCGTTTGCAAACTGCTGCGCAAATACTGTGTGACATAATAAATTGCAAAACCCACCAATTTATTCTGTAGGGCCTCTACAAATATATAATGTTTGGAGGTTCTAACTCATTTTCTAGTAAAAAATACTGATTGTTACATAACTGCCCAAGGAATAACGAACAACACTCAGGTAGGTAAAAACAACAACATAGGGATATGCAATGTTTCAAATCTGTTTGTAAGAGGGCAGCTAGACTATGAGGGTCCATACAGAAAAATAATCAATCATCTGATATCTCAGGGTAATAGTACATCCATCCCTGCCATACGGCTTTACATTTCTCCCGCTGATTCTTAACCATGTGCTCCCATTGCTCAGCTTCCATAATTGCATCTTCTTCCCGCTTCCAATTGGAAAGTGTTGGGCAAGCAGATTGTTTCCAAAATCTATTAATCAAGGATTTAGCTGTGTTCAGTAGATGAGGAGTGACGCTATTTTTGTACAGCTTCATAGAAGATGGGGTCAAGTGAAAGAAGAGGCAAAGGGGAAATCTCTCTATGTGGCTTAAGGTCAGTTTTTGGATCCAAGGAGTGATTATATCCCAAAAGGCTTTAATTTTGGGGCAGGTCCACCAAAGGTGAAGAAATGTACCACGTTGATCGCAGCCTCTCCAACAGTGAGCATTGGTAGCGAGGAATATCTGAGCCAGATGGGATGGGGTTTTATACCATCTAGTAAGAAATTTACAAGAAGACTCCTGGATACAGGAACTGATGGATGACGTGTGCGTCAATTTAATAACCCTATGTATCTGAGGTGGGGTAGATTCCAAGTACAGTTCCTTTTCCCATTCCCTTATGCAATATGGAACTGACATAGAATGCATACTAGACACTAGCTGATACATTTCGGATAATAAATGTCTAGAGTTTGGGAGTCTAGTGCACATAAATTCATATGGCATATGTCATATGACAGAAGTTAGTCATTTGACAGTGCCTCCAATCTGCAAGTGGGAAAATCCCATACACAGATTTTAAGACATGGATAGGTAAGGGGGTACCCTTAGGGGCAAATTTGGAAAAATCTCCATCCACTCCCCAGGAGTGAAAGAATTCAAGCTCCTCTCCTGGTGGGAACCAAGGGTAACCCCCTAGTGAAGCTAGTGAGGATGTCCCAGGAGCATATAGTGCCCATGTGGTTCGAGTCAGGGGTGATGTCCAGTCAGAAAGTCCTCTGGAAGCAGTTAGGATCCAAAGGGCACTTGCCAGATTCCTCTCTGACATTGATTTCTCTAATGAAACCCATAGTTTAGTCAGGACATCATGCTGCCAGTTTAGAATGCGAACCAGAGCCATGGCTTTATAATATAGAGCTATGTCCGTGAGCCCTACTCCACCATCCTTCTTATGTCTACGTAAGATGTCGTATGCCAATCTAGGGTTCTTATCATGCCAGATACAGGTCAGGAATGCGCTACAAAGCTGTTTAAAAAAAACCTGGGGCAAGGTAATAGGTATAGTATATAAAAAGTATAGAATCCTCGGTAGGATCTTAATTTTTAAGACATTCACCCTACCAAACCAGGTCAAGTGGTGGATCCCCGATTGTTGTAAGCCCTTTAACATGCAAGTCAGCAATGTGCCGTAGTTAAGGTCATATAAAAGTTTAGGGTCGGAGAAATATGAGTCCCCAAGTACGATAAAGAGCCCCTCCTTCACACGAAGGGGAAAGACTGTTGCAGCGATTCAGCCAACGGAGGTGGAACATGGATAGGAAGCAGAACAGATTTATTATAATTTATTTGGAGTTGGATAAGACGCCAAACTGTTGAAGTTCTGTCATAAGTACCGGGACAGAGATATGGGGTTTCGACAAATAAAAAAGATCACCAGCATAGCATAGCTTATGTTTTGTGAACCAAATACGAATCCCTGCAATGTCTCGATGACTTCAGGCTCTCCGTAAAAAGGGCTCTAGGATCAAGGAAAATAACAAGGGGTACAATGGGCAACCTTGCCTAGCCCCATTATGAATATCAAAGCGGACAGAGAGTGTACCGTTCACCTGCACACAGGCTTTAGGTTCTCGATATAAGGCTAAAATCTAGCCCAATGGAGGCAATGGGTTGTTAGTGGTGATAGAGTTGATAGAGTGGGCTGGCAAGGATAGAGAAAACTATCCTATAATACTGATTATAATAATCAGTGAAGCCATCCAGTCCCAGACTTTTGCCCAAAGGAAGGGCAGCAACAGCCTTTACCTAATTCCTCAGCGGTTATCGGGTGTTCTAGTTCCTCAATAATATGAGAGGGGAAAGCAAGGAAAGCGAAGTCCTGTATGTAGGCTTATTAGTAGTCTGAGTCATGCTATCCACAGTAAGGGAGTTGGTAGGGAGGTTGTAAAGAGAAGCATAAAACCGTTGAAACAGCCCAGTGATAGCATAAGTGTCCTCCACCCATCCATTCTGTGTTGTCAAGCCATGAACATGACGTAAAGTCTGCTGTTTTTTCAATTGTCTAGCCAAGTGGTGGCAATGAGCATATTCTCTAAGACCTCGATTTTAACATATTTGCTGTATATTAACGTGGCTGTAAACCTCAGACATGAAATAAGAACAAAGCATATCCCTCTATAGTGTGTACTTGTCTAAGTTAAGGTCACTAAATGCCATTTTTTTCTGCTGCTTCATTCCTCTGCTATCAGCATGAATCACTTCTGACAAGTTTTCTTGATATTAGGAGAAAAATGGCGACAGGGGAGGGACCTCCAGCAGATTGACAGCCTCAGATCTCTTCCTATGTGCTGTGTGGAAGGGGGGCATGTCTCTTCCCTCCAATCAGCTCTCAGAACTCTCCTCACTGAGTTTTGCAGAGTGTATTTTCAGCTCTCCCCCTTTTTCTGAACTCTCAGAAAAGCTTTATAAATTCAGCACTTTGCAAAAGTATGGGAACACATGGGAATTACTTGGTTTTCTGTGGTAATTTGCTATAAAACTGGGATCTGATCCTCATTTAAGTCACAATAATGGACAAACATAAATGTGCATAAGCTGATGACACACAAATAATTCTAATTCTCATGTCTTGACTGGACACATCCACTAAACATACACAGTGCTGGAGGAAAAAGTAAGTGAACCCTTGGTGCAGGGGCAGGCTGACAACTCATGGGGCCCCCGGGCAATAGCGGATCATGGGGCCCCTGTGTCCTTGCCCAAACTCAAAAAAGCCTATAAAAAAGGTACCAGGGGCATCTCATGGGGCCCCCTACTGACCCCGAGCCCTCGGGCAGTGCCTGAATTTCCAAATGGTCAGTCCGCCCCTGCCTTGGTGTTAATAGAAAATAAATGCTAATTTGGCAGCAATTACTTCATGCAAGCACTTTCGGTAGCTCTGGATCAGTCCTGCAAAATGTTCAGGAGGAATTTATGACCATTCCTCTTTACAAAACTGCTTCAGCTCAGACACATAGAATGTATGGTGTGAATGGCTCTCTTGAGCTCATTCCACAGCATCTCTATGGGTTTCAGGTCTGGACTGTGACTGGGGCACTCCAAAAGATGCATTTTCTTTTTCTGAAGCCAGTCTGTGGTGGATTTACTGTAAGGCTATTGTCCTGCTGCATCATTCAACTTCTACTAAGCTTCAGCTGGCAGACAGCCACCCTGACATCATCCTGTAGGATATTTAGATATACTTGGGAATTAATTTCCCCCTCAATGATGGCAAGTGGTCCAGGCCCTGAGGTAGCAAAGCCCAAATTATGACGTACCCTCCACCATACTTCACAGTTGGGATGATGTTTTGATGTTGGTAAGCTGTGCTGAGTATGCTTCCCAAACAATTCAACTTTTGTTTCACCAGTACACAAAACAATTATCCCAGTAGCATTGCAGTTTGTCAAGGTGCTCTTTGGCAAACTTCAGGCACGCAGCAATGTTATTTTTGGAGTGCAGCGGCTTCCTGTGTGGTGTACTGTCATGGACACCCTGCCTGTTCAAAGACATATGTATGGTAGACTCATGATCAGGGATGTTTGCCAGTTCCAGTGTTGTCTTCAAGCCTTTAGCTGTTACTCATGGGTTCTTCTTTACCTCATTGAGGATACTGTGGTGTGCCTTGGGAGTCCTCTGGGCTTGGCTAGGCACCCACTTCTAGGAAGAGTAGCCACAGTACTAAACAGTCTCCATTTATAGACAATTTGTCTGTCGACTGATGGATGCCTAAACACTTGCTTTGTTTCCGTTTGTAGCCTTATGAAGATCAACTACTCGGGATCATATGTCTTCATGCAGATACTTATCCATCATGCCATACCAACAGAGAGGAGTTTGATCGGCCTCAAATTTATTCTGCAACAGGACAACGACCCCAAACATACCGCCAATGTCATTAAGAACTATCTTCAGCATAAAGAAGAACAAGGAGTCCTGAAAGTGATGGTCTAACCCCCACAGAGCCCTGATCTTAACATCATCTGTCTGAAATTACATGGAGAAAATGAAGTATTTTTAGGCAGCCTATATCCACAGAAGATATGCGGTTAGTTCTCCAAGATGTTTGGCACAACCTACCTGCTGAGTTCCTTCAAAGACTGTGTGCAAGTGTACCTAGAGGAATTGATGCTGTTTTGAAGCCAAAGGGTGGTCAACCCAAATATTGATTGAGTTGGATTTATTTTCTGTTCATTTACTTTTCATTTTGTGAATTGATAAAAATAAATTAATAACACTTCTATTTCTGAAAGCATTCTTCGTTTACTGCATTTTTTCACAACTGCCTATACCTTTTACACAGTACTGAAAATATACAATACAGAATAATACAAGGTAACCGAAGCACTCCTTTATTTTTCATCCAAAAGTAGCAAATGTTCAAAAGGTACAAACTGTAATGTTTGAACATTTGCTACTTTTGATGAAAAATAAAGAAGACGAGTCCTGCAGTTGCCTTGTATCGTTCTATATATATAAGAAAGCCTGGACAAGTTCCAATTGACGGCATCGATTTTTGAAAGACTGTAAATTGCTACCCCTTCTAGTGACCTGCCTTGTATGTCTATTGACCTAACCTGAGTATATATACATCTATCTATCTATCTATCTATCTATCTATCTATCTATCTATCTATCTATCTATCTACATACACACAGTATATATATTCTACTTTTTATTATTAAGTAAACCACAATTATATGTGTGTGTATGTATATATATATATATATATATGGAATTTTGTTTTTTGATATTTATTCAATATTAAAAAAAAGGAGAATTTTTCTATGAATTTTGATTATGTGTATACATTGATTGCAAACCTCCGTGTATAATTATAAGCCTTTTACTTTTGGCTTCATATTCAATATTCATATGCAATATTTACATTGAAAGGTCTTTATGCACAATAGGAGTTTTTTTTAAAGAAGAATTCCAGGCAAAAATTGTATTTTCCCACTGCATGGGTTACAGGCTTATTTGTGTCTAGGGGTTTGGAGAGCAGAGATATACTTACCTAATCTGCCGATCCACCGAGAGCAAGACCAGTCCCCGCCGTTCCTGTCCCCCTACAAGCTACTGGTCCTGTGAATGGGCTGTTCCTGACATCATCACGCCCATAGACCGGTTCCGAACATGAAGATGGCAGAACAGTCCACCGCTGGACATAGGGGAGTGCAGTTTTCTGGAGGATTGGATGATGGGGTGTGTATAGCTTTTCCCTGAGTCCCTGGACAAAACAAGCAGTTAAGCCATGCCCCACTGAATGGGAAAAAAAAGTATAACAGGAGTTCTGCTTTAACAATTACACATTGTTTTGGGTATATGGTGATTAGTGCCTCTTGTTTATTATGTCTTTATTGCTGTCTGTGTCCCCTGTAGGGAGATTCACCTTCTCTCTTTGTGCTGATGACAAGTGAAAGTAAAAAAAAAAGTCCCACATTTTGGGTTGTCCCTAGAACAGCAGTAGAGGGGAAATCATACAACAGGCTAACTAGTTCTGGTAGTCCTGATAGCAACCAGGATTTCCTTCTCTTTGGAGGGATTTTACTCACTTCCTGTTGTGGCTATGGGACAGGGAGTGAAGAGAAATTTATCCAATGGGACACAGATGGCAAAAAAAAAATGGCAGAAAGTACCATATAACCTTGCTTTACTCTATCCAAAATTCACCCCATTCACATAAACATATGTGCACAGTCAAAAAAGTTAAAAAAAATGTGTGCAGCATGTTTTTTTTTTTAACAGACATTGAAAAAAAAATTCACAGAGCCTGACTGAAATAGATTTTGGTTTTTATTATAGATAATGCAGCTAAATTACCATTCCAAATGCTAATGAATAAATACCCACAATGCACCCCTCCAACCAATAAATAAATAAGTCATCAGTAATATTAAAGAATAGTCATCAGAACCATAAACATCTTGTTTAATCACAGAAATAAACCGACCCACCCCTATAACACTGTTCAGAAATATAGCAGCTTGCTCTTTATTACACACTCAAACCTCAGCCGGCTCTCTTGCTTTCACGCTATCTTCTTCTAGGTTGGGCTCCGGCAGCAGGGCATGCTGGGAGTATTGTACAGTCTGGGGGGGGGAAAATCACATAAATTGGCTAGCCCCTGTGTTAATACTCAAAATGTTTCCTAAAGCAGCAAATATCTCATTTGTGAGTTTGTCTCCACAATCCATGTCCCCTATAGGTATTTGAGTCCCCATTGCTTTCTCCCAGTGCAATATCTGAAAGCAAATGGAAGATTCTGATTGCTTGCTAGGGGCAAAATGGTCTGTTTGAAACAATTGTGTCAGATGGCAAAAAAACAAGGCCCTTATTTCTGAAAACTGGACAAGCATCAATAAAAATCTGGCGAGGATTCACAGATTCCTTGTTTTAATTGTGATCAAAAATTCTAACTGTGCGTTATTTAGAGGGATAGTCCCTCTCTAAAAACTTTGTACTAATTGCCTACCAAAAACACTGCACTAAATATTTCATCCACTATTTTAGCTTTTCTCAACCTTTTTACCCCAGATGAACCCTTCAGGTGTTCAGGTTTTGGGAAACCCTTACTAAAACCAATTCATTGGGGGTCAATGGAAAAAATGTCCCTTGAATTGGTGGCCAATGGGAAGAATGTCCCACTTACAATGGTAATCAGAATGCCACCTTTACAGAGAGCTACAAACATCATTTGTGTCATATTGCTAGCTCTGCCAAGTTGTGTTGGCCCCAGAACTATGGAAGCACCATCAAAAGGGAGGTCAATCAGTCTCAGCTCAAAAAAACCCTAGCAACCTCTGGGGGAACCCTGGTTGAGAGGTGCTACTATAAGGTATTAAATGTATTATTTTGAAAAGCTAATATCACTAGTGATGGGGATCTTGTTTGTGGTGTCAAAGGACAAGCTGGAAACTCTAGCTGTTCACTGAGCAAGCAAACTAAATGGCCTGTTATCCTACGCACCTGCTGAGCCAAACCTCCAGCTCCTGGGAAGTCATTCATTTAGTTGGCAGTATTACTACCACCATTAAATATACCAGCTTCCTACTTAGGGCTTGTTGGTTGCAGACACAGGTGGCCACCAGCATTCTAGCAATCAACGACACATCCTTGGCCCAATTCAGCTACCGGCCAAGAGATTCCCCAGTTGAGGGATGAATGTGAACAAGGGGTCCGTGGATGCTGGCTGACATTGTTGACCAACTATTGTTGTGGCTTCAGTCAGTATCCTCACCTTTTGTTTACATTAATCTATTGACTTGGGAAACTTCTGGCTGGGGCCAGGGATGCTGGCATCCAAGCAACCAATGGGCCCTGAGCAGGAGCTCAATTGATTGCATTGGCTTTAATTTGGTTCATATTACCACTAGAAATTTACAAACTTATTGCAAACTTTCAGGTGCGTTCACTAAATGCTATAGTGAGCAGTAAAAACAGAAGTTCTAATCCTTCCCCACTCTACCTAAGACTAAAAAAATGAATATTTTGGATGGATATACACTTTAAAGGCCAACCCTACCTTGCTATTTAGGTTTTAGAATATGGTGGACTAATTCACCCACCAGTTTCGTTAGTGGAGAAATCTCACCAGTAGCCTCCCCCAAAGATATCAGCATGCAATTGAAATTGCACTACACAGAGATACAATATTAGTTTTGAGTGAAGTAGACCTTCAAGGGCCCGTTTACAAGTTTGCATTTTAATGCACATCAACACAAGTATACAGGTTAGCTATAGTTTTGAATGATAATAGTTCACACTTACACTATATGTTCATGATTGTCCATTATTTGGTGCATTGATACATGGTACAGGGCCTATTGATGACAATGGCAGTGCATGAAAATGCATGATTTTTGATAATACTGGAAATTGCACATGGAGAGGTGAATCCAGCCCAAATATGACTGGTCTCCACTGGCAATGCCAATAACCCTAGTTCGTTCTCAGCTGTCAAACAACATCTCCGCACTCATCCTGTTTTCTACTCATCTAGCATTCAGTTCCATATAATGTCATTACAGGCTAATATGAGCTTTAATTTGCTGTAATTCCTTCTGTCTATTTCTTGTGTGCCCCCACCATCCCCCTACATCATGTCTGACCTAAATGTATCAAGTGCTGATGAAAATATTCCAAAAATATCTCCATATTAGGGTTAGCAGAAGAACCAATTTATTATATTGTCAGCAATGTGTCCCAACTGGGTAGTTTAAAGTGAGGACATTTTAAATGAAACCAGGAAACAGGCCTATGAGGAATCTTAAATTACAAAGATTGTTGTTGTTCACAGCAACCAATCAGATGTTCTCTTTCATTTTTCTAGTGCAATGATGGAGGACAGAAGGATGATTTTGGTTGCCTGGTATTCCTAAGTGGTCTGGGGCCTGCTACTTCATTTGAAACTACACGTCTTAATGTACCCTGCTATCCCATGGTTGTCATTGCTTGCCAGGATTTGTAGCTCTATGGAACCACAAACTAATTGATGATTTTCTTAAATCTTATAAGAACCCACTGAGTTTATTATAGAACCTAACAATACTTTGTTTCTGGTCTAAGGCTGGCCATAGACGGGTCGTTTATCGGCCGAATTTTCGGCCAATAAACGAAAAATCAGTCGTTGCTGGCCGTTTTTCATGGATTTTCCAGCATGACCGATAAAAGTAAACGAGAAGATCCACGAAAAACGGCCGACGGGCTGGCCCCACTAACAGAGTGAATATCGGACGATTTTTCGTGCGGACAAAAATTTGGCCGATAACCGACCCGTCTATGGCCTGCATTAGTTTCGAAACTGATCGAAAGATATTTCTCTACCTGACATTGCTTTTGGTGCCATGCAGTCTAGCCTCCGAAAAGCCATTGCTTTTCAACATGGCCCCCATTAAAAGGTGATGGTTTCTTCGGTCAGGTTGTATGCAGGCAATAGCAGTGATAGGCAGGGTTTATAGGCCAATCAAGTGCTGGGGCATGTAAACAGATAATGTACTTTCTAACTGAAACCTGAAATCCTCTTCAAAGGCTAACTCTGCTCAAAAAATGTATATATGAGTTATAGATCAATGCTGGTGAATTAAATCACTCATTGGCTTTTTCTATACTACTCCAGGAGTGACAACATCTCTTTGCTCCAAAGGTTTCATTCATCCTGATGCATTTTACATAGACCTCCCTTGACTTGAGTACTGTAAGTGAGAAGATGTGAGAACCATGGAGACCTCTCCACAAGAACCCTAAAAGAAGATAAAGTGTTAATTAATTTAACCTGCTGGAACCTATCGAAAGCAAAACCTGTATCAGTCTTGGCTGCCTATAGATAGTAAGTGTCAAGACACAAGGTTTTTGCTGGATTTAGTGTTGCGGTGCATTACCACACATATTTTCATGCATCGCTGTAAGACAGTCCATTCGTATTTCCTATGCTGCCAATGTACCACAATGCAGGTTTGAATGGAACTTCTGCACTTATTTCGATGCAGCGCATCACAATTCACAGATGGGTCACATCTATGCATTATGGTGTTCTAAAATGCACCTGCATTATTGTGCACTGGCAAGGTGAGTTGAGGTGTCATTGAAGATCAATGACACAGCAACACACCACATCTATTGTTGTGTGCTATCCAGGGGCGGACTGACCATTTGGAAACTCGGGCACTGCCCGAGGGCCCGGGGTCAGTAGGGGGCCCCATGAGATGCCCTTGGTACCTTTTTCATAGGCTTTTTTGAGTTTGGGCAAGGACACGGGGCCCCATGAACCTCTATTGCTCAGGGGCCCCATGAGTTGTCAGTCCGCCCCTGGTGCTATCATGCCTTGTAGTAAGTGGTACAGCAAGTGTTTACTGCATGTAACTGCAATGTAAGAGTATAAATCGAACCTAAAGGATCTACTGTTTGTTAATGAGTGTTTTACTAAGGGAAAAAAGTTATCTAAGTTTCTACTCTTGGCTGAAAGGGTTGTATTTCTTCCAGCTAACCTGTATCTTAAAACAGTGCAAGTCCTTCCATAACAATTATGAAAAATTCCTCTCCTTTTATGATTGTGATGGAAAAATGGGGCAGATATTAAATAAGGATGGGGACAATTGTGCTGACTGTATGTGTGACCTAATCACTGACACCAATGGAACCTTAAGGTGATACTAAATCCAGGACCCTGCCTTCACTATATCTGGTCTCCCACAGTACACAGAACATGGAAATGCAATTATTTTAGTAACTATAAACTGCTAAATACCTATTCTCATCAGCAGTTAGAGCAGTCTTGTGACCTCAGCAGAGCACTGGTTAAAGCTTGTAGGAGGAGTTTTCTTTCTGCTCTAGGAGGATGTGAAACCCCCTGACCCTCTGTCTGGACAGTGCTGATTGGCCTGTGCTGATCACACGCACTCTCCCAAGAAAAAAAAAACCTCTCTAGCAATTCACACAAAACTGAGCATGTGCATGTGACTACAGATTCAGTCTGTATCAGGTGGTCATTTCAACAAGAGGAGGGGCAGAGAAGAAAGGATCAAACAGCCTTTTTACACAATGCAGAGGATTAACCCCTTAGGTTCCACAGTGAGTATAACAAGCATGCTTTACTGCATATACAGACTGATTTTACTGTTGTGGGTTTAGTAACACTTCAAAAATCGTTAGTGGTTTTTACATTATTGCAATTGGCTTTGAATGGTCACGAACAAAATCGTTCAATGCACAGAATATGTTTTCCATACCACCAGCCGATTACTAGAGAAGTGAATGGCTGTAGTTTTTTGGGTTTGTGCCCCAGAATTGAGCCATAACATGCATAGTGTGGTCCTTAAATGATGCATTAAGCTGCTAGAAACAAAAATTGGCAGCTGTGTGGAAATACATTTTAAGTTTTTAATACCTATCTGCCTACCCACTGTACATCATGACATCAGTTGCCATGGCCAGTAGAGATGCCAAGCTGACCAGCTTCACAAAGGAGATATTTTGCTGCTCCTGGACTTTGCACACATGCCCTTCCCGAATAAACCAACATTCATTAAATTATCTAGCATATAAAAATACAACCCTCTTTATCCTAATTCCATGAGCTGCAATTTATTCTATAGAAAGGTTAGTGCTATATGCAGGAGAAAATAGCCAAATAGAATGCAAACCAGATCAAATCTCACTAGAAGGTCACCTTAATTCAACAAAATAATGCAACAGAATGCACTAACATTTTACGCTTTTGGCCAGACCAGGAGCTATGTCATGTTGTCAAGGCTAAGCATGTAAACTTCAGCTTTAAGAGGACCTGTTGTTCCCATACAGAGCTGGTAGCCATTTTGTGTGTTAAAACTACTCCTTGAGTTTCATTCTAGTGAACTGATAGGCTGTATATTTGGAAATACTGGGCCAGCCAGCCAACAAAATAGCTACCCCTTTCTGGGCAGTTGCACATCAACATATGAAGGTCACCTTGTATCGCTGGGGGTCAACAAATGTTTTGCGTTTTTATTAACAGATACAAGTCCTAATTCACCAAGCTGCAATACTGCTTAACAAAATCAACCTTTCCCTCTGTCCACACCACCAAAATGCTGCTCCATTCAAGAAAAATCCTCTGATGAAGTCTGCTGGAAAATTCAACACCTCTGGGAGTGTCAACCTCTTCCATCCCCTGCAGTACTCAGTGATTCCTCCCATCACTACTCGTCCTGTGTCATGGGGAACAAGGTGATCAACACTCCAGAAAGTGTTGATTTTCCAGTGAACTTCATCTGAGGATTTCTCGTGAACAGACCAACAAGAAAGATATTTTGTCTCTTCGTTTAAAGCCTGTTTTGGATTTTTTTTATAATAGGGTTGGTTAAAGATTTGCAAAATAGGCTTTAAAGTCTATCTGAACTCAAATGCTTTAACAAATAGGCTTGCTACAATATCATACGATAATACTGGATGAAAGTTAACTTTAGCATGCCGTACACACCTATTAAAGTGCCTTAAATGCTATTGCAGCTTGACGTATCAGGGCCACTGAGTTTGATACTGTATATAAAGCTGAAGCAATGGGAAAAAGAAGATGGCCATAGCAAGCAATGGAATTTCAGCTTTATTTCAGATACTGTTAAAATCTGGCTGGTTGCAAGAGGAACACCTCCATTTTTCTTTGCTGTGATTTGCAGAATAAACCCCTCACCTCCATTCCATTCACTCTATAACTCTACTTCACACATTTCACTCATGTCTTAAGTTTTTCTGGCCTCCATTTTGCCTTTACAATGGGCTATAAGTCTGATAATTTACCTATTTTCCCTTTTATTTTGTGACACTTGAAATGCCACAGCAAATATTTGGCTATCTCCTTTCCTTTATTTCTCAGCCGAACGGTTTTCCACATCCTTAATTCATAGCTGAAAAATACCCCATGAAACTCCTAGTTTACCCCTATTTTACCCCATAACACCCAAGATGGCACCTGTATTACTTAGAACAAGGGAGAGGGGATTGGGGAACGGAGCGGACGGGGAAGAGGATGGGAGATAAAAAAGCACTGTGGTGGATGGGAAAAAAGCAGAAGAGAAGAGTTGGTATGAGAAAAGACAAGATGGCCAACAAAGAAATGGAAACCAAACTAGAAAAGTGAAGAGGGTAACTTTACAAAAGGATGTTGAAAAATTATGGCGAAAGAAGAGGGAAATATGGAAAGGAGCAAAGGAAGAAAAGAACAAAACATAAAAGGAAGACATTGAAAACATAAGACATAAAAATGAGTCCAAATCAGAACTGAAGAAACTAGACTTTAGAAAGTGTCAAGGGCACAGAGAAGTCTTGGTGGATTGAGCTGTCCTTCAGTTGCCCCGCAGGTGCCGTAAGGATAATTCAGTTACCCCAATCATTATCATGGTGCTGAGCTGCGATGATAATAACCACTGTGAGGATGGTACACAAGACCATGGCAGCGATCCCAATGGCCAGGCTGATGAAGGAAAAATTCCGAGCTTCACGAGAGGCAATTTCTGCTGACATGATGTCTCCTCGAGCCAGAGCTGTCCTGACCTGTGGAACCACAAAGAAAAGTTATACTCCAATCATGTAATTTGTGATAATCTAATTTGTGATAAAACCTTGCTACTACCGAAGAGGTCACTAAGGTTTTCTCAGAAGCCCATCCTACTAGCTGCCCCCCTGGATCCTGTCCCCTAACAACTACTACGGTCACCCTCTTCTTCCATCCTATGCTCCCTCACTCACATCTTCAATCTCTCCCTCTCTAACGGTGCCTTCCCCTCCCCTCTAAAGCATGCACACATCACTCCCATACTTAAAAAGCCCTCCCTGGATCCCAGCAACATGAACAACTTAAGAACCATCTCCCTGCTGCCATTTACCTCTAAACTCCAAGAACGCTTAGTCTACAATCTCCTGAGCTCCTACCTCACTGACAACAACCTTCTTGACCCTTTACAGTCTGGCTTTCGCTCACTACACTCCACTGAAACTGCCCTACTAAAACTCACTAATGATCTACTAACTGCTAACACCAATGGCCACTACTCCATATTCTTGCTACTTGACCTCTCTGCAGCTTTTGATACGGTTGACCATCCCCTCCTCCTCAAAAAACTCCACTCTCTTGGCCTCCGAGACTCTGCTCTCTCCTGGTTCCCCTTTTACCTATTCCTATTCCACTTCCTCTTTCTGTAGGGGTCCCTCAAGGTTCCGTCCTTGGACCCCTACTGTTCTCCATCTACACCTCCTCCCTTGGTCATTTGATAAACTCCCATGGCTTTAAGTACCATCTCTATGCTGATGACACAAATCTATCTTTCTACCCCTCACCTCACCCCTTCAGTCTCCTCTCGCATTACTAACCTACTAAGCAACATATCGGCATGGATGTCACTCCACTTCCTCAAACTCAATCTTTCCAAAACTGAGCACTTAGTATACCCTCCAGCCCATGCCCCCTCCCCCGCCTTCTCCATCAAAATCAATAATACAACCATCAGTCCCTCCCCTCATGCCAGGGTACTAGGTGTAATCCTAGACTCCCATCTGTCCTTTCAGTCCCAAATCCAATCGCTGTCTAAATCTTGTAGACTTCACCTCCACAACATCTCCAAGATACGCCCGTTCCTAACCTCGGAAACTACTAAGCAACTTATTCACTCCCTTGTTATATCACGCCTCGACTATTGTAACTCCCTCCTCACTGGCCTGCCTCATCGCAGGCTATCCCCTCTTCAGTCTATCATGAATGCTGCTGCCAGACTCATCCACCTTACTAACCGTTCTGTATAAGCCACCCCTCTCTGCCAAACCCTCCACTGGCTTCCCGTTGCCCAACGAATAAAATTCAAAACATTAACAATAACATATAAAGCCATTTATAACTCTGCCACAAATTATATCACCGATCTTGTCTCCAAATATCACCCAAATCGTACTCTCCGCTCCTCGCACAACCTTCTGCTCTCTAGCTCCCTTGTCTCCTCCTCCCATGCTCGTCTCCAGGACTTCTCCAGAGCTTCCCCCATCCTCTGGAATTCTCTACCCCAATTTATCAGACTATCGCCTACTCTGCTCACTTTTAGGCGATCTCTGAAATACTATCTCTTCGGGGAAGCCTATCCTGCCGTCAACTAATAATGGAATCTTCTACTCTTCCTACCAGTCCATCTCCCACAGTTACTAGCTTTTGTACCACTAGCCCCTCCCTCCTAGATTGTAAGCTCCTATCCCTCTTGTATTGAACTGTATTGTTGCTGTATTGTCTCCCGTTATATTATAAAGCACTGAGCAAACTGTTGGCACTATATAAATCCTATATAATAATAATATAATAATAAAGCAAGAGCCTAGGTGGTTCAGCATCTTTGCCCTTCTGAGCTCATATGGGCCAAAAAAACATATAACTGCTCAATGCACTGACTGTACACTGCTGTGTTGAGTAAGAACATGAAACATTGCATGAGGCCATCTTTTTTCCTTTGTATCATGTGTACCCTAATTTGTTATAAGAACAACTCCCTTAAGGAAATTAGGCCTCTTGTCTACATATACACAAAGGGAGTCCATATTTATTTTAGTGGTTGGAAGCATTGTACACATTTCTACTAGAAAGACTGGTGGCCTGGGAGGAGGACAAATATGAACTTTATTAAATTACTTGGACCAAATAGACCACTTTAAGACCTTGGCAAATCTTACCTCATACCTAAGATAATTCTAGGGTCATTGTTGCTTCCACCATCCTACCAAACCCCCATTAACTTTTCTTTATTTCCTTTTCTCTCCTGTATGTATGCTTCCTTATTCCTGCCTCCCATTTCTTCTGCTCCCTCAGTGCTCCTTTACAGAATCCATTATCCTTCCTGGGATACCTAAATACAAGAATGCTCCTTTCTTCTACTTTTCGTCTGTTCCTTTAGTCCTGTGGGTTCATATATATATTTCAAATGGACAAACACAATTACAAAGAATTCCTATAGAATGAAGTGATACTTGCAAACCTGATTTCTCAGTCAAAATCCTGTTTGCGGAAGTTTTCTCCCTCACGCTGCTTTTACCAATTTATTATTGGATTTAATCATATATCTATTTGTAGATGATTGCTCAACTTGATATCTATACTTCTCCGGAAAGTGAAATACTGGGATCTGGTCATTGTTCACTTTCCTTTGCTTGATGGTCTATGTAAAACTTTTTCTGTATTCTTTAGGTATTATTTCTTTAATTGAATGCAATAACTCATTTGGGCATCTAGATGTGGTGAAGACAACTTGCTGAAGTTCAAACCGTTGGAGAGTACAGGGAGCTGAGTACTTTCATGTTAAAGCGCTAGGCCAATTTCCAAGCACAAGCACTAGCATGAGCAGCAGGCAGGTAAGTCCACCATACCATGAAATAGAATTGTCTACGTTCCTGGTGGCAGCCTTTACTTTGCTTAAATGATTATCTTTGAAAATACCGTCCAGACTTGATTTCTATTACTTTCAATGTGGATGTTGCAAGTTAAAAGAGTGAAGGCAACAGACATTATGGACATTATATACTAGTGACCCCTGCATGCTGTGTATGAGCTCAAGTTTTAGGCCTCTCCCAATGTTGGTGCAATTTTGCCACATCCATTATTTTGCCATGGCATGCATAGCATACCGCTATGAGCTACACCCAATGCCCTGCCCCCTACTCCACCCCCATTCTCAGGAATTATGATATCCAATAAGGTATGTATAGGCCAGGGGCGGACTGACAATTAATGGGGCCCCCGGGCAATAGGTGATCATGGGGCCCCTGTGTCCTCGCCCACACTCAAATCACACCCAGAAAAGCCTATGAAAAGTACCAGGAACATCTCATGGGGCCCCCTACTGACCCCGGGCCCTCGGGCAGTGCCCGAGTTCCTCAATGATTAGTCTGCCCCTGGTATAGGCTCACCTCTGAAACAGAGATTCCTTTTTTACAGAAGGCACAGTGACTCCTAACTTGATCTCCTGGCACCATTTATAATGTTAGATCCTCTCCTGGTTACTAACCAGAAGGAAAGATAATTGCAATTATCAGAAGAGCAAGGCATCTGTTCAAGTTGTCTTCCCTTGACATATGTCTGAGTCTAAAAGGCGGGACTTAAAGCAGAACTAAACTCTCTCAATCAATATGAATTATCTTAATCCTTATGCTGCTAGCATTAGTAAATTAGACAAGAAGGTAAATTATATTTACTTGTTTTAAACTTGTTTTTTACATTCAGTTGCTTCCTGGTTTCTGGTCTAGGTCAAAATGATGTCATACATCTCAAGAGTCTTCACAGGCATTTTTTTCCTTCATCTGGAGGAAGGAGGGGCTTCTCAGCTAAGCACATGCACCTGCCTGCATGCCTGAGCTAAGGGCAGATGGATTCCAGGAAGTAAATGCTACATGAATCATCTGACCTTACTCAAGATGATTGCAGCTAGAAATGCTAGGGTGGGGGACATGGATTAGCGAGTTTGCTTTCAATATTAAATATGACATTTCAGTTGTTGGTGCTCTGACACAGTTTAGTTCCGCTTTCAGCTGACCATACACTAGTAGAATTATGGTTGAAAATTTACATTTTTTCAATTTTCCTTTGATTTTCTTATGGTTAGTGGGGCCAAATGAACATTTATTTTCAAGTGATGAGAAAATTCAAAGGGGCACGATGGAAAATTTTTCTAGAGCGAACGAAATTCTAACTGTGAATGTGGTTTTTGTTGGGGACAATGTATATATATGAAACCTGTTTAATATGTAGGAAGGGGTTATGTTAGGATTCTCCTTTAACAGTGGCCACTCCCCTTTGGAGGTGTGCCACGGGGTTGGTTTAATTAGTGGCGGGAGGAGCCAAACTTGGAACATCTTGGGATGTTGGCAGTGTAAGGAGAAAGTTGTGCCTCTTAACAGGAGAGCTCCCCCCGGAGCCTGGGGGAAGCAATGAGGACCAGTGAAGGCCTATGGCCCGTATTGTGAAGAGCAGCGTGCCTGAACTGTAAGTAGCACCACTGCAGCCCTCCTGAAATCAATGGGATAGTTCTAAAAAGTAAAACAGAAATAGGAAAGTTCTATTATTGCACAATAATGCCAAACTTTGGACTTGTGTGTCTAATTGCACTGAAGAAATGCCAATGTATGGATTGTTGTAACCTGGTAACCCTTTTAAGAAATTCAGTAAAGTTCAAGCAAAGACAATCATTGCCTCATCATTGTCTTCGTTGAGGAAGAGTGTATTTATTGAATGTCATGGGTCATAATAAACCAGGGTTTCTAAACCAGGGTTCCAGAGGAGAAAGTGGACTGCACCTGCCTAAAAGGTGCTAAAAGGACATCAGAGATTTTTCTGTAGAATAAGGTTGTATAGCCATCAGAACCTGGTCTACCAGATTTAAGGCTTTTAATTGCCAGGTAGGGTTCAGGGAGGAGAGGTTTTGTTCTGGGATAGTGGAAAGTCGGATGTCTTGGAAAAACTCCTCCACCATTTTCCATGGGAAAGGGGCCAGGAGATGTATAACATTAAGTCTTGGTCCACACTACTGATACCTGAAAGTCATGCGACTTGCAGTGTGACTTTGCCAGGCAACTTGATTACTACTTTGAAGCAACTCTGAATCAACTTTCAGGGAATGGTTGGGTGATCTTCCTGTAATGTCGGATCCAAATCACATCAATATAGATGAGGATCCGACTTGGAGGTGACTTCCATTGAAGTCTATGGGCACAAGTCAGATAGAAGTCGCCTTGAAGTAGTACAGGAACCTTTTCTAAAGTCGGAGCGACTTCAGTAGTGTTAATTAGGATGGCTCTCATTGACTAACATGGGATTTCACATGTCATGCGACTTGGGGTCTCACAAGTTGGATTCCAAGTTGCGGCAGTGTGAACCGAGCCTTAGAGATGTGGTGTCTCAATTCTGCTAAGACATCAATAGGGTTGTTGGTAAGAACGTGATGCCTAGTTCTTAGTGCTATGGGTTTGGGTTACTGTGCAATGTAGTGCAAACATTTAACATGGTGCTAGGCTTGTTACTATGTACAGTGGGGATCGAAAGTTTGGGCACCCCAGCTAAAAATTTGTATTAATGTGCATAAAGAAGCCAAGGAAAGATGGAAAAATCTCCAAAAGGCATCAAATTACAGATTAGACATTCTTATAATATGTCAACAAAAGTTAGATTTTATTTCCATCATTTACACTTTCAAAATAACAGAAAACAAAAAAATGGCGTCTGCAAACGTTTGGGCACCCTGCAGAATTTATAGCATGCACTGCCCCCTTTGCAAAGCTGAGACCTGCCAGTGTCATGGATTGTTCTCAATCATCGTCTGGGAAGACCAGATGATGTCAATCTCAAAGGTTTTAAATGCCCAGACTCATCTGACCTTGCCCCAACAATCAGCACCATGGGTTCTTCTAAGCAGTTGTCTAGAAAACTGAAACTGAAAATAGTTGACGCTCACAAAGCTGGAGAAGGCTATAAGAAGATAGCAAAGCGTTTTCAGATGTCAATATCCTCTGTTCGGAATGTAATTAAGAAATGGCAGTCATCTGGAACAGTGGAAGTTAAAGCAAGATCTGGAAGACCAAGAAAAATATCAGACAGAACAGCTCGCAGGATTGTGAGAAAAACAATTCAAAACCCACGTTTGACTGCACGATCCCTCCAGAAAGGTCTGGCAGACACTGGAGTTGTGGTACACTATTCCACTATAAAGAGATACTTGTACAAATATGGTCTTCATGGAAGAGTCATCAGAAGAAAACCTCTTCTACATCCTCACCACAAAAATCATCGTTTGAACTTTGCAAATGAACATATAGAGAAGCCTGATGCATTTTGGAAACAAGTTCTGTGGACCGATGAGGTTAAAATTGAACTTTTTGGCCGGAATGAGCAAAGGTACGTTTGGAGAAGAAGGGGCACAGAATTTAATGAAAAGAACCTCTGTCCAACTGTTAAGCATGGGGTTGGATCAATCATGCTTTGGGGTTGTGTTGCAGCCAGTGGCACAGGGAACATCTCACGAGTAGAAGTAAAAATGGATTCAATAAAATTTCAGCAAATTTTGGATGGTAACTTGATGCCATCTGTGAAAAAGCTGAAGTTAAAGAGAGGATGGCTTCTACAAATGGATAATGATCCTAAACACACCTCGAAATCCACGGGGGATTACATCAAGAGGTGTAAACTGAAGGTTTTGCCATGGCCTTCACAATCTCCTGACCTCAACATAATTGAAAATCTATGGATAGACCTTAAAAGAGCAGTGCGTGACAGACAGCCCAGAAATCTCAAGGAACTGGAAGACTTTTGTAAGGAAGAATGGGCAAAGATACCTCAAACAAGAATTGAAAGACTCTTGGCTGGCTACAAAAAGCGTTTACAAGCTGTGATACTTGCCAAAGGGGGCAGTACAAGATATTAACTCTGCAGGGTGCCCAAACTTTTGCACACGCCATTTTTTTTTTTCTGTTATTTTGAAAGTGTAAATGATGGAAATAAAATCTAACTTTTGTTGACATATTATAAGAATGTCTAATCTGTAATTTGATGCCTTTTGGAGATTTTTCCATCTTTCCTTGGCTTCTTTATGCACATTAATACAAATTTTTAGCTGGGGTGCCCAAACTTTCGATCCCCACTGTATGTAGAGTTTTTGCTTTGGTCAGCGTAGCTGCCTCTGTACCATGTCGGGAAGACAGTTGTGGGGAGTGGGGTTGGGGTTGACCTTCTGAGCCAGAGTGACCTGCTTCTTCTCCGATTCAAGTTCCTTCCTGTGTTTGTCCCTCTGACATCATCAGCGGGAAGCAATTTGTATCAGATGGCCTCTTGTGACTGTTTTGTATGCCCCTGACTGTGCACTGTTCAGTTATTCTGACAGCCGTGGGTGCTGGCTGTCAGAATACAATAGCCGTAGTAAGAGATTATTTCATTTACACTGTTTAGCAGGGATGGAAGAATCTATTAGATTTCTCTCATTCAGCCTGGTGGAGGAGAAAGTCAAGAGGAGCCTCATTCCTCTATGATCTCCTCGGTCACAGAGAGGCAGGATCTGATTGGATTCTGGCATCCCATGTGACTTTGGCAGCCATCTTGGGTCAGGAAGAGTCTATTTAAGATACTAGATCCCGAGTGGTGTGTGCCTTTTGCATGTGAACAAGAGTAGGGACAAGTCTCCCGTCTGTCACGGGCAGTGCTTAGCATCAGGGAGAGGTTCCAGATGAGCAGGGAAAGTGCAGGGAAACGCCATCCTTCCTGGAAGCTTCCCCACTTGGATACGGACTGATCAAGCCCCATTCCACTCCTCGAGACAGATGCTGTTGACACACCTGAGACCTACTGCTGTTTCTCAATACAGTACATCCTGTGAGTGCGCCCAGTGCGGGTTTTTGTGCATTACTGAACTTTTATTTCAATACAGTTCTGTTTTCTACAACTGGACTCGGACTCTATTTACTGCTGCCGCATCGCGCTGCACCTACCCACAAGCTCATGTGTATGGCTAGCCTTAAAGTGGAACTAAACTATCTCAATCATGATGAACTAATATTAATCCTTATGCTGCTAGCATTAGCAAATAGATAATAATAATAAAATAATAATCATCTACCCTTACGCAAGATGGCCGCAGCTAGAAATGCCCGCAGAGGTGTTTTTCAAAGTGATATATCAAAAAAATAAAGCACGGAGACATGGATGGATGGGGAATTTGCTTTGAGTATTAAAAATGAGTTACATAGTGTTTTCAGTTAGTGGTGCTCATTTTGTGGCTACTGACGTGTTTCGTCCTGTGATCAGTGACTTAAGTTTTTTCCAATGATTAAGTCACCGATCATGTAACAGCTTGCTATGGGGGCACCCGCTGCTCCATGTGTCTATTCACACACTGAGCCGTGGCTTGGCCTGGCCTGGCCCCCTCTCTCTTCTCATTGACTCACTGTCTGTGATTGACAGCAGTGGGAGCCAATAGCTCCTGCTGCTTTCTCAGCCAGTGAGGAGAGGGAGTCCCGGGATAGCTGAAACTCCAGTACACATCGCTTAAAATAGCTAAGTATTTTCCAAGTGCATCAATACAAAAGGTTGTACAGTTTGTTTTCTTTAAAAAGCAGCAACAGCCTGAGTACAAAAACCTGTCCTCTGCCAGCATGTTTCAGGGAAGGACCCTTGCTCTGTGTGTGTAAGGAATGGTTTATTTGCAGAGGTCAGACATGCCCTCTGCTGAGCCAGACCTAAAGTTCTCCAATCAGAAGGGAAAATAATCTTTTCTGATCGCAGTGCTATAGGTCTACCTCAGCAGGGGGTGTGTTGGACCTCTTCAGAGAGACCACTGCTTCCACACAGAGAGCAAGGGTTCTTCTCTACAGCTACGTATAACTCCAAACCCAAAACATGTACCACAATACCAAAATCTATATCTCCATTCAAGATACTTAAAGCGGAGTTCCAGCGCAAATGTAAAAAAATAAAAGTTAGCAGCTACAAAAACTGTCCACTCACCACACAGTGTCCCCCGCTTCCCCCCCCGCAGCCTGTTTCATTGGCTGCTGCTGGCATCTTCATTGTGGGCACCTGGCTGTGACAGCTTGGGGCTTCACAGCCGCGCCCACTGCGCATGCGTGAGTAGCGCCGCGCTTTCTGAATGGTCCCATAGTCTTCTGGGACCTGTCACGTGTCCCAGAAGACTGCAGGGAGGGAGAGGGGAGGACAACTTCCATTTCCGATCGCCCAGGTGATCGCAGCCAAAGTGGAAGCAGGTACTTGTCAATTTTGGGTACCCGCTCCCCAAAGGTGCCAATACTTAACAGGGAGCGGGGAACCAGTCCTTAAAGTGGAACTTTCCCTCTTGGGTGGCATTCCACTTTAAAGAGTTTTAAACACACATGATCTGTTAATAGCAATGCAACTGATTCCAACATTGTTTGCAACAAAGGAGGTGTGCAATAAAGGGGTCCAAGCAACAGAATTACTAATGATCTCATCTAATATTCTCTATGTAACTGGAAGCCAATCATTCCCTTTTTTTAATGGAGAAATGTTTTAATGCACGCTGCACTGTGCTGTCAGCCAAGGCCAGGAGAAGGTCTCAGTGGGTCCAGGTTTGAAACTGAACAAATCTTTCCCAGCCTAATTCTCAGAAAATAGGTCCAGGAACTCCCCCCTCCTGAGTCACCCTTGTCTCCGCCCCCTACCCACCTCTGAGCACCATCCTTTGTTTCCATCCCCTACCCACCTCCGAGCACCATCCTTTGTTTCCATCTCCTACCTACCTCCGAGCACCATCCTTTGTTTCCATCTCCTACCCACCTCTGAGCACCATCCTTTGTTTCCATCTCCTACCCACCTCTGAGCACCATCCTTTGTTTCCATCCCCTACCCACCTCCGAGCACCATCCTTTGTTTCCATCTCCTACCTACCTCTGAGCACCATCCTTTTATTTCCATCCCCTACCCACCTCCGAGCACCATTCTTTGATTCCATCTCCTACCCACCTTCGAGCACCATTCTTTGATTCCATCTCCTACCCACCTACGAGCACCATTCTTTGATTCCACCCCCTACAAACCTCCAAGTACCACCCCTTTTAGAAAATACAGAACCAAGTATCATTTTGAGGTGCTAGGTGATTTGTACAGAATTGGTTAGTAATAACAAGAGAAGCAGTAAAATTTATGCCCTGTAGCTAGCAACAATAGATTCCCCAACAACAATATATCCCCTAGCAACAATAGATCCCCCAGCAACAACAGACCTCCCCAGCAACAATAGACCCCCGTCAACAGCAATACAGTATATCTCCCAGCAGCCAGCAACAATAGACCCCTCACTCAACAGTAGACCAGCAACAATTGACCCCCTAGCAACATAAGACCCCCCCCCCCCAGTAACAATAGACCTCCCAATCAACAATAGACCCCTCCATGCAACAACAGACCCCCCAGCAACAACAGACTTCCCTAGCAACAATAGATCCCCCAATAATTCATAGACCCCCAACAACAACAATACCAGTAGATCTTCCAGCATCAATAGACTTTCCAGCAGCCAGCAACAATAGACCCCCTAGCAACATAAGATCCCCCAGCAACAATAGAACAATAGACCTCCCAATCAACATAGACCCCTCCATGCAAAAATAGATCCCCCAAGGAACAATAAACCCCCACAGCAACAACAGATCTCCCTAGCAACAATAGATCCCCCGAGAAACAATACGCCCCCAACAACAACAATACAGTAGATCTCCCAGCAGCCAGCATCAATAGACCCTCCAGTAGCCAGCAACAATAGACCCCTCACTTAACAGTAGACCAGCAACAATTGACCCCCTAGCAACATAAGACCCCCCAGCAACAATAGACCTCCCAATCAACAATAGACTCCTCCCTGCAACAATAGATCTTCCTAGCAACAATAGATCCCCCCAGCAACAACAGACCTCCCTAGTAACAATAGATCCATCAAAAAACAATAGACCCCCAACAACAACAATACAGTAGATCTCCCAGCAGCCAGCATCAATAGACCCTCCTACAGCCAGCAACAATAGATCCCTCCCTCAACAGTAGACTGGAAACAATTGACCCCCTAGCAACATAAGACAACCCCCACACCATTAGATCCCTCTAGCAACAATAGATGCATTCCCACTGCAAAAAAAGTCCTGCTTCTTAGTAAGAGATATTCCTGAATATGGCTCAAAGTACATCAAGGGAAATGTTGAATATACAGTTACTCTATTTATTGTGCTTTTGGAATTTTGTTTTCAGGATTGGATGAAGTGAGGGTTATACCAATCAGAAAAATTTGCTAAAAAAAAAAATCACAGTGGCTCAGTGAGTAACATGCCTGCCTTGCAACACTTGGGTCCTTGCTTTGAATTCTGACTAGGGCATTATTTGCATGGAGTTTGCATGTACTCCCTGTGCTTGCATGGATTTCCTTTGTGTTTTTCCCACATTCCCAAAGACAGGCTGGTAAGTTACTTGGCTCTAGTATGTGTATGTATGTGAGATAAGGACACTAGATTGTAACCTCTTGAGGGCAGGGACTGTGAATGTGTTATATATAAAGCACTGAGTGAAATTGATGGCCCTAAATAAATGCCTGTAGTGTGAATAATAATAAAAATAATAATAATAATAAAACAAATAAGTTCATTTTGAATATTGTTCTTAGCTGTTTGAGAATGACACCAGAAGCTGTCTGCCCGTGGGTCCAGTCCTCTGTGTTAAATGTTGAAGGGAAGTGGCCCAGACTGAGCAGCTGTGGCATTTGCCAAAGGGGATGAGGAGCCGTGGGCAGCTCAGTTTTTATCATGTCTGATTTCATAAAACAGGAAATCACACAGCAGAATGTGCATATCCTTCACACGCTACCAACTGCCAACGCTAAAGTGAGTCAGCAGTACCACCAGTTGATAGCGCTCCTTGATTCAGTAAAGTTAGGGCCACAAATGTTACATTCCTGTCCTTCTCATATTGGTTTAAAGCAATAATCTGCTGAAAAAAAACCTACCAATATATAGTGCTACCCCCTGAGGAGCCCCTGTGTTTTGGGTCCCCCTATTTCCTTCATGGCCAGGCAACACACATTTTCAGCAAACACACGAAGTCAAGAATCCAGTCCATGGGCTTGTTTTTGTTGTTTTATTTAGTGGAAAACAACTTGGATAGGGTGTGGGGGTTATGGGATGCCAAACTTGATGAGGGAGAATGAATTGAGGACAAACGTCCTGCATTTATGTACAAAAGAGGATGGATCCTGAATATTACTCCAGCCGGAGTGGTATATGTCCCGTTAGGGATCTGTAGCAAAGTTACTTCAGTAGCACTATGACTTAGGGTCCCCTTGGCTGAACTCTCATGAAGGAAATACCATCCCACCTGGCTGCTTTGCAAGTGTCCCAGAGCAAGGGATTACGTTAGCTGTGACACTGTCCCCGTGAAAGCATGCTGGATATTGAATCTGGCAGCCTTCTCCCTTACAGGCCCTGGGGGAGTAGAGGTACTTACACTGTCCCTTGTATCCTGCAGTTTTGCATAAGACTGCTTGTTGAGGCCTTTTAGCTGTGCTAGTCTTCCATGCTGAGGAGGGTACCCTCTGGATAGGACTAGTGGTGCAATTTGCTCTGTCTAAATTTCCTCTCCTTCCTCCTCCTCAGCTCCAGCCTGGAGGCAGAGGTCCCCTCCCAGGCCTCACGATCCTCAACACTCCATCTCCCAACCAAGCACCAGACTCCCTTGCTGGCCAGGCTCTCTCATATTTATGGACCATCTGCCATGTCACTGCCTGGAATTGGTCAGATTCCATGAATATGCAGATCTTGGTCTCCAACCCTCCGCTCACTAGCTTCTAGAATCTTCATGAAGACTCCAGAACAGGGGGAGGTGCCAGAGACCTGACCTGTAGAGCCCTCCAGCCTGACCAAAAAATAAACCCAAACAGGCATGCTCACTTCACTACTGTGAACCAACTAAATATAAGGTTCTAGCACCCTTAGAGGGTGCTACAAATACATGGAGTAGAACTTGGGGTAAATTTGATCATTACTAGGCAGATCCTCAGATCTATTAAAATCCTTTTTTTATGCAGGTTCAGGACAACTCTAATCCTTGTAGAAGCACTACCCCCTGTAGTGGCTGCTGGTAAAACTTGGTTCTTCCCTAAAAGTACAGAAGCTGCCCACCACCGCAAGTATCAGTCCATTCACACCAGCTCCAATAACACAGTCCAGGGGATGTCTTTTAAGATTTATTTCTTGAAGCAGTTTATACAGGAGAGGGGTTAGGGCATGAGATACTCCAAATGCTCTGTAACATCAACAAGAGGACAATCTTCTCCTTAAATAACTGTGAATATTGAACAGTCTAAGACCTCACAGCTTAAGACCATGCAGCAGCTTTCTGAGCAGTCTAAGGCCTCACAGCTGGGGACCATGAGGCAAGTCTCTTTGGCATCTGGTTACTTTGTGCCAATGCACAACTATCTGGTAGCCAATGCGATTTCCAGAACACTGCATAGCCCCCGGAATCCATTAGGGTCTTTACAGCTGCCACCCTCCAGCGTCATCAGGACACAGTTTAGTAAGTCCTTCTCCAGACTGGATCTCTTGTGATGAAGTCCTACACCCAGCTTCTAAGAAGATCCACCCAGGCCCTTAGCCTTGACACCGCTGAGGCCTCCAGAACAGCTACACAGTCCATGGGCTGCCTAATGGGCAGCAGCCCCTCAGGCTTTGTAACCCTCCTGGGGAGAAGGAACCAATGCATCAGACTATTTATCACCTTTCCAGCCCCAACAATTTTGAGAAAAAAAACAATATTTTGGACTTTTTGCTATTAAACATGTACAGTAAAAAAATTTTAAAAATATAATTTTGTCATAAATTTAGGCCAAAATGTATTCTGCTACATGTCTTTGCTAAAAAAAATCCCAATATATGTAAATTAATTGGCTTACGTGAAAGTTATAGCGTCTACAAATGGCGTAATATATACTGGAATTTTTTTTTCTTTTTAATTTTTACTAGTAATGGCAGTGATCAGTGACTTTTAGTGGGACTACGGGACTGTGGCGGGGCATTCTGATACTAGGCGGAACTGACTTGGTGTCACTGACATCCCCAGTGACAACAATACAGTGATCAGTGCTAAAAAAAAGCACTGACACTGTACCAATGGCACTGGGTAGGAAGGGGATAACATGAGGGGTGATCAAAGGGTTAACTGTGTGCTGTTTCACTATGTCCATGTGCTTCACTGTAAGCACACTGCTTTGGATGGCTGTGCTGTGCACAGCCATCCAAAGTAGTGTGCATGAGCTGACAGAGAGAACTACTTTGTTTACAAATAGCTCTTCTCCCCGTCGGAGATGCTCGGCAATCACCAAGCGCCAGCGAATAATCATCAGCCGGGACCCAGTGATTGACAGCCGTGGCTGCGAATGGTGGCGCGGGTAGGGTGTGCATGCCCCCTACCCAGAAATGCAAAATCACGTATATATGTGATCTTACGCACCCGTGCCGCTCTGTAGCAGTATTTCTGCTATAGGGTGGTCGGGAAGCGGTTAACTTTATTTAAACTGACACTTCATTGGTGTTACTGCATAGCAGTGCAATGAAATGATATAAGGTGGAAAAATGGAAAGACGTGCTACATTGTACTGCAGCTCACTGCACTGCACAGCACAGCAGCATTGTAGTGTGAACAAGGCACATAGAAACCAATTGTTTTCTTTGTACCCTAGCCACGACCTGCATTTATCCACTGCAGAAAAATGCAGGCTCTTTCAGATCGTGTCAATAACTCCCATAACATAAATTTACTGCTTTTTGCCTTTAAAGAGAAACTATCCATTTAAGGAGCGCCCGTACTGGCAAAGCGACGTACTGGTACATCTGATTCTGGGATTAGGGCATGCACGCCCCACCGACATCACTGTAATTGTCTGTCAGCAAGTACCGGCCAATGATTCATGGCTGGGACCTGCTGATCGACTGTATCCAATCACAGCCCAGAGCCCTGTGTTGACAACACAGATCTCTGTACAAAGGGAACAATCTCTCTGTTTCTTATCCCTGCAAAGCAGGAATCAGAAACAAAGAGATAAGTTCATAAAAGCAGCACATCATACACACATTACACACTGTTAGGTACACATTTAATCCCTTGATCGCACTAGATCACCCCTTCCCAGCCAAGGTCATTAGTGCAGTGACAGTATATAGTATTATCACTGATCACTGTATTAGTGTCACTGGAGATGTCAGTGACAGTTAGTCAGTTCCCACCCAGTGTCAATTAGTGTCAGATTGTCCACTGCACTATCACAATCCCATCATAATTTGCTGATCACCGCCATTAGTAGTATAAAAAATTCAAATCTATATCCCATAGTTTGTAGACTATATAACTTTCACGCAAATCATTCAATATACACTTATTGGGATTTTTTTTTTTTAAGACATGTAGCAGAATACATTTTGGCCAAAATCTATGAAGTAGTTTGTTTGTTTTTTTTACTTTTTTTATTGGATATGTTTTATAGCAGAAAGCAAAAAATATTGAATTCCCCCTGATGAAGTCACGTGACCCGGTGACGTAACGCGTAGGAGAGGGGCTCTGACGTCACGACACTTAAAACAACATACAGCAAGTATTCAACAATATTGGAAAACCTTACTGTGGATTAAAATTTTTACTTTTAATGCAGTTTTAACTTGTAATACAAGTGAGTGCACTACTTTATTTGAATAAATTAACTTTTAAAGAGGATAAGGCACTATATCTTTTATTATATTTCATGGCCAATACATTTATGGAGAAAAATCCCTAACGAAGTAAGGAGACCCCCTAGTGGGAAGAGGGGTACTCCCGTCCATCCATTCGGCTCCAGGAAAATCCATAAGGAAGTGAGGGGTCCCCCTGCTGGAAAAAGGAAACACTCTGTCCATCCATCCATCCCAGGGACAGAAGGATAATCCTATCCATTTACCACTAAGTCCAAATAAAAGGACACAAGCTTTTTATGACCTCACTTAACTGTTTGGTTATATACATCAGGTGAGAGCACAACCAGTGAAGGTGCACAATATATTTTTTAAACTTGGTGAACTGCACGGTTATTATTTCGCATCACAGAAACAGAAGAAGTCCCAAAGGCACAGACTCATTAAGGACAAGATTGTAGTAGCAATATAATTGCAGTGATATTGTTGCGAGACTTTTATTTATTAATTTAACACTTATTCACTCATCATCTTTGTAATTGTCAGTGAAGCGCGACACTATTTCTGATTTGAGGCTTTATGACACAATGGTGTGAGTATCTGTAGAGTGTAAGCGAACCACATTTTCACAGTTTTATACATTATCTAATTTAATTTCAATTGTATATCACAATTATAGGATATTTTATTATTTATTAACATTTTACATACACCATAGTAGCTCACAAGACCCCACACTTTATTGTTTTATTTTTTTAAATGTTTGGTCTTTTTTCATTTATATCATAGAAAACAAAAAACCCAGTGATGATGACATACCACCAAAAGGAAGCTCTATGTGTGAGAAAAAAGTGATATAAATGGCGTTTGAGTTTAGTGTTGCATGACAGCGCAATTACCAGTTAAAATAGTGCAGTGCTAAAAAGGAAAAAATGACCTGGTCATGAAGGGGATAAAGGCTATAGTAGTTGTAAATCAATTTTATTTTAGTGTATTTCATTAAGTTAATCAGTTTGATTTCACTAATAAAAAGAAATCTTTATTTTAAAGATAGACATTGACTATAAAAATGGATTTATTAAGGCACATAGATGGTGCACATTGCCAGTGCAGTTGCACTCTGCATGTACAGGTGATCCAGAACTTAGTAAATGAGATGAAGCTTCACTTTGCAATGAATACCCAATCACATACAAAGACAATAAAAAAAAACTGCATTTTTGCCTTCACGTGATTGAAGGATGGACATTAGCAGAGCTTCCCCTCATTGACGAAGCTCTGAAGCAAATTGCACATTCTATTTGCCTTTGGTAAATCCACCCCATGTGTTCCCATGACACTGGCATAGTTGTCCCAGACCACAATGGGATTTCCAAAGAGAGAACATAGCAAAAGCTATTTGCCTTAGGCCTCTCCGACTTGATCTTCAAAAAGTCTATCAGGAGTGTAGCAGGGAGAGGGAGGAGTAAGTATTCAGTTGTTTGTGCCAGGGGCGGACTGACCATTTGGAAACTCGGGCAGTGCCCGAGGGCCCGGGGTCAGTAGAGGGCCCTATGAGATGCCCCTGGTACCTTTTTCATAGGCTTTTTTGAGTTTTGGCAAGGACACAGGGGCCTTATGATCTCCTATTGCCCGGGGGCCCCATGAGTTGTCAGTCTGCCCCTGGTTTGTGCAAATCTGAACTTTAGCTATTGAGCTCTGTGAACAACATGGCTTTTTTCTCCACAAAGCAGCTATGAAGGGCAAGTAAATGTGTGAAACGAAGCCTGGGGCTACACCTGCTGGCTCATAATCCCAAAATTTTGTAATACAATAATTCCCTTTTTACCTAACTAGCAAAAGCATTTGTAAAATGAAAAAGCTATTTGCCTTAGGCCTCTCTGATTGGATCTTCAAAAAGTCTATCAGGAGTGTAGCAGGGACAGGGAAGAGTAAGCATTCAGTTGTGCAAATCTGAACTTTAGCTATTGAGCTCTGTGAACAACATGGCTTTTGTCTCCACAAAGCAGTTCAGAAGGGCAAGTAAATGTGTGAAACGAAGCCTGGGGCTCCACCTGCTGGCTCATAAACCCAGAATTTTGTAATACAATAATTCCCTTTTTATCTAACTAGCGAAAACATTTGCAGAACAAAAAAGCTATTTGCCTTAGGCCTCTCTGATTGGATCTTCAGAAAGTCTATCAGGAGTGTAGCAGGGAGAGGGAGGAGTAAGTATTCAGTTGTTTGTGCAAATCTGAACTTTAGCTAATGAGCTCTGTGAACAACATGGCTTTTTTCTCCACAAAGCAGCTAAGAAGGGTAAGTAAACATGTGAAACGAAGCTTGAGGCTCCACCTGCTGGCTCATAAACCCAACATTTTGTAATACAATTATTCCCTTTTTACCTAACTACTGAAAACATTTGTAAAATGAAAAAGCAATTTGCCTTAGGCCTCTCTGACTGGATCTTCAGAAAGTCTATCAGGAGTGTAGCAGGGAGAGGGAGGAGTAAGTATTCAGTTGTTTGTGTAAATCTGAACTTTAGCTATTGAGCTCTGTGAACAACATGGCTTTTTTCTCCACAAAGCAGCTAAGAAGGGCAAGTTAACGTGTGAAACGAAGCCTGGGGTTTCCCCTGCTGGCTCATAAACCCAACATTTTGTAATACAATAATTCCCTTTTTACCTAACTACTGAAAACATTTGTAAAATGAAAAAGCTATTTGCATTAGGCCTCTCTGACTGGATCTTCAGAAAGTCTATAAGGAGTGTAGCAGGGAGAGGGAGGAGTAAGTATTCAGTTGTTTGTGCAAATCTGAACTTTAGCTATTGATCTCTGTGAACAAAATGGCTTTTTTCTCCACAGTGCAGCTAAGAAGGGCAAGTAAACGTGTGAAACGAAGCCTGGGGTTTCCCCTGCTGGCTCGTAACACCCAAATTTTGTAATACAGTAATTACCTTTTTATCAAACTAGTGAAAACATTTGTAAAATGTTACTTTTAGTCCGACTTTATAGGACCAATATACATGTCTTTTAAGGAAGGTGTCCTTTAAGAAAGGGTTTTCATGCTTGGACAGCCCAGTGAAGCATGGTGCGTTGCTTGTGGTTTGACTATACAGGATTGTCAATAACACTCACAGACAAGTCAGGCAATGTAAAATATAAAGCACAATACAGCTCAACATAACAAGAGAAGGGACTTACCTGCACAGCCTTGATAATGGCGATGACACCAGTAGGCCAGAAGCAGCAGATTGTGGTGAGCACAGCAATCGGCATGTAGTCATGAGGCGGGCGGCGAGGTTCTAGTAGTGCCAGTCCCGGGGGGATCTGTGGAGGGGGGATGCCAGGCTGCGGAGGGACAGTTCCCGCTGGGTATTGCTGTTGGGCAGAAACAACCAGTAAATAAATACCCGATATTGTCCTGTCCTGCAGACAGTTATTCATGATTCATTTCTTCCAGTTAGGTTCACATCTATGCAGATTGTGCGATTTCACAGTGCGTTTTTGAACATGTATTTATGATGTGTTTTGCAGGGGGTTTTTTGCCAATAGGAAAGTATTGGCTTTGATGCAACTTTGGATGGGTGCGACTTTCATGTGACTTTGGATGCTTTTTTTTTCGCGCTAATAGGAAAGTATAACAGTTCTGTTCATGTAGTGCAACCTTTATGCAACTTTTATGCGACTTTACACTCTCTGGCACTCAAGTAGCATCAAAGCTGCATCCATCCAAAGTCGCATCAAAGTCACACCCATCCAAAGTCACACCAAATTCACACCCATCCAAAGTCACACCCATCCAAAGTAGCATCAAAGTCACACCCATTCAAAGTAGCATCAAAGTCACACCCATCCAAAATAGCATCAAAGTCACAGCCATCCAAAGTTGCATCAAAGTCACACCCATCCAAAGTAGCATCAAAGTCACACCCATCCAAAACAGCATCAAAGTCACACCCATCCAAAGTCGCATCAAAGTCACACCCATCCAAAGTTGCATCAAAGTCACACTCATCCAAAGTCACACCCATCCAAAGTAGCATCAAAGTCACACCCATCCACAGTCACACCCATCCAAAGTCGCATCAAAGTCACACCCATCCAAAGTCGCATCAAAGTCACACCCATCCAAAGTAGCATCAAAGTCACACCCATCCAAAGTCGCATCAAAGTCACACCCATCCAAAGTAGCATCAAAGTCACACCCATCCAAAGTCACACCCATCCAAAGTCACACCCATCCAAAGTTGCACCCATCCAAAGTTGCATCAAAGTTACACCCATCCAAAGTTGCATCAAAGTCACACCCATCCAAAGTCACACCCATCCAAAGTAGCATCAAAGTCACACCCATCCAAAGTCACACCCATCCAAAGTCGCACCCATCCAAAGTTGCACCCATCCAAAGTAGCATCAAAGTCACAGCCATCCAAAATAGCATCAAAGTCACACATCCAAAGTCGCATCAAAGTCACACCCATCCAAAGTCGCATCAAAGTCACACCCATCCAAAGTCGCATCAAAGCCACACCCATCCAAAGTCGCATCAAAGTCACACCCATCCAAAGTCGCATCAAAGGTACACCCATCCAAAGTCGCATCAAAGTCACACCCATTCAAAGTCGCATCAAAGGTACACCCATCCAAAGTCGCATCAAAGTCACACCCATCCAAAGTCGCATCAAAGTCACACCCATCCAAAGTTGCATTAAAGTTACACCCATCCAAAGTCGCATCAAAGGTACACCCACCCAAAGTCGCATCAAAGTCACACCCATCCAAAGTCGCATTAAAGTTACACCCATCCAAAGTCGCATCAAAGTCACACCCATCCAAAGTCACACCCATCCAAAGTCACACCCATCCAAAGTCACACCCATCCAAAGTAGCATCAAAGTCACACATATCCAAAGTCACACCCATCCAAAGTAGCATCAAAGTCGCACCCATCCAAAGTCACACCCATCCAAACTCGCATCAAAGTCAATACTTTCCTATTGGCAAAAAAAAAAAAGCATCACAAACGCAACACTTGCATTTTTGAAGTCTATTATGTACAAAATGCAATCTGCTGCAGGAAAAAAGTCCCTGACCCTTCCCAAAAAATGCATCAGCTCAAAACGCACCGATGTGAACTAGATCCATAGGAAATCATGTTGAATGGACTGTAGTGCGTTTTTGCAAAATGGAAAATGCACTGAAATCGGCATAAGTGTGAACCTAGCGTTATGGAGAACCAGTTAGAAAATGTTAGAAAATTGAAAAATTATTATCACAGAAGGGATACTAAAGGCCATGGCACACCATCTACCCTGGTGCTGACCAGAAATCACCAATGGCAAGATCACTTTGGAAGACACAGCAGGGAGGGGCAACACTCATCTCCATGCAAGTATCGGACCCACACCAGCTGGATGAGTAAAGCATGACCCTCAGAATTTGTAGCGTTTTTGGCAGCACGGGAGCGACACCTCACTGCAGAAGCCTGCGAGGGAGCGACACATGCTAATAAGATATTTGTCCCCCTTGAATTTTCTAGAGATCCTGTTGTTGGTGCTTTCTTGTTAGTGACTGGATTGCAAGCGTGACACGGCCCTAAGAAAACGTACAATTGACCCCTTATTCAGCTTTAACTTTGATGAGGATTCTGTAGCTGGGAGACCCTCTGCTACCCCGTCCACAGCCTGACCTCATGCTGATAACACAGATCATCTCTGAGCTCTTGAGAGTTCATAACTGTAGCAAATACTATAGCACCAATAAAATACAGGTATGTAATTAAAAAAATAATAATAAATTGTATATATATACAGTTGTGTTCAAAATAATAGCAGTGTGTTGAAAAAAGTGAATAAAGATCAAAATCCTTCTAATAGCTTTTATTTCCATCCACACAAATGCATTGGGAACACTACACATTCTATTCCAAATCACAACATGAAGAAAAATATATCAAATTTGTGTTGTTCCTCTAAAAAAATTGAAGAAAAGTGAATATTAGACGGTTCAAAAAAATAGCAGTGTTTGTATTCTTTTTTACAAACTCAAACATTCACTATATAAACTGAAAAATGTTTGAAGATTTTGCTTTCCTTTGAATCATTTAATGAATATTTAGTTGTGTAAGCACTGTTTCTGAGAACTGCTGTACATCTGTGTTGCATGGAGTCAACCAACTTCTGGCCCCTGTGATCAGGTATTCCAGCCCAGGATGATTGGACTACATTCCACAGTTCTTCTCTATTTCTTGGTTTTGCCTCAGAAACTGCATTTTTGATGTCACCCCACAAGTTTTCTATTGGATTAAGATCCTGGGATTGGGCTGGCCACTCCATAACATCAATCTTGTTGGTCTGGAACCAAGATGTTGCACGTTTACTGGTGTGTTTGGGGTCGTTGTCTTGTTGGAACACCCATTTCAAGGGCATTTCCTCTTCAGCATAAGGCAGCATGACCTCTTCAAGTATTCTGATGTATTCAAACTGATCCATGATCCCTGGTATGCGATAAATAGGCCCAACACCGTAGTATGAGAAACATCCCCATATCATGATGCTTGCACCACCATGCTTCACTGTCTTCACAGTGTACTGTGGCTTGAATTCAGTGTTTGGGGGTCGTCTGACAAACTGTCTCCGGCCACTAGACCCAAAAAGAACAATCTTACTTTCATCAGTCCACAAAATGTTGCGTTTTCTCTTTAGGCCAGTCAATGTGCTCTTTGGCAAATTGTAACCTCTTCAGCACGTCTTTTTTTCAACAGTGGGACTTTGCGGGGGCTTCTTGCAGATAGCTTGGCTTCACATAGGCATCTTCTAATTGTAACAGTACTCACAGAGAACTTTACATCTTCTTTGATCTTCCTGGAGCTGATTGTTGGCTGAGTCCTTGCCATTTTGGCTATTCTTCTATCCATTCGAATGGTAGTTTTTTGCTTTCTTCCACGTCTTTCAGGTTTTGGTTGCCATTTTAAAGCATTTGCGATCATTTTAGCTGAGCAGCCGATCATTTTCTGCACTTCTTTATATGTTTTCCCTCTCCAATCAACTTTTTAATCAAGGTACGCTGTTCTTCTGAACAACGTCTGGCACGACCCATTTTGCTCAGAATTTCAGAGAGAAATGCACTGTAACCAGCATGTACAACATTTGCTGCCTTCCTTCCTTAAATAAGGGCAATAATTGCCACCTGTTTTTCAAAGAATGAATGACCTCACTAATAGAACTCCACACTGCTATTATTTTGAACATGCCCCTTTCAATGAGTGATTCAATGACACAGAATCAGCAGCATGCATGTCATGACTGTTGGGTCTGTTGGATTTCTATTACTCTACTACACCTGCTAGTAAATGATTTGCCATGTAGAAATATCATTTCTACCAAAAACAGTGATTGATCCGGTTAGTGATGTCTGACTGCTATTATTTTGAACACAACTGTATATTAATAAAATTTATTTATTTTTTTCATTATTATTATTTATTTAATGCTACTGATATTTAGACGTATTAACTGGATTTTTTCTGTAAGGTTATAGACTCTTTTTTTTTTTTTTACAAACGATTTTTATTAAAGGATAGACAACAGTAACAGTATAACTACTTGAAGATCAAAACAGCTCAAGAAAAAGGCACATAGGTGAGAAACAGTAGTATAGATACAAGCATAAAAAAGATAAATGCATGTACATGAATGAGACAGTCAGTAAGAAATACAAAACAACCAAGATGTTAACAAAGATTTGAAACACATCGAACCATGACAGACCATCAGTCAGACAATAAATTCCGATGTGTTTTCCAACCATCCCATTTTCTGTTGAACAAGTGCATCCTATCTAGCAGTGTGTAGTGGATATGTTCCATGAGCATGACCATGTCAACTCTCTGCAACACTGAGTCTAAAGGAACGGTCGGTGACTTCCAGTGAAGGGCAATGGCCCAAAAGGATGAGACAGAAGTCGTGTGGATTAGCCTCATCTCATTGACAGGAACACCCGAAATAGGAGCTCCCAATAAACAAATTTGTATAGACATTGTTATGGGAGTATCTGCCAGGGCAGAGGCCAACACCAAGATCCTATTCCAGATCAAGGAGAGACTAGGACATGCCCAAAACACGTGCACAAGGTTTCCAGCGAGGCCACAACCCCTGAAGCAGAGATGCGATGTCCCTGGGAACATGACATGTAGTCCAGAGGGGTATAATACCAGCGAGTCAAAACTTTAAGGTCTCACGGACCGAGAGAGATCTAGAGCCCCTCTGTATATTATCCACCATGGAATCCAAGTCCTCATCAGAAAAATTAGTGCCGCAATCTGCCTCCCACTTCTGTCTATACAGGGGGGGAGTAGGGAAGGTGGTGTCCCTAAAGGAGCAATATAAATCAGAGATGAGACCCCTACATCTGGGAAAGTCACGGCTGATACGTTCAAAAATTGTGATCGGGGACGAAGGTGTCAAATCAAAGTGTCTTATCTGTCAATATCGGTAATGCTAGGTTATAGACTCTTTATAGCTTCTCCAAGCCACTTCTTCAGTTCCAATGAGTATCAGGAAGACACCCCAACAGGGGCAGACTGACCATTTGGAAACTCAGGCACTGCCTGAGAGTCCAGGGTCAGTATGGGGCCCCATGAGATGCCCCTTGTACCTTTTTCATAGGCTTTTTTGAGTTTGGGTAAGGACACGGGCCCCATGATCCCCTATTGCCCGGGGGCCCCATGATCCCCTATTGCCCGGGGGCCCCATGAGTTGTCAGTCCACCCCTGCACCTCAACATTTATATTTACAAGGATAATGCAGACACCTTAATCCACACTCAATGAAATATATCAAAGCAGATGTTGATTAGCCAAGAATATAATGGAAGGTGTGGAAGTCGTAGAACCCACCCAGTTCTTGTTTTGAAATCCCAGCCTTGGTGTCAGGAAGTCTGCATAGGTGTCAATCTTTTGAGTTACATATCTGACTATATCAAATGTTGTCAAATCACAGGGGTAGAGATGTTAAAATAGTATTATATGTGGGCAAGGGACGGTGTTGAAGGCCTCACTCCTATTCAATGACGGTTGTTCCAATTTGATGTAAATGGCCTCTATCATGCCTCTTGCAAACCAGTTGTCCTCTCTGTCCATAATGTGCATCTCGCTGTCCCTGAAATAATTTCCCTTTTCCTTAAGGAGTTCCATTCACCCTGTCAAAAAATAAAAGTCAACAGCTACAAAAAACTGTAGCTGCTGACTTTTAAAAAACAGCCACTTACCTGTCCCTCAGTCCCGTGGTGTGTCCCCCGCAGTCTGTTTCACCAGCTGTCCTGTATTCCTGGAGGTTGGCATCTTCAGTGTGGGCACCCGGCTGTGACTGCTTGCGGCTTCACAGCCGGGTACCCACCGCTTGTTCCACCCACTGACACCAATGATGAGGCACTATTCCACCCACAGACACCAATGATGGAGCACTATTCCACCCACAGACACCAATGATGGAGCACTTTTTCTCCTACTGACACCAAAGCTGGGATACTATTCCTCCCACTAATACCAATGATGGGGGCACTATTCCTAGCACTGACACCAATGATGGGGGCACTATTCCTTCCACTGACACCACAAATGGGACACTATTCCTCAACCTAATACCAAAGAGAAAACACTCTTCACTCCCACTGACACCAAGATATTTTCTACTCCCGCTGGCTACAGTCCGGCCCTTCTAAAGTTTGAAGAACAGTAAACTGGTCCTTTGTTTAGAAAGTTTGGAGGCCCCCGCACTAGAGACTGCACTGACCACTGTCTTTCCTGTGGTGACTGGAAGTTCAAGGAAGCAGCACTGAGTGAGCAGGAGCCAGCAGCATTGAAAGTTGTAAACTGCAAAGGCTGGGATAAGACTTTTAGCAAATAGTTTACTGGGGAATGTTTATTTTATTGTGCTCAATGTGTTAAAGTGGTTGTAAAGCCTGAAGGTTTTTTTTACCTATTCTATGCATGAATGTAAAAACCTTTCTGTGTCCCAAACCCCCTAATACTTATCTGAGCCAATTTGCGATCCAGCATTGTGCATGAGAGCCTCAGCTTTCCCAGGTCTCTCCCTGCTCATTGGTTGAGACAGCAATGGGAGCCATTGGCTCTTGATGCTGTCAATCACAGCCAGTGGGGGAGTTGGCAAGGCTGAGGAGTGCTCTGTGTTTTCCCTAGAGTAATACAGAGGCGGCTAGGGAGCAAGCATGCACGAGCTGCTCGTTCTGCCAGCGGGGAGTGCAGGTGGGGGGCATGAGAAGAGGAGGATCGGGCTGCTCCGTGCAAAACCATTACACACAGCAGGTAAGTATAACATGCTTGTGATTTAAAAAAAAATAAACAGGAAGCTTTAATATCACTTTAAAGGGGAACTCTATTCATCTGAGCACCACAAACCAAAAATGCTATTTAGTTTGTTTTTAATATTCAAAGCAAACTCCCCCATCCATCCATCCATGTCTGAATGCTATATTTTCCTGAGAAAACATTTTGAAAAACACCCCTGGCATTTCAGGCAGTGGCCATCTTGAGTAAGGGCGGATCATTCATGTAGCATTTACTTCCTGGAATCCATCTGCCCATAGCTCATGCATATGCTGAACTGAGATCCCTCCCCTCCTGAAGACTCCTGGGCTATATGACATCATTTGCCTAGGCATGGAAACCAGGAAGTAACTGAAGAAATTTACAAAAAAAACTTTGATACAATTAAATATACGATACTTTCCTATCGATTTACTAATGCTAGCAACATAAAGATTCAAAATAGTCCATGCTGATTTATAGAGTGAAGTTCCACTTTAAAATGGAAGTAAACCCTATTTTTTATGTTTTACCTACAGATAAGCCTTTAATAAAGCTTACCTGTAGGTACTGTAAATATCTCCTAAACATGTGCCGTTCAGGAGATAATTACTGCAGCAGCACCAGTGATGTCACCGGCGCATGTGCGTACTGCCCATTGAGAGAGCCGTGCCGTGGCCAACACTTCTGTGCACATGTGCAGGAGTGACGTCATTGTGATTCAGCCAAACAGCTGCTGCCTGTGAACCTGGAAGGAAGACCGGGTGAAGATGGGGGTCTTGTTGAGCTATGACAGCGCTCTGCTGGAGGGCTTCATTTTCAGTTAAGCCTGAAAATTATTTTTTTGCGGTTTACTACTGCTTTAAGATAAAAAATGCCGAGGGTTTATTTCTGCTAAAAAGTGTCAGAAGACTGCTGAGTTTTCATTAAAGTATATGTAAACCCTCACCTTGTGAAACAACTCATACAGTTTCAAACAGAAATGAAAGGTAAAACATTTGTGTATAGATATAAAACAAAATGATAAATAACTTCCTTCCCCTTTTTTATAAGTGATCATATACCCTCTGTTCTCAGCTGCATAGAGAGGTGAGGGTGGAGAAACAGCAGTACACTGAACATCACCCAGTGAATGACTGGGAGGAAGAGGGTGTCAGGAAAAATGTGATCATTGGAGAAGAGCAGGCTGAGTTCCCAGCACAGCTAGAGAACTGACCACGCCGTGCTCTCATACTTACTGTGGTCAGTTTTATAGGAAAGCTAAGGGACTGGCAGGAACACTGGGGATTTCACACAAAGGAAACAATACAAAGAGAACAGGATACGATTTCATGCAAGTAAAACATTTGTGTATAGATTTAAAAACAATTATAAATAACTTCCTTCCCCTTTTTTATAAGTCATCATATACCCTCTGTTCTCAGCTGCATAGAGAGGTGAGGGTGGAGAAACAGCAGCACACTGAACATCACCCAGTGAATGACTGGTGGGAGGGGGGGTGTCAAGAAAAATGTGATCATTGGAGGAGAGCAGGCTGAGTTCCCAGCACTAGAGAACTGACCAAGCCGTACCCTCATGCCTACTGTGGTCAGTTTTATAGGAAAGCTGAGGGACTGGCAGGAACACCAGGGATTTCACACAAAGGAAGCAATACAAAGAAAATAGGATACTTTTTTATACAAGTACATGGTACAGCAGGTTTGTTTGTCCTGTGTAGATATACAGTAAATGCTGAAGCATTGAAAAGTGGCTTGGAGAATCGATGGAAGATATTCAACATTACAGAACAAGTCCAGTTGATAAGGCTATTACTAGATCCACTGTGACCTGGATCAGGGAGAACCTTCACAGACACATCATCCAATTCATCGTTTTAGCAAATACCCAATTGCATTCATTTTTTTATATCTCCCTGGAGATCAGCTTTAAAGAAGTCTCACTTCAATTTTTCTGAATGTGCCGTGTTCCCCAGGGGTTAAAGTACATGTACTATTTTGTTCCATCATCCTATGTGCTACAGGGCACCCCCTTTCCCCCCAAGGCCATCTGACCACACAGCTGGCAAGGAGATGTCTGCTTTGACAGAGGGCACTTTGTGCTTCTCTACGTACTTGCCCTGGGGCAAACGTCGTATGAGGAATGCAAGGTGAATGGAAGCTTGTCAGCTAAAATGTTCCAGGAGGCCAGGCAAGTGATTGAATATGGAGAAAAGTGCTGTACTGGTTGTCAAACCAACTATTTCCTTACTAGCTGTATGTTCAGAAGGCCATGACGGGAGAGGGGGCACCCTGTCTGACCTCCCAGCCATAGGCAGCTCATAGGAAGATGGGACAAAGTGCGACGTGTACTATGTCTTCAGGGGAACATAACACAGGAATGAAAATCAAAGTGAGATTTTGATTCTCAGACTGTCATCTCATATCTTCAGGGGACTCCATCAATGAGATCTCTGTACCTGTGTTCCCAACTCCGTCCTCCTGCCAGGACTATAACAAGCAGCTCCTCAATCCCTGCCTATTGTTCATTGCAGGAGATGCAGGAGCAGTGACACTTTATGGCAGGGAAGGGGCAGAGTCAGGAACTCATTACTGGGGTCTCTGAAAGATAAAAAAAGCAAAATAAGAGTTTTCTTCAGACTGACCCTTTAATGTATTTTCAATGTGACCCAACCAGGACAGGGGCTTTTGTAGGAGACAAGGGGCTAGCCTTCTACCCATTGCCCATGGAGAGAGCGGTTCATTCTTTAATGATGGACAACAGAATAATGAACGCTGAGACCTAGGCTTGGATTAGATCTCTAAAGATAAAAAAATCTTCCATTCTGGATTGGATGGAAAGGTGTAATATTAATCTTATACAGATGATGGTCAGAGGAAACACGAGGCACTCCTGCAGACTGGGTTGGAGAAGCTCCTCCACTTGGGACATAAATATTTATCAACAATCTCCCTCAAGATATCTATGAAGACAAATGAATTCCACTTTTTCACACCTGAAAGACAGCATGTGTAATGGACTTGTTGTATTCAAGGGTTGGAGGTGCCGGGCTGTCTGGGGTGGGATCCCTGGCTTGTCTGGGTGCTTGGCTGTTGATTAGCTTCCTATTAATTAGATCACTTTTAGCTGTTGGGCGTACTGTTTACCATTGGCATTGTTTAGGATAATGTGATCAAGCTCTTACCTAATCAGTGTGTATCCCAATGTGTAATATTTGTTTTTATTGTTCATGTGGGGACTGCTCCTATTTTTTAAGTGTATAAAAGCCTGTATTTCTGTTCAATAAAAAGATCCAGTTGCACCTAAGCTAGTGTTGTCTAGTCTTGGATGCAATGCCCAGCTATAATACCTTGGTCCTGTGTCCCAGCGGCGAGGAAGAGGTTCTCTGATGGAACCATCCAATCGGGGTGACAGGCGGCAGCGGTGGGATTTGCTTCCTCCCTTCAGAGCAATCCAAACTACCACTGGGGTTGTGGATGAAGAAGGACAGGAAATGGCAGCTGAATTTCAGTGGAGACTGCAGGAAGCGTTGGCCCAGTTTGTTGGCCCTGTCTCTGCAGAAGGTGAGCTGGACTGGAAGGATGTGATTTGAAGAGAACTGTGGGACGCGGCCCTCGAGGAGGTTCAGGTTCTCCAGGGAGAAGTACTTCCAACTACAGAGCAGCAATTTTGTGATCAGCTTGCATTGCAGATACCATTCCTAGAAGAACATCCTCGAGAGGAATGGCTGCTGAAACTGGAGAGGCTGGTACAGATGGAAATGGTGCTGGATGATGGGTATTGGGCGCTGCAATGGTATGCTACCCAAGTGTGTGTGTGGCTGAAGAACAGCGATCCCATAGAAGGCTAGCCCCTAGTCCACTCCAAAAGCCCCTGTCCTGGTTGGGTCTGTCACATTCTCCAATAGCTGTTTGCAGCTTTATCAAAGAACTACAAAACTGCAAACTGCACTTGATAAAAGAGCTCTACAATGTCCTATTACAGATGGCATAGGACAGTGTAGCTGCATATATAGCAAAAACCTGGCAACTAGGGACGGACTTTATGCATACCTACCACGCTTCTCGACATTGCTTTTCAGAGGCAAAAGTAAAAGACAACAAATGCCATAATAATTGAATCGCTTGGAGTCAAACCAATGTAATACAATGTAAACTTCCAATTATGGCAATCAGGCCTTGTTCACATGAGTGGCACTCTCTATCACCCCTCTGAAAGGCAATCCATGGCAGATCACCTTCCAGAGAGCAAGAGAGCAGCAGCTACCAGCAGTACTTGGTCAAGGTCATCCTGCTCCCAGGGCAGAGGTGCCAAACTGCGCCTCTCCACCCCTACCCCCCACCCCTTCACCCCCGCCCAGTTCATCATGTGCAAGCTTAGGGGATCCTACGCCCAGCAGTCATTCACTTGTCCAGATCACTGCCACTGTAACTACTTGTGTCCCTTGTAAAAGAAGGAAGGTGCCCCCATCCCTACAGCAAACCATTGCGCCCAGGGCAGCTGGCCCTCCCGCCCACCCCTTGTCCCAGCCCTGGCTGCCAGCCATTCAGGAGGCGATACACCCATCTTCTGAATACCCTTTTTTTTTTTTCAACCAAACAGGGATTTTCTTATTGAAATTCTGTGCTGCAACCATGAGCCAAGTGTTTGGATTGTGGCTGCGGCGGGTCACATTTGTGACATTACTGCCCACCACACGCAACATGCTATTTAATTTTTGCCACGCCACAAAGAATCATGTTCGGGCAATATGTGCTACCCCCCTCCAGCCACCTTTGCACAGTTTAGGTGGATGATTGAAGGGGCAGATAGACCACCCATGTGTACGAGGTCTTCATTCGTAAGTCCAGCCAAAACTTCTTTTATCATTTTAAGTAGAATAGAGAAGGATTAGAATGCCTGCTGGATCTTTACTGCTATGCAGGACTCCATGACAGACAGATTGTTCCTCAAAATATAACCTTACAGGGGTCCTAACCCTTCCCCACGCTATCCAAAATGACATAATTTGCTGGATTTACGCTTTGAAGTTCGGAAACTGACATACTCTACATATTGTGCTTCATATTATGTAAAAAGAAGCAGTCATTGTTGGATTTATGTAAGGATCTGAGCATTTCGTGTTAAAGTGGTATTAAACCCAAAAGCAAACATTTTTTATATTGCAGCTCACCAATTCTTACATGTGATGGCTGCATTAGTTTTCTTTTTTAGGCTTTCTTTCTTCTATTTTCATCTGGTGATTTAGTCAGTAAATATGTTGTCTTTCAAAAGAACAAGCTCTCCTGAAGATATATCAGTTTACAGGGATGAGACAAACTATTTAAAACTGGCAGGGATGCTTACAATGATCAGATTTTATTTATTTAAACCTCTGTCCCAAAAGGAAAAAAAACTGTTTGCTGTGACTGATTATAAAGTGTTAGCTGGAGTTTGACTTCAATTTGTTAGTGTATCTAAATTTGCTAGTACATCTAACTTCTCCCTCCCCCCAGACTGACAATGCTGCTCTCCAAAGGTGCCCCCTGTGCTCCCTCATCCAGAGCGGGGGTGCTCTAATACAGGAGGTATGTTACTGGCCAAATCATCAGGTGACGACAGGGGGGAAAGCCTAAACAAAGAAAACAAATTCAGCCTCCACATCAAATGATTGGTAAGCTGCAATATACACTATATTGCCAAAAGTATTGTGACACCCCTCCAAATCATTGGATTCAGGTGTTCCAATCCCCTCCATGACCACAGGTGTATGCAATCAAGCACCGAGGCATGCAGACTGCTTCTACAAACATTTGTGAAAGAATGGGTCGCTCTCAGGAGCTCAATGACTCCAAGCGTGGTACCGTGATAGGTTGTCACCTGTGCAATAAGTCCATCCGTGACATTTCCTGGCTACTAAATATTCCACAGTCAACTGTTAGTGGGATTATAACAAAGTGGAAGCCACTGGGAACAACAGCAACTCAGCCACCAAGTGGTAGGCCACGTAAAATGACAGAGGGGGGTCAACGCATGCTGAAGCGCACAGTGTGCAGAAGTCGCCAACTGTCCTCAGAGTCAATAGCTAAAGACCTCCAAACTTCATGTGGCCTTCAGATTAGCACAACAACAGTGTGTAGAGAGCTTCATGGAATGCATTTCCATAGCTGAGCAGCTGCATCCAAGCCTTACATCACCAAGTGCAATGCATAGCATTGGATGCCATGGTGTAAAGCACACCAGTATACTGTCCTTCAGACAGGAGGGCCAGATTAGGGCCAGCGAGGATAGAAAATGCCTTGGCCCCAGCATCAGTGAGAACAAACATAGCCGCAGGGTTGATGGTCAGTAGGAGGAGTAGTGCCCCATCATTGGTATCAGTAGGAGGAGTAGTGCCCCATCATTGGTATCAGTGGGAGGAATAGTGTAACATCATTGGTATCAGTGGGAAGAACAGTGCCCCATCATTGTTATTAGTGGGAGGAATAGTGCCCCATCATTGGTATTAGTGGAAGGAATAGTGTCCCATCATTGGTATTAGTGGGAGGAATAGTGTCCCATCATTGGTATCAGTGGGAGGAATAGTGCCCCATTATTGTTATTAGTGGGAGGAATAGTGCCCCATCATTGGTATCAGTGGGAGGAATAGTGTCCCATCATTGGTGTCAGTGGGATGAATAGTGCCCCATCATTGGTATCAGTGGGAGGAATAGTGCCCCATCATTGGTATCAGTGGGAAGAACAGTGCCCCATCATTGTTATTAGTGGGAAGAATAGTGCCCCATCATTGGTATCAGTGGGAGGAATAGTGCCCCATTATTGTTATTAGTGGGAGGAATAGTGCCTCATCATTGGTATTAGTGGGAGGAATAGTGCCCCATCATTGGTATTAGTGGGAGGAATAGTGCCCCATCATTGGTATTAGTGGGAGGAATAGTGCCCCTTCATTGGTTTCAATGGAGAAGTACTGCCACATTGTTGGTCTCAGTGGGAGGAATAGTGCCCCAAGGGCTGGATAGAGGGTAGCAAATGGCCATATCCGGTCCTCGGGCCACAGTTTGGAGACGCCGGCTCTAGAGCAGTGGAGACGTGTTCTCTGGAGTGACCAATCACGCTTCTCTGTCGGGCAATCCGATGGATGTGTCTGGGTTTGTCGGTTGCCAGGAGAACGGTACTTGCCTGACTGCATTGTGCCAAGTGTAAAGTTTGGTGGAGGGGGGATTATGGTGGGGGTTGTTTTTCAGGGGTTGGGCTTGGCCCCTTAGTTCCAGTGAAGGGAACACTTAAAGCAGTAGTAAACCGCATCCAAAAAAGAAAAAAAAAAAAAGAACCCCTGCAAGGAAAAGGCATAGTGTCCTGGTATGCTTTGCATACTAGCACATTATGAAGGACTTATCTTGAAATGGAACCCTCCAACGGAGCGCTGTCACAGTTCCCCGGGGCTTCCATCTTCACCAGTCTTCCTTCCGGGTTCAGGAGCTCTGGCTGGCTGGCTGACTGGCCAAGCCGTGTTGCCGTCACCACATGCACGCGGGAGTCCCAGGCCACGGCACAGTGCATACCCGTGCCGTTCCTTCAGAGAGCATGTGCCGACTATCAAAAAGGGCTAATATCTCCTAAACGGTGCATAATTAGGAAATATTAATTTTACCTACAGATAAGCTTTATTATAAACTTGCCTGTTGGTAGAATTATTAAAGAAGAGATTACTACCACTTTAACCACTTTCCTACCGGGCACTTATACCCCCTTCCTGCCCAGGCCAATTTTCAGCTTTCAGCGCTGTCGCACTTTGAATGACATTTGTACGGTCATGCAGCATTGTACCCATTTGAAATTTGTATAATTCTTTCACACAAATAGAGCTTTCTTTTGGTGGTAATCGCCCCTGGGTTTTTTATGTTTTGCACTATAAACAAAAAAAAGAGCAAAAAATTTGAAAAAAAAGTTTTTCTTTGTTTCTATTATAAAATTTTGCAAACAGGTAATTTTTCTCCTTCACTGATGTGCGTTGATGAGACTACACTGATAGGCAGCACTGATAGGCATCATTGATGGGCACTGATGAGGTGGCACGTATAGGCAGCACTGATGGGCATTGATAGGCTGCACTGATGAGGCGGCACTGGTGGGCATTGATGAGGAGGCACTGATGATGCTGCACTGATATGCAGCAATGATGGTTGGCACTGATGGGCACTGATAGGTGGCACTGATGGATGACACTGACTGGCAGTGCTGACTGACAGCATTGACTGAGAGTCGTGACTGGCAGCACTGACTTATGGCACTGATGGGCGCAACTGCTGGACAGCACTGATGGGTGGCCCTGTTGGGGGCACTGCTGGGCACTGGTGGGAGGCACTGATGAGCACTGCTGGGTTGCACTACTGGGCAGCACTGCAGGGCACTAATCATTAGGGCACTGACCATCAGTACCCTGATGATCAGTACAGATCTCCTCTGTGACATTTGCCGGTTATCGGCAGTACTTTCCTCATGCTGTGACAGCGCGAGGAAAATGCTGCCGATAACCAGCAACTGCATTTACTCTGTCATCTGCTGTGTCATTGGAAACAGCTGATCAGGAGGTAAAAGGCTTATGTGATTGGCCTTTTACTTCATCACGTGATCAGATTAGTCTGTAGGACACAGAGATCATGGAGATTGCTGGGTGCGTGCCCCTGGGGGTGCATGGGAGGGCACGTTCTGGGAGGTCGTCATATGATGCCCTCCCAGAACTGGATAATCGCGCTGTAGCCGTCATGCGACTATAGCATGGTTACCAAGTGGTTAAGGCATCAGCATACCAAGACATTTTGGACAATTTCATGCTCTCAACTTTGTGGGAACAGTTTGGGGATGGCCCCTTCCTGTTCCAACATGACTGCACACCAGTGCACAAAGCAAGGTCCATAAAGACATGGAGGAGCGAGTTTGGGGTGGAGGAACTTGACTGGCCTGCACAGAGTCCTGACCTCAACCCCATAGAACACCTTTGGGATGAATTAGAGTGGAGACTGTGAGCCAGGCCTTCTTGTCCGACATCAGTGCCTGACCTCACAAATGCGCTTCTGGAAGAATGGTCAAACCTTCCCATAGACACCCTCCTAAACCTTGTGGACGGCCTTCCCAGAAGAGTTGAAGCTGTTATAGTTGCATAGGGCGGGGCCAACTCAATATTGAACCCTATGGACTAAGACTGGGATGCCATTAAAGTTCATGTGCGTGTAAAGGCCGGCCGACCAATACTTTTGGCAATATAGTGTAATTTAATTTTGGTTTTGGGATTAATACCACTTTAATATGATGGAATTCCAGGCTATTCCTAACTAAGCTTGAACTTTCTTTCACCCCCTTCTAATGACCCTGTGGAGGGAAGATGGTGCTCCGATCTGGTCACATGATCTCCATATTGGCCGACTTCGGAGTAGAGGAGAGATCGCTGACAACGGGTGCAGAGCCTGTGTGATGACACCACCTATTGGCTTACTATGGGGTATCCTTTGTCGGTGGTTCCTCCTCTTCCCTGAAGCCACCACTGAGAGCCAACCATAAGACCAGACTGGAGGGCCCTCAGAATAGGTAAGTACATGCATCTTCCTTCTACAGGGTAGTTATTATAGGACTTAGAAGGGGGCGGGAATAGGAGAACAGCTTGGAATTCCACTTTATATCGGAACTCCGACCTTTCCCTTAGTCGTACAAACGCCTCAGATGTGCTGAAATGTCTTACTCTGATTTCACAGCTCACTGTGAGCATCTCACAGTGTGCATTAGAAACTACAGAAAGTCAGAAAGAGTCCATCTCATTTCCTTGCTGGAGGACGTCCAGCATCATCCACCTCTTCATCACCCCCCCCCCCCAGCCTGCCTGTTTCTGTTTTACCCCTTACATTCATTGCATTTCGGTCATGGAAGCTCAGCATCAGATGCAGGCATTACCTAGGGCGGTATGCCAGCAAATACAGTCTGCTTAGGAACACCCGCTCCTCCAGACTGACACCCTTCCATCTGTGTATTTAAAACTCCTCCCAAGAACCAGCCCACAGTTTGCATGATGGCTGAGGGCTGGTGAACACAGTACTGGGGTAGGGTGAAGTTTTTAGGAAGTTATGTATAGCACCTTGCTGCCCCCCCCCTCCCCACCAGCCATGATGTGCCTGCATTGCATAGAGTAGTACAGAGACCCAGTGATGACATCACTGAATCTAAAATAAGGTATGTCAAGAAAACAGAAAGGTTTTATTTAAAAATGTCATTAGTATGTTGATACAGGGATAAAGGAGACACCAGGGAGGCCAGATGTAAATTGAACTTCAGATTCAAAGTGTATAACCAGCTAATGCTTTTTTAGTTTTGAATAGAATTAGAAAGGATTAGAACCCCAGTTAGGTTTTTACTGCTACCTGGGGCTCCATTATAAAGATCTCCCTTCACTTCCTGTCCCACTGACAACATTTTGCCAGACCGACAGAGAAAGGAACTCTTCAACAGCAACACACGCAGAAATATAAATGTTTTTAGAGAAGTTGAAGCCTAGTACCCCTGTCATTTTCATTCTGTGTCCCTGTTGAGGGACCTCACTTCCTGTCTGGTGATACCACTGTCACCGGGACAGGAAGTGAGGGTAAATCTCTCCAATCGGGGCTCAGATGGCAGTAAGAACCAGGCAGGGGTTCTAATCCTTCCGCTCTATACAAAACTAGGGAAAAAATGGTTAACTATGAAAGAACAATGTTTTCCTGTTATCACTTTCCCGATTAGTAGGGTGTAGGTCCTCGGGCCTGCCCGGAAAGTCTTGGGTGGGGGAGACGTGTCCTTTTGGTGAGGTCCTCTCCCTCCCATGGGGTCTCCCTTCGGGGGATCCCTACTAAGTAATCAGGGTGGCCTTGCTTCGGCAGGCCTCCTGAAGAAAGGGGTCCACCTGGATTTGGCCTGGTGGACCAGTGAGTGCCTTAGTCCCTGTCAGGAACCTTGTGCCCCAGGGGATCAGGACTAGGGCCCTTTCTCTTCAGAGGAGGGCTAGACATACACCCTGTGCAATTTTTTTGTGTGCTTCACTTTTGTGTGCTTACTTTTTTTTGCACTGGGTGCTAGTTTTGTGAGTGTGTTCACTACACCGCGGGACTTCAAAAATATTTTCCATGTTATTTAGCCTTAGTTACTTTGTCTGAGACTTATTCTTCGTCTTGAGAGTCAGCTACCTGACCAGGGGCGGACTGACCAGTCAAACACTCGGGCACTGCCCGAGGGCCCGGGGTCAGTAGGGGGCCCCATGAGATGCCCCTGGTACCTTTCATTGGCTTTTTCATAGGCTTTTTTGGGTGTTGGTGAGGACACAGGGGCCCCATGATCCCCTATTTCCCAGGGGCCCCATGAGTTGTCAGTCCGCCCCTGTACCTGACTACATTTTGACAAATTCATTATATCAGCTTGGGGTCAGACAGTGGAGAGTGAATACCGGTCAGACCTCAGAGAACATTTCTCCCTTGACTGGAAGAACCAAGAATCCAGCTCAGGCAAAGCAGGTCAAACACAATAAGATCATGGGTAACCTATGCAGGTATATTGAACCTGAATGTTTGGATCCTTGCCAAGTTGTGAGTGCTTCGTTCATGCAAACTTCCATCTTTTATTCGGTACTCACCGTTCCCATGGGGTATACTGGTACATAGGCTGTGCAGGGTTGAAGGTGCATTGGATACCCTGTAGGTTGTGACACATATCCTCCAACTGGCATGGTCCCCGTGGGAGTGTGCGTCTGCACCACATACCCCTGGGGGGCTGGTGGTGGGCCCGTGAAAGGCGTTTCCTGTAGGTATCCTTGGGCATCCTGGCGAGTAAGGGTGGCACTGGCTGGCTGGGGTGGTGGATCATTATAACCTGGAATAACCCCATTGCAGGGGCCTTCCCCTACAGGCTGATTATAAGGTGGGGGAGAGCTGTGGGGTCCCGAGTCTGGAGGGCCTGGAGAGATCAAGGAGAAAGAGCGAGAAAGAAAGAGAGGGAGTAAGACAGAGAAAATTAAAAAGAGGAAGAAAAAGGAGAAAAGGGGAAGGAAGGAAGAGAAAGAAAGAAAGAAAGAAAGAAAGAAAGAAAGAAAGAAAGAAAGAAAGAAAGAAAGAAAGAAAGAAAGAAAGAAAGAAAGAAAAAGATTATGAGTGACAGAGAAAACACAAGAGGAAATGAGAGACAGATAGGAAGACAGGGAGACAAGTGGAAGGAGAGGAAGAAAGGCAACTAGAAAAAAAGGAACAGAAAGAGTGGGCGTGATACAGGAGAAGTAAAAAGAGAGGAAGGGAGATAAAGAAGAAGAGAAAGGAGTGGAAAGGAGAGGAGAAGAGAGGAGAGGAGGGGAAGGGAAGGGAAAGGAAGAAAAAAGGAAAGGGAAGGAAAAAAAATGTGTGAGACAAAGCAATATAGAGAGGGAGAGAGAGTATTACAGGGAGGCAAGTGGAAAGAAAGGAAGATAGATTGAAGGAGAAAAAAGAAAAGGAAGGAAACACGTAAGACAAAAAAGGAAGGGGGGAAGGAAAAAGACAGAGGGCGTTAGTGAGAGAAGAGAGGGACTGACAGAGAGAGGGAGAGAAAAAGAGAGAGGGAATGAATGAAAGAAAGGATAGAAAGAGGGAGTGAGAGAGAGAAATAAAAGTAGAAAAGAGGAAAGGAAAGAAAGAATGCAAAAGAGAGGAAGTAAGAGAGGGAGACAAGTGGGAAAAGTGGAGGAGAGGAGAGATGGAGTGAAGAGTGAGACAGAGGGAGGTAAAAAGAGAGGAGAAAGATTCAGAGAAAAAGAAAGAAAGGAAGGAAGGAGAGAGAGAGAGAGTTGGGGAGAGAGAAGAGAGGGAGAGCCAGAGAGGAAAAGTGAAGAAGAAAAGGGGAATGAAGGAGAGAGGAAGAGAAAGAGCGAAAATTAAAAAAATAGAGATAGACAGAGAGAAGTATAGAGAACGGTAGTGAGAGAGAGAGATAGACATTAGGGAAGGAGTGTGATGGAGAGAGAAGACACAATGAATGTGAGTGACAGAAAGAAAGAGAGAGGAAGAGAGAAAGTGAAGCGGACACAGATAGAGTGAGAGAGGAGAGGACACTGTCACACAGAGCTGCAGATAACAACCTCCTGGGGCAATAACAGGTCAGAATACACGAGAAGTGACAGGGACAGCCACAGTACTCTATATATAGACACACAACATATATACACTGTATACTTACTGTCCATACACACTCACACGTATATATTAGTGCACAGTATTTTAATCTACTTGTTAGGGTGACCTTGTACATGTAAAAATACAGACGTGGCACATGGAGACAAGTGCATGGATGAATACATAGGTGACAGATTGATTTACTAAAACTGAAGAGTGCAAAATCTGGTGTACCAGTGTATGGGAGCCAATCAGCTTCCAGGTTTTATTGCCAAAGCTGAATTGAACAAGATGAAGTTAGAAGCTGATTGGCTACCGTGCACAACTGCACCAGATTCTGAGTGCACCATTTTTAGTAAATCTGCCCCATGGTGACATGTACATGTATAAATACATAGGTGCCACATGGTGACATATACATGTATAAATACATAGGTGACACATGGTGACATGGACATGTAAAAATACATAGGTGACACATGGTAATATGTACATGTATAAGTACATACATGACACATGGTGACATGTTCATGTATAAGTACATAGGTGACACATGGTGACATGTATAAATACATAGGTGACACCTATGTATTGGTGGATGGTGGATACATAGGTGCCACACAGTTGCATATATATGTATAAGTACATACATGACACATGGTGACATGTTCATGTATAAGTACATAGGTGACACATGGTGACATGTTCATGTATAAGTACATAGGTGACACATGGTGACATGTATAAATACATAGGTGACACCTATGTATTGGTGGATGGTGGATACATAGGTGCCACACCGTGGCATATATATAAGAACATACATGACACATGGTGACATGTTCATGTATAAGTACATAGGTGACACATGGTGACTTGTACATGTATAAACACATAGATGGCACACAGTGACATCATACATATGTGAATACTTAGGTGACACACGGTGACATTTGTATTTGGACCTATACTGACACACAGAGGTGCCCGCAGTGTACCTGAGCAATGTACAGTGTACCCGAGCAACGTGCAGTGTACCCGGCCTAACACAGTCTGACATCTGGGGGTGTGGGTCACCCACTCACACACAGCCCCCCCCCCCCCCATTCCTTCCTCTCTTCCTTGCATCTGACCAGCACCTATATATCAATGAGGATGATGATGACGGAGATGAGGATGATGAGGGACCACGGACACGACACGAGAGACACAGACAAGATACGTTATTGTTTATTACGGGGTGAGCAGAACACAGGTGCGCGATTTTCTGGATAAGAACGTTTGGAATCGATCTTAATATCCCCTCCCCCATTTTTTTTTTTTTGCTCGGTCCATGAGCGCATCTGTATTCTGACCGCTCTCTCACCTGTCTTCTCGCTGGACATGTCTCTGGAGGGGGGGAGATGGGAGGGAGCTGTGCTGATTTTTTTGGGGGGTCCTCAGATGGAGTTGTCGGGATACGGGGATCTCTCCTCGCCCCCTGTCAGTCTCCCCCCCTCGGCAGTTCGCTCTCTCCTGATCCTGCACCAATTCCTCCTGCAGCAGCAGCAGCAGCCTGTCTGTGCGTCGCCCTCCCCTCCTCCTCCTCCTCTCTGGTTCTCCCCCTCTCTCTTCTTTCCTCTGTGATTCCTCCTCTTTTTTCTCTAATTCCCCTTTTCTGTGTTTCCCCCCACTGTTCCTCTCTCCTCCACCTCCGTTTCCACTTCTCTTCCCCCCTCCTTCTGTCCTTTTTTTTCTTCTTTATTATTATTCATCTTTTAATTTTTTTTCATCTTTCTTTTTTTTTTTTTTTTTGTATTTCTTTTGATGACATTGCTGTCCTGCTGGCTTTTCTCTCTTTTTGATCTCCTCTTAAAGGTCATTTGTCAAAACAATAGGCTAGCCTTAAAGATGATGTCAACATTTCCAAGGAAGGCATCAATCGGCTTCTCCCTATGGGGGGTGGGGGGGGATTTAAATCCCAGCTAGGCACTTGTGTATTTACTAGTCAGAGATGGTGGAATAATGACACAGGACGGGCGGATGCCAATGCTGCCCTTGATAGAACGGCCATCCTGCAGGAAGGTTTAGGGCACAAATAACGGCAAATGTTACAAATTACAAACACAGAAAATCATTTCAATTGAAAGGAATATATGACTTAGCATCTTATCGGTCCTTTTTTTTTTTATTTATAAGCAACACCATCCATACACAAAAATGAATAGTATTGCAGTTTACTGGTCCCTACGTGTGGTGACTGCATTCGTTTTTTTGTTTTTCACACTTTTTACATTTTATTTTAACCCAGTGATCCTGTCATTAATGTATACATGAACCCTCACCTTGTAAAACAACCCATTGAGTTGAAAATAGAAATGAAAGGAAAATATTTGTGTATTGATACAAAAAAACAAACAAAAAAACCCTTACCTTTTTTATAAGTGATCACATACCCTTTGTTCTGCTCTCATAAGGAGCTTAGAGAAATGGAGGAGGAGAAACAGCAGGACACTGATCTTCCCAGTGAATGGCTGTGTAGGGGGGCATGTCAGCACAAGTCTGATCATTGGAGGAGAGCTCACTGAGTTCCCAGTACAACTAGAGAACTGACCACGTTGTGCTATCATGCCTAGTGTGGTCAGTTTTTAATAGGAAAGCAGAGGGACTGGCAGGAACATTAGGGACTTCACACAAAGGAAGCAATACAAAGAGAACAGGATACTTTTTCATACAAGTACATGGCACAGCAGGCACATATCAGGAATAGGAAATGTTGGGTTACATATTCTTTAAAGCCGAACTTCACCCAAAAATGGACGTTTCGCCTTTCTTCCTCCTCCCCCCTCTACCATAATTGGAATTTTTCTGCGGGGAGTAGGTACCTAGTTTTGACAGATACCTGCTCCCATTTCCATTCTCACCGTCTAGGCGATCAGATCAGAAGGTCAGAAACACACCTACAACCTCCTGGGACATGTCACGGATCCCAGGAGGCTGCGGGAACATTCACATAGCGCATGCACAGTAGGGAGCTGGCTGCGAAGCCGCAAGGAGTCACAGAGGGCTTCCCACAGTTAACATGGAGGCAGGGCTGTCTTAATGCATGGGCACCACTGGGCACTGCCCAGAGGCTTCAGGTGCATGGGGGCCCCATGATAATTTTGCATTACGTCATACTTGCCAACTGTCCCAGATTTACCAGGACAGTCATGTTTTTACCAAGCTGTCCCAGGATGGCCCGGGCAGTGTCCCAGAACCTGTACTGTGGCCTCCTGATCCCAGTTCTCTGCCCCATGTGTTGATTAGTCTTTATGGCACGCAACCGGCACTGTCTGTGATCGCTGTGTCCTACGGACACAGCTGATCACATTGCAAGGTAAAAGGCCAATCACAGCAGCCTTTTACCACATGATCAGCTGTGTCCAATGACACAGCAGATTACAATGTAAATTGGCAGCACAGTGGCTAAATGGTTAGCACTTCCACCTGGCAGCACTAGGATCGTTGGTTCAAATCCCAACCATGGCACCACCTGCCTGGAGTTTGCATGTTCTCCCTGTGCCTGCGTGGGTTTCCTCCGGGTACTCCGGTTTCCTCCCACACTCCAAAGACATGCTGGTAGGTTAACTGGATCCTGTCTAAATTGGCCCTAATATGTGTATGAATGTGATTTAGGGACCTTAGATTGTACGCCCCTTGAATGTTAGGGACTGATGTGAATGTACATTATATATGTAAAGTGCTGTGTAAATTGACGGGGCTATATAAGTACCTGAAATAAATAATAAATGCAGGGGCGGACTGACAACTCATGGGGCCCTCAGGCAATAGGAAATCATGGGGCCCCTGTGTCCATGACCACACTCAAACTACACCTAAAAAAGCCTATGAAAGGTACCAGGGGCATCTCATGGGGCCCCCTACTGACCCCGGGCCCTAGGGCAGTGCTCGAGTACCTAAATGGTCAGTCCGCCCCTGGTTGCCGGTTATCGGCAGCACTTCCCTCTCGCTGCCAAATCCTGCACCTCTCAGTGAAGCTGCAGCACCCTCTCATCTCTGCCTCCCCCGATCTCACCATTCAGCAGAGTCAGGTAACTGACTCCACTCCTCCTCTGGTCCTCCTCCAGACCCTGCACTTCCTGCTTTCCAGCTCTGCCCCCAAAGGGGGTGCATGATGCTGTAAGGGAGGATGTGGGATTCTTGACATGTGATGTAATGGGGGGGGGGGGGGTGCTCTGGACATCTAGTCTTACTGATAATGCAGATATGGCCCACGATGAAATGGAGTTTGACACCCCTGAGTTAGAGGGTTGAAGACAAACCATTTACCACTGACAGAGATGCTTACAGTGATCAGCTTTTATTTATTTAAGTAAAACCTTTATCCCAAAAGAAACAAATCTGTTGCTGTAACTGCTGGTGTAATTGCCATGTGAGCTGGAGTTGGGCACTTGTTAGTGTATCTAAATCTGCTAGTACATCTAATGCTCCCCTCCCCCCAGGCTATGAATGCTGCGGTCCAAGTGTGCCTCCTACGTGCCTTCATCAAGAATGGGGGCACTCGTAATACAGGAGAGGAGGTGTGTTAGTGCCCTGATCACCAGGTGAAATAAAAGGAAAAAAAAAACGAATGCAGCCACCACATCTAATGACTGTTAGCTGCAATATAATAAATGTTTGGTTTTGGGTTTTATTCTGCTTTAAATCAGTTGGCAGCATAGAAAATAGTATATTTGGTCTAAGCACAGCAGGAAGACACACTCACTGTGCAGTACTACTAAAATTGGAGAACAGCCTGCATATCAGATAAGCAACTCTGGTGTCCTCATACACAGATATCTTTACAAACTGTGCAAAGAAAGAATTTTTCTATTAAAAACTATTAATAGGATTTTTCTGGTATAATAATGATTATTATGAATTTTAAAAGACTTTAGATTCCTTTTAACTACTTAAGCTCCAGAAGATTTTAGGGCATGGGCAGCACAGTGGCTAAATGGTTAGCACTCCCGCCTGGCAGTACTAATTCAAATCCCAACCACGGCACCACCTGCCTGGAGTTTGCATGTTCTCCCTGTGCCTGCGTGGGCTTCCTTGGGGTACTCCAGTTTCCTCCCACACTCCAAAGACATGCTGGTAGGTTAATTGGCTCCTGTCTAAATTAGCCCTAGTATGTGTATGTATGAGTGCAGGGACGGACTGACAACTCATGGGGTCCCCGGGCAATAGGGGATCATGGGGCCCCTGTGTCCTTGCCCAAACTCAAAAAAGCCTATGAAAAAGGTACCAGGGGCATCTCATGGGGCCCCCTACTGACCCCGGGCCCTCGGGCAGTGCCCGAGTTTCCAAATGGTCAGTCCGCCCCTGTATGAGTTAGGGACCTTAGATTGTACACTCCTTGAAGGTTGGGGACTGATGTGAATGTAAATTATATATGTAAAGAGCTGCGTAAATTGACAGCGCTATACAAGTACCTGAAATAAATACATTTTCCCCCTTCATGACCATTTTTTGCTATTCGGCACTGCACTACTTTAACTGGCAATTGCACGGTAATGAAACACTGTATTTATATAATTTTTCACACAAGTAAAACTTTCTTTTGGTGGTATTTGATCAACACTGGGATTTTTATTTTTGCAATATAAATGAAAAAAAGCCTGAAATCTTTTTTAAAAACTATATTTTTTACTTTTTGCTATAAAACATATCCAATAAAATTTTTTTTAAAAATCTAATTTCTTCATACATTTAGGCCAATACGTCTATATTAATTAGTTAGTATGAAAGTTATAGTGTCTACAAATTATGGTATATACAGTATATGCACACTGCTCAAAAAATGAAAGGAACACTTTGAAAATACATCAGATCTCAATGGGGAAAAAATCTCCTTTTGGATCTCTGTACTGATATGGACTGGGTAATGTGTTAGGAACATAAGGATGCCTGTGCTGTCTCTCCAATCTAAGCATTGATAGTGTGATCTCTGTAACTTACTGTTGTGATGAGATAGCGATAACTTCAACCTCAGTTGGATACCACAGTCAGTGACTCAATGGATAAGACATCTTGTAGATCTTGTGAAGTTTATTCCAAAAACAGAGAATCTTACAACAATGAATATTCCATAGGTCAAAAGATCATACTGGTTCTGCTCCATGCCATGAGGCTAGCTGATATGCATCTCTGGGAAAAGGGGAGGGCTATCTATACAGCATTAACTAAACCAAAGGAAAGGGAGGAGCAGAGACAAAATATATAGAAAACATTTAAAGGCATATGATAGTCAATATGACAGTCGTGCTAAACATGACAATGCCCCATTGTTTGATGGAAATGAAAATGATCGACCTACAGAAGACTGAATTCAAAGACACACCGAAAATCAAAGTGAAAATGATGCAGCAGGCTAGTCCATTTTGCTGAAATTTAATTGCAGCAACTCAAAATGGTACTCAATAGTTTGTATGGCCCCCAAGTGCTTGTATGCATGCCTGACAACATTGGGGCATGCTCCTAATGAGAGGACGGATGGTGTCCTGGGGTACTTCCTCCCAGCTCCTGGACAGCCTGAGGTGCAACCTGGCGGCTTCAGATAGACTGAAACATGATATCCCAGAGGTGTTCTATTGGATTTAGGTCAGGAGAGCGTGGAGGCCATTCAATGGTATCAATTCCTTCATCCTCCAGGAACTACCTGCATACTCTCGTCACATGAGGCCGGGCATTGTCATGCACCAGGAGGAACCCAGACCCACTGCACCAGCGTAGGATCTGACAATGGGTCCAAGGATACCTAATGGCAGTCAGGATGCCATTGTCTTGCCTGTAGAGGTCTGTGCGTCCCTCCATGGATATGCCTCCCCAGACCATCACTGACCCACCACCAAAACGGACATTCTGAGCCATGTTACAGGCAGCATAACATTCTCCACGGGTTCTCCAGACCCTTTCACGTCTGTCACATGTGCTCAGGGTGAACCTGATCTCATCTGTGAAAAGCACAGGGTGCCAGTGGTGGACCTGCCAATTCTGGTGTTCAATGGTAAATGCCAATTGAACTCTATGGTGCCAGGCAGTGAGCACAGGGCCTACTAGAGGACATCCGGTCCTCAGGCCACCCTCATGAAGTCTGTTTCTGATTGGTCAGAGACATTCACACCAGTGGCCTGCTGGAGGTCATTTTGTAGGTCTCTGGCAGTGCTCATCCTGTTCTTCCTTGCACAAAGGAGCAGATACTGGTCCTGCTGATGGGTTAAGGACCTTCTATGGCCCTGTCCAGCTCTCCTGGATGCTCCTCCATGCTCTTGAGACTGTGCTGGGAGAAACAGAAAATCTTTTGGCAATGGCACGTATTGATGTGCCATCCTGGAGGAGTTGGACTGCCTGTGCAACCTCTGTAAGGTGCAGATATCACCTCATGCTACCAGTAGTGACACCTAGCCAAATGCAAAACTAGTTAAAAACAGAAAAGACGAGAAGGGAAAAAATCTCAGTGGCCTCCACCTGTAAAACCATTCCTGTTTTGGGGGTTGTCTCATTGTTGCCCATCTAGTGCACTTGTAAATTTCATTAACACCAAAGCAGCTTAAACCGATTAACAACCCCCTCTCTGCTACCTAACTGACCAGATCAATATCCCGGGAGTTTAACTGACTTGATGCCATACCCTGATTAAAAAGTGTTCCTTTAATTTTTTTGATTTTTTGAGCAGTGTATATACTGGAATTTTTTTTAATGTATTTATTTATTTCTTTATACTAGTAATGGTGGGCATGAGCGATTTATAGTGGGACTGTGCGGCGGGCAATCTGACACTAACGTACACTTTGTGGGAGCTAACTGACATCTCCAGTGACACTAATACAGTGACCATTGCTAATAAACTGTCACTGTACTAATGACACTGGGAAGGGGTTAACATCTAGAGGCAATGAAAGGGTTAACTGTGTGCCCATTGTTTACTAACACAGGGCTGTCTTCTGTCATTCATTTCAGCTTCTGCTGTAGCGAATGACAGCATAGTAGGGGCGATGGGTGCACGTGCGCCCCCTATCCGGTAATGCCTGATCGTGTACGGGATCCAACGCAGAAGAGCCACTACCCCGCAGTATAAATACATGGGACAGTAGTCAAGTAGGTAATATGAAACCCCACAAAAATTGTTTCCTGGTCGGGTAAATGCAGTTGTATATATTGCAAGCAGCAGGAGAGACAAAAGGTCAGCACTCTGAGATAATAAGAGCTCACAACGACCGACCGCTGATCACTTGGTTCTTGGTCTTCAGTGAGCAGAGAGCGGTGACTGTCAGTCAGCTGCTCTCTGCTCAGCCCCTCCTGTGCATGGGGCGGGAGCGGCTGGCTCAGGCTCTCGGTGACTCGCTGAAAGGCTAAAGCAAGCCATACATGGGTTGAATTACGATTTTTTGATCGAAAATTGAAAACATCGTTCATTCTGTAATCCGATGGTGCCACCAATGATTTCAAAAATCGGTCATTTTTCACGGATTTTCCAGCATGTCCGATAAACGAAATGGGGATGAACCACGAAAATCGGCCGGTGCCATTGCCCCACTAACAGAGCGAAAATCAGCCAATTATTCTTAGGTCCGATTTTTAAATGAAAAATCGTTTGGAAATCGACCCATGCATGGCCGGCCTAAGCCAGCTGCTGGTCAGGAATCGGGGTGGATCTCCTGACTGTAACAATGGGATCTCTCCAGAGCCTGGACCAGCTCTGTGACATCAGCCTTCAGTGGACCAGGGGCGGACTGACCATTTGGAAACTCGGGCACTGCCCGAGAGCCTGGGGTCAGTAGGGGGCCCCATAAGATGCCCCTGGTACCTTTTTCATAGGCTTTTTTTAGTTTGGGCAAGGACACAGGGGCCCCATGATCCCCTATTGCCCGGGGGCCCCATGGGTTCTCAGTCCGCCCCTGCAGTGGACATTAGCCTGCCGTCAGCTAAACACTACACAGGGCACAGAACGAAGTGCACTCCTGTGATCCCCAGGAGAAGTTGGGCCAAAAGAGCTTTGAAAAATCAGCTTGCCCTTAGAACCAATTTAGGCTCCATGTACTCGGGACGCTTCTGAATGATGGAAACTGACTGCTGGAAAATGTAGATGAAAAAAGTCTGTTTAGCCGCGTTTGCATACCGCATTTATGAGCGTTTGCGTTTAGAAGCTGTTTTTTAAAGATAACCTCAGGAGACCTTCCAAAATGCCCAGAATGCACTGAAAAATAGTAAAAAATTTACCATTTCAGACATTTTGAGAGCAATAGAGAGAGCAGAAGCAGAGAGAGCAGTATGCAGGGGCGGACTGACCATTTGGAAACTCGGGCACTGCCCGAGGGCTTGGGGTCAGTAGGGGGCCCCATGAGATGCCTCTGGTACCTTTTTCATAGGCTTTTTTGAGTTTTTGAGTTTTGATCGCCTATTGCCTGGACTGAGTTGCCTGGATTGGACTGAGTTGTCAGTCCGCCCCTGGCAGTATGTGTTGAGATTAGCTGTTTTTTTGGGGTTTTTTTGTGGTGTTTGGATGTGTTCCAGCTCATTTCTGTGCAGAAATTATTGCAGCAGTGTCTACCATATTTTCTTTCATGCGAATCCTCATAGTATGGTGTACCGGGTCCATTTGAGTACCGGGAAAATGCTTTGCATGCATTTTTCATGATGAAAAAAGGTTCTGGACAGCATCTGGGAATGGAACAGGTAAAAAAAATTTCCAAACTCAAACGCTTATAAACGCGGTTAGCTGCGTTTACACGTGTTCACACACGTTTACAAGCATTTGGCGTTTGAAACGCTGATAAAATCTACTCCTGAACGCAAGTTTTGTGCGTTCAAAAAAAACGACCGTAAACTCAACTGCCTGTAAACGACTGTAAACGACGATGTGTACATGGACACATAGGAAAACATTAGGAAGAGTTCAGGGGCTGCTGAAAAAAATGCTGAAAAGCTCCTAAATGTGAGTTTATCAGCTGCAGTGTACATGGAGCCTTAAAGTGCTATGAAGCCCAAAAGCAAATATTTATTATATTGATGACCAATTCTTAGATGAGATGCCTGCATTAGTTTTCTTTTTTTAGGATTTCTTTCCTTTACTTGCACCTGGTGATCCAGCCAGTAATTCTATGGTTTGTAAAAAAAAAAAAATCTGTCCTGCAGATGTAGCAGTAGGAGGATTGAGACAAACCATTTTGACATGAGCGCTTACAATGATCAGCTTTTATTTATATAAAACCTTTATCTCAAAAGGAAAAAGACAGTTTGCTGTAACTGATTATAAAATGTGAGCTGGAGTTTGGCTTCAATTTGTTCAGTGTACAGGCGTACCTCAGTTTACGAATTTAATGCATTCTCCGGGACGTTTCGTATTACGGAAAATTCAGAACCGAAATGCAGTTTCCCATAGGAATGCATTGAAAACCAATTAATCCGTTCCGGAGGCCAGAAAAAAAGTTAAAAAAAGTTGTATCTGTTCAAAACTCTTTATAAAATGCACTTTAAAGGCATAAATACTGTACAGGGACATGAATGGCTCCAAAACTCGATGCAAAAAACACTCCAACACCTCCACATTCCACGCCACGTGCTACCCACAGACTCCCGCATGCACGGGGCCGGCGCTATAAACCTCCCAGGTGCAATTCATCCTGGGAAACTTGCTTCGTATTGCGAAAAAAAATCAGAAATGTATTGAAAAATAATTATTTCCGGACGTCAGAAAAAAAGTCAAAAAAGGTCTTATCTGTTCAAATCTCTTTATAAAGTGCACTTTAAAGGCACGGGGCCGGCGCTATAAACCTCCCAGGTGCAATGCATCCTGGGAAACTTGGCTCATATTGCGAAAAAAAATTAATAAATGCATTGAAACCCAATTAATCCGTTCCGGAGGTCAGAAAAAAAAAAAAAAGTCGTATCTGTTCAAATCACTTTATAAAGTGCATTTTAAAGGCACAGGGCTGGCGCTATAAACCTTCCAGGCGCAATGCATTCTGGGGAAACTTGCTTCACATTGCAAAAAAAATTTGTAAACCAAGGCATTATTTTCAATGGATTTTCATTCGTAAACTGAAAATTGCGTTAACCAAAGCTTTCGTAAACCGAGGTACGCCAATGTAAATCTGCTAGTCCATCTAACACTCCCCTCCCCCCAGATTAACAATGCTGCTGTCCAAAGGTGCCCCCTGTGCTTCTTCATCTAGAGTGGGGGCACTCAAATACAGGAGATGTGTTACCAGCCAGATCAGGTGCTTCATCATTACTTTTATAGAAAAGCCTGAGCAAATGAATCCTCAAACTCCTGCGCTGGACGATGAGCTCCACAATGTCAGTAACCCCACATGGAGTACTTTTTGGGAAGGCAAGCCTTGCTGCCCTCAATGGACCAGGGAAATCCAAAGGAGCTGTGTGCAAAGAAACAAACAGAGGGCGCGCGGGCCTAGTGCATTACCAGGGGCGGACTGACTACTCATGGGGCCCCCGGGCAATAAGGGATCATGGGGCCCCTGTGTCCTTGCCCAAACTCAAAAAAGCCTATGAAAAAGGTACCAGGGGCATCTCATGGGGCCCCCTACTGACCCCGGGCCCTCGGGCAGTGCCCGAGCTTTCAAATGGTCAGTCCGCCTCTGGTGTGGAGTATACATTTAAAGCATAGAACACAAGCATGTGTGGCCTAGAGTTCTGTGCTCTATAGACAATAAATGCAGAATAAATCGCAGGAAGATAGATGGCAGCGGATGTCTACATACTCAGAAGGATATAAATAAACTGCAGAAACCCCTTAATTCTACGTTCACACCTATGCAGGTTGCGTTTGAGGCGTTTCTGCATTGCGTTTGTGCACTTGCGTTTTTGACTCGTTTTTGATGCGTTTTGTTAAAATTTTTCTTTTTTTTTTGTTGCTAGGCAGATTTTAAACACAAAACCTGTAAAAAATGCAAAAACAAAGCAAAAATGCAATACATGCTTTTCTGCAGCATTCCCATTGAAGTCTATAGAACCAAAAACTCAAGGTTTTGCATTCAAAAAAGTCCCTGACCCTTTACAATAAAGGCACCGGGTGAAAACGCAGAGATGTGAACATGTCCCATAGGAAACCATGTTTCTGCAAAACACTGCAGAAAACGCTTAAGTGTGAACCTAGGTTCAAGCCTAGTAGAAGGTATAGAGCAGTGGTCTCCAAACTGTGGCCCGGGGGCCAGATGCAGCCCTGTAGGCCATTATTCCTGCCACTGACAACAATGGGGTATAATTCCTGCCAGTGACACCTACAACAGGGTACTATTCCTCCCACTGAAAACAACAAGGGGCCATAATTCTCTCCACTGACAATAAAAATCAGACACTATTCCTCCCACTGACACCAACAACGGGGCAGTGTTTCTTCCCCTGATACCAAAGATGGGGTATTGTTTACTCCCACTAGGCACAGTCCGGCCCCCCTAAAGTCTGAACAACAGTAAACTGGCCCTTTGTTAAGAAAGTTTGGAGACCCCTGGTATAGAGGATGCAGTTGTGGGTTCCGCAAGCCATTTAGACCAAACCTTGTCATATTTCATGAGGCAGCCCCTGTGTCTGTAGGTGTCCTTGTAGAGAGGTAGACTAGCATTCACCAGCTACTTCCAGAAGGAGATGGGGGGGGGGGGGGTTAGACTTGTTCCAGTGTAAGGTTATAGCTTTTCTTGCATAGAAAAGAAGATATCTGACCAGGGTCCTTTCAGTCCTGGTTGGGATTATGTTTTCAACCAAGCCTAGTAGGCAAACCATTACGTTTGGTCTCAGAGGAACCAATGTGAATTTATTTACTAGGGTAAGGACCTCCCTTCAAAAACCGGAAACCAAGGGGCAGTGCCAAAAGATGTGGGAGAAGTCCCCCGGGGAATAGCCAGACCTCCAACACTCTGGAGAGCAGAAGCTGTTCATCCTGTGGAGCCTAGAGGGTGTAAAATATGCCCTATGCACAATCTTAACTTTTATCAGTCTATCTCAGAGGGAAACCAAAGATCTGAAGGGAAAGTCCCGAATATCATCTAAGTCCTGAGCATCTCTCAACCACCTATGTTGAAGGTTCTCCAATGCAGGCTGAGAAATTGATACTAGATGGAGATATGAATAGGAGGTGGGTTTTTCAGTGCTTCATTCTAAGCACTTGTTCCAGTGTGGATTGGAGCAGGGCCGGAGAGACCCCGGGGAACTGAGCATGAAAGGCATGGGAGAGTGAATGGGGCCTGATTACTTTTGATTTCTATGTGTGGCCCTAGACCAGAGGTTCTCAACCTTTCTAATGCCGCGACCCTTTGATACAGTTCCTCATGTTGTGGTGACCCCCAACCATAAAATTATTTTCGTTGCTACTTCATAACTGTAATTTTGCTACTATTATGAATCGTAATGTAAATATCTGATATGCAGGATGTATTTTCATTGTTACAAATTGAATATAATTAAAGCATAGTGATTAATCACAAAAACAATATGTAATTATATATTGTGAAATATTTTTATCACCCCCATAAAAATACATCTGCCCCCAATAATAATGATTACTCGACCCCCCTCTATAATGACCTATCATCCCCATAAAAATACATCTGCCCAGGGGCGTACTGACAACTTATGGGGCCCCCGGGCAATAGGGGATCATGGGGCCCCTGTGTCCTTGCCCACACTCAAACCACACCCACAAAAGCCTATGAAAGGTATTAGGGGCATCTCATGGGGCCCCCTTCTGACCCCGGGCCCTTGGACAGTGCCCGAGTTCCCAAATTGTCAGCCCACCCCTGCATCTGCCCCCCAATAATGATGATTACTCCACCCCCCTCTATAATGACCTCTCACCCTCATAAAAATACATCTTCCCCCAATAATGATGATTACCCCCCCATAATACCCTATCACCCCCATAAAAATACATCTGCTCCCAATAATGATGATTAGCCCCCAAAATAATCTATCCTTATAAAAATGCCCCCCCAAATGATAATTTGTCTGCCCTTCTCCCCCTCTATAATAATTTATCTCCCCCATAAGTTATATATCTGCCCCCCATAATAATTTATCTGGGGGGGTACAATGAGAGCCCCTTCCACTGTACGATGGGGTAGGCACTAACCTGGATTTGCCCCCTGATCTTGTTGAGTGATCCGGGCATGACATTGGCCACTTTCAGGCAGTTCATGGGGTCGATCGGTCGGCCGGTCAGGTCGGTCAGGGCCGGAAACTTCGGAATGATCGGAGCGGCGGGAGATCTCCGCACAAATCCTCCGCTTCAAACAGCTGCACGCGTCCCGGCACAAAGCCCGACCAATCAGGGACGGACCGGTCTACCAATCAGCAAAGGCAGAGGGAGTTAAATCCCCCTCCCCAGAGAGGGGGGCGTGCCCAGGAGTGATTGACATGTGTCTGACAGCTGCAGATTGTATAGATTCTATCCGCCTGGAGACGGATAGAGGAGCGGTGTCTCGGTTCCTAAGACCATCGGAAATATGTGTTTTCCGATGGTCTTAGGCGACCCCTGTGAAAGGGTCGTTCGACCCCCAAAGGGCTCGCAACCCACAGGTTGAGAACCGCTGCCCTAGACAGTTCTTCTTCCTCCAAGAGAGTCAAAAGGTTAGACACCCCTCTTGTAGATATTTGCCAGCACACCACAGATCTTCATGTTGAGTCCAAATGGTTTTTTATTGAAGCATGATCACATCACAAGCAAGAGAGTACAACGTTTCGGAGTAATGCAGGACCCGTTTGTTAGGCATGCTTGATGAAGGAGTCCTGTGTGATTCCGATATGTTGCATTCTCTTGTTTGTGATGTGATCATACTTCAATAAAAAAAAACATGTTCTCAACGTGAAGATCCATGGTGTGCTGGCAAATATCTACACTGTGGGGTTGATGTACTAAAGCTGGAATGTGCAAAATCTGGTGCAGCTCTGCATAGAAACCAATCAGCTTCCAGCTTTTTATTTTTGTCAAAGCTTAACTGAACAAGCTGAAGTTAGAAGCTGATTGGCTACCATGCACCCTCCAGTTTTAGAAAATCAGCCCGTGTGTCACACATATTTCAAAAACATGTGCATGCGCAAAAACGTGCCTCTTTCTTGGTGCATGTGGGGTATCATTAAAGTGAAACTAAAGAAATGCCCGTAGCGAAATAAAGAAGAAATAGCGCAGGGCATACATGACTAGGCCCAGAGTGGGGGAAGGAAGAGCAGAAAGGGTTAAGGTAGCTCCAAGGGGGATTTGTTATTGTTAGTGGGGGGTAGCTGATTGGTAGAGGTTGGTGTAGGTGGGGTTTTGCTGCACCTTAGGGTGGGAGGTTCTGTGAGGGGGCGTCAGTTAGCTGGACTGCAAGAGTGTGAGCTTCCCTCCCGCCCTCCCTGTTTGGGTGAGTTTTGGGTCCCTCCAGGTAGAAGGGGGGGATTATGTTGGTTCATGGACGGTTGTTGGTCTTTGGAGGCGGTTCTTATTTGGACGGTAAACAACAATGGTGTGGGACCCATCGGTGGTATGGGGGGCCCGGGGGACATTCCCAGTTAACCGAGGTTTAACTGGAAGGTGGTGGTGCTGCACTGCGGACGGTGTGGTTGTCTCCGAGCTGGTTGGTTGCGGCTGGAGGCCTAGTGTATATGGTTGTCCGCAGGTGCATTTCGGATCGTTATGGGGTGCCTTCGAAGACCAACATCAATTCTGTGGGTTTCTGTTATAAGGAATGGTTGGTGGCGGTTGTTGGTCTTTGGAGGCGGTTCTTATTTGGAAGGTAAACAACAATGGTGTGGGACCCATCCGTGGTATGGGATGCCCGGGGACATTCCCAGTTAACCAAGGTTTAACTGGAAGGTGGTGGTGCTGCACTGCGGACGGTATGGTTGTCTCCGAGCTGGTTGGTTGCGGCTGGAGGCCTAGTGTATATGGTTGTCCGCAGGTGCATTTCGGATAATTTTGGGGTGCCTTCGAAGACCAACAACAATTCTGTGGGTTTCTGTTATAAGGAATGGTTGGTGTATTGTAACTTGAGTTGTTAATAAAAGGCCATATTGGCCATTTACTCCAAAATTGGTGTTATGTCTTTTGTTAGTATAATTGGTTAGGGGGAAGGGGGTTGGCGCGGAACGGTAATGGTGATAATGGGGAAGTGGACGAGCCTATCTCTGGTGCAATAGTCAAGGCTTAAATTACTAAAAAACAAACATGTCTATACTTACCTGCTGTGTACAGTGGTTTTGCACAGAGCGGCCCCGATCCTCCTCTTCTCGGGTCCCCCGCCGGCTCTCCTGGCCCCTCCCTCCTGTCGGGGGCCCCCACAGCTAGCAGCACCCGAGCAGGAACATTCCCAAGTAGCCATTCACACAAGGAGCTGCAGCTCAGCCCTGTCCCCTCTCTTCTCATTGGCTCACTGGCTGTGATTGACTGCAGCAGGAGCCCATGGCTCCTGCTACTGCCTCAGCCAACGAGGAGAGGGAGTCCCAGGATAGCTGAGATTCCAGTACACATAGCTGGATTGAGAGGGGGCTTAGGTTAGTATTGGGGGGGATGCTGGACAGAGAAGGTTTTATACATGCATAGAATGCAATGCCTTTACTATCATTGTAAAGTGGAGTTCCACCCAAAAAGGGAAGTTCCGCTTTAATGCATTGTCCCTCGCTCCCCATTAAGGATTGGCACCTTTGGGGAGCAGGTACCTGAATTTGACAGGTACCCGCTCCCATTTCCACTGTGATCGCCTAGGTGATCGGAAGCGGAAGTTGTCCTCCCTCCCCGTAGTCTTCTGGAACACGTGACAGGTCCCAGAAGACTACGGGGCCATTCACAAAGCGCAGCACTTCTTGTGCATGTGCAGTGGGTACCCAGCTGTGAAGCCACAAGCTGTCACAGCCGGGTGCCCACACTAAAGATGCCAGCACCAGGGAGAGAAGACAGCCGATGAAAGCAGCCGTGGTGAGGACCAGGGGTGTATTTACCACAAGCCAAACAAGGCATTTGCCTAGGGCGGCATCTTTCAGGAGGGCAGCAGCATTTTTCAGGGGGGCAGCACTGCCCCGCAAAAGAAGGGATGGAAGAAGGGACACACGCAGCATGGGGACCAGGTGGGATCTGAGAGGCTGTGAGCTACTTGATGGTGTATGCAGAGCCTGACTCTTTTTACCAAGGATTTCTGGAGCTGTGAAGGTGAGTGACTTATTTCTTCCCAGGGTGGTGGGTTGCCAGTGTATGGGGGGCGGTGGTAGTGGAAGGCTCTCTCAGGTGGGGTGCTGGGGTGTTGTTGGTCAATGTCAGGCTCTCTCCACGGGGGAGGGAGGTGTTGGTCAGTGTCAGGGTCTCTCTGTGGGGCGGGGGGAGTCAATTTTTGTGTTGCCTAGGGCAGCACGAAACCTAAATACACCACTGGTGAGGACACCACAGGACCGAGGGACAGGTAAGTGGCTGTATTTTATTTTGTATTTTAGTTTTTGTAGCTGCTGACTTTTTTTTTTTCAGCTGGAGCTCCACTTTAACAATAAATGGCACCACTAAGTGCGACATGCTCACACTCATATGCTGCCTAAGCCCCGGTTCACATCTATGCGGCTGTGCGGGCCGCGTTTTGCATGGGCACGAGAACCCATTCATTTGAATGGACTCCCGTGCCCTGTGACACTCAGGGAAGAAGTCCCTGCACTTCTTTGGAAACCGCAGCCCACTCAGGAACCTCGGTTCCCAGTACGGTTGCAATTTCAAGTGCGGGCGGCGTGCCATTAGCGCCCGCAGGTCCGCATTTCTCTGTGCGGGTGGTGCGGCTGCACTGATTTTCGTGTGGATCCACAGCGGCACCACCCGCACAGATGTGAACCTAACCTCAACGCCTGCGATTTGCAAGTGTTGGTGTAATGCTGCAAATGTGGTCGGGGTCCTAATCATGAATGATCTGTTTCATTTGCACAGCTAAAGAAAAAAAATGATCTTTAACAATCCCATAAAAAAAAAGCAATTTAAGGATGATCATGTAATAATTCTGGGAGACAATATTACATGTAATTAGTTGGGATTCATTAACGAAGCCACAAGGCAGCCCTGGAAATGATTGTTCAGTTGTCGGCAATTGTGGTTTATTAGGACCAGTCAGCTCTGCCTCCGTCACGTTTTAGTTATATTGCTTCCCCCCCCTCGGGAGAATTCTATATTCTTCTGCCACTTCCTAAGAACATTCCGCCTTTATAATCCTTCCTCCCGCTTAGCACAGGTAACAAAGCTTTAATACAAACCTTTAATCATACTGTCAGCGCCAGCGGCGGCTGCGTCACTGCCCTCTCCTGCCTGGGCTGCGCTATTCCCTCTACACTCTGCTGGGGACTTTCATCTCTGCCGTTCCTATAGCAGGTACACAATCTCCTGTCCCTGCCAGAGAACGAGGACGGACTGACTCATGCAAAGTACAATTACCCAGAAACAGCAAGATTTTCATCAGACATATTGTTTTTTTTTAGGAGCATGCATGCTACATAATGTGTGCATCAGGGGTGGACTGACCATTTGGAAACTCGGGCACTGCCAAGGGTCTGGGGTCAGTAGGGGGCCCCATGAGATGCCCCTGGTACCTTTTTCATAGGCTTTTTTTAGTTTGGGCAAGGACACAGGGGCCCCATGATCCCCTATTGCCTGGGGGCCCCATGAGTTGTCAGTCCGCCCCTGGTGTGCATGTAGCACTTCCACATATTGCCTCTCACAGAGATCACCTACATCCCCCCCCCCTTATAATCTTCTTAATTGCTTTTCTTTCCAGAAGAACAGAACCATCTTTGCTCAGGAATCAACCAGTGTTAGCATCTACATCTATGGCTGAGCTGCTGGTTTAGAGATGACAAAATCCAGTAAATCCTGGTGCCTTTTGCAGTTCTTGACACAGATCAGCCTCTGCTGCCACCTCCTTGCTTGTGATTTGCTACAAAATTACAATGCACAGCGGCTAAATGGTTAGCACTTGCACCTGGCAGTACTAGCACTGTTAGTTTAAATCCCGACCACGGCACCACCTGCCTGCAGTTTGCATGTTCTCCTTGTGCCTGTGTGGGTTTCCTCTGGGTACTCCGGTTTCCTTCTACACTCCAAAGACATGCTGGTAGGTTAATTGGATCCTGTCTAAATTGTCCCTAGTATGTGTATGTATGAATGTGAGTTAGGGACCTGAGATTGTACACCCCTTGAGGGTTAGGGACTGATATGAATGTACAATATATATATATATATAAATATATATATATATATATTATTACTCAGGATTTATATAGCGCCAACCGTTTGCTCAGCTCTTTACAATATAACGGGAGACAATACAGCAACAATACAGTTCAATACAAGAGGGATAGGAGGGCCCTGCTCCTTGGAGCTTACAATCTATATATATATATATATATATATACACACATATAAAGCACTGCGTAAACTGACGGCGCTATATAAGTACCTGTAATAAATAAATGTTGTGTGGTCACTGGGGAGAGGTGACTGAGAAAATGCTTGCAGCTAGCTGATGACATTGTCTCATACTAGGAAACGTCACTGTACTGGAGCTCAAGGAGTGCTTTTTACCCACCTCAATACTGGACACTTTCACCCCCTTTCTGCCCAGGCTAATTTTCAGATGTCAACACTGTCACACTTTAAATGCCAATTACTCACTCATGCAGCACTGTACCCAACTCCAATTTTTAGCATTTTTTTGAGACAGAATGAGCTTTCTTTTGGTGGTACTTAACCACTTGCCTACAGGGCACGTATACCCCCTTCCTGCCCAGGCCAATTTTCAGCTTTCAGGACTGTTGCATTTGAATGATAATTGCGCGGTCATGCAACACTGTACCCATATGAAATTTGTATCATTTTTTTCACACAAATAGAGCTTTCTTTTGGTGGTATTTACTCGCCACTGTGTGTTTTATTTTTTGAGCTATAAACAAAAAAAGAGCAAAAAATTTGAAAAAAAAAGTTTTTCTTTGTTTCTATTATAAAATTTTGCAAACAGGTAATTTTTCTCCTTCACTGATGTGCATTGATGAGTTTGCACTGATAGGCAGCATCGATGGGCACTGATAGGGCAGTACTGATGAGGTGGCATGGATAGGCAGCACTGATGGACACTGATAAGTGGCACTGTTAGGCAGCACTGACTGATGGCACTGACTGGCGACACTGATGATTAGTGCTGATCCGTTCTCTGACAGTTGCTGGTTCTCGGCAGTACTTTCCTCACACTGTGACAGCGTAAGGAAAGTGCAGCCGATAACGGCAACTGCATTTATCAGTGATTTGCTGCGTTATTGGAAACAGCTGATCATGTGGTAAAAAGCCACTGTGATTGGCCTTTTACCACATCACATGATCAGATGTGTCCATAGGACACAGAAATCACAGAGATCGCTGGGGGCATGCGGGAGATGTCATATGACGTCCTCCCAGAAGTGGACAACCTCGCTGTAGCCGTCATTCGACTATAGCGCGGTTGCCAAGTGGTTAATCACCACTGAGGTTTCTCTTTTTTGCTGTATACAGTAATCAGCATGAGTCCACCCCTTTTGAAAAGTAAGTTTTTAATCAATATCTCAATGAACACAAGAACAAGTTCCAACATTTTGGCAAACCTGAGTTTTATAGAACATTTGTTCGGCTCATTACATCAAAGTAAGGTTAATAATATAACTTAGATTACAAAATCTTCGGTTTTACTTGATATAGTTGAAGCAAAAATGAATCCATCCCACAACAAAAACGACTCCATCTAGTATTTTGTATGACCTCCATGAGTTGTAAGGACAACACCAAGTCTTCTAGGCATGGAATGAACAAGTTGGCAACATATTGCAACATCTGTCTTTTCCCATTCTTCAAGAACAATCTCTTTTAGAGCCTGGATGCTGGATGGAGAGTGATGCTCAGCTTGTCTCTTCAGAATTCCCCATAGATGTTTGATTGGGTTCAGATCAGGAGACATACAGTACTTGGCCACTGAATCACTTCCACCCTGTTCTTCTTTAGAAATGCAACAGTGGCCTTAGATGTGTGTTTTGGATGATTGTCATGATGGAAAAGTGCATGACGACCAAGGGCACGGAGAGATGGTGGCATCCTCTCTGTCAATATAGAGCAGTACATCTGTGAATTCATGGTACCATCAATGAAATTCAGCTCCTTGATACTTTCTGTACTCATGCAGCCCCACAGAAGGACACTGCCATCACCATGTTTCACTGTAGGCTCCATGCATTTTTCTCTGTACTCCTCACCTTTGTGACACCATACAGTTTTGAAGCCATCAGTTCCGAAAACATTTATCTTGGTGCACTTTCAGAAAGTACATCACAAGTGCGGGATATAATAGAATTCGATAGCAAAGTGTAGCTAACCCACAGGTGCACTGCGCTTCACCCACGGAGCAAGTAAACCGCATTGCATCAGCTTGAAAGCAGCCATAGACAAATTTCACATGATTGGTCTGATCAGGTCTGCCTGCCCATTTTTCAGGTTGAGCCAATCGGACCAGCCGTTCACCACTATAGTGTGTCGAATCGAAGGGTCCGTAGAGTGGGCTGTGTCCATGTCCATCCTGCATATGTGTGAGTGGACACGGACCCGTCCTCTGCCCCCTCCTTTCATTGTGGCCTATGATCATTTACCAAGTCACTTAAGTGGCCCTCACAGGTTTGGCACCCCTGCTATAACTGCTTATAACAGTGATGATCACTGTAATAAGAAATATTTTTTTATGAATTGCATCCATTCATTGCCAGTGAGTACTATTGTGATAGCTGTTATTAGCCACAGATATCACATGGTACAGATGCACTGTAGTTGGCTGTCTGTACCATGTGATCACTGTGACCAATCACAGAGATCATCTTAATAGTACACAATGAATGGCTATGAATGAAAGTATTCATGGTGTACAACTGTCATGTGATCACTGTGATTAGTCACAGTGATCCCACGGTACTGGGACCAACCCAGTACAATAATCTGCAGCACGGCCTTTAGGGCATGCCCAAGGTGCACAACTGGGAGGGCATCATATGATGTCTTCCCGGGATAAGGTAGCTCCAGCTTAGCCATCATTTGACTAGGCCATGTGGGAAGAAGTTAATGATAAAAGAAGGAGCTTTTTTGAAAAACGATATTGTTTTTTGGATATTGTGACATGTCAGGGATGCATTCATGCAGATTTGTTAAAGAAGAAGTCATCTCACTTTGATTTTTATTATATTTATTAATGTGTTCTGTTAGTGCATGTAATACTGTGTCCAATTTTCCTATGTGATTTCTAAAGCTTGGAGAGGGCACCCCTATGCGGCTAGCAAGGAGATAGCTGCTTTGACAGAGGGCACTTTACTTGCACTCTTATCACTTGCCTGGGACAAGCATACCTTGCATAGGAGTTTGGGGGGGACAGGGGGCAAGCAGGTAAGGAGAGCAGCCATTGCCTTGCTAGCTGCAGTGTCAGAACACAAATATAACGGGAGAGAACATGAATAAAAATGGAATTGAGACTTCTTTTAAGTTACTGAAAGGCCCCCTTTAAGTCTGCTCTAACCACCTAGTAGCCAATAATACCTGTGTAGGGATCCGCTGCCCTCTACGGTCAGCCTTTAGTATCACAGTGTAAAGTATAATTATGTATGTCACTTCCAGACTCTTGGGAAAAGATCCTGGATGGAGGAAGTGGAGAGAGAGAAAGTCTAAGCCACATGTTCTGTCCATGCTACTAATACCAGATCAGAAGAGATGATTATTCCAAGATAACTAGAACTGTGTTCCAGGCTGGTCGGGTAATAGTCGGAAGGTCTCTTCATCACCACAGATCTTGTCTTCAGATCTCCCAACAAAAAGACTGATGCGGAATCATCCTCGGGGCCCCTGCAATGGGACTTTGCTGCAACATTCATCTGAAGGTGTCTCGATAAATAACTGTTTTTACCCAGGTGTATGTGCACAAATCCACCAGGACTCCTATCAGGCCCTTTGCTGATAATACCTGTTTGTACATTGAATGTATGTACTTTTATCAATCTCTTCTTATCCAAAGCTTGTATTATAACTATACTTATGTTATATTCTGGTTGTAGTAGTTCTCCTGCTCCCAATTACTTTGTTTAGATTAATGATTAATTTTCCAGGAATATAATCCACTCTATCCTGGATAGAGGCACTGCCAACTTTATTATCAAACACACTCTTCCTCTTAGTGAAGGTTCTGGTTCTCTTACCTAAAGTGGAACTTAATATCCCCCCCTTTTTTTTTTTTTTTTAACCCCCACTTACCTGGTTGCAGGTCCTGCACATTCAAGATACTCACCCGCCCAGCGGATCCAGCAATGTCCTGCTGAGATCCACTTCTTCTTTGCACCCCCTCAGTCCCGCACCACCATCTTCTTTTGTGATGTCATCAGTAAGCTGCCAGCTTTTCCAGGTTAAGCTGTTGGCTTCAATGATGACACTCTGCCTGGCCCTGCCCCCTCCTCTTTTCCCAATAAAGGACTATGCCTCCTGGGATATGAGACATACATTTCCCAGGAGACAATGTGGGCAAAGTGCGTGTCATTAACCTAGACCAGGCATAGGCAACCTGCGGCTCTCTAGCTGTTGTAGAACTACATTTCCCATGAGGCATTGCAACATTACAAACTGACAGTTACAGCTATGACTTGCAGAGGTATGATGGAACTTGTAGTCCTGCAACAGCTGGAGAGCCACAGGTTGCCTACCCCTGACCTAGATGAATGACATGCATGGGGGAGGGGAAGGCACCAGGTTTTTTTTTTTTTTTTGTTTTTTTTTTAAATGACTAAAAAAAAAAGAACCTTCTTTATGGTATAATGGAGGCCATATGCAGCATATTCAATAAGCAACCCTGATGCCTTCCAGGTGCAGAGCCACCAGAAGTCCTAGCCAAGAGGCAGATTTATTTCTTTATTGATTACAAGTATTTACAGTATATAGCACCAGCTAATTAAGCAGTGCTTGACATGCTGTACATTCACATCAGTCCCTGCCCTCAAGGATCTTACAATCTAAGGCCCCATCTCACAAGTACATATCAGGGCTGCTTCAGACAGGAGCCAATTAACCAGCCAGCTAGGAATGTTGGAGGAAACCCCCACAAGCAGAAAATTCAGACTCTATGCAGGTAGCGTCCTGGTTGCAAATTGAACCAATTGACCCTCTTGCTGCAAGGCAGGAGTTCTAACTACTAAGCCACTGTGCTGTAAATAACTGCATCCATTCTCATCAGCAGGGGATCTGTAAACAGATCTCCTGCTGAATCGGAGCCAAATGGAAAATCTGTTAAAGTGGTAATAAACCTAAAACCAAAAATGTAACATTGCAGCTTACAAATCAGGTGTGGTGGCTGCTTTAGTTTCTTTTTTAAGTTTTTCCCTCTGTTTTCACCTAGTGATCTGGCCAGTAACACCTCCTGTATTAGAGAGCGCCCAGTCTGGATGAAGGAGCACAGGAGGCACGTTTGGACAGCAGCGTTGTTAGTCTGGAAGTGTTAGATGTACTAGCAGATTTGATTGCTTTAAGGAACCCATGTTAGGTCTACAGATAGGCAGATGGAAAGGGATGTATGTCTGTTTTAAATCCAACTTTGCCAAATCAATTGTGTTTAGGTCTAATAAAATAAAAAAGAATGTAGATGTTTTGCATTTTTTTTAACCTAGACAGACTTGAAAGTAAGAGTTGAATTTCACTCTTAACCCCTTGACGCCGACGTCACACAAATATGCGGCCTCACAGAACTGGGCTTTTTTCCGTACTTGTCTTTCTGCTGGGAGCGCGCCGCACAGCGTGCTCCCAGCACAAAGACCACGGTGTCACGGAGAGCCCAAGGTCCCGTTCTAACGATCGGGACCCGGGACTCCCGATTCCGGGTCACATGATCGCTGTGATAGCCTCTAATTGGCTATCACAGTGATCAGTCACTGTACAGCCCAACCCGCTAGTGTTTTTTTTCTCTCTCTATGAATGGAGGAGATTGGTACATTGTATCTCTCTAACTCCTGGCTTAGAGTGGAAAAAAAATTTGTAAAAAAAAAAAAAAAAATTATAAAATAAAAGAAATAAAATAAAGAAAAAATACCTAGATCAAGGTTTGATCTAGTTCAGTGCCATGGTAAGTGTTTGGGTTAAGGTCAGGATCAAAAGGTCAGGATTTAAAAAACAAAATTTGGTGTCAGTATGATTTAGGTAAAAAAAACAAAAACAAAAAAAAACAACGTGCACTATTGTTTCTGGGCTGTACTACGCGTACAAACAACAAATAACATACACATATATGGTATCACTGCGATCGTCAAGAGCTGGAAAAGTTATTTTGGGTTGTTCTTCGATGGTAGGTTATGGTAGTAACAAGAAACACACAGCTAAATTTAAATTTTTTTTACTATTTTGGGACAGTTTTCCTTTGATAATAAAAAAAAAAATCAGGAGATATCCATTACCATTTACCACCAAATGAAAGCCCAATTTGTCCTGAAAAAAAAACAAAGTATAATTCACCTGGATGTACAAAGTAGTTGTGATGATATGTACGGTTCTACTAACACATGTCAACGGTGCAAAATTGTGCTTAGGCATTTAGATTTGTTTTACCCTTAGGTGTGAAGGGGTTAATCAACATGAACTATTTTTAATCCTTGTGCTTCTATCATTAGTTTTTTTATACTTATTCAGCTACTTTCTGTTTTCTGGCCTAGGCAAATTCCAGGAGACTTCAGGAGGGGGGAGGGGTTTTCTCAGCTAAGCACAGCCTCCTGCCTGCATGCCTGAACTAAAGACAGATGGATTCCAGTAAGTAAATGCTACATGAATCCTGTGCTCTTATTCAAGATGGCCAGAAATGCTATGGGGTGTTTTTTGATGTGATTTCTCAATAAAGCATGGAGACATGGGAGTTTTCTTTGAATGTTAAACATGAATTAAATAGCGTTTTTGTTTTGTGGTGCCTCAGATACTGTGTAGTTCACATCTGCCTGTCCATAGACTTACATGGAGATTCTGTTCAGATTGAAAAGGCGGATCTGAACTGAACAGCTATGTGAAAGGACCTAGTGAATGACCTGTAGAGAGCTGGGATCAACGTAACAAAGGCTACCAACAGTAACACACTACGCCGCCAGGGACTCAGATCCTGCAGTGCCAGACGTGTCCCCCTGCTTAAGCCAGTACATGTCCGGGCCCGTCTGAAGTTTGCTAGAGAGCATTTGGATGATCCAGAAGAGGATTGGGAGAATGTCATATGGTCACATGAAACCAAAATAGAACTGTTTGGTAGAAACTCAACTCGTCGTGTTTGGAGGAGAGAGATGAGTTGCATCCAAAGAACACCATACCTACTGTGAAGCATGGGGGTGGCAACATCATGCTTTGGGGCTGTTTCTCCTCAAAGGGACCAGGACGACTAATCCATGTACAGGACAGAATGAATGGGGCCATGTATCGTGAGATTTTGAGTGCAAACCTCCTTCCATCAGCAAGGGCATTGAAGATAAAATGTGGCTGGGTCTTCCAACATGACAATGATCCCAAACATACCGCCCGGGCAACGAAGGAGTGGCTTCATAAGAAGCATTTCAAGGTCCTGGAGTGGCCTAGCCAGTCTCCAGATCTCAACCCCATAGAAAACCTTTGGAGGGAGTGCAAAGTCCGTGTTGCCCAGCGACAGCCCCAAAACATCACTGCTCTAGAGGAGATCTGCATGGAGGAATGGGCCAACATACCAGCAACAGTGTGTGCCAACCTTGTGAAGACTTACAGGAAACGTTTGACCTCTGTCATTGCCAACAAAGGATATATAACAAAGTATTGAGGTGAACCTTTGATATTGACCAAATACTTATTTTCCACCATAATTTGCAAATACATTCTTTCCAAATCAGCCAATGTGATTGTCTGGATTTTTTTTTCTCATTTTGTCTCTCATAGTTGAGGTCTACCTATGATGCCAATTACAGGCCTCTCTCATCTTTTTAAGTGGGAGAACTTGCACAATTGGTGGCTGACTAAATACTTTTTTGACCCACTGTATGTGCTCAGCATCTAGAGAGGTGTGAGAACCAACTGTCATTTTCCAAATGTAGCTTGGGAAAGAGGACGCGGACTATTGTCAGGGACGGGTCTCCTGTGCATTTGCAGTGCATGAAAACGCATGTATCTTGCATTTTTGGATCACAATGCAACACATAGTATATGTAACCTGGACCCATTGAAAAACAATGGGGTACCATGTACATACATTTGATGCAATGATACATGTGTGTTACGACACATAGGTGTGAAAAAAGCCTTACACATATACCTTTGCAATGATAAAAATCCCCTAAAACATCTGTCATTCTAATAGCTTATATTATTCTGTATCTAGAGGTATCTTTCATTCCGGAGTTATGTAGCAGAGCTTTAAGGCTCACACGGGCGCCAGTAGAATCTGCTGCCATTGGTCTGACCATTACAAAAATATCTCAAGCTTTTCTCATTACTGTTTTATTGAGAAACATGTTGATAAATTAACGAGAAAGGTACCCAGGTTGTATCAATGTAACAGAAAGAAATGAACCAAGTTTATTCCTCCCCAGGTCGGCACTGTGTAATGAAGGAATGCATGTCCCGCAGTGCAACTTGGAGGCTGTCTGACAGTCTCTGAGCATCGGTCTCCTGACAGCAGTCAAAGGCTGAGACGCACACGGTGATGCTATCCTGAGACGGGGAGAAACAGGCGCTATAACCATCAGGGACGAGCGGCCCATAGCACATCACACAGTCCATCGGAGAGGCAACCTAGGGGAGAGAGAAAACACTAGTACTATGGAATTATGGGCATTACATGTGTACGCAACCACCCATCACACTACAAGTCTCGTACGAAAAGTGTTCTAAGGTAATGTAATTATGTGGCTGGGTAGCATCCAGTCTCCTGGTAACAAGCTAAAAGGGGCTCTAATATGATATTCTGATATTCAGAAAAACTTGATACAGGGCTCAACAAATCCCAGGCACCAGATCGCCATGGCAACTAGAAATTGCGCCTTGGCGTCTGGGTTCGCACACATACTGCCTCTCATAGACTTCAATGGGAAGTCGCGCCCCATAGACGTCAATGGGGGAAAGGCCTCGCATAGACGTCAATGGGGGAAAGGCCTCGCATAGACGTCAATGGGGGAAAGGCCTCGCATAGACGTCAATGGGGGAAAGGCCTCGCATAGACGTCAATGGGGGAAAGGCCTCGCATAGACGTCAATGGGGGAAAGGCCTCGCATAGACGTCAATGGGGGAAAGGCCTCGCATAGACGTCAATGGGGGAAAGGCCTCGCATAGACGTCAATGGGGGAAAGGCCTCCCATAGACGTCAATGGGGAAAAGGCCTCCCATAGACGTCAATGGGGAAAAGGCCTCCCATAGACGTCAATGGGGAAAAGGCCTCCCATAGACGTCAATGGGGAAAAGGCCTCCCATAGACGTCAATGGGGAAAAGGCCTCCCATAGACGTCAATGGGGAAAAGGCCTCCCATAGACGTCAATGGGGAAAAGGCCTCCCATAGACGTCAATGGGGAAAAGGCCTCCCATAGACGTCAATGGGGAAAAGGCCTCCCATAGACGTCAATGGGGAAAAGGCCTCCCATAGACGTCAATGGGGAAAAGGCCTCCCATAGACGTCAATGGGGAAAAGGCCTCCCATAGACGTCAATGGGGAAAAGGCCTCCCATAGACCTCAATGGGGAAAAGGCCTCCCATAGACGTCAATGGGGAAAAGGCCTCCCATAGACCTCAATGGGGAAAAGGCCTCCCATAGACCTCAATTGGGAAAAGGCCTCCCATAGACCTCAATGGGGAAAGGCCTCCCATAGACCTCAATGGGGAAAGGCCTCCCATAGACCTCAATGCGGAAAGACCTCTCATAGACCTCAATGGGGAAAGGCCTCTCATAGACCTCAATGGGAAAAGGTCTCCCATAGACTTCAATGGGAAAACTCCGGTCAGGAGAAATTCTATTAAAAATTCTTACAGATTCGCACAGGACCCTTTTCATAATGGCACTCAAAACACAATGCGTGTGGATCACATCTGTGTGAACCACCTCAATAGGAACACATCATATGTTTTGAGTTTCAAAACGAATCCGGAATCGCACACCTGGGCATTTTGGGATTGCATGAGAATTGCTGTGATAGCAAAATGCAGATTCATATGCCATTATTTTCAATGGCACCTAGACCGTGGTGCGGTTTTGCTGAGATTGTTGTGTGGCAAATCACATTGCGTGAAGTCCTGGGCACGGACAACCCACACTATGATAAAAAAAAACCTGGCCCCTAACTTTTTTAACTGGCTCCTAGATTCAAAGTAAATTTGTCAAGCCCTGATTTGATATACAAACCATAGAGTCCAGAAGGATATTTTATTGAATGATCAACAATATTAGAAAGCCAACGTGTTTCAGGGTTCACTCTCCCTTTATCAGGTCTATGGTGTGAATAAAAAAAAAAAACATGTTTGCAGGCAAAGGTGAACTGTGACTTGATTTCTGTCCAACTTGGTGCTAAGCCCACTCCTGCAATTCTAAGTGGCCAGCAGAGGTTTTGGTACTGAACAGTTGAATAGGAACTTGCCCAACTTGAGCAGAAGAGCATTGTAAGCTCCAAGGAGCAGGGCCCTCCTATCCAGGGGCGGACTGACCATTTGGAAACTTGGGCACTGCCCGAGGGCCCGGGGTCAGTAGGGGGCCCCATGAGATGTCCCTGGCACCTTTTTCATAGGCTTTTTTGAGTTTGGGCAAGGACACAGGGGCCCCATGATCCCCTATTGCCCAGGAGCCCCATGAGTTGTCAGTCCGCCCCTGCTCCTATCCCTCTTGTATTGAACTGTATTGTTGCTGTATTGTCTCCTGTTATATTGTAAAGCGCTGAGCAAACTGTTGGCGCTATATAAATCCTGTATAATAATAATACTAATAATAAGAGCATGAACCATGAAAGAAGTACTCTCACAATCATAAAAAACCTAAATACCAGTCATTAATGTATAGTAACCTCCATTATCCACTCAAAAGATCTACTAGGGTTTACTTATTGTCCTCCTCCTTCCTGTCATCTAAGCCAGAATTGTAGGTCTATCCATGGTTGGGAGGTGGTGCCTGTTACGCACTGACGTCAGCTACACTCGGAATGGGAGCCTCTTTCTGACAACCCTCCTGCCCTGTATCAGTACTGTGAGCATGCCTGTCTGGGCTAGTCTTTTTACTCTTACTGGTACTGTAGCAGACAAGCCCCCTCCCCCTGCGTAGCCAGTGACTCCCCCCTGCGTAGCCAGTGACTCCCCCCTGCGTAGCCAGTGACTCCCCCCTGCGTAGCCAGTGACTCCCCCCTGCGTAGCCAGTGACTGTCTTGGGGAAGTGCCTGTAGCCCAAGAAAACAAAGTCAATCATAGCTAATCAAATATTCATCTCCTGGCTAGATGAGGAGTGGTCAGACAACGGTGGGGGGGAGCAGGGTTATCCACTGCTGACCGAGCTCAAATCTGAGCAATCTCAGCCAGGAGACAAACTAGAAACATTGGACAAAGTGCTACATGCACTTTATTGATGAATTACAGGATCACCAAAAATGTTTAGTGAGATTTCTTCTATGCAGCATAGATGAGCTTTTTGAGTGTACTCCTGTGTATGCCTACGCTGGGCAAAGCAACAGGTTCACTTTCACGTCGGCCCTTGCTGCAACATATACTCAGCTCACTCAATTTGGCTGCTGGGAGCAAATAAAAATGCTTCCAGGTATGGGGAGTATGCAACACCCTTTCCTCCTATGTTACAGTGCTGGTGATTGGTTGCTTAAGCACCCAGAGCTGTCACATAGAAAAGGGGAGAGACTAACTCTGTGTAAGCTCCATGTCATGACTCACGTCAAGCTTCTTATCCTTGTTCTTGTTATTGGAGCTTCAGGAGAGCAAAGGACGGGCGGTTTTCCTCTGGCTGCTGGCACTAATGTGAATCTGCGGCTTCGCACTACACGAGCAGGGAACAGCTCCGCTTTAACCAAAATTCCTTCCACTCCCCATCCTTCCTCTGCCACAATGCTAATTATGTAACCACACACTTCAATGCGGCTTTCGCTGTGAACCCCTTTCATCCTCTGGTACTAATTTTCTAAAGCCCAGCAAATGGCACTGGGGTGAGAACCTGGAATTTCCAGAGAGGAAATTGTCATGCAATCTGCTAGATGCAAAGGTCAGCCAACCAGACCTGGTATTCTTTCAGCAGAGAAGACATGGCCAAATGCTTTAGTTTTGGTCATGCGAGCAGCACTAAAGAGAGCCTTGAGCAATATTTTCTCCAGTAAAATCAGTTTACTTTTTTTTTTACTCTACTGCCCTGGCAAGGATATTGTTGCTACTAAAATTGCACCTAAATCTACCATTTATTGGATCATCAAGGACTTCAAGAACTTGAAAGTGTTACTAAACCCTGGACCCTGCATTGACTAATATCTGGTCTCCCACAGTACACAGAACATTGAAATGCAATTATTTTAGTAACTATCAACTGATAAATACCTTTTCTCATCAGCAGTTAGAGCAGTCTTGTGACTTCTATCAGTGTCCAGCAGACAACTGGTTAAAAAGTTTGTAGAAGGAGTTTTCATTCTGCTATGATTCTCCTAGGAGGCTGCATAACCCCTGACCCTCTGTCTGGACAGTGCTGATTGGCCCTGTACTGATCACATTCACTCTCCCAAGAAAAAAACCTCTCTAGCCATACAAACTAAACTGAGCATGTACAGCTTGCCCCTCGAGGCTCTGTTCTATCAGCAGATGGATTGGGGACAGACAGTAGAAAAGGGGAGGATAAGAGAAGACAGGATCAAACAGCCCTTTTACACAGAGGATTAACCACATAAGTTCCACAAGGAGTATAACAGGCATGCTTTACTGCATATACAGACTGATTTTACTGTTGTGAATTTAACACTTTAAGGATATTTTCATACAAGCATAAGACTTGCTTTGAAGCAACCTCTCCAACAAAGCTATGTGTCCCACTGATTGTACACACCTGTCCTGTGAAGAGCTTCCAGTGGGAAGACACGGCATAGGAGGTATCCATAAGAAGAGTGGGGAGGGCCAACCCAGAAGAGATACAAAGCATCTTCAGAGCCAAGATAGTGCCATCTATTGACTGCCCCTGTAACACCTACAAGAAATATATTGTTGCAAATGATCCTAGCAATATATACACAAACATGCACAGTGTTTCAGATATAGCAATGATAGGGCAAATCAATAAACTCTGCACATGATGAAGTTTTTAAATTTTAATTCGAAAAGAAGAGATACAAAATAAAAATACTGATTAGAAAAAAAAAATTCGCAAAAAAAAAAAATTAGAAAAAGATTAGATTGTCTTTTAGGCAATTGTCGCATAAGAACAACTCAAAATACTGTAAATAATTTTTATATTTAACACAATAACTTTAGGGCTCATGTACACTGCAGCTGATTAACTGACGTTCAGGTTAAACTGCTGTTCAGCAGTTTTTTCAGCAGCCCCTGAACTCTCCCTAATGTTTTCCTATGTGTCCATGTACACAGAGTCGTTTACAGGCAGTTGAATGCACCAAACTTGTGTTCAGGAGCAGATTTTAACAGCGTTCCAAACACGTGTGAACGTGGTTAACCGCGTTTATAAGCGTTTGCGTTTAGAAGCATTTTTTAACTGTTCCATGTCCAGATGCTGCCCAGAGCCTTTTTTCATCATCAGAAATGCATGCAAAGCGGTTTTCATGTATTCAAATGGACCCGGTACACCAGCACAGTCAGTTCCAGGTTTTGCGTGAAGGAAAAAATGGTAGAACGTGCCTCATTATTCTCATGATGGGATCCATAGAGAATACAACCAGAAAAGACAGGTCATCTCAACACATACTGCTCTCTCTGCTTCTGCTCTCTTTATTTCTCTCAAAATGTCCAAAATAGTTAATTTTTTACTATTTTTTAGTGCATTCTGGGCATTTGGGAAGGTCTCCTGAGGTTATCTTTAAAAAAAAAAGCTTCTAAATGCAAACGCACATAAAAGCGCATAAACGCGGTATGCAAACGCGGCTAAACTGATGTTTTTTAACCTACGTTTTCCAGCAGTTTCCATCGTTCAGAAGAGTTTTCCAAACGCCCCGTGTACATGAGCCCTTACTTGTGCAAACTCGGAGACCAAATGTACGCATCTGCATACTGCACAAGGACATTCTAACAAATTCCAAAGGACAATTCTAATAACATCTCTGAAACATCATCTTAGCAAGCAAACCTGTATATATGAAACCTAACATTAGCATATAAGCACTTAATATTTTCATTTACTCATTAATAAAGAATATAATTATTTTTTTTGACCACCATATATTAGTCATGCTCCACTTTTGCCTTTAGAACAATTTACTACAAATTCCTGGACTTGGCAAGTTGCTGAAGATGTTCCTTTAAGAATTAGGTCCATCATACCTTGACAGCGTTACCTTTACCCCACCAGCTTGAATCATTTACGTAAGGATGGATTCATGCTATGAATCCTGACCCTAAGATATGCATGTCACAGCAGAAACAAATTCATCAGAAAAACAACATTTTCCCATTTGCTACTAATCTAGATTTGGTGATCCCTTGTCTGCTGTACACCATTTTCCTCATCGAGGTTCAATGTATTTTTCTTTTAGAGATGACCATCTGCCATGGTATAACAGGCATAAGTAACCATAATCCAAACAGGGTTACAGGTAAATCCAAAAGGGGGGGGGGGAATGAAGGCTAACGCGTTTTGAAGGGTGCTCCCTTCTTCATCAGAGCTGGGTTGAGCAGATAAGAGACTTCAGTATGGCAGAGTTCCCATGGCAAGGAAATATTCAGCCACTGAGTGTCAGTATTACAGCAGTTCAGCCTGTTTAGTGTCCCAGCTCTGATGAAAAAGGGAGCACCCTTCGAAACGAGTTAGCCTTCATCCCCCCCACCCCCCCGTTTGGATTTACCTGTAACCCTGTTTGGATTATGGTTACTTATGCCTGTTATACCATCACTTTGTGAGTATATTTCCTTAATAATAAAATTAGTCACTATTTATTGAGGTAATGCGCAAGGTTTGTGCGCTCTTTCTTTCATCTTCTTCTATTGTATTATACAGTATTTGTATTGTACTTTCAGATGAGAGCTGTGCTGATTAAACAAAAAGCGTACAATCTGGTATCATACGAGAAAATTTTTCTAGCTTGTCCCTTCGAATAATTAAAGCTGTGTGTGAACAATCGTACGATGGATTCGAAAAGCGATTTTCTGATCTTGTGTACTAAGTTCAAGGTAGATAATCTGCTTGCTTCTTGAACAATAGTCCCAGAGAGGAAGCTTTCATTGCACTTTTCTCCCAACACTAGAAACTGGGTGACAAAACAAGTATATCTGCATGTCTGGTTCACAAGAAATGTTCTACTTTGTCTTTTTTTTGCATCACATGCAAGATGAGATAGTCACACACACCATTATTATTCCATACCTGAATTAAAAAAAAAAAATCTCACAATTGGATTGGAATAGGAATAATGTGCACACACCACTCCAAGGGAAGCTTCCATATAGGTATTAGCTATCAGGGTGCAGTTTCAATGATGGCCACTAAGTGGCAATCAGAATAAACGATTTAATGACAAAAAAATATAACAAAACTATGTTATGTATACATTTTTCCCCGTATAATGGCAGTGATTTCTAGCAGTGCCTAACCATCTCCTATAGTATTTCTGTAACCCTTGACCATCTGCAATATTATGTCCACGGTCTTCAACTAACTCTTGTGTTATGTCTTCAGTATCTGATCATCACATCTCCTGTAGCCTAGCTTTAGTCTCTGACCATCAACTTTATCATGCCTTTGGTCTTTGACCATTTACTATAATATGTCTATAGTCTGATCATCTACTATAACATACCTGCAGTCTCTAACCATATACTTTTATATTCTTGTAGTTTCTAACAATAAATATATACTTTTATATTCCTGTAGTCTCTGGCCAAATACTTTTCTATTCCAATAGTCTCTGACTATATCTATCTATCTATCTATATATATATCTATATCTATATATCTTTTATATTCTTGTAGTCTCTAACCATATATATATATATATATACATACTTTTAGATTACTATAGTGTCTGACCATATACTTTTATATTGCTGTAGTCTCTGACCATATACTTTTTTTTTATATTCCTGTAGTCTCTGACCATATATTTTTATATTCCAAGTCTCTGAGCATATACTTTTATAATAAAGTAGTCTCTGACATCTACTGTACAGTCCCCTCCTTCCTTGCACATCATAGCCCTCTACTTTCCTGGGAGTGGCCAATTACTCTGTGTTGTCCCAGCTCCTCTGCCCCTCCCTTCACCTCCCTATAAAATCTTTAGTGTAGCATCCAGAGGAGGAGAGAAGCAGAATTATATACACTCACTGGCCACTTTATTAGGTACACCTGTTCAATTGCTTGGTAATACAAAATTGTGAAAATCCCAGTAGATCAGCAGTTTCTGAAATACTCAGACCAGTCTGTCTGGCACCAACAACCATGCCATGTTTAAAGTCACTTAAATCCCCTTTCTTCCCCATTCTGTTGCTTGGTTTGAACTTCAGCAAGTCGTCTTCACCATGTCAAGATGGCTAAATGCATTAAGTTGCTGCCATGTGATTGGCTGATTAGCAGTTTGTGTTACCAAGCAAATGAACAGGTGTACTTAATAAAGAGGCCAGTGAGTGTAGAGTGTCACTTGAGTGACACATCGGAGTCTGCTTATTGCATGTTCTCTCTGTGATTATGTGGGGTTACTCTGGTTTCCTCCCACACTCCAAAGACATGCTGGTGGATAAGTTGGCTCTAGTCCATGTACAGGTGAAACTTGAAAAATTTGAATATCGTGCAAAAGTTCATTTATTTCCCTAATGCAACTTAAAAGATAAAACTAATATATGAGATAGACTCATTACATGCAAAGCAAGATAGTTCAAGCCGTGATTTGTCATAATTGTGATGATTATGGCTTACAGCTCACGAAAACCCCAAATCCACAATCTCGGAAAATTAGAATATTACATGCAATCAATAAAACAAGGATTGTACATAGAACAATATCGGACCTCTGAAAAGTATAAGCATGCATATGTACTCAGTACTTGGTTTGGGCCCCTTTTGCAGCAATTACTGCCTCAATGCGGCGTGGCATGGAAGCTATCAGTCTGTGGCACTGCTGAGGTGTTATGGAAGACCAGGATGCTTCAATAGCAGCCTTCCGCTCTTCTGCATTGTTCGGTCTTTGTCTCTCATCTTTCTCTTGGCAATGCCCCATAGATTCTCTATGGGGGTCAGGTCAGGCGAGTTTGCTGGCCAATCAAGCACAGTAATCCTATAGTCATTGAACCAGGAAGCATGAAGTGCTCCAAAATCTCCTGGTAGATGGCTGCATTGACCCTGGCCTTAATGAAGCACAGTGGACCAACACCAGCAGATGACATGGCTCCCCAAATCAACACAGACTGTGGAAACTTCACACTGGACTTCAAGCATCTTGCAGTGTGTGCCTCTTCATTCTTCCTCCATATTCTGGGTCTTTGGTTTCCAAATGAGATGCAGAAGTTGCTCTCATCAGAAAAGAGGACTTTGGACCACTGAGCAACAGACCAGGTCTGTTTTTCTTTAGCCCAGGTAAGACACGTCTGATGTTGTTTGTTGTTCAGGAGCGGCTTGACAAGTAGAATACAACATTTAAAGCCCATATCCAGGATCCGTCTGTGTGTGGTGGCTCTTGATGCACTGACTCCAGCCTCAGTCCACTCCTTGTGAAAGTAACCAACACTTTTGAATGGCCTTTTCCTGACCATCCTCTCCAGGCTGCGGTCATCCCTGCTGCTTGTGCACCTTTTTCTTCCACACGTTTCCCTTCCACATAACTTTCTATTAATGTGCTTTGATACAGCACTTTGGGAACATTCAACTTATTTTGCAATTACCTTTTGAGGCTTTCCCTTCTTATGGAGGGTGTCAATGATGGTTTACTACACAACTGTCAGGTCAGCAGTCTTTCCCATGATTGTGATTCCTACTGAACCAGACTGAGAGACCATTTAAAGGCTCAGGAACCCTTTGCAGGTGTTATGGCTTAATTAGCTGATTAGAGTGGGACACTTTGAGCCGAGAATATTGCATCTTTTCACAATATTCTAATTTTCTGAGATTGTGGATTTGGGGTTTTCATGAGCTGTAAGCCATAATCATCACAATTATGACAAATCACGGCTTGAACTATCTTGCTTTGCATGTAGTGAGTCTATCTCATATATTAGTTTCACCTTTTAAGTTGCATTACGGAAATAAATGAACTTTTGCACAATATTCTAATTTTTTGAGTTTCACCAGTAAGTGAGATCGGGACCTTAGATTGTAAGCTTCTGGGGGCTGGGATTGATGTGAATGCTCAGAATGCACAAAATGTAAAGCACTGCTTAGTGCAGAACTGTACTCACCTTGGCTCCAGTGATGCAGCGTCCTGGAGCTCCCCAATTCCAGGTATCAAGCGCCGGTCACTTTCATTGGCCAGTCTGATATGACGTAACTCCCATGCATGTGCAGGAGTGCAGTCAGCTTCAGCATTACCAAATTTCTACAGTGAGCTGTACACAAACAGCTCACTGAACGGGGCCGACAGGCAGGTAGGTCATTTTGATGCAAAAGAGACCAATAAAAATTCTTCCTGTTCAACCATTTTTGTTTTGTACAAAAAGTTCCTATTTAAACGGTCTGCTTTAAAAAAATACCTGTAATTAATACGGAGCTGCATTCAGCTTAAAGCCAGTCTTCACACTTATGTAGTATACACTAAGCATGACATTTTTGTGCTTTTTATGTAATGTAATAATAACACTGCCAGGGAAATTTGAAATTTGTTGTATTTTTTTTCCCCCTTTTTTAATCCATGAAAATTGCAAGCACCTTAGAAAGTGTTTTAGTTGGTGCCATCCTCTGTCATTGTCAATTCTGCTGGACGGTTTGGTATGAATGTAAATTTGGTGAAAAAAGTACGTAGGGCAAAAAAGGAATTCATGTACTGAATATCATTACATGTACTGATTGTATACAGTGAGAGAATGACATATTTCTAATGATAATGGCCCTTTATATTTTCAGGCCGTGCGTGCCGCATGCTGTAACACTTGAAAACAGAAACCGGGTGTTGAATATAGAAAATTATCAGCTCCACCTGCTGGGAACCCGTGGGATAATGAGAGAAACGATTTAGCAAGCAACCAAATTTTCCAGGTTAAAAATACCTTCACCTAATGTGATACAGAGAGGGATGAGGACAGGGGAAGGATGACAGATATTTCTACAATACCAGGTTATTCTGGGACATTTTCGGCATGGGCAGAAAACACCTAATTGCAACACCTAATTACTGAGTGTACAGTATATAACTGCCACCTTCCGGTTTAGGTCTCATTCACGGCGTAGCGATCCCTATACCCATGTGAAAAGCGATCTTCATCCACACAAGATGCACAGGTGTTCCTTGCAGCCAGCATCTTCAGATCAATGACAGGCAGCCGGCTGCATGGATCTCAAAGCACATCCTAGAGTGCACATCCCTGCAGGTCCAATGCACAGATCAGGAGGAGAACAAACTGCGTTTTGATCCATGCATCAGACCTGCACGGATGTACACTCCAGGATGTAAAATAACTAAAAGTCAGCACACAAAAATACATAACACATAATATCCCCTAAAGTCGCATCATTATCCTTCCCCTGAAGTACCAGTATACAATATATCAACCGACTTAAATAAACAAACTCAAAGTCCCACAAGTAAAATGTCCAAAATTTCAAAAAGACCCCAAAAAACGTCCAACGTGATATCCAAATCTCGATGGATAAGTGCTCACTACTCCAAAACGAAGATGAAGATAAAATTCAGACATTCTTCATATACCCTAAATCAAAAAATTATCAGCATGTGATCAACCCGTGTGCATGGAGAATCCTCAAATTAGCATCCTCTTGCTCCTTTGGACCTCACAAACAGACCAGGAATCAGTATGTGAAAGAATAACATATACATTTTATTGTAGCCACTTACATTAAAATCTGGTAAAACCGTCTTCCTGCTCCTAGCGACAAAAGAGTAACCCCATTGTGGTAACAGAAGATCTCCCGATCCCCAGCGAGTTACGCCAAACACACGCGCTCTAGAATCCAAAATGGCCACCACGGCACTTCCCTGTCAATGCAGCACGGGACGTATTGACGTTCCCGGAGTGCCGCGGTGGCCATTTTGGATTCTGGAGCGCGTGTGTTTGCCGTTCCTGGGACTTGGGGTGTACTCCTGGCGTTCCCCCAGAGCTGAAGTGACAGTGGTGGGCAGGAGTGTGACGGTGTAACTCACTGGGGATCGGGAGATCTTCTGTTACCACAATGGGGTTACTCTTGTCGCTAGGAGCAGGAAAACGGTTTTACCAGATTTTAATGTAAGTGGCTACAATAAAATGTATATGTTATTCTTTCACATACTGATTCCTGGTCTGTTTGTGAGGTCCAAAGGAGCAAGAGGATGCTAATTTGAGGATTCTCCATGCACACGGGTTGATCACATGCTGATAATTTTTTGATTTAGGGTATATGAAGAACGTCTGAATTTTATCTTCATCTTTGTTTTGGAGTAGTGAGCACTTATCCATCAAGATTTGGATATCACGTTGGACATTTTTTTGGGGTCTTTTTGAAATTTTGGACATTTTACTTGTGGGACTTTGAGTTTGTTTATTTAAGTCGGTTGATATATTGTAGACTCCAGGATGTGCTTCGAGATCCATGCAGATGGATTCCTTATGCACTAAAGAAATTTGTACTTTTGAGCATTATGATTTGTGGAATGTTATTATTAAAATCAGACAATATACACCATTTTAACCTTTTTTAAATTTATTTTTGGGTGTCTTTGACATGGATTGGGAACTTCAGAGGGAAGAGTGCAAATGAGGAATATTATATCTGATATGTCAGCTGAAATTTTTGCATTTGGTAAGAGTAGATGAAACCAGGTGCGGGGGATGCAGTCCGCACAGGATGACACTGGCCACACGGGGTGACACCAGGCCAGCTCAACGGAAAGGTAAGTTGTAAAGCAAGCCAACAATCCCCGCAGGATGGATCCGATGGATACAACTTACCTTTTCTTGGAGCGGGTCCAGTGTCACCCCGTATAGGTTGCATGCCGACGATCCTGCGGGGATTGTGTAGCAGCAAGATGTGTCTCCCATGTAGATATGTCCCCCTGAAGCAACTGCGCATGTCCCGGTTTCAACCTCCCTAGGGTTGGTGCCACCCGGTGCGGTAACACTTGGTGACACCCCCTCCGACGATCCCCGCTGGACGGATCGGGTCTGCCGATTGAGCATAATGGATCAGAGTCCGATCCATTATGCTCAATCCGCAGATCCGATCCATTCTGCGGGGATCGTCGGAGGGGGTGTCACCAAGTGTTACCGCACCGGGTGGCACCAACTCTAGGGACGCCTCTGGATGAAACAAAGGGGAGTGAATAGCACTGAGAGCACTAGGTGATTTGTGGCACAAATGCACTCACTTAAAGAATACGTTCACCTTTTGTAACATGTTACACCCATATTCATGTTACAGTTGCACCTTCATCCACACTGTTCAGTGTGGACAGAAAAATCTGCAGTGCCACAGTGACTGGGCCAGCTGCTGTAAGCTAAACTACGCATGCGCAGCTCAGTTTACAGTCCAGGGATTGCTGTGAGCAGGCAGGTAGGTGTAGTTTTTTGCAGAAAAGACATTGCATGTCTCTTCTGCAATAAAAAGACTTGCCTGCTCACAGCATGTAACAGCGGAACTTTAGATCTGATTTAAGCTGGCCATACAGTGCGGCTATAGTATTCTGACAGCAGTGGCCTTTCGGAGGACCTGAACAGTGGCTGCATCCAAGCAAATGCAGCTGCTGCTCGAACAACAGTTCTCCACCCAGCTCCTTCAATTTTGCAATCAAAGCATGTCGGGCAGGAGGTGGCCTCAGGAACTGGCAAAAATTTGTATACCTAGCTTAACCACTAGCCTACCGGGCACTTATACCCCCTTCCTGCCCAAGCCAATTTTCAGTTTTCAGCGCTGTCACGCTTTGAATGACAATTGCGCAGTCATGCAACACTGTACCCATATGAAATTTTTATCATTTTTTTTCACACAAATAGAGCTTTCTTTTGGTGGTATTTAATCGCCACTGGGAGTTTTATTTTTTGCGCTATAAACAAAAAAAGAGCAAAACAATTAGAAAAAAAAAAAGTTTTTCTTTGTTTCTATTATAACATTTTGCAAACGGGTAATTTTTCTCCTTCACTGATGTGTTTTGGAGGAGGCTGCACTGATAGGCGGCACTGATGAGGTGTCATGGATAGGCAGCACTGATGGGCAGAACTGATAGGCGGCACCGATGAGCTGGCACTATAGGCAGCACTTATGGGTGGCACTGACTGGCAGCACCGATGTGTGGCACTGATGGGCACTGGTGGGTGGCACTACTAGGCACTGATGGGCACTGATGGGCAGCACTACTGGGCACAGGTGGGCGGCACTTCTGGCCACTGTTCATTAGGGCACCAATCTTCAGTGCCCTGATGATCGGTGCCATTTCGTACTGACAATTGCCGATTATGACAGCGTGTGGAAAGTGCAGCCGATAACCGGCAACTGCATTTACCCAGTGATCTGCTGTGTCATTGGACACAGCTGATCACGTGGTAAAAGGCTGCTGTGATTGACTTTTTACCACATTATGTGATCAGCTGTGTCCGTAGGACACAGCGATCACGGAGATCGCGGGTGCACACCCCCGGGGGCGGGAAGGCACACATTCTGGGAGGATGTGATATGACGCCCTCCCAGGACTTGACAACCGCGCTGTAGCTGTCATTGGACTATAGCGCGGTTGGCAAGTGGTTAAGGATAAGACTGCTAAAAGTACGACAAGGAAGGCAAGAGTCAAATAATTAAAATCAAATTATGTTCCAGAGTAACAGAAAGAGCCCTTATCTAGAAATCACTTGATCTCAAGCAGCTTTGATTATAAATGTCATACAGAAAAATAAATTAATTACACTTCTTACCTGCTCTCTAGCTGTTTGGTGACTTTGTATGGCTCTCAGCATTAGAGCCAGCTTCTCCTCTGCCTAGCACACCAAAAGCAAAATGTACAAAATTACACTAGGAAAAACAACACACACCAGCATTAAGTGTCCCTTTCACCTACTTAAAGCCGAATCTTCAATCCTGTAAGCTTGGTTAACATTCATGAAAATGTGGCCTATTAATTATAAAATACATCACCAATGCATTAAATACCCCAGGCTATGAGTGAGTGGATTCTTGTTTGCAATTAGTGAATGTCTCTATTTTGTGCACTTATGGAACTGAGCACAAGCGTATCTACATATAGGGATATGTATCCCCCTATCAAAAAACTCCTCCCCTGAGGATCCATGGCCTTGCCATGTCACTGACCCAACCCATGAGGTACCGATTTGCTTGGATCATCAGCAGCTTGTACAAATTCCAGGGCCTCAGGGGAGGAACAACGCACAACATCCAATCTTCCCTGATGAAATACTCGGAGTGAAACCCCCTCACACGTGGCACACAGAGAGCCGTGTAACCTGCGCAGAAGTTGGGGAGAAAAATTAGGTCAAACTAGCCAGTGGCCACATATTCCAACAGAAATCATCTCACTCTTTTCCTCACCTATAATAGGCTAGCTGGAGGGAGATCTGTTGGAAAGCTCCAGGACTAAGATTGTGTTTCTGTGGGAACTTCTTCCCAAAATCAGTAAAGGTGAAACAGCAGATGTCCAAGTCGTTCACCAGCCTGTATAGGAGGAGAAACAGAGATTTAGGGACATTGCACAACAATAAGCAGCTTGTTTTCATATGTGGCTAGAATTAACCAGACTGCCAGAGATATGTCTGCATGTAGTGGCATATTACTTCTGCTATCTTGTGGAATTGGGTTCATGAGATCAGTTGCCATAAGAGGCAAGATCTCGGAGTGTGTACACATCAACAAAGTTTGTTCGGGTTTTTTATTCCCTTCAGTTTCCTCTCACAAAACAAAAAAACATGTTGATAGGTTTATTTATTTTCTCAACAAAGTTGCCCGGGTGTGTGTGTAACACCAGCGGGTGCCTTAGACCATCAGATCATTTGGGACATGGGCTAATCTAAAAGCTTCAAGCGGTATCAAACTCAAAATCTTCCCTCTGTTTTCACCTGGTGATCTGGACAGCAACAATCCTCCTGTATTAGAGTGCCCCCACTCTGGATGAAGGAGCATAGGGGGCACATATGGACAGCAGCATTGTCAGTCTGGTGGGAGGGGAGTGTTAGGTGTACTAGCAGATTTAAATATACTAACAAATTGAAGCTGAACTGCAGCTAATACTTCATAGTCCGTTACAGCAAGTTTTTTTTTTTTACCATAAATAAAAGCTGATCATTTTAACCTCCCCAGCGGTCTGATTATGTCCATATTTCTGTGCTCAAAGCGGTACATTTTTTGGCATGGAAACATGTTTTTTCATTGTAGGCCTGTAATTTTTAGGAATAACTCACTTAAATCTGCCCCAACAAGAGTCTAGTAAACATCCCGGGTATGTTAAAATTTGAAACACGAAATCATAAATTATAATATAATAAATAGTCCAAAAAAATAATATAATAATAAATTTAATTCAATAATATAATCAAACCAAAAACACTGAAATTTGAAATATAGTGCCAAGTTTGCACATCACTGAGCAAAGTCGCAAAATCGTTTTCAGTGTCTGATGACGAATTTCCCCACGAATCATTATCACTCAATTCTGCAAGTGGTTCTAAATTTACTATCGCTGTTCTCTAGCCGGTCTAATACCGCTTTTGACCTAAAGGGACACTTTTTGGATGCCATGGACGTTTCTCAGTTTCAAGGCAAAAAAAAAACTAAAAATGCAGGTAGGGCACAGGACAAAAGCACTCGGGACAAAATGTATGTGAAATGGTTTGATACAGTAATGTTATACTATGTGATTTTAGTGAATTCAGAGAATGT